>NW_027325360.1:2609062-3234062 GCF_036924035.1 Leuresthes tenuis
AACTGAAACGACACAAATACACAAAAACATACACAAAACATATTAACCACTGTATAATTCAAGTATTCAACATAACTTGTAGTCACATTTTATATAACTCTGAACTCACCAGCTCAGCTTCACCAGTCAAACAAATGTATTTGTATAAAAGAGAAACTGAAAGGTTAACACAGAAATAACCTACAGGGGGCGTGGGGTTGACTATGACACTATACACAAAAATGTGGGATAACTTCACAAAAATATGCACCTATCAGGATAAAAAATAACTCAGGGAACCTTAAAAGAGGAGGACGATGTTAGAGGAAGTGTAAGAATCCCTTTGGCAGTTACTTTGTCACAGGAATAATTCATCTTTGGTGCCGGTGCATCAAACATAATCTGATTTCTGTTGAAATTTCTAAACATTGGAAACCTGAACAGCGTCTGACTCTAAGAGGCAGCAGCACAGGTGCAGAGGAGGGAGAACGTGCACGGGGGCGAGATGCTACTAGATTACTTCTTGTCATTAGCAGCATATGCTCTCATTCATTAACTAATTGCACTTTATTCTGATGTAATCACAACATCCACAGTGTGTTGACAAAACCTTAACAGTGGCTTTCCAGTCCACCACTGCACTTCATGCAGTAATTGCCCTCTCGGCTTTGATGAATAAGGGGATGATTAACCTTAATTCCCAAACAGCGTTGGGGCATTAGTAGTGAATGAATTAGGGGGAAGTGGATGTGACTAAGTGACTTAATATGTTAAATTGCTTTTGCATCTGAAGTGGCACCAGTGATCTATTAGCTCAAGGCCTTTTCTCCTGCTGGTAGTGATTCTAGGTCTTCAGTCTCTGGCTGTGAGTTGAGATGTTTACTGTCCCTGCGCTGCACAAAACCAGCCATCGACTTCATATAAAGATTCAGTAACTTCCTTAATTTAGGATCGCTCAGTCATGTAATGGATAAGTGTGCTGGGGAGGAATTTATCCCCGGCATATGGCAGATTTTATCTCGAGCCTGTCAGAAGAAATACGCTGGAAATGAGTGCTGGATGGCTGCCTTACATTCCACACCATGTTCACTTTTAGTAGGCGAGGGATTTCACCTCCTGTTCTCTTAATGTAACTGCTGCCCAGGAGAAGAAGCTGCTTTTTGGCTAGCTAAGCAAAATGTAGATTGTGTGAACAAAAAACTCCACTTGCATGGCAGTAAATATGATGACATTGCAAGCTTGTCTTTTGCCGACAAAGTTGTGATACTTGTTTTTTTGATGAAGCAGTGAAAACAAGCCACTATGAGAGCATCGCCAGCTGTATGGTTAAAGATACCAGCAGCCCAGCCCCCACATCCTTCCCAGCCTCCTCTGCACCTCTCCCAGCTTCTGGAGGAACAACGAGGCTGAAGCGAAGTTAGGATCAAGTGGGAAGGACGAGCCTTTCAAAGTTACACTGCAAATTAGCTGTGTAACGCCACTAATTGTATGCTAGGAAAAACTGTGTGTGCGCTGCTCTTTGTGTGCACACACTTTTGCCTAAAGTAGCACGGGGGCTAATTTCTGCTCACCAGAACCATTTTTGCTTATCAACAGAAAATGAGGAAAATATGGATCTAAGCTCATTATAGTGTTGTTTATGTTTACTCAAGTAACCCATTAAACCTGGGAGAGAGCCTCCTTTAACTTTGAGCATGCTAGTAATGTGATCTCAGTCATCGGAGGAGGCTACTCATTACTCTTTAATGTGCTGAATTAACATTTTACTGCTTCACTGTTCCCAGCTATTGTTCATATTGTTGTGAATGCAGCATTTTCTTATTGTTAGACCTCGCAACAGATATGCTGCTCCATGCATGCAGGCCACAAAACCACAGGGTGCTTAGGAGAAGTGTGTGTGTGGGGTGGATATAATCTTTGGAGAAGCCAGCTTAAACACTTGCGATGTCAAGCCTTCATTGTAAATGTGAAATTAAAGGATGAAACTTCAACATTATTGTAAATAAGTTGATTCATAAAACAATAAAAACATTTAAATTGTTATTTAAAGTGCCCATGGTGTGCTTCTCCATGTTTTCTGGCTTATCTGAAGTTAAATAACATAGAATCATGTTGAACTACACATATTTCAGTGCTTCTATGCAGAGGGAGCATAAGGTTCTTTATCCAGCTTTAATGGTCAAATTCGGGCAGAACAGGCCGTGCGCGCCCATGGGAGCTCGACCGTGCACGCTATCCACGGGAAGTTATTGTGCCACAAGGACAAACTGTATTTCAGTTCAATTCCCAGATTCGTGGTCAGCAAATAATCTCCAACCCACTTTTTTCTACTTTTTCTCGGTTCTCAGTTAGATTTAGAGGTCCACACTTTTGGAATTCATAAATTCATTTAAGAAACAAATGATTCCCTTTCTATTGGCCCCGTTGAGCAGTGCATAACCCACATATTCTCTTTACATCACCACACAATATTGCTTTTCTCTTTCTCTCCCTTTTCTAATAGTTTTATGTTGTTCTTCACATTATTGCTGAATGTTTATCTTTCGGAGTTTAGTTTTTTTGGTTTCTCCTGCACATTTGCTTTATCTCCTGCATACTTTGCATGTTTTTTGTTGTTGTTCTACTTCTTAATATGCTGTTTTATATGTAGCTGATAACAGAAAAAGGATCAAGAGATCCACCAGCTTTTTTCAGAACATCGTACTTTGTTTTTGCCTCAGATTTGTCTTCATGACCGTGCGTTTTAAGTTGTGACCAAAGAGCCGGTAACCTTGCTTTGCGTTTCCTGGCCAGCAACACAGTTGGTAAAACGTTTGGATTTGTTCGCTACACAGTTTCATGACACTGAAGCTAAAATATAAGGATCTTTCAACACTTAAAGGGTGTGAGTCTGAACCTTACGGTGAGGGAAACACATCATGAGTTGCTAACAGTTCTTTGTTGCTAATACATTCATAAAAAAGACATCTACAACTAAACAGCCACCCAGAAACATGAAGTTACTCTTTCTGAGTGTATTTACCATCCTGCTGCAGTCTTTGTTTGCGTCACGCTGCTCACTTTGATCTGACTCTGGCTTGAATACGTACAGCTGGACGCTGCCATGCTTGAAAACACAAGGTGCAAAGTTGTCGCCTCCTAGCCAGCAGCTGGATTAGTGTGTGTTCGAGAGTCACCGTTATCCTGTCAATTTCAGGCAGAACAGGCCGTGCGCGCCCATGGGAGCTCGGCCGTGCACGCTATCCACGGGAAGTTATTGTGCCACAAGGACAAACTGTATTTCAGTTCAATTCCCAGATTCGTGGTCAGCAACTAATCTCCAACCCACTTTTTTTCTACTTTTTCTCAGTTCTCAGTTAGATTTAGAGGTCCACACTTTTGGAATTCATAAATTCATTTAAGAAACAAATGATTCCCTTTCTATTAGCCTTGTTGAGCAGTGCATAACCCACATATTTTCTTTACATCACCACACAATATTGCTTTTCTCTTTCTCTCCCTTTTCTAATAGTTTTATGTTGTTCTTCACATTATTGCTGAATGTTTATCTTTCGGAGTTTAGGGGTTTTTTTTGGTTTCTCCTGCACATTTGCTTTATCTCCTGCATACTTTGCATGCTTTTTGTTGTTGTTCTACTTCTTAATGTGCTGTTTTATATGTAGCTAATAACAGAAAAAGGATCAAGAGATCCACCAGCTTTTTTCAGAACATCGTACTTTGTTTTTGCCTCAGATTTGTCTTCATGACCGTGCGTTTTAAGTTGACCAAAGAGCTGGTAACCTTGGTTTGCGTTTCCTGGCCAGCAACACAGTTGGTAAAACGTTTGGATTTGTTCGCTACACAGTTTCATGACACTGAAGCTAAAATATAAGGATCTTTCAACACTTAAAGGGCGTGAGTCTGAACCTTACGGTGAGGGAAACACATCACGAGTTGCTAACAGTTCTTTGTTGCTAATACATTCATAAAAAAGACAACTACAACTAAACAGCCACTCAGAAACATGAAGTTACTCTTTCTGAGTGTATTTACCATCCTGCTGCAGTCTTTGTTTGCGTCACGCTGCTCACTTTGATCTGACTCTGGCTTGAATACGTACAGCTGGACGCTGCCATGCTTGAAAACACAAGGTGCAAAGTTGTCGCCTCCTAGCCAGCAGCTGGATTAGTGTGTGTTCGAGAGTCACCGTTATCCTGTCAATTTCAGGCAGAACAGGCCGTGCGCGCCCATGGGAGCTCGGCCGTGCACGCTATCCACGGGAAGTTATTGTGCCACAAGGACAAACTGTATTTCAGTTCAATTCCCAGATTCGTGGTCAGCAACTAATCTCCAACCCACTTTTTTTCTACTTTTTCTCAGTTCTCAGTTAGATTTAGAGGTCCACACTTTTGGAATTCATAAATTCATTTAAGAAACAAATGATTCCCTTTCTATTGGCCCCGTTGAGCAGTGCATAACCCACATATTTTCTTTACATCACCACACAATATTTCTCTTTCTCTCCCTTTTCTAATAGTTTTATGTTGTTCTTCACATTATTGCTGAATGTTTATCTTTCGGAGTTTAGTTTTTTTGGTTTCTCCTGCACATTTGCTTTATCTCCTGCATACTTTGCATGCTTTTTGTTGTTGTTCTACTTCTTAATATGCTGTTTTATATGTAGCTAATAATGGAAAAAGGAGCAAGAGATCCAGCAGCTTTTTTCAGAACATCGTACTTTATTTTTGCCTCAGATTTGTCTTCATGACCGTGCGTTTTAAGTTGACCAAAGAGCCGGTAACCTTGGTTTGCGTTTCCTGGCCAGCAACACAGTTGGTAAAACATTTGGATTTGTTCGCTACACAGTTTCATGACACTAAAGCTGAAATATAAGGATCTTTCAACACTTAAAGGGCGTGAGTCTGAACCTTACGGTGAGGGAAACACATCATGAGTTGCTAACAGTTCTTTGTTGCTAATACATTCATAAAAAAGACAACTACAACTAAACAGCCACCCAGAAACATGAAGTCACTCTTTCTGAGTGTATTTACCATCCTGCTGCAGTCTTTGTTTGCGTCACGCTGCTCACTTTGATCTGACTCTGGCTTGAATACGTACAGCTGGACGCTGCCATGCTTGAAAACACAAGGTGCAAAGTTGTCGCCTCCTAGCCAGCAGCTGGATTAGTGTGTGTTCGAGAGTCACCGTTATCCCCCTCTCCACCACTTCTCAAAGAATTCAACCCTTTAGTCAGATCCTCTGTTCTCAGAAGGAAGCCCAAAGGAAAACTCTCCCTGGTTCTGAGCTAATTACAAACACGAGTTACGCAAAGATAACCTAGTTATTGACACTACAAATTAAATGGCTGTAAATTATTATGTCATGTCCACTTTAAGAGACACAAGTAGTATAAATTTCCTCTTTTTTACTGACCAACTTCACTGTATTTAGAAGATTTGTACACATCTGGCACACATCTTGATAGCATCATCACCGTAACGTTTCAGAACAGTTGCTTGTTTACCATCATGCTGCTTTACTTTTCCTTTTAATTACACTTTTTAATCTTTTGGGAACAGAGGGTAGTAATTATTTTGCAGGAAGAATCTTAAGCCTTTAATCCTCGGCCTCTATATCCATTGTTGCTGAATACATTATTTTAGCAGCTCAACAGCCCGTGGTCATCGTTGTCTGACTCTCCTCTTTATAATGTTTGTAACTGTGTAAAATTATCGAGCCACTAACAGCGCACAGAAGCAATAGTTCCTCCGGTTATTGAGGAAAGTCTTTTGGTCAATTTCTGATTT
Source organism: Leuresthes tenuis (assembly GCF_036924035.1). Taxonomy (NCBI): domain Eukaryota; kingdom Metazoa; phylum Chordata; class Actinopteri; order Atheriniformes; family Atherinopsidae; genus Leuresthes; species Leuresthes tenuis. The sequence continues at coordinate 2,614,831 of NW_027325360.1, forward strand.
TTCACAAATTTCCAGTCCAGGCCTGATCATTCTGAGAGGAAAGTATAATAATTCAGTCATAAAAAAGTTACCTAACTCAAGCCATCAACCAGATTTGTGTCTACAAATAACAGCCTTTTTTCCAATTAATTTCTTTATTTCAATTTATAAAATGCCAAAGATGAGACGGTTTATGCTAACAGGTGATTCCCAAAGAGCTATTAGCTGAAAACTCTTAAAAACCCTTAAAAAAACGAGGAAACTGGAAAAATGGTGGACAGAAGAAGTAACAGAAGTAGACGATCTATGATAGATGAACAGTATCTGACAGACCTGACACAGGACAAAGGTTATTTCCCGTTTCCCTGGCAATATACGAGGAAATGAAGGGTGGCTCAAGACTTTAGCAAAGTACTGTAGATTATTCAATAGGAGACACATCTAGATTGATGGCAGGCCAGTTGAACACATGCACTTTGCATCTATAAAGCCACGTCATGCAGCATTATCCCGCTGAAATACCCACAAACCTCCTGAGAAAATATATCGCCTTGGTGGTAGCACCAAAGTATGCCTCTGAATCCGTGATGCATTCACACACATCTGATGCACCCCCATCACATTACAGATGTTTATCTGCAGCTTTTACGTCTGTATTTAATAAGATCCTGACCATCTTTCTCATGCTGGGAAACTAGAATCTGACACCCTTTTTTCCCCAAAAGCAGCTCAAACTTTTACTCATTTATCTGCTTTCTGTCCATCTGAGATGGGGTCTTTCCCCTCTTTTAGAGTCCCTAAACTTGTCTGTAATTCAGCAAACTTAATGGGTTTGTCACTGAATTGATGTTATTTTACAAAACTTAAAATAAATCCTTGAGTCAAATTGGGATGAAAACATCATGTAATAACCACACAATAAAAATCTAATCACTGGCTGTGCCTCCTGAATCTGGAATCTGAATCTCTGAGTTTATTTATCTGTTTTTTTTCCTCTTTGGAGTGAGAAAAGTATGCTGCCACACACAAGCTCTGTTTGTTTGGGATACTTTCAACCAAAGACACAACGTTTGACATCTATTGGACTCTTATTTTAACATCTACACAACGCTGTTATGAGGAAATCAGGGAAAAGAAAGACGAGCAGTTAATTAAACAGGCTGTTCTTGTAGGTTATGTAAGAAACCCGGTCATGCTGCATGATCTCTTATTGCATTTATGCTACGCCAAGAAGCCTCTATCATCAGGTCATCTCCCTCCTAGGGACATTTCTTCTTGGATTTCTGTAATGACCCATCACTGCATAGTAACTTATCTCAATGCCTTTTTTTTGTCACATACAGACTATGCTTCCTTGTGATAAATGGAAGGCTGTGCTCTTTTTGTTTGTCTCCACCAGTGGGAAAGGCTAGCGTTTGCCGTTTTCCCGTTCAGTTTTATCAAATGTGGATGGCATTACTGTCATGGAATGACACCTAACACATAATACAAAGGCAGAGGTAAGTTACAAAAGGGTTCCTGTTAGAAAAATTATATAGTTATACTATGAGAAAAGCTGCAAGAATAAGAGTTTCCTGCCTTTTGATTCTCATAATACTATGTAGCAAGCAAAAGTGTTTTGACTGCCTGAACTCATCTTCCCATAACATTAAATGGCTGGTAATGTCTTTTCCCATAACATATGAATGTTAATGTGCATTATTATAAGTTAAGTAATGCTAATTACTAAGTAATGTCTTTTCCCATAACATTGTGTGGCCAGCTAGCATAAACAATATAAATAGCAATAGCACCATTTAGTTAGCGGACAACTCTGAGCAGCTTCCTGACAGGTTGTGCGGACTTGTCTCTTTCTTGCAAGAAGTAAATGTTTTGTGTTAATCGTCTCCAGCGACTCTGAGCCTAATTTTGAGAGAATTTTTCTAACAGTTCCCAAGTAATTTTTTGTAAGATATATGAATGTATTCACTCCAGTTGTTGCGCAGCTTCCCATTTTGCCGTTGTTGGCTAATGCAGCTGTGGCGTTTTCACTTGACTGGGCTCATAATGTAGTTATATTTCAACATAATGTTAAAATATTTCAACTTGCTCAGGATTTATTCTGGAAGGTAAGAAAATTAAAGGCACATTTTTGCACAACCGTTGGACTTTACAGTAACAAAAATGAAAGAATTTTCAGTTGATTCACACATGCATCCCTAATAAAGCAATAAAATTGGAAACAAATGCCAAGTCCATCATTTTGCTGACCCATCTATCATCCTCCATCAGCTCAGAATGCAGAGTATGTGAATCCATAACTTTGATATTTGAAGCTAGATAGAAAATATTCATCAGGCTTGTTTTCAGAACAACATTTGAGGTGGATAAACCCGGGATAATAGGATGTGTGACCTCAGCAGGTGGTGCATCGTTACACATGGCCCCAAACAAACAGCAAAATGGTCTTAGGAGGACAAAGGGAGAATTCATTTGAATTCCTTCTGTCTGTATAATAAACATTTTATTACACACTGGCTAAAAAGAAAGAAAACTTTGGGTCCTGATGCATAATACCCGCCTTCGCTGTCTGAAATATTCGGCGCCAGTTCTGTTGCATCTGGTATAAAAAACAATTCTGATCCTTGTCATGATGGTCTGACAAGTGCAAGACTGTGAAATCTCAGTTGCAGAGTGGCTCCGAACAGCAGCCGGTCCTCCTGCAGAGCAGCATGTTTATTTCATCAGAGCAGCATTAGGCCTTTCCATCCACTCTGACATACATCATTTAAATCAGGTAAGTACCACCACATGTGAGCATTTATCTCTTTAAACTTCAGGGAGTTTACTTCATTACTTCCATCTATATTTTTCCATCTTCGAACAATGCAACAGAAAACTTACGTCACCTTGGGGCTTTCAAAACCCAATACTGGAAAGGTGAAGCTATATTCTACACAAGTTACGGGAAGTACGATACCAGCTTTTAAAAAAACAGCAGCGCAGTTCAGATCAGGGGACTCTGCATCAAATATGCATAGATGGCAGGGAGCGGTGAGAAGTGAGGGACACTGAGTCATTGGTATTCTTGTGACTGGTGAAGTCAAAGGTGGAGGGTTGAGGTGGGGACTCAAAAATCAGCCCAGCAGACCCAGGGCAGCTTATTGGGATAGAGTGGGAGCCCAGTCGCTGGGCTTAGACAGGCTCAATGCAGGGCTCAACTCATCACACGGCTGTCAGACAGACACCTGCCGCAGTGAGAGTAGTCACATGTGTGTGCACCCGTGCACATGCACACACACCTGGCCCACATCTTTTCATGCTGTGGTAATAATGCTTTTGGTTGCAAGAAAACAGTAACAGCATTTTCATTGTGTTGCTTCTGCAAAAATGTAGAAGATTTCTGACTGAAAAAGGTAAAAAGTTTGAATGAATAGCACAAAAGATCAATTAGATACATATAATAATAAGAATAAAAACATAAAGTACCATTAGAGTGGCTTCTTTTATAGGGCTGGTGTTGCAGTAGACATATTTGTAAGTGAAAATAAATATATATTCACATATATTTATAAAAAACAATGTATTTAACCAAACAATGTCACATTTCCAGCACAAAATCTAATCCTCGGGACTTTTTAATTTGCTAAGCTTTCAAAGCACAGAAAAAAAAAAAAAACTCCATGATGTATTGACATCAGTTTGGCTTTTCAGATGCAGACTCGTATATATTCCAACCATTATATCGTTAAATCCGATCCGATCCAGGGGGGGCCTTTCTGTGTGAAGTCTGCATGTGTTTCCTGTGCATGAATGGCTTCTCTCTGGGTACCAGCTTCCAATAGTAAAAAAAACCCTGCCTGTTTGGCTAATTGGTGACTCTAAATTGTCCATGAGTGTCGGTGAGCATAGTTATTTGTCTGGCTTGTCTCTTTGTTGGCCCTGTGATAGACTGGCGGCATGTCCAAGGTCTTCAGGTTTCACCCTGTGGCAACTGGATTAGGGTCTCCTGCAACTCTGTGTAGGATAAAGCAGGTATAAAAATGGATAGATGACCCAACACCAAATGCTGCCCCCTGAGAATCCTTAGCTTTATGTTTATGTTTAATTTAGTCACAATGCTACTTACTTAAATGCTCTGCTGGAAAACCTTCTATATTTACGGCATAACATGCTGCAAAATGACAAATTTACAACCTCTGTTTGACTAGATTGACTCGTTAGCCCTTTGAATGCTGCTTATATTGGAGGGAACGTAACAGAGTCACTTATACAGCAGTAATATGTAGAATTATAATCACACAAAACCTCTTTTAATAGTTATTACCTGACATGTACGGCCTCCTGAGCCAATATGTGGAACCGTACCCCAACCTTCACTTTCGAGGGTCCCTCCTAGTGTCTCACGCTTTTGCTGTTGTACTCCTTCGGAGAGGTAAAAGATACTGTGGTCACAGATATTTCCGAGTTTTAGCCTCTGTTAAACTAAATTTATAAGTTTACTTGCTAGCTTAAACTTATTGTGTAGTTTGCTAACATATTTCTGTGTCATTTAATTTGTGGAGGAGCTCAAGTTGATCACGATTTACCGGAGGATTTTGTTGTTTTTTACACCTTTTGTCAGAATAAACGGAAATCGGCTCCAAAGATATTCTGGTCTGGGCCTGTTCATCTAAACACAGCGCAGACAACACTGGAAACAAACTACAGGGACACAGATAAAATCATGGTTATCATAGTCTTCACTTACAAATACCTGTTAAAACTTATTGTAATTTTAAATCTTTAGAAACTCTTTTGGGAAACAAACAAGGTGAAAGTCCATTTTCATTTTACTGGACTTGTGTTGCCCCACTTTGGCAGTTTTAGCTGATAAAATTAAAATTTGTTTGGACGATTGGAGACGCTATAAAAAGCCATCGGGTGGAAGAAGTAAACTTGACATAATGTGTTAATGAAGCAGGTATAAAAAAATGGATAGATGACCCAACACCAAATGCTGCCCCCTGAGAATCCTCAGGTCTTTCATGATTTGTTGTGGTGGCTTAATTGAGATGCCATGTTTAATTTAGTCACAATGCTACTTACTTAAATGCTCTGCTGGAAAACCCTCTATATTTATGGCATAATATGCTGCAAAATGACAAATTTACAACCTCTGTTTGACTAGATTGACTCGTTAGCCCTTTGAATGCTGCTTATATTGGAGGGAATGTAACAGAGTCAATTATACAGCAGTAATATGTAGAATTATAATTACACAAAAACGTTAACTTTCGTGGGTCCTTCCTATATACGTATCTCATGCTTTTGCTGTTGTACTCCTTGGGAGAGGTAAAAGATACTGTGGTCACAGATATTTCCGAGGTTTAGCCTCTGTTAAGCTAAATTTATAAGTTTACTTGCTAGCTTAAACTTATTGTGTAGTGCGCTAGCATATTTCTGTGTCATTTAATTTGTGGAGGAGCTCAAGTTGATCACGATTGATTGGAGGATTTTGTTGTTTTTTACACCTTTTGTCAGAATAAACGGAAATCGCCTCCAAAGATATTCTGGTCTGGGCCTGTTCATCTAAACACAGCGCAGACAACACTGGAAACTAACTACAGGGACACAGATAAAATCATGGTTATCATAGTCTTCACTTACAAATACCTGTTAAAACTTATTGTAATTTTAAATCTTTAGAAACTCTTCTGGGAACAGAGATTTTGCACGAGATATGTCAAAACAAACAAGGTGAAAGTCCATTTTCATTTTACTGGGCCCGTGTTGCCCCACTTTGGCAGTTTTAGCTGATAAAATTAAAATTTGTTTGGACGATTGGAGACGCTATGAAAAGCCATCGGGTGGAAGAAGTAAACTTGACATAATGTGTTAATGAAGCAGGTATAAAAAATGGATAGATGACCCAACACCAAATGCTGCCCCCTGAGAATCCTCAGGTCTTTCATGATTTGTTGTGGTGGCTTAATTGAGATGCCATGTTTAATTTAGTCACAATGCTACTTACTTAAATGCTCTGCTGGAAAACCTTCTATATTTACGGCATAACATGCTGCAAAATGACAAATTTACAACCTCTGTTTGACTCGTTAGCCCTTTGAATGCTGCTTATATTGGAGGGAATGTAACAGAGTCAATTATACAGCAGTAATATGTAGAATTATAATTACACAAAACCTGTTTTAATAGTCATTATCTGACATGTCCGGCCTCCTGAGCCAATATGTGGAACCGTACCCCAACCTTCACTTTCGTGGGTCCTTCCTAGTGTCTCACCCTTTTGCTGTTGTACTCCTTGGGAGAGGTAAAAGACACTGTGGTCACAGAAATTTCCGAGGTTTAGCCTCTGTTAAGCTAAATTTATAAGTTTACTTGCTAGCTTAAACTTATTGTGTAGTTCGCTAACATATTTCTGTGTCATTTAATTTGTGGAGGAGCTCAAGTTGATCACGATTGATTGGAGGATTTTGTTGTTTTTTACACCTTTTGTCAGAATAAACGGAAATCGGCTCCAAAGATATTCTGGTCTGGGCCTGTTCATCTAAACACAGCGCAGACAACACTGGAAACTAACTACAGGGACACAGATAAAATCATGGTTATCATAGTCTTCACTTACAAATACCTGTTAAAACTTATTGTAATTTTAAATCTTTAGAAACTCTTCTGGGAACAGAGATTTTGCACGAGATATGTCAAAACAAACAAGGTGAAAGTCCATTTTCATTTTACTGGGCCCGTGTTGCCCCACTTTGGCAGTTTTAGCTGATAAAATTAAAATTTGTTTGGACGATTGGAGACGCTATGAAAAGCCATCGGGTGGAAGAAGTAAACTTGACATAATGTGTTAATGAAGCAGGTATAAAAAATGGATAGATGACCCAACACCAAATGCTGCCCCCTGAGAATCCTCAGGTCTTTCATGATTTGTTGTGGTGGCTTAATTGAGATGCCATGTTTAATTTAGTCACAATGCTACTTACTTAAATGCTCTGCTGGAAAACCTTCTATATTTATGGCATAACATGCTGCAAAATGACAAATTTACAACCTCTGATTGACTAGATTGACTCGTTAGCCCTTTGAATGCTGCTTATATTGGAGGGAATGTAACAGAGTCACTTATACAGCAGTAATTTGTAGAATTATAATTACACAAAACCTGTTTTAATAGTTATTATCTGACATGTCCGGCCTCCTGAGCCAATATGTGGAACCGTACCCCAACGTTAACTTTCGAGGGTCCCTCCTAGTGTCTCACGCTTTTGCTGTTGTACTCTTTGGGAGAGGTAAAAGACACTGTGGTCACAGAAATTTCCGAGGTTTAGCCTCTGTTAAGCTAAATTTATAAGTTTACTTGCTAGCTTAAACTTATTGTGTAGTTCGCTAACATATTTCTGTGTCATTTAATTTGTGGAGGAGCTCAAGTTGATCACGATTGATTGGAGGATTTTGTTGTTTTTTTACACCTTTTGTCAGAATAAACGGAAATCGGCTCCAAAGATATTCTGGTCTGGGCCTGTTCATCTAAACACAGCACAGACAACACTGGAAACTAACTACAGGGACACAGATAAAATCATGGTTATCATAGTCTTCACTTACAAAAACCTGTTAAAACTTATTGTAATTTTAAATCTTTAGAAACTCTTTTGGGAACAGAGATTTTGCACGAGATATGTCAAAACAAACAAGGTGAAAGTCCATTTTCATTTTACTGGGCCCATGTTGCCCCACTTTGGCAGTTTTAGCTGATAAAATTAAAATTTGTTTGGACGATTGGAGACGCTATAAAAAGCCATCGGGTGGAAGAAGTAAACTTGACATAATGTGTTAATCCTTTCCAGCTTTCAAGGTTCAGATGTTTATGGATTCTTCTCTCAGAGAGAAACTAAAGTGAACCTGTGAGGGTGTTGATGCCTCTCTGCTTTGCTGTTATTTTACTTATTGTCTCAGGTTGATGAGACAGATGTCCGACCCCCCCATTAGAAATGAAACTTGCTTCACACAGCTTTAATGATGTCTCAACCAATTTGGTTGCACATGGTGTTCTTGGTGTGTGCACATTGCAGCAGATCGCTGTCAGAGCTGCGTTCTAACTGCAAGAGGCACTGCCACAGCCAAGTGCACACAGCTTGCTTGTGTCATACTCAATTATGGCTCTTCCACTTTCCGGGAGACAGTAATTGAGCCGGGGGCACTCCCTCTATTTAAAACCACAGGAGCTGCAGTTTTCATTGTGTACCCCGAAAGCTCCATCTCCGCTGATTTCCACCAGCAGAAGCCTCCCTATGAGACCAAGTGGGGGCAATGGGGTAAGCTCAGGTCCTTCAGGCCCTGTTGGGACAATGTGACACCGCCACACATACTCTCACTCAATCAGAAAGCCAGCCACCCTGCATTCCTATTACACACAACAATATTCAGTCAATCTCCTGTCATCTCGGATATAGAGTCAAGAACAGTCAAGGAAAAGTCTCTATCAAATCATTATTTGTCCTAACTTTTAGATTCCACTTCTAAGTGTCCAAAGTTAACTAAAGGTTACCTCCCTTACTGTTCAGTACTGACCATCGAAACATTAAAGTGTCATTTTCACAGTGGAATTTTAGGCTTTGCATAAGCAGTTTGTGTTTATATAGATTGAAATAAGTGAACCAGTTAGAATCTGAAATATGGACTAGGTTTAGCCAAGGAAATAGGAGTAAATAATCAAGAAACTGCCATTGTTTGGTCCCCTTTTTCTAAGACGCATCACATATTCAAGATTCAGCTATTCCATGAGGCCGAAGTGGAAACCATAAATACAATAACATGTAATAATCTCACACAGAGAAGTGTGACTTTGGTGAGTGAGTTTTACAATTATTATTACAATTATTCAGTGTTTTATGTGGGTGTAAAATTTATGTCTGGTGGAAATTATGTCCGAGACGGTAGAAAGAACATAAACTACTGCAGTATTTTCTCTTCACACAGACTCCCTTGGTAATATGCCAAATAAGTCCTTGCCTTATTTTCTTACTGCCAATAAAGCTTAACTGAACCATAAACAGCTCTCTCACAAAATCTGGTCTCACCAAAATGTGTGAAATAACCACATCAACATAAAATTAGACGGTGGAGGCAGGTAATCTGTTGAAATTACATTTCAGCACCATGGAAAGCAACGAGCCTCTCCTTGAACGTTAGGGCTACCAGGTTAACTAATTCTGCTCCAAGTGGTGGTGACTATCCCACCACTTCTATGAAAAAGCTATCTATACATCTACAGAAATCAAGTAAGCTATTACTGTCATTTTTCTGGTGATTACTGTAAATTTTCTGGTGAGTAATTAAGTCTAGTCATACCTTTGTATAGTCCTAAGATGGCAATCTAAGGTTGGTTAGTTCAGTAAATGTTTCTGTATTTATCAGACGCTTTTATCCAAAGCGACTTACAAATGAAGATATAACAGCTATATATAAAGCTAACAATAAACACCGTCTCATTCATATAGCATGTTTAAATGATAAGTATAAAAGTGTGAAAACATTAGTGAGAAGCATATTTTACAAACCAAAAGCTCAATATATATATCTTAACAGTAACCAAAAAGGAACCATTTTCTTATCACGAAGGGACATATTTGCATGATGTCCTTCCACCAGAAACAACATCGTCACAGCATAGACGAGGTGGAAAATCCTTAAATGTTTGTTTATGTTTATGTTATGTATTTAGCAGACTCTTTTATTCAAAGCGACTTACAAATGAAGATATAACAGCGATATAAAAAGCTAACAATAAGCTACATAGAAGGAACCCAGGAGTCCGACTCTGTCAGAGGTGACAGAGTAGAGATAGGGTGCAGGCATAGAAGGAAGAGCAGAAAGATAAAGTGCAGAGATAGAGGGGGGAGGGAAGTACAAGGTAAGTGCTGGGATAGGAGATGCTCTCTGAAGAGCTGGGTTTTCAGGAGCTTCTTGAAGATAGACAGGGACGCCCCTGTTCTGGTAGCGCTCGGTAGGTCATTCCACCATCGTGGGACGACACATGAACAGAGTTTGGATTGTCTTAGGCGTGGTGTAGGAGCTGCTAGACGACAATCCTGGGACCAACGGAGGGACCCAGTTGGGACAGAAGCCTTTGCAAGAGCATTCAAGTAGATGGAGCCGCTCCATTAAGCTCTTTGTAGCTAACATCAGGGACTTGGATCTGATGCGGGCGGCTAAGGGCAGCCAGAGGAGCTCAATGAACAGAGGGGGGACGTGTTCTTTTAGGCTGATCCAAGACCAGACGCACCGCCGCGTTCTGGACCATCTGCAGAGGTTTCACAGGCTGGAGACCAGTTAGGAAACCAGTTAGGAAACCAGTTAGGAGACCAGTTAGGAAACCAGTTAGGAAACCAGTTAGGAGACCAGTTAGGAAACCAGTTAGGAAACCAGTTAGGAGACCAGTTAGGAAACCAGTTAGGAGACCAGTTAGGAGACCAGTTAGGAAACCAGTTAGGAAACCAGTTAGGAGACCAGTTAGGAAACCAGTTAGGAAACCAGTTAGGAGACCAGTTAGGAAACCAGTTAGGAGACCAGTTAGGAAACCAGTTAGGAGAGCGTTGCAGGAGTCAAGGTGGGAGATGACCATGGCCTGCGCCAGGAGCTGGGGGGCATGTTGGGTTAGGTAGCATGCAAGAAGCAACAATCAAAGAGCAATAGAAGAAAGTGAGTACAGGACAAGATAAACTGGCATTAAAATGCAACTGAACAATGTGCTTATTTACTTTTATGAATGTACTTCAACATAACAAAAAAAAACTTGATAAATTCAGCTTTTATAAAAACAAAAGAAGAAGAAAAAAACATGTAATGTACAAATTAAGGCGTGGAAACAAATCAACTTTTGTTCCGCCTTTTGTCTTTCTGACAGACCATCCGAGCATTGTGTTTATACTGTAAAGTCCTGCTTTAATCTTCTTCTCATCTTCATCTGTTGATGAACAGCTAGCTTAGCTGAGGTTTAAGCCAGCTAAATGTCAAACTGTTTGATATATATATATAGCAATTTCAGTAAATAAGTATAGAATATTGATCTTCTAATTTTGTTTCTTATCAAGAGTTTTTAATATACAATTTTTTTGACTGTCGGTGCTAAAAGTAACTGCGGCAGTGCATCAGTGTCATGTGCAAAGGGAAATTATCTGTAGATCTTTCTGATTTTCTGGCACAAGACTGGATCATGCACAGTTTTAGGTTTCCAAGTACAGTTAAGAAAATTGTCAACTTGCCATGCTTCAAGGTTGTATGCTATGCCTTCATCTTCAGCAGATAAAGCAGTTTGGCTCCCGTTTCCCTGACTCTGTCCTTGTGTGAGATAATACACTTTTAGGAAATAATGTCTTTTGATTTAATTATTCCTTTTTTTTCTCCATAGTCTCAATTTTAAATAGTTTCTTTTTTGGTATTGCTTTGATTGTCATGTCTGTTTAGTTTTGGTGTGAACATTGTTTTTATATGCAAATGATTAATTAGGAGTGTTTGTATCCATTCACGGCTAAAAATGGGAATGCAAATCTGGTGCATACGCATGCATATAGGTTCCCATTAATTAAGATTCATAAGAGAGAACCACATGATTACAAGGCTTTGTAAGTCTGACTAGACAAATGCATACTTCTGCATAGTTTTTCTCATGAAATTAAACACAGTTTATGCATCTGGCCTCTGGTGTTTTCCTTAATAACAGACTGATGCTGAAATATGCTGAAATGTCCTGTCATGGAACCAGTTTACTATCAGTGAATGTGGTCCAGTCACCACTTAGGTCCACGAAAAGAGAGGAAATGGTTTAAATGCGCCAGACTAGCAGAGCTGCATAGGTTTTACCCTTGTCCATGTTCAACTTAAACTGGGTATTGAAAAATACTGAAAATACTGATATTACACTAATTATCTACAGTAGTTACTCTCAGATGTCGGAGGTGGCGAGGAAGAAGGACCCAGGTGCAGACACAGCTTGAGAGCCAGGAGGTAAAATGAAAAAAACTCATTTTAATCAAAAAGTGCGGCTAAATGTTTCCAAAAAAACACGAGAAAACTAACCAAAAGAAGTGGATCAAAGTAGCAGGAATAACACTGAACTGAAAAAAGACAGCAGCGACAATTCAGGAGGACAACCTGAAGAAGACAGAGGACCTGACAAAGAGTGAATAAGACCAGGTGTTTAAATACAGAGTAAAGACAGCTGAGGGAGTGGAGCTGATGTGAGGAGAAGTGAGACAAGACAGCAAAAATAATCCGAATAACAACAGAATCGAAATACACGACATGGAAAAACCAAAATAAATAAAAATACCAAAAGACGCAGATCATGACAGTTACAAGAATCGGTATTACAAGAACTGGCCAGATCCCTGTGGTCATCAGTAGGGGACTGCAGGTGTAACCATGACGATCTAAGACCGAGAGATGCTGAAAACAACTGTGCATATTCAGCAAGAGCCTTCCTACCTCACTAAAAATACTAAGAAAATTAGTTTGGACTTGTCCTGCTCTCACAGCTGGAAGTCTGAACTTTCCCACTGAAACCCCCCGCTGTACCACAGAATGTAATCAACAACATTACTGCAGAATACAAAAAGATATGCATCTAAATGCCGAGGCCCTTGTAGGAGAAGCCAGGGAAGACGTTTTTTTTTGGGAATAACGAGGCCTCCAATAATGACTCCCCCTCTCTCTCTGTTCCGACACTTAGGAAGATGAAAAGCAGAGAGCCAAATCACATTAACGCAAGCTGACTTATTCATATTTAGGCTGATTTCAGTCCATAATCTCTCAGCTCAGATGTTCACTGGGCTTATTAATACATGAAAGAAAAGGCCTAAGTCTATAAGTCTGACATGAAATTTTAAACACTCTTGCATATCTTGTCTTTCATCTGTTTTAAGGGAACTACCCTTCACTGGTGGATTAAAACATGGCTGCTACTGAGTGCGAGTTAAGCGACCAGCAACAGTTAAGGACCACCCTCTGTGTTGATGAAACTCATAGGCATGCTGTATATGCTGGTCTTTATAGTGCAAATCCACAGGCGCTCTGATAATTGAAATGATTTGCTTGACACTATTCCCTTTTAGGAGAAAGGATGCAGAGACACGATCAGTATACTTCCCATGACCGCTAATAGGACACGCAATCTGCAAGTTTTCCCAAAGGCTCCTGCAGCATTGGAAGGGAAACAACTCCATCTAAAAACTTTAGACTTTGTAGACTTAGTTTGATAAAAGTCTAACTGGACGTAAAGGTCACAAGACTTATTGTGTGTATTGTACTTGGAACAGTAGTTGTATTCATTAGGACAACATGAATCGTTTCCTGGTTATAGGACAGAGAAAATAGGTCATTTTATCGACACACAAGAGCAAGGCTACAGGATAATTACAGGCCAGTCCCATGTTCCAGGCTGGTAACTCTCAGACATAATTAGGAACATTTAGATATTAAAGTTAAAAAAAATTAAAACCTTAAGTATGCATGCAGAATAGACCTTGTTCCTGTCTAACCCTGAGCAGTTCAATAATGTTGTAAAGTGGTTGAAAGGTAGTTGTGGGGTTCTGAAAATGCTGTTCAGACCCAACAAAAACCTCTGGTTTCACACACATGTTAGCAGGGTAACATTATCTCTCTGTACACTGTACAATGCTGAAAGTGTGAGATAAGTCAGCAGTCTCAGGCCCTCCCATCTGTCACAGTCTGCCCTGTCTGTTTATGTTATATCACAGTTGTTCTAGTCATGTTTTCTCACGTTCAGTTCACTCAAGTCACCTGGTTAATTGTTCACAGCTGCACCTCATGTCACTGATCACTCCCTCCACAGTATTTAGCTTCCTGGTTTACTTTGAGTCACTGCAGAATCCTCACTATCCCTCCATGCTTCGCACGAAGATAAGTCTGGTTTTATAGTCTTGCCTTGTTTTTCATAGTATTCCATGCCATAGTCTTGTTTTTTCATAGTATTCCATGCCATAGTCTTGTTTTTTCATAGTATTCCATGCCATAGTCTTGTTTTTTCATAGTATTCCATGCCATAGTCTTGTTTTTTCATAGTATTCCATGCCATAGTCTTGTTTTTTCATAGTATTCCATACCATAGTCTTGTTTTTCATAGTATTCCATGCCGTAGTCTTGTTTTTTCATAGTATTCCATACCATAGTCTTGTTTTTCATAGTATTCCATACCATAGTCTTGTTTTTTCACAATATTCCATGCCATAGTCTTGTTTTTTCATAGTATTCCATGCCATAGTCTTGTTTTTTCATAGTATTTCATGCCATAGTCTTGTTTTTTCATAGTATTCCATACCATAGTCTTGTTTTGTCATAGTATTCCATGATATAGTCTTGTTTTTTCACAATATTCCATGCCATAGTCTTGTTTTTTCATAGTATTCCATACCATAGTCTTGTTTTGTCATAGTATTCCATGATATAGTCTTGTGTTTTCATAGTATTCCATGCCATAGTCTTGTTTTTTCATAGTATTCCATACCATAGTCTTGTTTTTTCATAGTATTCCATGCCATAGTCTTGTTTTTCATAGTATTCCATGCCATAGTCTTGTTTTTTCATAGTATTCCATGCCATAGTCTTGTTTTTCATAGTATTCCATGCCATAGTCTTGTTTTGTCATAGTATTCCATGATATAGTCTTGTTTTTTCACAATATTCCATGCCATAGTCTTGTTTTTTCATAGTATTCCATGCCATAGTCTTGTTTTTTCATAGTATTCCATGCCATAGTCTTGTGTTTTCATAGTATTCCATGCCATAGTCTTGTTTTTTCATAGTATTCCATACCATAGTCTTGTTTTTTCATAGTATTCCATGCCATAGTCTTGTTTTTCATAGTATTCCATGCCATAGTCTTGTTTTTTCATAGTATTCCATGCCATAGTCTTGTTTTTCATAGTATTCCATGCCATAGTCTTGTTTTTCATAGTATTCCATGCCATAGTCTTGTTTTTCATAGTATTCCATGCCATAGTCTTGTTTTTCATAGTATTCCATACCATAGTCTTGTTTTTTCATAGTATTCCATGCCATAGTCTTGTTTTTTCATAGTATTCCATACCATAGTCTTGTTTATTCATAGTATTCCATGCCATAGTCTTGTTTTTTCATAGTATTCCATGCCATAGTCTTGTTTTTTCATAGTATTCCATGCCATAGTCTTGTTTTTCATAGTATTCCATGCCATAGTCTTGTTTTTCATAGTATTCCATGCCATAGTCTTGTTTTTTCATAGTATTCCATGCCATAGTCTTGTTTTTTCATAGTATTCCATACCATAGTCTTGTTTATTCATAGTATTCCATGCCATAGTCTTGTTTTTTCATAGTATTCCATACCATAGTCTTGTTTTGTCATAGTATCCCATTTCATAGTCTTGTCTTTCATAGTATTCCATGCCATAGTCTTGTTTTTTCATAGTATTCCATGCCATAGTCTTGTTTTTTCATAGTATTCCATGCCATAGTCTTGTCTTTCATAGTATTCCATGCCATAGTCTTGTCTTTTCATAGTATTCCATGCCATAGTCTTGTTTTTCATAGTATTCCATGCCATAGTCTTGTTTTTTCATAGTATTCCATGCCATAGTCTTGTTTTTCATAGTATTCCATACCATAGTCTTGTTTTTCATAGTATTCCATGCCATAGTCTTGTTTTTCATAGTATTCCATACCATAGTCTTGTTTTTTCATAGTATTCCATACCATAGTCTTGTTTTTTCATAGTATTCCATGCCATAGTCTTGTTTTTTCATAGTATTCCATGCCATAGTCTTGTTTTGTTATAGTATCCCATGCCATAGTCTTGTTTTTCATAGTATTCCATGCCATAGTCTTGTTTTGTCATAGTATCCCATTTCATAGTCTTGTCTTTCATAGTATTCCATGCCATAGTCTTGTTTTTCATAGTATTCCATGCCATAGTCTTGTTTTGTCATAGTATCCCATTTCATAGTCTTGTCTTTCATAGTATTCCATGCCATAGTCTTGTTTTTTCATAGTATTCCATGCCATAGTCTTGTTTTTCATAGTTTTCCATGCCATAGTTTTGTTTTTCATAGTTTTCCATGCCATAGTTTTGTTACCATAGTCTTTTGAATATCATAGTCGTGATTTTTTGCTCACAGTTAAGTATTTTTGATCCGGCTCTGCCGCGCCTTTCTTTCCTGCTGTGGTCCCTGTTTTTTGTAAATAAACCTTTTTGAACTAAGAGAGCTGCATCTGGGTCCTACCTTTCCGCGATCCTGACACCATCAAACTGACATTAACCAAAACAGCTGGTTTGCTTGATAGATGATGAATGCGGCTGCAAGTTTTCCTCTGAAAACACTGACTCGTGTCCTTTGTCTGATGCAGTAACACAGCTGTGTAAAAAATAGTTCCCAAAAAGTGTTTTGGGAACCATCAAGCTGAGTTTTGACATCCACTTTCTGCTTTTATTGATTTATTCAAATTATTTACATATATTCTTACTAATTCATCTATAGGGGGTGAAATATGTTCTTTTTAAAATGTCACCTTGGTTCCAAGTAAACACAACAAACTGCGATGAAACCTTTTCACTTCATGGTTGGCTTCAGGCAGGAGCTTTACTTGGTAAAAGTTATAAGTCAAAATGACTGGTATAGGTCTAGATAACAGTTAAAGGGAACATGCATTCTTATTACAAAGCCACTGCACTGGCATGGATTGCATGTCTACAGTTCACATGCAGTTGCTTTCTTGACCACTAGTGGTCACAAATTCTTTAAATCATATGAGATATCTGTGCTCATGAAAGTACTGCCCATGGGAATGTTTTGGGGAGGAAGACAGGCTCACTATGCCCAAATACAGATGTTACCATCTGACCCTTCCCCTTTAGAAGCTTGCACTGTGGATAACATGGCTGTAACATATTAGATATATTAATTAATAAACGACTACATAACTGTAGTTGTTTTGGGAATCAGTGAATCATCTTAAGGCTCTCATGTTTATTTATCTTGCTTAGATTTTGTAATGTTAATGGTAATTTTATGCAGATTTGTATTATTCAATTTAAAGTGTATTATTTTAGGGACGCTGCGGAGCAAAACTCCATGTAAATACGTGCCAATAAGAGCTCCCGTGCTGTCATGTGAGAACATGCTAGGTTGGATATTTCCATTAGTTTTGCTGCTGTAACACAAACTGAGCTTAGCTTGTAGATTTGAATTAGCTGGAAAACTGCCTGAGCCCTGAACTCAGACTCTGCAGATGTTTGACTGACTTTTAGTTGAATAAGAAAAAACACTGCGAACAAAAGAACAACTTCTGATTAGAAATCTCATTCAGTTGTATACCACAGTACAGGGAAGTGGAAAATTTGAAACCTATAATGACTGATCATTCAGAGGTAGAACTTGCCTCCTGGATATACACAGTTTAGTACTTGTTTTTTAATTGATTGTGACATATGTTGTGAAATGTTAGCAAGAACAATGCACTCTTTGAGATCTTTAACAGCTTTTGTATCCAATGCAACGTGTCCAGGGTTAAGATTTGGCCAAGCTGTCTTCGTCTGAACCCAGATTTCTGCCAAAAATCTGTCTTGGGTCAGGTCTCCCATCTAGAGTGTGGGCTGTGTTAGTCCACAAAGTCAAGGCTTTACTCAGTAAGTTAGCTAGTCAGGGCCTCAGGCCTTGGCACTCCAAATGGCTGCTGGCCGCTAATGACCCTCCTTCATCCTCCTCCTCTTCCTCCTGCTTCTCTTTTGGAAGTGTATGGCAAGGATCTGGCAGAGTAGAAGGACCCCAGCCCTGCAGACTTTGCTCCTCTCTCTCACTGTTTGCCTCATGTCTCCCCACTCCTTGCTACACCACACCACCTCTCCCAACATACCTTCCATCTCCTCTGTTAGAATAATGCTAATGCAGAGGTCAGTAAACCAGCACATGGTTTTCGGAGGCCAACATCTCCTGAGGAGGTGCTTTTGATTTTCAACTCCATTGAGCTGCACTTATTCAATATTTACTCCTCAAGACCTCTGCATTAATTTTACACCATACTTCTAAGAGGACCTATCTTTAAAAAAAAAAAAAACCCTGCAAAGGGCCTTATGCAGCACTCCTCACACCCCCATACACTGACACACACCCTTAAACCTCCCTCTCTGTGTGCTTCTCTGAAGGCTTCATTCTTCACTTGTCTTTGACTCCTTCTTATCCACCAGTGGGAAGGCCAATCCTGAGCTAGTTATTGTTATTGCGCTGTTCTATCATTACCACTAACCTTGACTCCTGGCTGCTTGCTGTAATCACGTGGAGCCACTGGGGAGGAAGTCTGGCCTAGGGTGAATTATTAATTAGCAAGACTGGTCCTCCCCCTCAGCGCTCCCTGGGAGAGTGAGTGGGGGGGCGGTAAAGGGGGAGCGTTATGTGTGTGTGCTCCACTCAGGCGGTAGGGGTTACCCGCCATGCAGATGGTATTAACACACCTATCAAGGTAAGAGGGCTCAGCTCTCTGGGCTACTCGTGGAATCGTTAAGCAACATGGAATCAATAACCAACAGAGCATAACTTCCTCCCATGCATGATATGTGCCTCCTACTCTCTATCCCCGTGAAAGGCTGTGCAGCATGATTGGGGTGGGTTGGGGGTGTTCATTAAGATGAACTTCACAGGCTTTGTCACCGGGGACTTGCTGGAGGTTGATGAATTCCAGTTTTCAACTAATGATCAACTTCTATATGAGGTGAAAAACAATGCAAAGCTTCCTAATATTTCTTATCCTTTACTGACCTTTCTAGACCTTGCCCTAAGCACACGTAACACACGAAGCCGTCAACACGCACACATATTTTTAGAGTAAATCATGTGAAGCTGACACAGTTCCTCTGAACAACACACCCACTCACTGAAAGTGACTGAAAGCAGAACTACTAACGCACATTTACCTTGCACTGTGTTTTTGAGAGCCTTAGCACACTTGTTGGCAGATCCCCTGGAGTCATCCATTTCCCAGCACCCTTGACTTTCCTCTCCTAAACAGCGGAGACTACAGGGACTGGGACCTAGGCTTTGATCTTCACACAATTCCCTTAAATCACAGAGAGGAAGCAAGGATTTTCTCCAATGGGGTTTCTCTGTGCTCCCATTCCCCAGGAGGACTGAGCCAAGTCATCTATGAAAGCGAATGAATTGCAGAGCAAAACAGTGCTCCCCTGGGTGCAGAAACAAGTACAGCACCAGTCACTTTGCTGCTTTGCTGAGGAACACAGGTAATGAAAAATGTATCAGCACTCTACCTGATACACAGAATCCCATCATGTGTCTGTATCTATGTGTAAGCTTCGTAATCAGATAAATTTCACAGCTTTACAGTTGTCAAATATAATAATAGATGCAGTTGGAAAGACTCATATTGACAAAACTGATGAATTTTGACATATTTTTAGGCCTGTAAGTCACACAATCTTTATGAAGCCGACAGCCATTGTTCTGGAGTTACTCTCAATTTTAGACGTCCAATATTCATGTTATTTCACTCTCTTCCTATGTGTTTTGTCACAATATCAAAGTCGGCAGTGCTTCAAAGCCTAAACAAACTTAAGTTAAACCCACCAGGCATGTGAGAATCAACACCCACTACTAAGTTATATAACTGTTCAAAATCTCTGAAAAAAAACAAGATCCACCCATATATGTTGGACAAAATCTATAAAAAACACTGACAATATTCTTTAAATGTTCAAATATGATGAAGGAAGGAGTAAGATACATTTTATCCCAGACAAAGCTAAGGTATAAAAACAAACCCCCCCAAAAAAACATGCACTTATCTGTATTTGATGAAAATTTAACCTCAAATGGTTATGGGTGCAACTACGTGTCCGTTCATCCCTTCATTTTCTATATTCATCCACTTTATATACACTCCTAATGTAATTTGGCACTTTATAAATAAAACTGAGTTGAATTTAATTGAATTAATCCAGTGGGGGTGGAGGGGGTACAATTTGGACATGTCACCAGTCACCAGAGTGAAAATGGCATCCATGAAAGTGACGGTAATGATGTAAAAAGAATGTATTTTAGCACTTACTATGATCATTTCAACACAGGTGATTGACCAAAGTGCTTCACAATTCCAGAAATAGGATTAAAAGTAGATTACATATAACATAAAATAACAAAAAGGTGAACCACAGCTTCAGTGACAGTTTAAATAAATACGTTTTTAATTTGGCTTTGAACTGAGGAAGGTCAGAGCAGTGTATTCTAAGATTTCGGACCTGCCACTGCGAAAGATTGGTCACATTCATATTTATTTCTTATAAAATATAGTCTAGTTGAAGTGGAAGCAGCAAACGCTTTGCAACCCTTTGATTTGAAGATTAATAATACCCCTTGATCTGTAAAAGAAAAGGGGCCAAATAGTGTAAATTATGTCATTTATAGGTAATTGTTATAGTTGTCCTCTGGCTCCTCAGCAGAGCAAATACTGCACATTTTCCTATTAGTATAAATAACTTAGTTGTCACGCCTAGTTTTAAGAAAAGACCCCACTGCTTACACCTGGACCGGGGAACCTCCAGTAAATGTTGACCAGCAGAGCGGAGAGCTGCCAGATTGGTGAAGCCTCAGGGTTGAACTTAACCTTAATCCAGTTGCATAGGGCACAAAAATCAAATAAAATGAAATTATTTAAAGGAAACAGTGGTTAAAAGCACTGCATGTAAATGTGGCGCCATCCATATGTATTTATATATCAGGAAATACATTTAGGAATGCACCATGATGGCAGTTAAATCAGCTGATATTCATTCGCCTGTGAAGATGTTGTAGTCGCTTTGCCCTGAAACTGGATCAGCTTGCAGCTGTGTATTCAGCCAACTGCCACTTATTTTTTCATAATGCATATCTTATTGTTTTACTGCCATTAAAGGAGGAAAGAAAAAATGGCAAAAACAACTGTTATCGGCCAGATTATTATTCTTAACATCAGCACCAGTATGAATCTGAATAATTACATAGATTTTCAACCTAATGGCCTCCGCAGTTATTGAATTATGAATTTAATTTATCTAAATGTCATCATTTTCTAGCTGGTCCTGCAGATCCTAATATCTTGCCACATCCCAGTGGTTTTCTTTTAATCAAAGTGTTGGAGTTGATTTTCTTCTTCGTCCTTTGATGAGAAAAAACCCAGAATTTATGAGGGTAATTCATCACCTTTATAAACACGTTCTTCCACTGAGGCTGAGTGCTTCTGAAAAGAAACATTCCTCAGAAATTAAGAGTGCACGGATGGGATGGCGATGCAGGCGGGTCCACGGGGAGTCGTTTGTGGCCGTACTGTAACTCTGCATGCAACAGTGGGGCAATAAAACATTGTTTTACAGGTTTCAAAGTGGCTTTCGTCCTCTTGCTTCTGTCACCCATAAATTGAGAATAAACACAGCTATATATGGGCCGCTTATATTCATTCCTCTGGGGAGAAGCACAGGTAGATTAAGTTGTTTCTGTGATAGTGCTTTTATGAGTATAAAATACCCCCAGTTATCCACCCTGCTCCCATTTCTGTTCTCCTACCACAGCTAATAGAGTGATCTGGGTATCATTGGACAATAAAGGGACACATTAAATAGTCCAGATGATTGGACTCAGGGGTATAAGTGTAATAGAACCTCTTATTATGGTGTGTTGCATAAAAAAATCTGTTCGTGTCACTGAGCAGGGGCAAAATAATTAGTTTCTGATAGGAAATCACAGTTTTTTCATCATCTTTTATCATTTTCTCCTTTGAATAAAACTGAATTGATTTAGTCTCTTTCCTGCAGGTTAAGACCGACTTAGGCTTTCTGTTACTAAACCCACAGCTAAAACCATTCTAACTCTACCTTGTGACATGATTTTGATCCTTTGTACGCTGCTAAGGATGGCAGGCAGCCGGCATATGGCAAAGCCTTAAATACAACAATACAAACATAAGGCCTACACAGCTCTGTGGATCTGATGCCCATAAGCTGATAGAAAAGAAAGTCGTAAAAGACATAATACACCTCAGAAAAGAGAATCCAGGGGAGCTGGGTGCCAGATTTCTGATCAAAGCATCTTTTGAAGTTTGCACAGGAGTTTTGTGTGTGCACGTGTGTGTGTGCACGTCAGAGAGAGACAGAGATGCAGAAACCACGTTTGTTTCTTTGTCAGTGCAACAAAATGCTCTGAGCAAACACACTTCACCACGGAATATGCATTATAACAGGTTACTGTCCGCGATAACAATCAGGTTCAGTTGATTAAATGATTTCTGCTTCGCCTCGTCACCTGATATCTACAGAAAAGTCAACTTACATGAATTGTATTTGCTGTTGTGCCCTCTCAATTACCGCTCATATTCTTTATGTACTTGAAAGCAAATATCAACTGTCGACATTCCTGAAAAGAAGAACTGTTGTGCTTCCAGTCTTTGGACAGCTCATGTCTGCTTTGAAGGCAAAAATAGCAGACAAATCTTATAAAATCTCAGGAAATTGTAAGTATCACTACTCATTGTATGAACCAATTTGTCCTGGATTTACTCAGATGATAATAATGGAAAGCACAGCTGTTCTATATATACATTGGAGGGCCTGATCAGGCACTCTGGATGATGTTATCTGTGTGTAGGAACAGGACAGTGGAGCAAAAAACCCAAAACATTGTTATTGTGTAACACAATGACAGAGAACTGTTATTCTAAGCAAAGAGGGGAACTGTCAGAATCAAAGTATGGCATAGCTGAACGTTTCTAATTGGGCTGCGTATGATGTATGATGAGCTGGGATCTGAGTAGGATCTGATTTCCAAGGTCCAACTTGATTTAACACGATTGCATCCACAGTTCTTAATGCAACGTTTTGGCTGAGAAAATGTAGTGATAAAGCAAATAAAACTGCAGTTTGAGTTGCTTATTATGTTTTTCTGGAGAAAATGCACATATGTATATATATATAGAAGCAATCCAGACCGCTCCAGGCTTCCAGGAAACCTGCTCAGCCCCACCTAAGGCTCAGAAACCATCGTGGATGCACATGGAGGCCGGTAGGGGATGATAACAGAGTCCATCTCGAAGGGACCAATGCATTTAGGTGCCAGTTTCTTCGAGGTGGACCTCAGAGGAATGTCCTCGGTAGCCAATCAAACGCGCTGACCAGCTCCTTAAGACTGTGCACCTTCCAGGAAACCTGCTCAGCCCCACCTTAGAGTCAGAAACCACAACAAAACAGCACATCCAAGCGTGGTTGGGGCACCTTTTATGTGTAAAGTTTGTGAGAAGTTTGTCAAACTCAAATTTATTTGTAGCACATTTCATGTATAAAACAATTCAAAGTGCTTCACATAAAATAAAAGCATTGCAGCAGGGAGTGGAAGAAGCATTAAAATACATAAAAGAATATAAATAGAAAGAAATAAAATAATTAAAATGAATAAAAACAAGCAACAGTCTGGATAAATTAAAAGATATCGTGCAGATTTCATGCATAGACACATGAGAAAAGAAATGTTTTTAACCTGGATTTAAAAATATCTCCATTAGCTGACAGTTTAATCTCCTCTGGCAGTTTGTTCCACTTGTTTGCAGCATAAATAAACAGCTAAATGCTGCTTCTCCATGTTTAGTCTGGACTCTGGACTGGACCAGCTGACCTGAGTCCTTGGATCTAAGAGCTCTGCTGGGTTTATATTCTCTGAACATGTCACAGATGTATTTTGGGCCTAAACCGTTCTGGGATTTGTAAACTAAAGAATCTATTCTATGACTCTAAGATCAAACTTGGTATTCATCAAAATCATTGAAAGTAACTTGAACCCGTTTTAGACAGGTGAAGTTGGAGGTGGAGCAGGTGAAAAATTACCTTTTTCTGGAGTTATAACTACTATTGTTAATATGAACGCAGTAACATCTTTGTGAATAGGATTTCTTTATTATACCACCTGCCCAACAAGCCTCAAGGTGTAAAAATGTAACATTCAAATCTGGCACTGGCATACTTTTTTAACACAACCACATTTATGAGGTAGATATTGATTATAATAAGAGGAATAAGAACCGCTTGCATTACACTTGATTTACTGTCGTTTTACTGCACTTTACACTGTGTTAGTTAGTTAGTTAGTTAGTTAGTTAGTTCTTTAGTTAGTCACAACACTTCTCTGCCACTGTTCAAAAACTTGCTGTGAAGCATTTTAGGTTCAAAAAGCATGTTGGACAGAAAATGTAAAAACCTGTTATGGGTTAAAAATAGAACCTTTTTTACATTAAAATGTCCAAGATGATTACTTGAGGAAAAGGAATTTAACAAGCATACGCAGTCCTTCAGACCTAGAACAAGTACCCCTCTTGGTGCTTGTGTTTAATGGCCCCGGAGAGGATATTGCCCCCTGCCTCTCTGAGAGGAGCTCTCCTGAGTCAAGTGACTTTGATGGGCTGCCCCCTGAGCCCGATGCTTCGATGACATGGGAATGGAAGGCAGAGGCCCCTCTGAGGTGAGGAGAAGGGTTTGTGTGCAGTCTATTGTTTCCAGCCTCTCTTCCGGTGTGCCATAAACCCTGAATGTCCCAGAGTGCGGCGCACAGAACAATGCAACCCAGGTCCCCCGGACTGTGTGGGACAGAGGATGTCCTGTGTGCTTCACGTTAGTCTCTCAATGGCTCAATTCCTCTTGTAAAGCAGAAAAACTTTATTCAAAATATGTGTAGATATCTAGAAAATAAAGTAGGACTGAGGTTTGTTGGGATTGTAAATCTAAATCTTAGTCTGAATCAACACGAAGTTATATTTTAGGGCTGATTAAATAACTAACTGAAGTGTTTTCTTTGATTATCTCAGTTAAGTTAAAGGTATTATGTTGACTTGGGTTTTACAGAAGAGTTATGTAATTGAACTTTGAAGCTAAGACTTTTCGTTCATTTGGTGTTGTTCAAATAAAGGACTGAACAACCTCTTTATAAGTGCATCTTCTTTTTCGCAGAGTGAATGTTCAACAGAATTTTCATTCAGTAAACATGTACATCATTATCCATTCATCGGGACGTATTGTTTGTTTACTGTGGCCCCATTTCCAGAAAGCCCAAAAGCAGGCCGGTGGAGTGAGAAGCCCCAAACAAAGGCTTTTCTTCCCCACCCGCTTGGGCCTCAGAAATGCTCACCACTCAGCCGGCGCAATGCCTTTCACCGGGCTTTTGGCCACTCATGAGTGACAGCTGAATCACCGAGAACTTTCCCAAGTACATGAGCCGGGGTGGCTGCACTGTAAAAATATGTTGGCAAAATGAATCCAAACGCATTGTAAGCCTCCGAGACTGTTGGTTAACTTTTGTTCTGTTGAAAAGACGTTGAAACGTTTTCACCTGGTTAAGGACTGCAGAATCAGTTCAAACCGATGTGTCTGGCATCGTAAAATGAAAGGGGGCCACAGGCCAACTCAGTGACACTGCCGAGCTGTTTTCAGGGGATATCATGTTGTGTGAGGGAGGGAAAATGGTCTTCTTCCCAGTCAGAGACCACATTTGCTTGTTAAAACTAACCTACGCCACCTCGTTAATTCCCTCCCCGGTAAATGGGAACATAGCAACTTTCTACTTTGGTACTTGTAGAAATGGATAAAGAGAGCAAATAATGACGTTGTCACGTTTGGAGAACCAGAAGAAGAAGGCTGTGAAGCTTAATTTGATGGCGGTGCTTTGTTCAGTGACAATTTAAACAGGAAATTCTTCTCCCAACGTAGTTCTACAGAACAGCAAATAAAAATGGGACTCATGTGATAATATGATGTTTGGTAACATGTGGATTCATTCTGTATGATCTGTCTTTTTTATTTTTTTTATTTGCACATTTGGAGAACCAGAAGAAGAAGGCTGTGAAGCTTAATTTGATGGCGGAGCTTTGTTCAGTGACAATTTAAACAGCAAATTCTTGTTATAGACTCTCCCAACGTAGTTCTACAGAACAGCAAATATCATGTGATGATATGATGTTTGGTATCATGTGGATTCATTCTGTATGATCTGTCTTTTTTGTATAAATGTAAATTGTTAGGAAAGAGATTTTTAAAGGCATTAGTTGATTTAATAGTTACTATTTCCTTGCAAATTGTAGACATTGAAATTCGCTCCACTCTTCAGTCTCCAGGAGCCCAGCATGCTGGAAATGTGAGGCGTTAAATTCAGGTAAATGTGGTGGTCTCCAGTGATTGGTGAAGGGAATTGAATGGCTTTGATAGCTGGTTGAGAGTCAAGAGTCAACATGAAACCACCAAACAAAACCTTTCATTATTTCAGAGCCTTGCTCTGGATACAACATGTTCAAAATAGCTGTGAACAGGCTTTGGAGAAGGTGACGTATCGTATCAATACTGTTCTAAGACAATGAATTCTGCAAACCACCTTGAAGTCAATATAAATTCCATATATCACTAGATTCTTAATAATCAAAAGATCAGGCATGTGTCTATTATATCATTCAGTGTGTTTCAGTGTGTATAAAAGTATGAAAAATGGCAAAAATTACAATCTGCAGCCCGAGCTAACGTGTTTGCAAACAGTTGGAAACAAAGTTTTAGTCACAGACAACAAGGACACACACCAGAAAAGCTGTCATTAGTGACGTATTTGCATTTTTGCTTCAATAAATAGCAACATTTTTGACATTGCATCTCAGAAGGGCTGAGAAAAAGCAAACTTTTGCTCCAGGACCACTTATAGCTTTATATTTGCACTCACAAGCTTGTATTTTCTTACAGTTTATTAACCACAATAGACCTTTAAAACTTTTAATCCGAGTTGAAAGAGGAAACATTCAGTGGCTATAAGATCTTTCTTAAAAAAACGACGTTACTATTTTCTTGTCAGATTAGAGAATGTTGACGAAAACACACATAATCGATGAGTAAATTTGACACCAGCGGAGTTTTACAGTGTATGGATGAATGCTGCTGTATGGAGAGCCAGGCCCAGCTGCATTGCTGGGAGGTCTGGCTATTGTCTGGGCCACATAAAGGAAGTACGAGCTGTGGACAAGGCTTTACAACCAAGCTCAAAAACCTGCTGCAGAGCACACACACTCATTGGCCATGTCATTGATGGATCAAGAGATGTAGTGTGATGCCCCTCACGTAAATGAGACAAAGACGGAGAACACACCCCACCGTGGCCCGTTCAATCAAACTAGAATTTGCATTATGTCTGTGTATATTCTCAGTCATCCAGGTCATGGCAATCCAAGGGGCTTGAATAAGGGAAACTGGACTTCTTGGATCTTGAAGACGTTTCACCTCTCATCTGAAAGGCTTCTTCGGTGCTAAACAAGGTACTCCCCACTGAAGAAACATTTTGAATTAGAGGTAAAACGTCTAAAAAAAAAGAACCAAGCACAGAGCAAGTCCAGTTTCTCTCATTCGAGCGCAAAGGAATTTGTATTTTTCTACTCAGTCATGTATAAAAATGTCATGTGCCACTTTGCTGTGCATTTATATGGAATTTTTGGTCCTTTCTTTTGTCTTCAGTCTCCAAACAATAGCAATTCCTCACTTCACTTTTTCAAAAACTCTTTCGGAACAGCTCTTTTCAGCACTTTGTAGTCAGAGCAAGGCTCTAACGTTGGTTCACGTTTGTCCTCGTTGGTGGGGTCATGTTGATATGACTGAAGTGAGTCAAGTGACTGCGATAGGTTCTTTAATGGACTGCAATAATTTTCAAATCTTATTAAATAATTGTAATCAAAATAAAACATAATATATTTCAAAAGTTGAAAGTGAGACCTTTTTTTTATTTAACTCATCTAGAATTTGATAGCAACAACACATCTCAGAAAAGTTGGGATAGGGAGGGGTGGAAATGTAACCCGAAGAAACATGTTGCAAATAATTAGGTTAACTGGTCAAACGGGTTGGCTGTTGATTCCACTTCCACAATGACTGCCAATTATATTCGCCTTTACTTGTGTATCATGGACGCTCACTGGTTGGCAGGGCTCTCCTCAGCATATAAATATGGGCTGTGATGTAGGTGCAGCCCCAGTACACGAGGATTGAGCCCATGCTAAGTTTGTTACACAAAGTACAGCGTTATACTGAAACTGCATGTAGCCAGGTGAACTGGGGTCACAGTGCATTTAGTGGGTAATAAGGGAGTAAAATAGGTTACTGTCACTTTAAGACCAGCGACTGCAAATCTCGCGACAACTCTGAAGTCCCATGAGACCTGACAGCCCCGCGAAACTTTGCCGACCGTGAAGTTGGCGACTGTTACGGTGTTAATTTTGTCATAAACATACTGAAAAACGGTAAATCACAGAGTGAACAGTTAGCAGAGTCCATAGATGAGTGCGGCGGACCTAGAAAGCTGGTGTGTGACCAGTAAACGCACTTTGTCAGTGAGAGGTGTCGCCAGGTGCGTGCGCGCGCTGTCTCCATTTTGCTGAGAACGGAACTGATCGGAGTAAATTAATGATAAACGTCCTTGTTATGGTGTCATATATTGTTGATCTCACTAAAAGTGTGATTCTGTATATCGATGCACATCACAGAGGGGAGAAAGAGGAGCGTTTGTATGCTGTTTCCAGGTGTGAATCAAGACTATCATCTGGACGTGAGTGAGTTACTGAGTTACATGTTTCAAAGAAGCTATTTAAGTTTATGTAGGAGCAGTTGTAATAACTTGTTTGAATACTAAAAATATGTCTTTTTGTTTCTTTATTTCATTGTGACGGATGGTGTTAGGGACGTGGCTGAGTGTCTTATTCTCTCTTTATATAGGAAAGCAGCCACTACTCTTGTTTGTCTGGGTTTAGTGAAAAAAACTTTGCTGAGAGGGAAAGCTAAATTTTGTTTTTTTATTTTTATGTGAATGTTTTTCATACTCCCCTCAAATTATAAAATTAATGCTGTGTTCTGTTAATGTAATAATACAGGCAGGATATTATGCCCAGTAAGATGGAGACAGCATTGCATTTAATTAAATGTGTTGGAAAGGTTTTATTTTGTAATGATAATATGTTAGCGATATTAGCTCAAAGGCTAAGCTTGCTAACTTTCTTTCATGAAGCTGTGCTTGATAATTGAGGTGACCAGTCGGTTTCCGTATTGTTATCCAGGCAATAAAATGTTTGTGTTTATGTATTTAGCAGACGCTTTTATCCAAAGTGACTTACAGGTAGGCAGGTAGGGTAAGGGGGTCTTGCCTAAGGACCCCTACTGGAGGTAGTACCTTTCATACAGGGGATTTGAATCCTGAAGAAAGGTGGCAATCGCACCACTACACTATCCAACCAACGAATGAACGAACGAACGCGTACTATTGCTCTGTTAGCTCATAGCTGCTGTGTTGTTGTTATTGATAAATATCCTGCCATGTTGCACAAAACTATCAGCAGCAAACTCCGTGTGAAGTTAGCCGACTGTCACAGAGCACGGAGTGAATAAACTGTGCTGCAGCAGCGCGTCGATGACATCATCCCAGTAGACAATGTGTGTAGAAAGCCCTCTATAAGCCCCCTGATAGCCGCCAATAACAACAACACAGCAGCTATGAGCTAACAGAGCTATAGCACACGTTCATTCATTAATTCTTCTTAAAGTATTGGTGAAATAAAGACAGATAATGTCTTATTTAGAGGCTGCATCGTCTAAGCCTAGTTTATCGCGAGTTATCTAAATATCTTCCAAAGGACACCGACTTTCACCAAACTGTTCTCGGTGAGTAGATGAACATATTTCATGCCAGAAATAAGGTCCAGGTTTAAAAATACCGGAGTTCCCCTTTAAGCAGACCTGTCCCCAGAAACAATCGTGGTTCTGTCATGGCAGTGACACTTCTAGAAGTCGTTGAAAGTGAGCACAGTCATCCGCAAAGGCAGGTTAAAGCTCTACAATTCAAATAAAAAGACATATGTGAACAAGATCCAGAAACTCGGCTGTCTTCTCTGGGTCAAAGCTAATTTAAAATGGGCTGAGGCACATCAGAATTCTGCAGTCAGATATCTCAAAATGGGAAAGTCTTCTTGGTAACCATGGACACTGCATCCTCTGGACTAAAAAGTAGAGTGATTTTCTGGGTTGTTGTCATTAATATGGGGGTGCATTAGTGTCTATGGAACAGGCAACTGGCACATCTGGAAAAGCACTGCCAACGCTGAAAGATATACGGGTTAAACTTGCAGTTACAACTCATTACATTCTGAAGTTTGGCGAAGAGCCCTCTGTTTCAACACTCTGGGTACATCTTTACCACACAGCCAACTGCTGCAGAGCAACAAACTGCCAGTTATCCTTCTGCAGCCATAACTCACCGACAGCTGCACCAGTAGGAAATGGCACGAAGTGGAACATCATTCTACAGTGTTTGCTTTTCAACACGTAACATCTGGTCAGATGGGGCAGTCAAAGAGGAGGCTGGGATTCATGCTGGAGACCTGTTACGGATGCATTTCCTGCAGTGAAAACTCTACATGCTGCACATTAGAGGAATGAATGATTGGCAGGCTGGGAGTGAAAGCAGATCACAGTTTAAGGCTACAGATGAGTCGTATGTTAGCAGGAATGAGCTGTGCTTTCTTACAGAATCACTGTTGTGGTGAGCCATGCATTCACCATCATGCAATCAAGATTTTAGTCAACTCTCTAATTATCTGTGGCTCTAAAACAGGCCACATGATGCAAAGAAAAAAAATAAATGATAGTTGTTGGCTTACTTCTATCATGAGCTACTAAATGTCTTTATGAAGGACAGCTGTGTGTTCCTGCTATAATGTGTTTGATGCTGTTTCCCCACTGTAGGTTCAGAGGGTTTCATTATTTAAGCCACAGTTTATTGTTAAAAGATATGTAATACCTTTGCTCTATTCTTTATTGAAGAAGACTCGTCATCATTTAATTTTATCTCTTTGAAAGTAAATGCTAAATTATTGCCTCTAAGGTTTGTGAATAGATGAAAGCACTGAGTGGGCTAAACGGGATTAGCTTTGCTTTGTATCAAACTGGCTCCAGGTTTTGCCTGTTGTCATTTTATTTTTTGTGGGCTCAAAAAGCTCAGGTGATGCATACACTATGCATCCCGTGCCCTGCTTTGTGACCTGAATGCACACGCAATGGATCAGCCGGCTGCTAATGGCGTGAGCTTCTGCCTGTGGCCTTTACAGTGTGCACAGAATAAAGTTCAGGTGTCAGAAGTTCAACTGATTTATAATGGTGAACTGGCTGTGATTAAGTGCTGATGTCACAGGATTCCTCACCACTCATTTAAGGAATCAAGTAGTTTGTATCCAAACAAGACAAATGGGCCACTGGCTGCTTGTAACCTTTCTCATGTGCATGTTCCCTCCAATCATGTGCCAGTGCTCCTCGGTTCAGTGAACGGACTTTATTTATAGCCATGCTTTGTTTGTGCATTTTATGCTTGCTTTGTGTCTCTGTTAAGTAGTGAGCAAACACCGTTGTTCATACTTAATAAAGTTGTTTTTTTAATACAGTCCAGGCTTGCCATCCACCTAATGAAGGCTGACAAACTGAGCAAAAATGCTCAACCGTAGGTCTGTTCCTTCATTTGTGTTTACAGAATTGTACAAAAAAACTCACCACAGCATCTATCACCAGGGTGTCTCTTTTTAGCTTATATATTTGTTGTCAAATTGCATTAAAATACATTTTACCTCAAATTTCCTATGTTGAAGTTGGGCTGTAGTGACAGTAGAATTTGCCCTGAAGCGTGTGTATAGGGCAGAAATTAAAATGAATCCATTTGTTAGGCTTCGTTTCCTAAAAAGTTCCAGTCAGGAGATGGAATTCCTTTATGTAAACTCTGAAAATAATTACAAAGCCCCTGTTTACTTTTGGAATGAGACGGTTTCCTTAAAGTCTATCCATGAAAATTGGTTCTGTGTTTGCTATTAATAAAATAAAATGGTTGCTTTCCAGTCTTTAATGGTTTAATGGTTCGAGTTAATTATTGAAATTTATGCTGTATGTGTCCACTGTTATTCCTTGAAATGTAAAAGAATATAAAGTATCCAGCAACAAGTCTGACACCGTTTAAAACAAAGAGACTTTTATTAATTTGCCTCGAGATCACGTTGTTGGTGAGACTCTGGATCCTAATACAACCAACGCATGATTACCATCCCGTGGATGACTGAGAATCTTCATCAATACAACTAACGCAAGTAACAACAACAACATACAATTTTACATTTGAAGAGTTTTTTCTGCCATAACTAAGCCACAGCTCAACAAGATCAAATGTACCGTATTTTTCGGACCATAAAGAGCACTTAAAATACTTTAATTTTCTTAAAACTTGACAGTGCACCTTAAAAAGCGGTGCACCTAATGTATGAATTAATTCTGGTTGTGTTTTCTGAACTAGAACTGATTTTATGTGGTACACGGCGCTCAAAAATCTGTCAAAATGTTTTAGGACGGCCTCGGTAAGCTACGAAGCTGCACTGCTTGACCCGTTAGCTGTCAGTCATTGATATTACGCTTTATAGCCCAAAAAATACAGTAATTACAGCATCTATTGTCCATTTTTGCAAACTGTAACTGGTTGTAAAAATGCTTTCACAGCGAAATCATGAGTTACTTCTCATATATCCCAGAAGCAAAGAGCATCAGCGATACTTTCCTTAGGAACTCGTGTCTATCTGAGCTCCTCCAGCTTCCACAGTACAAACAATTATTAAAGAGATGCACATGAGCTGCCCTGTGAAGGCCGGGCGACCTGTCCAGCGTGTACCCCGCCTCTCGCCCAATGCCTGCTGGGATAGGCTCCAGCCCCCCCCGGTGACCCTTAACTGGAATAAGCGGGTATAGAAAACGGATGGATGGATGGATGGATGCACATGAGCTGGGGCAGGGCTGCACTTTAAGAAAACTACATTAATGTGACGTGTCTAGCAGATGGTGCTGTTGCTGAACTCTTTGACCGTGTGAAGGACTCAGACCTGCTCTCTGACCACTCAGAATAACTCAAAATGTTATTCTAATACTTAGAGCCAGTTACATTAGGAAAATATGACACAAAGGTTTGCTTACTACATACCTCTAAGGCGACCGCGAAATAGCTTTTTGGAATCGGAATAATGGAAAAGCTCAGGTGTTTGGGGTGACATAAGACCAAATATTGGGTGCAACCAGCTCTTCTCTGGAAATACAGGATGTCTGGAAGCCTTTGAAATAATCAAT
This sequence comes from Leuresthes tenuis, assembly GCF_036924035.1. Lineage (NCBI taxonomy): Eukaryota > Metazoa > Chordata > Actinopteri > Atheriniformes > Atherinopsidae > Leuresthes > Leuresthes tenuis. The sequence continues at coordinate 2,648,020 of NW_027325360.1, forward strand.
GTCCTCGCTTAAAATAATCTGGAAAAGCTGTTTTCTCAGAACTGTTTTGGCATTAAGAGAAATAAATAGTTTATATATTCAAATTTGAGCCGTACAAATGCGCTGATGCCCACATAAAACCATGTGCTGTCAACTCCCTGCTTTAAAACTAGAGTTTCGTGAGGTTGCTGTCCGGATTTATTGGCGACAAAGTGCAAGATCCAGAAGATAATGTTTGGCAGTTGATTCTCCGGCTTAAAGATTTGGTTGATAAGATTTGTGCACAAGGGATTTCTTTGTCACATCTATGCACGTGATGTTCCTTATGGGATGCCGCTTCCATTATAATGCAGATAGTACATCACCACTGCCTTTTACAACCCCAAACTATGAGTCATTCACACCTTTCTGTCAATGTACAAAAGCAGAAAATGTAGAGTTTCCAATAAGTATTTATAAAAGAGTTATAATTGGATATATCATTTTCTTCTGATAAGCTGCTGGTGAGCAGATAAACAACCTCTTTGATTACCAAGAAAAATATGGCAAACGTATCCGGTTTGACCCAAATGTCTTCATGTATCCTCAGTGTCTCAAAAGCCAAGACCGATCATTTAAACTGAATATGCACCACTTAGAAATCCCAGATTGTTTAAACATGCTTTCCAAAATGGAGTTTGGAGACCTCCAGTGGCCTTTCAGAATTCTCCAGAGTCCTTGAGAAGCGATAGTCAGAAAAATGTGGGTGTGCTGAAGATCTTTTCTTGAATTCTCACCATGAATGATCACCAAGCAGTTTGTGTGGATGATGCACCAAAGAAAATCCCTTAAGAATGTTTGACTTGGACACTGCAGAGCAAACCGACGACCATCCCATCTAAAAATATCGTTCTGCCACAGCAAAGACTGACCTCTCATCTTTCACTCACGTTAACTTGCATGCTTGTCAGATGAAGCAGATAATAAAAGGAGCCCAGCTCAGATCTTTGACCTTTTCATAACAAGTGTTTTTATGCATAGAGTCATAGTAGAATGGCTTCCCTTGTGAAAATGGACAATATATGATGCATTTTTTCAGATGTTTTAGTTAAAATATGAAAAAAGTTTTACTATTATCTGTATTTTGTGCTTGACATTCATTATTTTGTCCATAATTGCTAATTACAGTTAATTGACAGTATTGCTAGAACTGAAAGTTTTTCAGCCTTAATAAATGTGATTAGTTCAGTAAGTGGTTAATTTAGCAATTTAATGCACATTAATTCTGCCAGTTTAAACACTGGATTTGATGCTCCAAAGGCAAGCTTAACTGTGGCATTGCTGATGTTTTACATTTGCCTCATTTTCACGTTTTTTTCTTCAAACTGATGCACCTTTGTCGCTCATTACATCACAAGTGAGAGTGCAAAGGCAAAAGTCGATCTGAGCCAGCAAGGCAGGTAGAAATGGAGGCAAAACGATCCTTACACACATCAAGCTAGCATTGCAGAACTCGCTGCTCCAAGCATTTGCTGTGATTCAGCTGATTCCGCCGCTTTGGCTTGATGTGTGTAAGGACACAGCAATGCGTGGCTGATCCCCCTCTGTTTGGCATCAATGAATGATGAAAAGGATAACAAAGACATCTTTTTGCATCAATAAGGCACAATCTATGTGTAAAACAGGATTATGGCTTTTCAACCGGGGTCTAATGCACCTTTGTTGCGCATCATGTCATGTGTGAAAGCACCAGAGGGGTGGCGAAGCTGATCCACCATTGATATTCCTCTGAGCCAGCGAGGGAGGTCGTAATAAAGGTGAAACAGGCCCGCCTGATGTATGCTTACACATATAAAGTCTGCATTGCAGAACTCGCCACTAAAACCAACAGTGCTGTCGTCACTCAGCTAATTCAATGAGTTTGATGTGTGTAAGAACACATGAGGCAAATCAGTGGAGGATCAACCTCAACCCCCGTTACGCCTCTGTGCTTTCACACATGAAACGGTGTGCAACAAAGGCACATCAGCCTAAAAAGGCAAGAAGCTTTTGCTATAATGTCAATTTGTTGGACTTTTCTCAGAAAACTTTCCTATTTTCTTGCTACTTGTGTAGTAAGAAAATTATTCGTCATGAACAAAACACCAGCTTTGTCCAGCTTGTTTGACATCAATTTGAAACCTCCAAAGTCCAGAAGAAGAGAAGGCTAGAATGAAAAAGGGGTAACAAAATGTTCTCTTTATTGTTTCCATCTGTCACATTTAAGTTTCTTGGCCAGTTGCCGTAACGTTGATTTGAAAAGGTCCCCTAACCCTCACCCCTTTCTTTTGACCTACACAACGCTTTATCATATCGCTGCCACAGGCATAGGTCTCCATTAGTAATTTGGCACTTTTTCCAGATGACATCCTCATTTGGTCCAATCTGTTGGTTTCCTTAGCTAGGATATTATTTTTTTAATTGGCTCCATATGAATTAATTGGATTATGATTACAATGAATTGAATTGGACTGTTTATTACTTAAGTGCCTTGAGATGACAATTGTTGTAATCTGGCGCTTTATAAATAAAATTGAATTGAATTGAATTGAATTTGAAAGACTGGATCTTTCCAGCAGTTCACACTCAGACTACATGCGGGCAATCGGATCGGATTGGATTAATGGCTAAATTACAATAAGATTGAGTTCAGCTCATGTAACAAGTTTAATCCGACAAGAAATCGAATCGGATCGGGTTACTTGCAATTTAATTAAGACCCCGAGATAACTCGATCCAAAGTAGACGACAGCGGATCGGATCGAGCGTTCTGCGCATGCTCCAGATTTTTTCCCCCGATCGTCACCCGGAAGTGGAAGGAGACGATATTCCTGTTGTTGTCGTCAGAAAGAAAGAAACAAGGCGATGGAGAATGCGCCGTTGTGCATCGTCTGTGCCATAACCAGCTCATCACAGATGGAGAGGGACGCAGCTTCATCTCGCTCTGCGTTCGCCATCTTTCTGAATGCCTGAGTTTGTTGCTGCTGGCGGTGAAGACGCCAACAGGAAGTGGCTCTATTAGCGATAGCTGAAATGGGGACAGCGCCACCTATCGTACCGGGGTATGACATGCTTTGTGCCAGTGATTCCATTCATTCACCGCCATATATCCAAGGATAATTACCCTCAGATAAAGAGCAGAACCCAACTGTAGCTATAATCCAGTTAATCTCATCATGTAGACCCACTGAGTGTCAGCAACTACGTTTGCATCCAAAACCAAATTCTGCTAATAACTTGATTAAGATTTTGATTTGATTTAAAAGACTGGGTTTGCTTAGTTTCTGCCATAAGATCTGGCAACAAGGAGAAACCTGACTTGGTTAAGGTTCTGAGTGGTGTGGATGTAATAAAGACTTTGAATGGGTGAATATATCGCAATGAGTTGTCGTTTGAACTATATTTAGCTGATAAATGCAAAGGAAACCCAAAGTCGTTCAACTATAACCGTATTTATCTGTTGAAACTAAACTCATGCTTCTCCTCCTGGGCTGCCATGATGATTTTATTTGACACTGACAGGTGTTAGGCAAGCTGCAAGATTTGGTGGCTATTTTATTTACATGACTCGGTGGTTTTATGATATTTTAGATTGTGGTTCTTCATGTTTTTGGGGGCAGCAAATCGGGGACAGATTTTACACCGAATGTGTGGGTGGAACTATGTGAGAAAATGTGCTGTTCATGTGAGTGTGTGCACACATGTATGTTAGTCTCATGCTACTGTTCGCGCAGCCGGATGGTGTGAATGATGGGGCCCACACAAATCTGGAACTCCTCAATTATTCTGGTTATGTGTACTCAACAAAGACTTCATCACACGATGTTTCAAGGAAGTTTCCACATTGCCAGGTGAGTCAAAATGCCAGTGACACGCATCCCCAGCCCGGATGTCATTTGTGAATAAACAGGGTGTCACTCTGGCTGTGCTCCTGCTGCCTGCAGACAGCCTCTGTCAGCGTCAGACCAGGAAATGCCACCTCTCTGCTGACAGCTGCCTGTGCTGCGTTCACACCGGCACCCGCAGGGAGAGCCCGGCAGCTCCCCGCCCGGCTCCATGCGCTGCCAAGCTAAGTACAGATCCCCAAACCTGCCACGCGTTGCCCTGACAGCACTTCACTATATATCTAAATAGAGCAGGAGCACAGCTTGTCCCAGGGAAACTTTTACATTCGCCTCCATTCAGGGAGGATTTGTCACCTGGGAAGCAGGATAATGAAGCAGTGTTTCTTCACTGCTTGTTCAAGGCAGTCCTTTCAACAGACACGATATTGGCTGGATTGGATTAAATGAGCTCTCCTTCTTGCCTGTCAAGGTGAGATCTGTGAAACGTTTGGGTTTTGTTTTAAGCTGTAAAGGTATTAAATGAATATCATAAAGCTCCAATATAAAAAGTGAGACATTTGCAATAGATAATTTCAAATAAACATGATTTCATCTGAAAAGGTATCAAACAAAATCTTATATTCAATTGAATGTCAATTTTAAGAGATTTGACTTGTCAGATTATAGTAGTTCAGAAATTAAAGAGACATATTATGCCCTTTTTTCACAAGCTGACACAAACATCCGTCACGTTTCTTCATCAAAATAAAACAGGCAGACACCTTTTACATCCATTCATTTACACCACGGTGCAAACAGATGATTTTAGGGTGTGGAGAGCCCCTCTCGGTGCCTCTTTTGAGATCTGTGGAACTCAATAACCCTCAAACCACATCATTGCAGTATGACAGAGCGTACAGTAAATGACCTGAGAGCTCAGACCACACGCCAAACTGACAGAACGACACTTGACTGGCAATTCTATTCTCAAATACTTACATTTCCCTTGTTTGCAGTTGGACCAATTGGAAGGCCACTGAGCCAAATGGCCACATAGATATGTGAAAGAAACTGGGCAGAAGAACAGTATTCAGTGCTGGTTTTTAGTGGGGTTAAAATCTTAAAATCCCTTTCAAAATAAACCGTTCATATCTATTTTAGAGATAAATGTTAATGTGAAAAATGCAACATGCTGTACAACACAGATGGGTTTACATGAAGTCTTTTTGTACTGATGTTTGGGTAACCTTTGTGAAGTCCTTTCCATTTATAAACTTTACAATATCTCATCCTACGCTCCTCATGCCTGAGCCATCAGTATTAGTAGTTTTTAATCAAACGTTTAACATTAAATGTAAAGGTACATTTTCATGTGTTTTACACAAGCTAACAAGCTAATGTGAAACTGGTCTGTGGGAATGTAATCTCCTTATTAGACAACTTAGTGTAACTTCCTAAGTGCTCTGTCATGTGTTTATGTATGCCTTCCCAATGGAGAGTTGCTCCCACTAATTGGTCTTAATTGTTGGTATTACCCCCACGTCGTTTTTCTTTAGGTGGCTGAAGAGATGCCTTTTTTATTGATGTGACAGCGTTAAATTGAGAATCTTTGGCAGAGTGTCAAAGCCTAATTAATCACTCTAATTTCATCTCTCCATGCATCCTCGGCCATTGAGTGAATGCGATCAGAGAGAGCCGTCTCTGCATTAGTTGAGCCTTCTCATGCTAATTAGCTGCTAGCCCTGAGATGGAGAGGCCCTCGGGGTGAGAGGTAGGGGCTAAAGTCGCCCTAAATGGCTAGAAGATGACCAAGCGAACAGGAGTCAGATCGCAGCCCCCCCCCCCCACCTCTCCTCCCACCAAATAAATCTGGTTTCTCTAAAGAATTACTGCTAAGCCAAATGCACTGTTCCTCATCCATCAAGCGCTCTACTGTCTGCTGGGGTGGACAGCCTAACCCTATGTCAAAGAAATTTAAATTAAGCCATGGCTACTCCTACCCCCTCATCCAATTCGAACAGACAAGGTTTGACTAATCCTGCCAATTTTACTGGAAATGTGTATTTGCTTTTGCGTCTTACTTTTTTTTTTTTTCAAATTGTGAGGATTTAATTTGGGTGTTTAGTGATTTGAAAATAAAATGAACCCACCAAACACACTGTAGCTGTAGCTGTGGATAATGGCTGCAGTTTTGTCATGATTTCTTTCTAGTTGTTGTGGGGTTTTTTTCTGTCTTGTCTCGGTTTTGTCGCTTCCTCACTTGTTTCCTCAGGGCTCGTCCACACGAGAACGTTTTTATTGAATCTGCATAAATACTTTATCGTTTCAGCCTCACGTCCAGACAGATCCGGCTTTTTTGAGGTGTGAAACTGGTATTTTTTGAAAACGGGTCCCAGAGTGGGAAAATCCTGTAACGGATTTTTTCAGAAACTATGACGTATAAGCCCCGCCTCTCTAACCATTAAAGGTGAACTCCGGTATTTTTAAACCTTATTTCTGGCATGAAATACGTTCATCTACTCACCGAGAACAGTTTGGTGAAAGTCGGCATCATTTGGAAGATATTTAGATAGCGGCTGTAGCTCAGGAGGAAGAGCAGTCGCCCACCAATCGGAAGGTTGGTAGTTTGACTCTGGCTTCCCCGGGCTACATGTCAAAGCGTCCTTGGGCAAGACACTGAACCACGTTGCCTCCCAGTGTATCACTGGGGTATGAATGTGTGTATGAATGATTAGAAAAGCACGTAGTTATGTATTTTAAGACGTGCGGCATGTAGTGAAGCGCTTTGAGTGGTCAGTTAGACTAGAAAAGCGCTATACAAGTACAAGTCCATTTACCATATAACAGAGTTGGCCTCTAAATAAGGCATTATCTGTCTTTATTTTAACAATACTTTAAGAAGAATGAATGAATATAGCTCTGTTAGCTCATAGCTGCTGTTATGTGGCTACTTGCTGCTATAGGAGAGCTAACGGAGGGATTTCTACACAGGCACTCTACTGGGACCACTTCATCCTACTAAAGCACGTAGTTATGTATCTTATGACGTGCGGCATGTAGTGAAGCGCTTTGAGTGGTCAGTTAGACTAGAAAAGCGCTATACAAGTACAAGTCCATTTACCATATAACAGAGTTGGCCTCTAAATAAGGCATTATCTGTCTTTATTTCACCAATACTTTAAGAAGAATGAATGAATATAGCTCTGTTAGCTCATAGCTGCTGTTATGTGGCTACTTGCAGCTAAAGGAGAGCTAACGGAGGGATTTCTACACAGGCACTCTACTGGGACCACTTCATCCTACTGGTTTGAATGTTGTGCTCCTGGAACAGTCCCGTGTTAATCCATTAATGGAGCTACTGTGCAGAGTGAGCTGCTCCTGTACTATTGCTTGTGCTAGTAGTCTCCCCAGATAAATACTGGGAGTAGTCACACTCTAAATGATAGGCTTTATTGCCAAAACTCACTTGTTTTGGGGTCTAATTCAAGTCAAGAAGCTGCCTGAGAAATGAAGACTGCTGTCCTATGTCCTCTGGTACTTTTGATAGGATACTACAATATCTCCAAATAAATTCCACTTCTCTAGAATTTTACCATCTTTGGCTGAGACACGAAGGCTTACAGATTTTCAGCAATAAGTCTGCCATCTTCACCACACCAAATATCCTCTAAGTTGAGCAAGAAGTTGTGCTAAATTCTTGTGTGGCTTGCACTATCTTCAGTGGCTCCTCATAGCGAGTTACTGCTTCCCCCGGTCTTCTACTTGGAATATACAAGCTGTCTGCCTTCATCTTTCTGAGTCTGTAGGTGGTGCTCTGCAGATTCACCCCAGAAATCTCAGCCTTTTGATAACTTAGAGCATTGGAATCTGATTTTTCACATCCTGTAATGTTACAAGAGTAAAAGTTTGATTCTTATCAGAAAATTATTTTAGAGTAAGGGTGAGTTTTGGCACTGGATAAAAAATGTGGCTCATATTTTAATATAGTGAAAACAATGTTAACTTGGGTAAATGTAAATGGGTAAATGTATAAATGTAGACCGAGATTACTTGAGATATCCTTTCACATACATTTGACCATTTCAGAAGCTAAACAGCATCCATATATTAAGTATTCCTCAAAGGATTTTGATGTTCACAGAGGTTAAAATCCTTTTTTCATGTGTGGCAGTGTTTGGTTTGATGAAAATAAAGCCGTATACCAAATGTTTAATCCCTAAAGCAGAGACTTACCTTTGTGGGATTAGATCATGAGTCTTCTTTGTGTTCAGAGTCTGATTTGAGTGGTCTGTGGTGCATTCACCAGTTCAAACACAAGCAACTCTTCTTACTGCAAATGATATTACATGCTATGCTGTGCTATTTCTTATTAAATGTAAAGTTCAGTGTGTTACCCAAGGACATTTAGACATATGGTCTTGGGAAGCACAAACCCTGGAACTGACCTACCGCTCTTCCCTTCCGAGCTCCAGAAGCTCCAATGAAATAAAGAGCAGCAACCAAATGCTTTTATTTGTAAATCTGATTCAAAGTCATGATGAAACTAACTTGAGAACTGTTTGTGAGGATATGGTAATGGCAGGTTTGTTGGATGAGTGGTTACGGTTTTAACATGTTTCAGGAATGTCCACAACCTTTGGGTTTTTTCTCCAGTTCAAAGATGGAAATTCGGAGTATTTAGAGGGCTGGTCTTACGCTGAAATGTGGCACTATTCCTGCATATTAAACTTTACAGGCCCCAGAGTTTCTATATTGCCTGTCACGAGTTGTTAAGGCTGGCCTCTCTCTATTAAAGCCTTCATTGCAGCACTTTATAAGAGTGTGTGGGTACATCTGGCCAGCATGTTTGGCGTCCTCTGTAGAATCTGGCTCAGACACCTAACATGAGGCCTAAAAGCCCTCGGCACCCTGCCTGCCTGGCACCCACTCTCCTGGGAAAGCTGAGCTGGGAGAACAGGCCGTGAGTTGGGATGGAATGGGGAGAGAATGTGATAGAGACACCGAACCTTGTTCTACTTACTGTTGACTGCTCGCTATGGTGGTGATCCAGGAATTTAAGCCTCTTCTGCTATTCTGTAAGTAGTTATGCGTCACTCTGCAGAAGTGTGCCAAGCGAAATGCCTGAAATGCATGTAGCTCCTGTTCCACAGTGAATAAAGCAGATCCCACAGAGAACTGCTACTTACAAAGGTCTATTTGTATAATTAACTCATGATCTTGAGATTATAAAGCTTTAGTGATAATAGGTTAATTATCTATTTAACTTGACATAACAAGGATTATTCTTTTCATGATGATGCATCATTTTATGTCATTATCTTGGGATAGCAAAGCTTGTTTTCTTGAGCTAATGGGTTAATATATTTTGATAATTCAGCCTAGTTACAGTTGGAAAGCCTGAAAGGCAGCTGCAGGTAATAAGCGAGTTGGTTAAACTATTCATGGTGGTCGTTTTCTCAGGTAACAGGTAAACTATATGTCGTGATCTCTAGAAAACAAAAGAGAGATTTCTCAAGAAAACAAGATAAATGAACCTTTGTCATCTCTGGATATCAAAATAATCCACTCATAAATAACCACATCATAGTGAATTCTATTCTCCGCTTCCAGAGTAAAGTTTTTCCATTTTCAGAAGAGTGGAAGTGTGTAAACAGCCCAATCGGTACATAACTCACATAGATATTTTCAAGGCCTGCAGGCAGTGTCTATATGTCTCACTTACTGGTGACTGGGCTGATATTAAACGCCACATATTTTTCACAATAGGAAATATGTTTCTCACACTCAGTTAGGTGGCTTTGTTGCATAAAATGGTAGAAATGGTGATACTGAAGGTAAAAAAACCAGTTTCTTGTTGCAGCTAAAAGCTTGCAGCCAACCTCCAAATAAGCGCCCATTTGTTAGTTATTATAGCTGATTTTTGTGAGCACACACATAGTTGTTGTTGTATGTGTGCCAAATTAAAAAAAAAGTAATAATTATAGTAATAAAACATAAACTGCCCACCTGCAACAGAAAGCAAACATTTTACTTTGAAGAAATGTTAAATTACCCTAATTTTTGTGAAAGCAAGTAGATTAAATAAGCTCTTCTGCCCCTGTGTGTGTGTATATATATAATATATATAATATATATATATTAATAGGAAGAAGTCCAGAGAAAACCTGACATTTTTTAGGAAAATATTTAATATACAGTGACTTAAATAACGATGCTGTTAGCTGTCTGGTCTCACCTCTGAGGTGCATCAAGCCCATACAAAACTAAAGCTGTTTTCACAGTAATATATATGTGACCATAGCGTATAAAGTTGGCTTTTGATCAAATCATTTTGCAAAGCTGCTGAATTATCTCCAGCTGCTGTGGAAAAATGTTTAATACGTTTACTCTGCTTAGAATAACAATTTCTGGGAAAATAAAAACACAAGCATCTATTAACACACAGTAAAAGTCCGGTTATGGGCCTGTTGTGTTGTTTCTCTCTGATGTTTATCACGGCTCTTCCTTACCCTGTAATTATTGGATCAAATTCACATCGCACGTCAATAGAAGCCAAATATGCGTATTCCAGCCCTGGGAATTTACAGCCTGATCTTGGTTTCGTCCTTATATCGCGCTCTGAAACGCAGTTTCACCCCAGCTTGGCCCAGACAGCCACATGTTTGCTTGACCTGACGGATTTTTCTCGTTTTGCAGGCAGATCTTGCAGAATGTGGTCAGTGTTTTGTCGCTTGGAGGATGGTTTGTCCCTGATCATGTCCTCAAACTCTTCACACTGACGCAGAGATAATTACCAAGTCTGCATGCTCCTCTCCTTTTCCTTTTTTATGGGCACCCATTTCTAATTATGCACTTCGGGGGAAGTTGGGGTCTGTTTTTCATAATTAATTTTTTTGCTTACAACGTGTAAAGGCTGCTGTTTCCCAGACCTGTGCCTCCTCCTCCACCAGCACCACCTCTGTTTAACTTGTGTTTTTAAGTGGAAAATACTTTTATCATTATGAGATATACCACTGCTGCAGCTATGAAACAAATAGCAGAGTTTGCACCAGTGGAGGGAGGGAAATCTGTTTTTTTGTTAAGTGATTATGTTTTCAGTGAGGCTGCCAGCAGCTCTGGCACATATGCTCATTTAAGTGACTGGGAGAGTGTTTTTTTTCTTGATGGTTATTGTTTTCAGTGCCACCTTTAAGAAAATCAGTTGAAATAACGAAACGATTCACTTTAGACAGTCGAAGCAGCCCACACACACATAACTTCTCGATGTATGGAATAAGCACTAATAAAGTTTGAGTTCACGAAGTTTTAAAATATGGTGAACTCCACAAGTCCTCTGAGGAGGAATTATTAGACAACAGGCACCTGGAATCACTTATGTGAAAAGAAAGTCTCTCGAAATATTACTTCTTTGCCTTCGAACACATTGTTCTGTGAACAAAACCAACTTGTTGTATGTTACAGTGTTGCAGGATGGTTCACTTTTCAGCTTTTAGTAGCTTTAAGTTAAACATCTAAGCTAGATATCTTGAAATAAATAGAGGCGTAATAAATATCAAAGTATTTAAAGGGTTACAGTCCTGCACCTTAAATATTTAAGTAACTTAGCTGCAGCTTTTGTATCTTTCAGCTTAGAAATATAGTGAAATAATGATGTATTTTGACTAGAAATGACTGGTTTCCTTTCAGCTGCAAACATGCATCTATAATAAGTTCCTTTCAACCTGTGAAAAAATCCTAATGTTCTCTTTTAAAAAGGTTTTTTAACAGGAAAAATGTATCTGATGTGGTGTCTGGCTAATGGACCCCTGATCCCATATTTACATTTATGTGCTTTCTGCTACAAGCAAATAAGGAAACGTTGGGGCACCATGTGGCCTTTGTTGCACTTTATAATCCTTTCTCTGGCCTTAATACTGTGAAAAGGACTGAAAAAACAACATTAAGCTTTGCATGGAGCTAAATATCAGAATACAAAAAGCAGAAAGTCATGGAAATGAGAGTTTTTTTTACGTCTGGGGCTGAATAATAGCCCAAAATCCTCCAACTTATACTTAATGTGGCAGATTTAGGTGCAAACAATACGCTTCGGACACATAAAGAACAAATGAAATTTAGAGGCACACTTCTCTTCCAAAATAAAGCTATTGTAATTGATAGTGTTGGTATTTCTTACAGTGCTTCTTATGCAGAAGCAGCACAGCATGGAGAAAGATTTGTTACAGCAGATGGGGACTGATCTGTGTGCTTCACCATGAGCTCTCCTTCCATTCCCAGCATGTGTTTTTCCATCACACACAAACACACACCCTAACAAGTCACTTTAAACCTACATGAAAGAAAATCACAGCCTTCCTTATACATATAAAATGGAACATTTCCCTGATCCTGAAAGACTTGAGCAGAAAGGAGGAATTCTCACCTGAATATATATTTTTTCCTGTTTTAAATGTATTTTAAATGCAGTTGATTCTTGTTCGGTTATAGTATGCGTTAAAGTCTTTATGGACCTTCTGCAGAACATGAGCCCGAAGTGAAGATGTTTCTTGATGTGTTTTATCCCTCAAGTTTGGACCTTGCCGTTGATATATTTAGCTACATATAAAAGCCAGAGAATGACTTGAAGAGGAGCATTTTAGAGTCAGTTTGTGTGAAGAAAAGTGCCGTGAACTGAATCATTTGGGTTATGAATACGGGATTTTTCTTCTTCTACAGTATTGGTGATAAAATCGTCCACTGGGGGTAATTTTTCCTCTTAATTTGACCATAACTCTCACAGTATTGCAGCAAATGGCATGATTTTTGGTGAGGAACATTCATTTGACATATAATTTGAAATTATGATTTAAAAATCTTCGCTAGGTCAATAATACACTAATATCCTGTCACTGTGGGTAGTTTTTGATGCTGCACAAAAACTAAATATGCATCAAAGTCAGTTATGTTACTAATCTTTGAAATATCCAAGACTGTGATAAAAAAAGATAAAAAATCTCCTGTTTCCAGTCATTTTTTATAGTGAAAATAGGTAATTTAGTGTTTTCCCCTCCTAAAATCAGTGACTTCATCTCTTTAATTGGAACTTAAAGAGTTAAAATCTTGATTTAAAAAAAGAAAAATTAGTAGTTTTGATCAGGGCTGAAGTGGATTAACAGATCTGTGTAAAAAAAAATAAAAAATCTTGATTAATTTGACATATAATTTGAAATTATGATTTCAAAATCTTTGCTAGGTCAATAATACACTAATACCCTGTCACTGTGGGTAGTTTTTATGAAAATCTGATGCTGCACAAAAACTAAATATGCATCAAAGTCAGTTATGTTACTAATAACAGCAGGTAAAAAATCTCCTGTTTCCAATCATTTTTTATAGTGAAAATAGGTAATTTTGTGCTTTTCCCCTCCTAAAATCAGTGATTTAATCTCCTTAATTGGCACTTAAAGAGTTAAAATCTTGATTTAAATTTTTTTTTAGTAGTTTTGATCAGGGCTGAAGTGGATTAACAGATCTGTGTAAAAAAAACAAATGATCTGATATATTTTTACAGCAGTTTTACAGCCACGAACGCCGTGAAAGGACCTTTTTTTGACCCCAGAAGGGTTAGCTGACCGACGTTTGGCTAACATTAAACTGAAAACGTGCGCTCGTGTAGCAAAGTTACGACCAGCAATCCGAACGCGAGGAACAACTAGTCTGCTTCTCACTTTCTCCTTTTTTAATTAAAGTACAGTAGATTTCATATCAGTGCACATATGTACAGACACAAAGTAAAAGAGGAACAAAAATGAGCACAAACACACGCACACACACACACACACACACACACACACACACAACATGCGCAGGAGCAGAAGAGCTTATTTACCCTTCCTGCTTTCCTCTGAGCCAAATCACTCACATATGATCGACTTCTGAGAACAGCAGCTGAGATAAATGGACTGGAAGGCACATGGGCAGTCATAGGATATTGTAACCTGTGTTTAATCTCAGATTTCCAAAAATTAAAAAAAAAAAAAGAAAGAAAGAAAAATGTACAATTCTTCTAACAGTGACTCTTAACAACATAAATACTGTGCTGGAAAAAAATGAAGCGTTTTTTTTCCCTCTGCAGTCTCTCTCTGTAAACATTGAAAAATGCAAATCAAGTCTCTTCAGTTCTCAACGTGACAACATCAAAATAACAACAACTGCTCCGTCTGAGGCCCGGCCGCCTCACGCAAACCTCTCCAATGTCTCCTTCTCATCTGTTTTACGTTTGAAGGTGTGAACAGTGCTTAGTTTTAGATCCAGTCGGGGTGTGTGTGTGTGTGAGGGGGGGGTGATGGGATGGGATGGGGTCAGTGCTCCGACCATCAGAAGAGGCTGGTCAGTGTGGTCTGTGACGGGCTCCGGCACTCGTGGACGTCCATGCCGCCTGGCACTGAGGTGAGTACAGAGGTCACAGTGGGCATGGTGGGGTTGGTCAAGTCCGTGAGGGTGGTGGGGGTGCTGGAGGGGCTCATGGAGGCGTTGGATATCTCTGAGGCTGGGCCTGAGGGAGTCCCGCCTTGCAGCGTGGAGCCATCGGACGCCTTGTCCACCCCGGAGCTCTCCTGCCGCAGCAGGTTCCTCCTGAACTTGGCGCGAGCGTTTTGGAACCAGACCTAAAGAAACATAACGTCAGTGTTGACCCTTCGAAGTCCATTAAATGAATTAAAGTTTAAAAACTGTCATCATATGATTTACTGGGTCAGGCAGAAGTTGAACTGGATCATCCAGAGCGCGTTTCCTCCAAAGCAACTCAAATAAAAGCAGAATAAGCGGCTGAATTTCAGAAATGGTCGTCTCATGAGCTTCAATTCCATTGAATTTTAAGATAGAATCTTCATAAGAAAATATAATTTAACCTAAACAGCCAGAGATGGGGGATTAATTTCATTTAATCGATCCCCAGGACGGTTAAATGATCCCACCTGTGTAAAGTTTACTGTTAGATTTCTTCCTCCAAACCACTGATGAAAGTCCAAATTATGCACCCAACTTGTATTTTTAACAGGAACGTAAGGTGATGATGGATTACTTCGTACACCGCTGTGAGCACAGAATGAAAATGTGGAACAGTAAGTGGAGACCTGAGGCTGCCTGAAAGGTGGGGAAAAGTCTTTCGGTGTCTGGGAATGTGTGACTTCTGGTTAGCTGTGAGGTAAAAACAGATGAGAACGCCGACTCCAGCAAGGAAAGACAGCATCAGACTGTGGTTCAGATGCTCAACGTGTTCCTCCGGACCGGCTCTGCTACAACGTTAGGAGGAACGTTGGCACAAAGTGGTTAATTTCACAATGTTTTCTGTTTTCTACCAAGTCTGCAGAGAGAAATACGGAAGGTGTCTGTGTTTTAATCAGGATTCTGGTGCAGATTATAGCAGAGACCCTCCGGTCCATTTGGGGTCTTTTAGGTTCTGTTTTTCTGGCTCGCTGCTTATCTTTTGTGGCAAATTCTTCGTGCTTTCATTAGGACATAAACCTGTTGTAAATCCACTTTGCAATAACATCTCAGATGGAGCATTTTGCAGCAGAAGCACCACATGGTTTCTCAGGGACCGGAGAACAAAACGGACCTAAAGCAACACAACGTCGCTGTGATTCTTTCTTTTAATCTATATTAATGAATTTCTTTATTTTATTCTGACGTTTATGCAGAGAAGTGCGGCACGGGGGGGGGGGGGGGGGGGGGGGGGTTCAGAGCATATCATCAGCATCAATGCTTACAAAGACTCTTTCCCCAAATAAAAACTGCTTCCACTAGAAAAGTTATTTAAAAACAAATCCTGGTCTTTGTCTGGTCCGGATCGATTTTCTTTGTGCTTACACTCAGGCGACATTTAGCTGCGACAGAAGAAGGGATTTTCATTTCACTGAGGCAGTAGCCAGGAATTAGACCAGGCCCATGTGTGCCGTTTTCACGCTGGGTAATTTGTGTGAGTTGTAAAATGTTGAAGTGGCCAAAATACACATAAATATAAAATATGGGCCTTGATGTTGTGGAACTCCGAGCAGAGCCACATTATCGCCACCAGCACAACTTTTCCCTCCCTTTTTTCCCCTTTCAGAGCAGCCACCAGTAAGCATCTCCCTGTGTGTTTTTAAAGTGTTTGCAAAATGTTCTGACTGGAGTGGAGGATGAAAGCGTGCTTAAAAACACAAAGTCAGGGTTCTCTTCTGCTGTTTATAAAAGTTATAAAAGCCTTTACTTTCGCACGGAAAAATGAAGCCTCCTCTTTTATGTTTGCACAGAACAATATGGAGCCCTGGCTTCCTGTGAAAAAATGATTATCGACCTGTCTGCAATGTGCCGGGATGAAAGAAGCCGTGGATCCAGTCATTATTCTCATCTTTGCTACAAGATTAATGTTTTCCTTCTCTCCAGCAACCTGTTTCAGAACAGCGCACTGCTGAACCAGCTTCATGCTTCTCAGTGTCCCCGACGGTCGCTGATCGCCATTTATTGTTCATTTTCAGAGGATAGGTTTCGCCCTTTAGCAGGAGAAGATAAAGAAAGCTGCATGCGTGATCCGGAGCGTGAGCGACGCCGTGTTATGAGCCGAGTGTTGGAGTCCTGATGGAGCCATGGGACACAAACGACAGCAGAGGCACTTCAGCTGGAATAACAGGCACGAAAACCCAAACGCATCAAAGCAAAACGCCTGCTTTGTTTCCCGCAAGCGTTAATTAAAGCAAGAGGGGTTTTTTTCTTCCCCTTTTCAGAAAAAACTTCTATGCAGAAGCCTTTTTGTCTAATTTTTGTCCTTTTCAGCACCCCAGATAATTTCCTGTCGTCTCTGGAAGAAATCAAGACTTTTCTGCTTTTCATCCCACATTCATCATCATGAAATCACATAAAGGCGAGAAACACACCACAACTAGGCTTAATTTGCATTATCTGCAAGCTCATCATCTGCTTTTCCAATTAATTTTTTTCTTTTTAACTCAACTGTCTTTGAATAATTGAGTCTATTTTATTGTGTTTCTTCCATTTGAAAAAAATCAAATCTGAGCTCAAAAGAAGCAAGAAAATCAATTGATTGTTTCAAGTTGAACTTGAAATGAAATAACTGAACTGTCAGGAAAATCTTCCTTGTTTTATTTTACGATTGGAGGCGATTTGATTTGCTTTGGACCTGTTGTTATACTTTCCCCTCAGTGCAGAGACGCTCTGAGGCTTGTGGCTGCCGGGTTACCTGTAAGACCCGCTTGGTGAGGCCAGTCTTCTGGGCCAGCTGCTTGAGGTCCTTGGCATCCGGGTTGTGGTTAATGGCAAAGTAGGATTTCATTGTCCGCAGCTGGTGGTGCTTGAAGGACGTTCGCATGCGTTTGGTCTTCTGACTGGAGCTGTACTGGGAATCCCGGTCCATGGACTCGCCGTCGTTCTCGTTGCAGCTCAGCGCTGCAGGGGACAAAGTGAAAAGAGCAGGTCAAGAAAGTGCAAACTGATGGTCATTCCCTCCCGTTTTTCTCCCCATTATCGTGTTCTGGGGTCAAACCGAAGCTGCATGTTTGCTTCTAACACTGAAAGAGGAGGTCACTTCCAGATCAAATGCATTTAGAAGTTAAACGTTGTCTTTTCTGATTGAAATTTTCCTTTAAAGGACTTTTTCAAACACTTGTTGCAAATTTCGCGGCTGTGATGCGATATTATGTCAGAGTCATCTGACAATAAAGTGGCATCATCACTGTTTTCCATCAGCAATCAAACATCATGTTGTTAGGAGCAAACCAGCAGCTCTGAATGGACCCATGCATCGTATATAGAATAGATTTAGCATTTTAATACTATCATGTGGACCTTTTAAATATTATAAATTGTGCTTCAGGCCTGATTCTGAATTTACTCATAGCAACAATGACCACGAATGAGACAAGTTCAGTCAGTAAGACGATAAGATGCTGCGTACTGCACTGTATTTGGTGTTTTTGTCCATCTTTGGTTGATTCATTTGTTCATTTTTTAGTTTCCTGCTCAACAAATCGATCCTTTGCCTCAATTTAAATCCATAAAATCAATGCAAAGAGAAACTGTGACCATACAGCTGTTTCTTCCAGCTGCAGCACATCTTCCTCTTCTCACCACATGTGTCTGTGTGTCTGTGTTCTCTGTGTTTCTGTCTGGGAAAGAGGTGTAAGCCCATCTTCGGCAAACACACACACACACACACAGACAACGACACACATCTATTTGTCCCTGCCTGCAAATTTCTTGGCAATACTCAAGGTGTTGCTGCATGCATAACAGTTCGTGTTCAATATCAGAACGCTGCAAATTATGAATATGAAGTGAGTGAAAACCATCAGAATAACACTTCACTTAATTAGCCCATACACACCAGGCAGAACAAATGTTGCTTTCTGGCCAAAGCATATGCTGAAGCGTTTTAACAAAACACAACCAAAAAAAGCAGCTTGTCAGTGGTTTCCTGCTAATCTCGTCATGCTCCAGCAGAAAGCCCAGAGTTAAAGGGACTGGATGCTTTAAACTATGTCTGAACACAGTCAGTTGTTCAGGTGAAGCTCTGATGTTGTTCCTGGCTGTAAACAGAAGATGGCGCACTACCTCTTCACTGCCATCAGTGGGCCTCACATTCATCTTCTTTCCTTTTCCTTCCAAGCAGGTAAAATGATCTGAATATGTTTTATTTAACAGCTCTACGTGTGTCACATCCTTTGAAAAAGGGGTCATAAGAAGAGACAAAAGTGATGTTTGAGGTCCAGGAAGAGAATAAAAGGAAGGCGCTTTGAAAACAAGTCGCTCCACTTGTTGCAGTAATTTTAACCTAAACTTACTGAGCTGTTTGGTAGTTTTACAGAAGAGAAAAGTTAAAATCCTCTAAATTGTCTCTTTAATTATGATTACGTTTAGATTTTGAGATAATTGTGGATCTCAACCGAAACGAAGGAGAGTTAAAACATTTAAAAAAGTGAGATTGAAGACAGAAACCGCTGCTGTTTCTGTGCTTCCTGGTCTCTGTTCCAGTGAATAACTCATCAAATCACACTGATCTGGCAGGTATACATCCATTTTGGCCTGGTCCCAATGCAAAGAGGCTTCACCAGCATGTGTGTGTGTGTGTGTGTGGGGGGGGGGGGGTGGGGGGGGGGGGGTGTAGATGTCTATGGAGCCTGACAAGTGGAAAAGGGTGAAAGCGAAAGCCAGAACATTAAAAAGAAGAAGAAGAAAAGAAATCTTTCACCCCCCCAAAAAAAGACGATGGAGAAAGTGAAAAAAAAAACTCTTCAAACATCAACAGACTATTAACAGTGATTATTTCCTCATTTAAGAAGTTGAAGGCTCCCAATTTGTTTAGCAAATAAATGTTAATGTTAAGTCACACACGAAGCTGGAAAAAAGTCCACATAATTAACAGCTGTGGCTAAATTATTCATCTGCACTTCTTTCTTCAAACTGTTGATATAATTCTCTGCAGCTCCTTCTTTTCCTGCATTTCTTTCTCTCTTTTTTGCCTTGCCTCACTCTTGGCTCACATGCTTTTCACGTGGCTCGTAGAGGTTTGGTTTACACAGAAATTTCCTGATGTATCTCCGTTTAAACTGTGTGATCGTGCGCGGTTTCCTGCAGGCGGGAGAGAACAGAAGTGCACGTAGCCTAATGCAAATAAAACGGGCTTTAAGCTTAATATTAAACTTTGCGTCCGCGTGGAGGTGTCAGAACATATTGTTCTGTCACCAGGACGGCTTTGAACCAAACCTACTGTGGTGAAGTGGTGAGAAACTCTGAATATTACAGCAATAAATGCTCTAAAATAAACGAATATATTGTAAATTCTATGCGTAATAAATTTCTACAGTGAAGTTTTATTTATTTATTTTTTCTAATTTTGTAAAATAGTTTATTTTTCAGATAAAAACACGACAGGTACAGCCCCAAAGTGCTTTTAAAGAAATCAAAACGTCTTTGAAAGACCACATCATTCAGTTGGAAACGCGCTTTCTTACCTGCGTTGTAAGCGGCCAGCTCGGCCCCCGGCCCCGGGCTTTTTCTTTTCCTGGGCCGACCTTTCTGCACTGTCCCCACACCGTTGAAGTAGGATAGTCCTAGAGTGTTGGCCGGGCCCAGGCCTTTGTGTGGGACCACGTCCGCGTGGTTAAAATGTGTCTGATATTCTCCCTGAATGAGAGTTTCAAAGTGCAGGCGACAGTACACCAGGCTGTCCTTCATGCCAAAGTGGTCCCCGGTGGTGAGCATCTTGCTGCAGGTGGTGCAGGTGAAGCAGTTGAGGTGGTAGACCAGGTCCCGGGCCCGCATCACCATCTCCGAGGCCGAGATCCCCAGATGGCACCTGGCGCATCTCTGCACCGAAAATCTTCTGCGGACAACACAGAAACCTCATCAGCGGCTGGACGCAGCGCCTGGGCCCGTGGAGCCACACTCCGGCCCCGGGTGAGTAAAAGAAGCTGCGGGGCGCGCGAACTCCAAAACTTTGGCCATATTAAAACTGTACATCGAGTTCGAAAGAACACATGAAATACTTCTATGGCTGCATTCATTTATTTTTCACAGGACCAGCGTCTCTCAGAGCTGGGCTGGTGAGGGGGGAGTTTCTAACCCTTACATTAACTCTCATTATCAGCTTTCAGTGGAGTTTAAGGCCAAAGGAAATGTCAATTTTACATAGACTGTTTTTTTTAGTCTTATTTGTTACGAGAAATACTTTCAAAATGTGGCACGACGACCATATTAAATGATCAGGTCTGATGCCAGCGTCGATTTTATAAACCTTTCTGCTTGTTATTTTTATAATGAGGCTAATTTGTGCAAATTACACATTTTCGGTTTATTTTTTTCCCCATTCAGGTAATTTTTAGAATATTCCTTCCTCGCTCATAGGCCACATCGTGTTTTTATTTTTATTATTTTTAATTCAAATTTCGCCTATTGCGTCATTAAAATGAACCACAGAATTAGAACTCATCTCCACATTTAAAAAGCCAAACAACACAGATTGCGCCCGCGCGCTCCCCTACCTGTAGTAGTCCTCCTTGCAGTAGATGCTGCCGTCCTTGCTGAAGCAGGTGAGCTCGGACTCCAGGTTGAGTTTACACTCGCAGCACTTGAGGCAGCGCATGTGCCACTGTTTGTCCACGGCCAGAAGGTAGTAGCGGTCCGCGATCTTCCTGCCGCAGCCTGCGCACAGAGCCACGCGCTCGTTGGTCATACACGGCATGGACTGCGGTGAGGAGGGCAGCCGCGTGAGGTCATAGGAAAAGAAAAGAATTACAGAGTGAAACATTCAGCCAAGAAGAGAGTAAATGCTCTGAAATCCAGGAGGCTAAAAGGTGGCATCTCTAAAATATTAGCATCTGAAATAGCCTGAACGTGACGAGCACGGCTACACGCACATGGCAAAACTACAGAGCTATTCTGAAGAAATGTTTTAAGATATTTATTAATAAAACAATGACATATTTCCACGGTATGGACGATGCAATACATGGATGATAATGTGATTCTACTTTAAATGCAAACTCCATTTTACTATCAGAATATAAACCTTTAGAAACATTGAATTAATATGAAGTAAACGGTGGCCTTTAAAGAGAAGCTATAATGAATAATATGAAGCATGCAGCTAAGGGTACAGCAGACTGAGAAGTTAACATCTTTCTCTTATAAAGATAAATACCAACAGCTGTAATTTCAGGATAAAGTAACACCGAGGACTGATAACACGCTTTGTGTGTGGTCACAAAGGCCGGTGTGGTGAAAAAGAGGCTTTATCACGAAAACTGAAGCTTTGTGGAGGCTCAACGTTATTTCCAGCGGGCCTCTACCAACAGAGCGCACACATGACCAATAATTTGGATGGTAGGAACCTCAGTCTGGGGCTTTTCTCTTTGCCGATCATGGTTTTATTTCCAGGGCTGCACATTTCTGTGCTCGATGCAGCTATTTATTAAAGAGTGGCCAAATTACCGTTTAAATACAACCGAGTTAAACTAAATATCAGTGGTAAACCTGTCGCGCTGTTTTCCAATTATTTGCGTATTCTAAAAGAAAAAAATAGCAATTTAGTGATTTAAAAGGACGTTATTCAAAATATACTTTTAAAGATGGACTTTGTGGGCGAGTTTAGTTTTGAAGGCACCACAAAACTCAGAGGAAATGGCCAAATTTTCTTAAAATAAATCCATAAAATAATATTGAATTTTAGGGGAACTTTTTTCCCGATGATCTCAAAGCTGGTTTGTTATATTTGGAGCTACACTGAGGCTAAAAGAAGTTTTCGGTTGAACTGCTGCTGCTGCAGAAACCTCGGATGGCTTCGCCTGTTGCAGCACATTTAGGACACAGCAAAATCAAAAATAAAAGTCTCCATGAGCTTCGATTCAACTTAAAAGCAGATGATTTGGAGCTGGAGGTGTGCAGCCGCTGTCACATGCTTGCAGGCTGCCACGCTGCCTGCTCCAACAAACCGAGAGGGCCAAACAAGCGTCGCCTACCGTCTCGGATTCTCCCATATCGATGGCTGAGCTGATGGCTGCTGACTCGCCCTTTCCTCTCCGGTCCATTTCTTCCACCACACCGTGCACGTCGCCTCCAGGGAGGCCATGGAAAAGCATCGTTGCTGCAGACGGGAGGATATTATAACTGTTCTCTTCGGATCTGCAAGCCAGGATGTCCATCAGAAGCAAAACCCCGCGCAATAACGCTGCTGGAAATTCTCAATTTTGGGCTTTTTTTCCTTTCTTGCGATGACAAGTGAGAAATCCAGATCAGAGAGGAAAAAAATATGAGGAAAAAACTGGGCACGTGTTCTCCACACTACGTTTCATCTGCCAATGGAAACCGTCATCCGAATCTCTGCAGTTCTCATTATTAATAAGCTATGACTAATTCATTAAGGTTACTTTTTTATGGAATCTATTCTCTCTCAGGTAGGATTTTTCGTTGTTACCAATTGATTTGTCTCTCTTTTATTCCCATTTATGGGAAATTGACATACCAACTGTGGAAGCCCCCGTTGCACGGCTCTAAGCAGCGGAGCCTCCTCCTCGCTGGAGTAATATTTCAGGCTTTCGACAGTCTGCAAAGCATTGACAAAATGGTCCTTTTTCTTCTTCTGCGGGACACAGAATAACTACACAACCGGCACCATGAGAAGCTGAGCAGCAGGCTTCACAAAAACAAGGTGTATTTCAGAAAAGCTGCCACAGAGGCCGTGAGAAATTCTTCTTTTCCTCTCGCACGGTCGAAAGTCCAAAATGATGCTTTCAGCGGCAGGAATATGTCGCGCAAACTACTTTTGCCTGGTGGAGAAAAACGGAAAAAACACCAAAAACGCAGTCTTTGCTTTATAAAATCCCGCAGGTCGTCTGAGAGAAACAGTTTTCCTTTGAGTTAATGTTTTGTCTTTTGCCAGGGAGGCTGCGTGCGTGCGCGTATCAGCAGAAGAGGAGGAGTTGGCTGGAGTTGACTGATGAAAGGCGAGTGTTTGCTGGACCCCCAAAACCGCCGGTCCTCCTTCTCAGGTCCCGGTTGGACTCCCCGCTCCTTATCTACGGGGCCCTATTACGTCACGACGCATCATTTATGTTCATTGGCTGTTCCGCCGTCACGGAAATGTTTGGCTGTACTTTTACCGAGCGGTGTGAGAAAGCAGCCCGTTTTGCCCCTGTTATGCACGGACCACCGGCCACCCTCTGCCCCCCCCCCCCACCTCCTCAGCCGTCCATCCGCAGCTGCAGCTTGAAGGGGCCGTTTAAGAGGAAAGTGCAGAGGACTTGGAGCAGGAGAGAGGAGGCTATTCCAAGGTGTTAGAATTGTTTGTGTACGAGCGTGTTTATGTGTGTGTGCGCGCGCACTGAGGAGGTCTGCTGGGACTTTCACTCAAATGACAAGCAGAGAAGGTTACACAGCACCACACCGTTGCTACCCCCCCCCCCCCCTCCCCATGCCACCAAAGGGCTCTGTGCACAACTCCATTAAGTCTACCAAAGACGTACTTTTTTTTTCTTATTCTTTAAATTTTAATAATTTAGTTTAAAATAAGTATAAAAAAGTTTAGAAAAAAAACTATTAAACAAAACACAAAAACAAAAGCAACTCCCCCCTCCCGGAGCTGTAAATTTAGCTTTTTACAAAGCACACACACCTTCGTCATGTCACTTTAAATGTGGGTGAGAAGGTGTAAATGCTGCCCCCCCTCCGGGCTCAAAACTCAGCCAGAAAGCTTGTTTTAAATAAAAATGAATAAATAAATGTTGAATTAAAAGTACTAAAATACTGAAACTACCGCCCCTAAAAAAAGAAAAAGCTGACCGCTGAACTTCATGGAATTTGGGCTTTAAATTCAACCTCAGCGCGCATAAATGAACTGATTTTTGGGGTTCTTCGCTTGAAATGATGTTCAGATTTTTGCAGAAAGAGCTCCATCTCCTGAACTTCTCAGTGTGACTCGATATCATTTGCAACCCAGCAGCTTTCCTCATGTATTTCCACCCCCAGACGGAGCGCGCATTTTGGTAACAGCAGCGGGAGCTGCAGCGTGGGGCTGAAGTGATCCCGGATCCGCGCGTTCTAATTAGCTCTCTGCTCTTAATTGGGAGGGGTGGGGGTGGACTTCGTCATCAGAGGACGTGTTTGAGGACTGGAGGAGAGGTTTGATCTTGCACAAAAGATGGTAGTTGCAGTGGTGTAGAAGAAAATGACATGTTATCTCACCGGGGCTCTGGCTTTAGCTGCTTTGGAAGTCATTTCAAGCACTGAAATTCATACAACTGTTTGAAATACTGACTTGTCCTTTGTGGAGTTATATTGAGGGTTTATGCGCGAGGACACAGTGTCATCTATTTATTTGATTATATTTTCTAATATATTATTGAAAAAGAAAACGTCATATTTGATGGAAGCTACATATATATATATATATATATTAGTGCTACCTGTCCCCATCCCTGGCGGAAACGCTTGCGTTTAGGCAATTGTGAAGTTTTATAGCGCAAATATGATGTTAAGCTCCTAAATCCTTATGCAAATCACCTCCTCTGTAATACCCTTAATTGAATACATGCATATTTATCATCTGCGTTTTCTATCTGCTATAATGCTGGAGTTATACATTAAACATAGCGGCACCGGGCATGTCTGCGGGCGTATATGAAATATGATATTAGGTGATTAAGGACAGAAAAAATATCTTAAGATTAGTGGGAAAAAGGGTTTGCGTGCATTTGAATCTCAGAGGCTAGACTGGCTTGTTCCTGTGGTTTATCTTAAGAAGAATTAAAGAAGAACGCAGCATTTATTTTTTCGAGAATTTATGTAAATATGGGTCCGCACTAAATACAGTATGTTGGAATAATTTCAGTAATATTTACAGCAGATGAGAAAAGTCAAAACATGCCAAATAATAACGGTGTCAAGAGTGTTAAATAACTTTGCTTTTTTTTTTAGAAATGTTCAGTAAAACGATTAATCTGGGTACAGAAATAGGGAAAAAAAGGTAACACTGAACATATTTTTGCCCCCTACACGCGCACACACACACGCACGCACATAGTCTTTTCTTTTTTAACGTGGGGGGCAGTAGACTCACATCTTCAGAAGTGGAGGATATAAAGATGGCAGAAAGAGAATCAAATGGGAGCCATAAGCAGCACCAAGGACTGGCACTGCGCTCTCTGCTGTCTGTGCCACTTCCCTCAGTTTGCACCACTGCAAGGTCATTTCATCAATATTCCCATCATACAGAAGCTGAGGAGCTACAAAAGGGTGACCCTCATCTGCATCCCCGCTCAGAGCAGAATACACAGGCTCAAAAAAAGAAAAGAAAACAGAAAGCTCATTAAGAATTCATCCGACCACAGAGCTCCAGCCTCTAAAAACCAGCGGTGATTATGCCTTTAAACTGACTTCTGAGGCTATAATTAATGCAACATTTGACAAAAGTCAACCAGATTTGACATGAATTTCGACCATTCGTTTAAATATTAAGTGTTGATCAGGTCATTCGGGGTTATGTTGAGTTTTAAATGGAATTAGATTTAACTTGTTCTTTTGTTATGGATAAACTAAACTGAATTATATATGATTATAATTTCTTATTCTCACAACTATGCCTTTTTAATAAGATTAGCTCAAAGTGCATTAAAAAAAGATGTATATACTTCATATATATATATACTTTACAGCAGTAAGGTCCACCTCCAAAAATGGGTAAATGCCAACAATAATATCAGTAAATTAATTTTTGCTTATCTGTGTCTTAGAAAATGTTCAGAAGTGACTGATTACGTCTTCTTTTATTGAACTAATCTGGCTTCTTTCTACAAACACGAACACACAAAATACATTTTAAGATGCTGATATTTAAAATGATTGAAATCATCAGACTCAAGATCTATTTAATGCAGTTAACGCTGCAGTAGCTTAATAAGTAAATATTATAATAATAATGCAAAACTACACTACACCTGAAAATAATCAGAACAAATATTAAACTGAGGGCTGCTTTGATGCCAGAACTATTTATTCGGTGTTTTCTTTAAAAACGCACTCCAACTGGAGCTGTTTTGAGGCTCTGCACAGAGGAAATAAACCCACCAAATATGTTACTTTCTATAGGAGTTGAAATCTAACCTGGACTAGTAAAGCCAAAGTTAAACCAGTTGAAGTCCATCAATCCTGTGGGAGACCAACTTTAACACTTTGTTGAAAGCATGTCATTTCGACCAAATGCACCCTGTGCATGTGCACGTATGTGCACGCACGTGCACGTGGTTCAGGGTGTTTAGTGGGCTGCGTTGCTGCTTGTCAACTATCAAAATGCTGATGCAGCTCCCTGATTATGCCTTGTCCTGTAATGATTTCCAAATGAGTCGGCCATCAATAACACAAATCTGCATTTCTCTGAAAACATCTTCCTCGTCTTGCGTCTTTTTGATCTCTCGCAGTTTTTAATTGTGTGCTTTATAAAGGTAGAAGGGAGGTGTCAGGGTGCATGGCTCTAATGGGATGCTGCTGTGGAGGTGGGGAGTGGGTTACACTCTCTCTGAGGAGAAGTCGGCTGTAATTAAGAAAAGGAACAAAGCAGAGGAGACTAAAAACACATGAAAGGAGGGGGAAAGTGAATCACTTAATCACTGTATGTCCGTGCTGTTGCTGCCACGTAAACAGAGACTTCTGATGCACGGGAGCAGTCGCACACAAGAGTTGTTCAGACAGCACACCTGAGCCTCTCACATGTCACTCATGCAGAAAGGCTGTTTCCATACAGGGAGCAACAGAACCATCAGATTCATTTAATCTGAGCAAATGACATCTATAACGTCTTATCGGTCGTTCCTAACCTGGGGCTTGGGGCCCAGTAAAGGGGTAAAAAACCCAGTAAAAAACCTTTAACAGAAATCCAGGAGCATTATTTGGCAGATGAAAAAAAACCTTTAACAGAAATTCTGGAGCATTATTTGGCAGATGAAAAAAACCTTTAACAGAAATCCAGGAGCATTATTTGGCAGATGAAAAAACCTTCAACACAAATTCTGGAGCATTATTTGGCAGATGAAAAAAACCTTTAACAGAAATCCAGGAGCATTATTTGGCAGATGAAAAAAACCTTTGACAAAAGTCAAATGTCATCGTCACGGCCGGAGAAAGGCTGTTTCCATACAGGGAGCAACAGAACCATCAGATTAATTTAATCCAAGCAAATGACATCTATAACGTCTTATCGGTCGTTCCTAACCTGGGGCTTGGGGCCCAGTAAAGGGGTAAAAAACCCAGTAAAAAACCTTTAACAGAAATCCAGGAGCATTATTTGGCAGATGAAAAAAAGCTTTGACACCAATCCAGGAGCATTATTTGGCAGATGAAAAAAACCTTTAACAGAAATCCAGGAGCATTATTTGGCAGATGAAAAAAACCTTTGACACCAATCCAGGAGCATTATTTGGCAAATGAAAAAACCTTCAACACAAATTCTGGAGCATTATTTGGCAGATGAAAAAAAACCTTTAACAGAAATCCAGGAGCATTATTTGGCAGATGAAAAAAAACCTTTGACAAAAGTCAAATGTCATCGTCACGGCCGGAGAAAGGCCGTTTCCATACAGGGAGCAACAGAACCATCAGATTCATTTAATCTAAGCAAATGACATCTATAACGTCTTATCGGTCATTCCTAACCTGAGGCTTGGGGCCCAGTAAAGGGGTAAAAAACCCAGTAAAAAACCTTTAACAGAAATCCAGGAGCATTATTTGGCAGATGAAAAAAACCTTTGACACCAATCCAGGAGCATTATTTGGCAGATGAAAAAAACCTTTAACAGAAATCCAGGAGCATTATTTGGCAGATGAAAAAAACCTTTGACACCAATCCAGGAGCATTATTTGGCAAATGAAAAAACCTTCAACACAAATTCTGGAGCATTATTTGGCAGATGAAAAAAACTTTTAACAGAAATCCAGGAGCATTATTTGGCAGATGAAAAAAACCTTTGACACAAATTCTGGAGCATTATTTGGCAGATGAAAAAAACCTTTAACAGAAATCCAGGAGCATTATTTGGCAGATGAAAAAAACCTTTGACACCAATCCAGGAGCATTATTTGGCAGATGAAAAAAAACCTTTGACAAAAGTCAAATGTCATCGTCACGGCCGGAGAAAGGCTGTTTCCATACAGGGAGCAACAGAACCATCAGATTCATTTAATCTAAGCAAATGACATCTATAACGTCTTATCGGTCGTTCCTAACCTGGGGCTTGGGGCCCAGTAAAGGGGCCATGAAGGGAATGTCAGGCATCCAAGGAAGCTGGCGTTGCTTTGTGTGTGTTTGTGTGTGTTTTTCCAAATATCAATCAAACTTTTAGAGTTCAGAAAAATAAAAAAAGCCTTTTTTACACTCAAACATCTGGATATTTATCGGCTTCAGCTCCAGTCAGGATTGATGGGAACACGATACCCGAGTGCACGTGCTATTCTTCACTGTGGAGGCTGCGCTCTTGGCTGCAGGAGTGGGCACGATTGATTTTTTTTTTGTTTTATTTTACAAAAACACTCGTTCATTAATCCCAGTGTCTCACTCTGACAGAAAACCAACTGGGGTCAAAAAGAGACTAAAACTATCAGTTTAACCAGATTGTCTGAGCAGTTGCAAAGTATATAAAAGGTAAATAGGTTTTAGTATAAAAGGTTTTAAACTAAAGGTTTAGTAAATAGTGGCGTGTATCTGTGTGGTCAACTGGCGGCTGATGATGTCACTCTCTGGTGACGGTTGTAAGTTTTCTTGCTTGTTAAGCAAAGCACTTGAAAATAGTCCATAATCCATGACTTGTATTTCTTGCCTGCAGCTCGTTGGGAAATGCCCTGATGAGTAATGTCTAAGGAAGAACCAACAGCCCATATGCTTGTTTTTACTGTAAAAAAAGTCATTCTACCTCCAAAATGAAAGAAAGGAAGTGAAGGAGGGTGAATACTGCAAAGTAAAGGGCTTTTATCATATTAATCTTTAGTTGGAAACAAATTCCATCTTTCCGGGTCGCTCAATGCTTTTGAACACAGTCGGGACTTCCCATTTACAGTATTTGAACTCCAAAAAACTCCAAAATTCAACTAACAAAGGGACCAAAAATCCACAGCAGCCATGTCTATGTGGAGCAGGATGACCCCACAGGGGTATCACAGCCCAAAAACTGCCAGGCCGTCACAGAGAAAGAGCAGTAAACGTAGGAGGAGGAGGGCAGCGGTAAGTAACACAGGACCCCGATGCTTCTTCTTCCCACTTTGCAGCACAACACTTTGCAGAAGTCACAGAGGCAGCATATGTTCACAGTGATGAGATGTGTGAGAACAACACCAGCAAAAAGCATGGCGTTCTATATCTGGCACGGAGGTGGAAGTGGATGTTTGTGTGATGGATACAAAGAATGCATTGAGAGGAAGTTTAAAGGAGAGATAATGGTGCAGCTCAGCCCTATTTATACACTTTAATCAGTGATATCTGCTTCATATTCCTGTGTTGTTACTGATGTGTGGAGCTTTTTCATGGTTGTGTTTGACATTTTTTATTATCTGACCACATGGATGAACAAATACTGCAAAAATAAATGTTCTCTCACTCTGAAATGACTTTGTCTGAATAGCTTGGTTCCACCACTGACTCTAGAAGGACTGATTTGTCAGGTTTGTTGGTGGATTTGTTGATTTTTATTCTTACTCGACGTGTAGAACGAGAAGAAAAAAGAAAAATAGAGACCTGAACATCATTAGCTGCCCAGCATTCAAATGACTATTTCCCTGTAGTGCATTCATATATTTTTTATTACACTTTCAAATACTTTTATATTTCATCACATTTGAAATTGTGTACAAAAAGCAAACCTTTGTAAAATATTTAGCCGTGAAATTTAACTCACTTCTAAGTTTTAGTCTTTGAACTTTGCCCAGAACTCATTATTATATAATATCAGATTAATTAGAAACTGTTGCATGTTATGAGTGCTTGAAATTCTTCAAAAATGCTTCAAAATGTTATTGCTGTGTCAAGCTTATCGCTTATATTGTCTTTTGCTCTCTTGTAAACTCCAGTGTGTGACATTTAGAGGCAGGAAGTGTGTTGGAATGGTTTTATTATAATGATTTTAAGAGTATTTCAAACAAAAAAAGGTTAATTTTTATTGCAAAGGTGATAAGAAAACAGTAAATGACTGAGAATTCTCAGCATTAATAGTGAAATGTGGTTTTTCAGTTGAGTTTGATTAAATTCAATTGACAAGATGTAGCGTAAAGTCACAACTAAAGTCATCTCAGGGCTTTTTACAGTGAAGTTCAAGTCCAAATCCAACATAGTTGAATTATTATCCATTCCTGCATCCACCAGGTAAAGAACACAAATGCTGTTGTTTTGTTTTCAATCACAGACTAAAATCCACATTATTTTCACTGTATTAACATCACATTGTCTATCAGAAATGTTTGTTACCATAAAACAAAACATAATAACTCGAATAGGGTTCATTCATGAATGGAGGATCTTCTAATGACAGGACGTTCCAAATTACTGCCGCCTCTCGTACTTTGTAAAACTCCTGATAAACTTTACTTTCAACACAAATTCAGGAGCATTATTTGGCAG
Source organism: Leuresthes tenuis (assembly GCF_036924035.1). Lineage (NCBI taxonomy): Eukaryota > Metazoa > Chordata > Actinopteri > Atheriniformes > Atherinopsidae > Leuresthes > Leuresthes tenuis. The sequence goes on from NW_027325360.1 coordinate 2,678,965, forward strand.
ATGAAAAAAACCTTCAACAGAAATCCAGGAGCATTATTTGGCAAATGAAAAAAACCTTCGACAGAAATTCAGGAGCATTATTTGGCAGATGAAAAAAGCCTTTGACAGAAATTCAGGAGCATTATTTGGCAAATGAAAAAAACCTTCAACACAAATTTAGGAGCATTATTTGGCAGATGAAAAAAACCTTCAACACAAATTCAGGAGTATTATTTGGCAGATGAAAAAAACCTTCGACAGAAATTCAGGAGCATTATTTGGCAGATGAAAAAACCTTCAACACAAATTCAGGAGTATTATTTGGCACATGAAAAAAACCTTCAACATAAATTCAGGAGCATTATTTGGCAGATGAAAAAAGCCTTTGACAGAAATTCAGGAGCATTATTTGGCAAATGAAAAAAACCAACAGAAATTTAGGAGCATTATTTGGCAGATGAAAAAAAAACTTCAACACACATTCAGGAGCATTATTTGGCAGATGAAAAAAACCTTCAACACAAATTCTGGAGCAATATTTGGCAGATGAAAAAACCTTCAACACAAATTCAGGAGCATTATTTGGCAGATGAAAAAAACCTTCAACACAAATTCAGGATCAATATTTGGCAAATGAAAAAAACCTTCAACACAAATTCAGGAGCATTATTTGGCAGATGAAAAAAAACCCAACACAAATCCAGGAGCATTATTTGGCAGATGAAAAAAACCTTCAACACAAATTCAGGATCAATATTTGGCAAATGAAAAAAACCTTCAACAGAAATCCAGGAGCATTATTTGGCAGATGAAAAAAACCTTTGACACAAATTCAGGAGCATTATTTGGCAGATGAAAAAAACCTTCAACACAAATTCTGGAGCAATATTTGGCAGATGAAAAAAACCTTCAACACAAATTCAGGATCAATATTTGGCAAATGAAAAAAACCTTCAACACAAATTCAGGAGCATTATTTGGCAGATGAAAAAAACCTTAAACAGAAATCCAGGAGCATTATTTGGCAGATGAAAAAAACCTTTGACACAAATTCAGGAGCATTATTTGGCAGATGAAAAAAACCTTCAACACAAACTTAATAAAGTTATGCTTTTGTCCAAAGTGATTCACAAGTCAGGAACAACAAACCAGGAAACCTTGGTGTAAGCATAAATCTAGCTAAATCTATTCAATCTGTTTGGTACAACTCTTGTCTTTGCTTGGTGCAGACGTTGCTCATATCATGCGAGTGAAGGCTGAACTAATCAATGGTTGCTGCTCGCAGTGAAAGGTCTTCAAAGAGGTTAGAATTTTAAATGGACAGAGAAGATGAAAACATGCAGGGGGCTTAATCACAACGTTAGACACACTGTACTATACTGTATTATTATCTGTATTATCTTTTAGGTCTCTGTCTCTGTATTATCTTTTAGGTCTCTGTAAAGCAGCATTTCTCAGGGAGAGAGCTGCTAATTCTGGCATTTAAATAGAGACAAATGTCCACAAATGATCTTTTAATTCCAGCAAAAACTTTCACCGATCTCAAAAAGTGAGATTACAACGTTTTCCCCCTGACAACAGTTGCATCCTGAATGGAGATAATCAATAATTAGCATTGTCTGTTTGTCTTCTTTCCCATAACAGAATGGTGGTAGTGTTTTTCTCCTGTTTTTGTGCAACGCCATGCTCCCACCCCAGCTCCTGTCAATCAGCCCCAGACTGCGAGGATTACAAAAGACACTCATTCTGCCACAGGAGCCCCTCTTTAGAGAGCAATTCTAAAACTTACATGCCTCTTATTTGTTGGGTCAAAGGTTAAATTGCTGACCCTCCCCTCCATTTCTCCCTCTTGCTCTCCCTACCATGGCCAAGCTGTACTCGGAGTCTTATATTTACATGGATTAGAGTCCTTTCACGCTGAAGAAAAGAGCTGGTTCACAGTCAAAGCCCGAGGAGCAGTCCATGCTGCCCGAGTGGCCACATTATTCACTAGCAGACAATGACCATATTGTAGTTATGTCGAAAAGGAGGGGGCAGGAGGAAAGAGAAATCCCCCCTTTGCCATGGCAAAGTCCTACACTTGTGCCACAGAGAGGGGAGGGCCGAGCCTCATCCGCTTTTTCAAGCAGAGCAAACAAAGCCTGCCCACTGTGAACAAGATGAAGATGTCAAAAGCTTTTAGGCAGGGGGGGTGAGACGGGCTTTAGGGGATAAACCAACAAAACAAGTGAAAAGGTCTTTTCTCAAATGGATAAATCCTAGTAAGTCTACATTTCCACATCAGATTTACGCTCTCCTGTAACATCCCCTCTCCTCCCCCTTTCAATTGACTTTCTATATCAGACAGAAGAAGATGGAGGTTCTGCTTTAGGGGAAGAAGAAAACACACATGGGGGGTTCCCACAGTTCCTCAGATTTAATTCACACCTGATATAGAAGTTAATGAGACTGAATTTGCAAAAAAAAATGGTCAAAACTTTGATGCCTTTTTTAATCTGACCAAAAGAATCCAGAGTTCTTTTCTTAGTAGATATTATCGGTGGAGTTCCTCCATACGTAAGTGCAGATATTTCCCCACAACATGCACCTATGGCAGTGGGATGCCTCAAAGCTCAGAAGCCCGAGGCACAGAGGAGTGAATGACAGAGAGAAGCCTGGTATACAGCCACAGCCAATTCACATGCAAATAGCCCGTCTTGCACTGACTCTGATTAACTCACTGTGAGTTCATAGTTTCCCTGTTAACAAAGATTTAGCTGCCTTTGAGTGAAGCAGTACATTAAGTGGGGAGAGGCAGAGTGAGTGAGAGCTGGTAGCGAACCCTACTGTAAAGCCCCCTCAGGACATAATGAAACCTCCGTCTTGTTGGCCTAATCCGCCTCACAGATGCAGGAAGAAGCGGGAGCTGGAACGAAAAACAAGAAAAATCAGACAAAAGGAGGCAGTGCTCTTGTTTCTTAGTTCATCCTAGCAGCAAAAGTCCTCCATAACCACATGACTGAACTGAGTGAATGACTTGAGATTGAGCCTGTCAAGTGCTGTGTGCCCAGCAGAAGCCATGAATGAGAATGGATTATGCTGCTCTACACACAACTTCCACATGGTATCCAGCTGATTTCAGTTAGCAGCCTCACCAAGCAACAATGTGCTTTTGGTGCAAAAGATAACCCTGAAAAAACTTCAGGATATTATATATTATATGATTTAATATATTTACTGTGTGGTTTGAACTTGTTTGTGAAGGATTGTGTTGTTAAAGACATAAAACTCTACAAGATATGGTCAAACTAGACATCCTCAGTATGTAACAACCTCATTACTTGAAGGTATGGATGAGATGATGAGGTGATTTTGAAGCAGTTTCCATGACTGCATCACATGTTTGTTTATTTCCATTTATATTACAAATCTATAACATAATAAGTAATTCAATTCAGTTTTATTTATAAAGCGCCAGATTACAACAATTGTCATCTCAAGGCACTTAAGTAATAAAGTCCAATCCAAGCCAATTGGAATCCAATTCATTGTAATCATAATCCAATTAATTCATATGGAGCCAATTAAAAAAATAATATCCGAGCTAAGGAAACCAACAGATTGGACCGAAACTTGTCTTCAGTCCAATCTCCCGTCCTGAGCCTGAGGGACTGTGGAAAGGAACGAGTCCCTTTAACAGGAAGAAACCTCTGGCAGAACCAGAACCAGGAAGAAACCTCTGGCAGAACCAGAACCAGGAAGAAACCTCTGACAGAACCAGAACCAGGAAGAAACCTCTGGCAGAACCAGGAAGAAACCTCTGGCAGAAACAGAACCAGGAAGAAACCTCTGGCAGAACCAGAACCAGGAAGAAACCTCTGGCAGAACCAGGAAGAAACCTCTGGCAGAACCAGAACCAGGAAGAAACCTCTGGCAGAACCAGACTCAGGAAGAAACCTCTGGCAGAACCAGAACCAGGAAGAAACCTCTGGCAGAACCAGGAAGAAACCTCTGGCAGAACCAGAACCAGGAAGAAACCTCTGGCAGAACCAGACTCAGGAAGAAACCTCTGGCAGAACCAGAACCAGGAAGAAACCTCTGGCAGAACCAGGAAGAAACCTCTGGCAGAACCAGAACCAGGAAGGAACCTCTGGCAGAACCAGACTCAGGAAGAAACCTCTGGCATCAAACTCAATGGCTGCCTCCAACCTTTGAGGATTTCTGCTTTGTGATTTAAACCTGTTTTATGTTGCCTTCCTCATTATTCAAGAGCACATTCGCTGTATACAGAAGTTAATTTGCACAGTTTTATAGTCATGATTCCTGTGCAGCTCTAAGCATGAATAAGTAGTCCTATAGAAGACTTCAGCAGCTACATATGCCATGTTCCAGGGTCTCAAATCGTCTGGAACGCCTCCAGCAGTGTGGAACATCATTTCTTCTCATTTCACAATGCAACTAGTCCAAGTTTTCTCCTATTTCCATTTTTTCAGAAGAGGTTCTGCACGCTTGAACATAGCTTTTGAAACCTAAGCGAGACCATATGACCCATTCTGAGCCGTGCACAGCTGACAGAAGCAAAGTTCTGGACTTTTCTACATTATCAGCTTTACATTTGAAGAAAGGGAAAGTTTGCACGCTGGACAGGAGTGTGAGCTGGTCTTTGCTATCCAAGCATCTACTCATTATTGTATTTTTCGGACCATAAGACGCACTTAAAATCCTTTAAATTTCTCAAAAATGCGGTGCACCTAACGTATGGATTAATTCTGGTTCTGCTTTCTGACCTAGAACAGATTTTATGTGGTACACGACGCTGAAAAATCTGTCAAAATGTTTTAGCACGGCCTTGGAAAGCTACGAAGCTGCACTGCTGGGTGGATTGAGCATTACGGGCCACCGTAGTCACGATCCTGGCGGAGTAATACGATCTGTGCTCCAACATTAATTTTCTATACCCGCTGCCCCAAAAATGGCTCCTGTTCAGAGACTCAACGCTGTCAGTCACGCAGTACAACAAGAGAGTTGAATAAAGTTAGACTTTTCTGAGCTTTGTTTCATTTAATAACCCGGTGCGCTTTATAGCCTGAAAAATACGGTACTTCAACAGAAATAATTACAGGCCATTTCAGCCTGTATGAACACTCCATGGGACTGTTTTTGGGTCTTATGATACATCAAAAACACTAAATGTTTGACAGTCATTGGTCAGTCTGTTTTATGAATGGAAGTCCTATCTTGTTGGTAATATTTAATCTCTAAAAACAAATAGAAATTCAGAATATTTGGTGCAATCTACAAAGAACGAGGCAGAACGAGCAGATATGGTTGTGACACCACCCAAGGTTTGCACTGGAGGCTCTCAGCTCAAACTCAGACTGGAGAACTGGGAAATGTGGACCATCAATAAGTCCATGTTAGCGACTATAGCTGCTCTTTGCTACCTGTTAATCAGTGGAAAAAAGTCTCAGTTTTGTCCTAATAAATACCCCTAAAGTCTCACAAAAATGGTGAATTCAGGAGATGCAGTCAAGCCATCAATAGTATTTAGTGTTGTTGCATTAACTCAAATTGATTTGGTATGTTTTGAGGTTAATTCAGAACATGTCTTATTTGATTAAACATTTCAAAGATGACTGTGTAAAAAAATCTAAACTGTAGACTGTTTATATTCATTTTTCTTCCTCACTGCCTTGGGCATGTTTCCCAAGGCGTCACCAGAGCTGTGGATCTGTGGAATAGTGTGAATCTAGTGGCATATGTTGTGTTAATCACGTGTATTGATTAAGCAAACATTGGAGACCTACTAAAAGCGTCTATGCTTTCTAGCACTACCAGTGAAGACTTCCTTCTTGTAGCTTTAAGGTCAGCTGCAGACAATAAGTAGTTTAGAGAAAAATTGAGGTAATTTAATGCCGTGATACAGGCATACTGTAATAAACTATCCACTTATGTTTATGCAATATAAAAACTGGGATGATACACATTGCAGCTTGTTCCATAATGTATTTAATAAACCTTAAAAAGGTTGTGTTTCAGCTCTACTTTCTACTCTGACCACTCACATTCATTTACCTCCGAGCTCCTGGCCATAAGGTTTTTTCTCTTGTAGCCGAGATGGTGATGAAGCATAAACTCAAGATCTAAATTTCACCAGATTCCACCTACCAAACCATTATATTTTATTATTAGAAATAAGTGATTTTTCCGTTTCTTAGCCTTGGAACAAAGTCAATACTCATGTTCTGATGTTAAGCAAAAAAAAGAAAATCATGGCAGGGATGTGTTAAGCATTCTATAGCATGTTTTGCAATGTTAAGAATGAGTATCAGAGGTGTATGAATTGCACAAATGTGACTTTTGTGCAGTTTTGATTCATGCTGGCTGGTTTCTGTGCCACCCCTTGCCTCTGCAGCAGCACCCCGCACGGTATAGCTCTGCTGGTGTGAAACCAAGAGAATAGCCTTTGTCAAGGTGTACTAGCTTCAATTCTCACTCATCTCCCCTGGCACAGGGGTGTTAAATTATATGCTCCAGAGAATCCCACATTCATATTTTTACAAGACCTAGGTTATTAGGCAAACAGGCTCCGCACATGTCCCCCGCTATGACAGTTTTCACAGTCAAGGATTTCGACCTTTATTTCCATCCAAGTACTGCCTGCACTCCCCTTCGCACCCCTGTGACACACACACTTGTACAACCCCAACCAAGCCTCAGTAATTCCCACTCCCTCTTCTCTAACTAGGCGAGAACCTTTAAGTCTGCACAGGGTGTGATCACAGTATAGTTGCTCTGGGTGTAAGTCTACAGGCAGAACGGCCTCGGATCCAGACCCCCAATCGTCTTGGTGGATTGACAGCCCGGCTCTCTATTCCATCACCTCATTTTGGAGCTTTATCTATACTGCCTTTTTGTATAGGGGAAAAAAACTGTTTCTGATTATCATTTTGTTCCTGAGGAGGAAACAAATTATATATGTGAGCTTAGCCTTTGTACTTTAGAAATGCCTTTTTTCATAACCAAAAACGGGCCTGATGAAAAGACCAAGTAACATCAAAGTGATCCGCCCTCCAACAGAAAGGTTAAAAGTTGAGCTTGAACACTGATTCTCTTGCATTCTTCCTGGCGCGATTCTCATTAGCCACTCATTTTAATCAGATGCACCATCAATTAGTATGACTTTTTTTATGTGTTTGATGCTTAAAAGTTGGATCTCAAGGACATGGAGCTTTCTGCATACTTAGATCAGGGTCAATGACGCGTTCAATGCTTTCTGCTTTCATGGATGCGTGTGTTTTTAGAGGAAGTGGTTAATTCTGACAGAGGCAGTGTTTTAACCTGCAGGACAAGAGCTGTTTAGTGTGAGTGTTCTTGAGAGTGGGTTACCTGTGTAAAAATCTCTGGGATGAGAAGCAATGTTTTAATAGATAATACCCAACTGGTGAAACATGTGTTGATCAGTTACCAGTTGAATGGTATTTCTTTAAATTCCTAGTCATGATGCATTATTATTAGATATTAACTATTATTAACAACAATTATTAGTCATTAGTCTACACATTTATATTTGCTTAAGCCTTCAATGTAATAGCACCATCTATTGAAACACTTTCACTATCAAATAAGTTCTATGAAATTGTAAATATGCATTAATTCAGAAAGGCACGTGGGTGAAATTCCCCTTCAGGAAATAGTCAGTTTAAAAAATCTATTTTATGTGAAATTTGACTAATATTTTGTTTGTCAGTTAATATAATATTAAAAATAAGTTGGGAACCTCTCCGTCAATTTCTTATCACTGTCATGATCATGCTTGGCTGTGTCGTTGTATTTTGAGACACTATTTAAACCTATTCACACCTTGATGATGACATCTTGATCTTCTCTAAATCTCCCGCAGAGCACAGGCAGCATCTCCATTGTGTGCTCCAAAGACTACAGGAGAACCATCTCTCCATCAGAGCTTCACGCACCTTCTGTCTTCTTTATCGGCTACATCTTCCAGGGCAGGTGAAGATGGACTCGGATAAAATTAAAGTGGCCCACTCCCATCAACTGTAAGCAACTCCAAAGATTTCTTGGTTTTGCAACATTTTATCACAGATTCATCAACTAAAGCATCATTGCATGTCTCCTAACCAAGTTAACCTTTGTTAAAACCACCTTTCTCTGGACCAACAGCTCAAAGACAAACTCACCTCTTCACCCATCCTCATTCAGGCTAACCCCGACCAGCAGTTCATTCTGGAGGTGGATGTTTCAGACTCAGGTGTGGGTGCCATACTGTGTCAAAGGTCTGAATCTGAGGGTAAGCTTCCCCCCTGTGCATTCTTCTCCCGACAGCTATGATGTGGGCAATCAGGAACTTTTAGCAATGAAACTTGCTCTTGAAGAATGGAGCCATTGGTTGAAGGGAGCCAAACAGCTCTTCATAGTGTGGACAGACCATGATAACCTCTCATATCTCCAGAAAGATAAAAGGTTAAACTCCCACCAAACTCATTGGTCCCTGTTTTTTTGGTTGTTTCACTTTTTCTTTTACTTACCGTCCAGATGCCCTGTTCAGGCAGTTTGCTTTGCCTGGTGGATGGTATGTCATGGCAGATTGAGAACCAAGGGTTAATCTTGGACTCAGATCCAGGCACTGGACCTACCAGTCGCAGGTTTGTTCCTTCTGCAACCCGCTCCGCCGTTGTCCACTGGGCTCATACCTCCAAGTTTACCTGCCATCCAGGAATACACCACACCATCACACTCCTTCAACGCTATTTCTGGTGACCATCTCTCGAAACGGATACCAGAGAGTAAAGAATTACAGAAAGTCCAATCCTGAAGTAACAAATGCATGGAGCAGTTTCTCTGCATCACTCTGAGACAGGATGTTCCTGATTTTAGCAATATTACAAAGGTGAAAGAAGGCAGTCCTAGAAACCAGTTTTATGTGAATCAAGGGACTGATCCTGGTCAAAAATAACTGCAAGGTCCCTCACTTCAGTACCAGAAGCCAAGGAAATACCCTCCATAGTCATTATATACCTAGACAATTTCTCCCTGAAGCGCTCAGATCCAAAGATAACGACTTCAGTTTGTCTGAATTTAGAAGAAGAAAGTTCTGAGTCATCCAGATCTTTATCTCTTTAAGTCTGACAAACTGATTGGTTTAATCTGGTTTCATAGATAAGTACAGCTGAGTATCATTAGCATAGCGGTGGAAATTTATGCCATGCTGTCTAATAATGTTACCTAAGGGAAGCATGTATAAAGTGAAAAGAATCGGTCCAAACACAGAACCCTGAGGAACTCCATGACTTACTCTGGTGTGTGAGGAAGATTCTTCGTTTACAAGAACAAACTGAAATATTTCAGATAAATATGACTTAAACCAGCCCTTCAACTTAATGCGGTTCCTTTAATCCCAATAACATTTCTTCAATTCTCTGTAACACTGAGACACATCAGACTTTATTTGAGGAAATACAACAAATTTAATAAATCAGGGGTGGCCATGTTGTTTTTTTATTTCCTTCCACAGCAACACCAACAGCTTATTCCTGAAAAATCTGGTTAAAAAAAGTTTCTAAAAATAACACCTGCTGAACATGGTTACCAAACATGTACAATACTTGTATAAAGTAAAGAGTTTTGTAAAACTGTACTGTTCTCTTAAATTATTTGGGACTGTAGTGCAGGTTTTTTTTGTCACATTTACACAGCGGCAGAGAAAGAGCATTTAAATTTTATTATAAAAAATAAAGTATCCTGTGCAGAGCTGTTGGAACAAGGCTCTCCTGGTGAAAGGCAGGTAGCTGAGCGGAGTCGAAGGAGTTAACACTCAGCTGTGGTTAATCTCCTCAGGGGGACTTTGGGGCAATATCCAGTTAGACTGGAATGCGAATGTGTGTAATTCTGACCAGCGACTGGCACAACTGTCTCTCACTCCTCTCAGTAGTGTTATTTCTCCCCAGCACGCTATTAAAACTGCTCTCAACACATGGAACTAGCTTTGACCATGGTAGACAAGCTACTCCCCAGAGCCTAACCACTGACGCTTGAATCCAAACCACACAAGACCTCAGAGTACAAAAGTGATGCACTGAAGAACTAACTCTGCTCTATACAGATGTTGTAAAGTTTCAAACTGTATGAGTCACAAATCTAAGAATAAAACTTGAACAAGATGTTAGTCCAAAGATTATTGATGCGTTTCAGATTCCCTTCTGACTGGGGATGGGTATTATTTGTGTTTTTCCTGACACCAGGGCTGAAATAATACTTTTAAAACAGTTCAGGTGCCCAATTGACATTTAAAATAATCCATCCATACATTTTCTATACTTGCTTAATCCGTTGTGGGGGAAAGAAAGACAGAAAGACAGAAAGAAATAAAGACACAAACCAACAAATCCCAAAAGACTTAACAAACTTACATAATTTACATGATGAATGAAATCTCACCTCAGCAACAATAATTTAGTCTAAAAAACGCATCACGGTCATAGTTGTGGGAGAAATAACAGCCAAATCAGTCTCGCACTTTCAGTTTTCAGTCATTTTCAAAAGGATTTTGCATATTTATTTTCTGGGACAACATATAATAGCTCTCCTGATTTCTCCTGTACAGGAGAAACTCTCAGTTAATGATGGCTGTGAATGTAGATATATGTGTTTGAAAGTGCATATAATAAGGCTGGCAATTAGTGTTATAAACTAAACCGAAGAAAGACTGAATGGGTTTTGTTGCATGTCCCAATATTGGACATATTTTTTAAAGATGGAGGCACTCTTTTGACCATTTCCCAACGTCCTATGGGCATTTTTTTTACCATCTTTAACATACTGAGCACCTGAAAGCTACAGTACCTGTTACCTGTGAAAGTATGACCTTTAGAAGTGGTGACACATGCTCTGATGCTTCTGACAAACCCTTCAACCGACAGCTGATATGTGTGCCCTTTCAGTCAGGAAGACACTGATGGTTTTGGATCTGGTGCTACTTTCACACCTTTAGCTACTTTAACATCAGAGTTTCAGTTTCCAACTTGATGCACTGACTTGGTTTTGTTTTGAAAACGCCACAACATTATATTATATATTCCAATAAGATATTGTCATGTTTATTGTTTAGCAAAATCACACATTTTCAGGTCCGAGGTCCAAGCTAACAAGATTAATTTATGTTGATAGTATCTTTAATTAGAATGTTTCCATCCATCCATCCATCCATCCATCCATCCATCCATCCATCCATCCATCCATCCATCCATCCATTCAACATCAATCTTTCCTCTCTCTCCCATCCATCCATTCATCCATCCATCCATCCATCCATTCAACATCAATCTTTCCTCTCTCTCCCATCCATCCATCCATCCATCCATCCATCCATCCATCCATCCATCCATCCATCCATCCATCCATCCATCCATCCATCCATCCATCCATCCATTCAACATCAATCTTTCCTCTCTCTCCCATCCATCCATCCATCCATCCATCCATCCACCAATCTTTCCTCTCTCTCTCCCACCCATCCATCCACCCATCCATCCATCCATCCATCCATCCATCCATCCACCCATCCACCCATCCATCCATCCATCCACCCATCCACCCATCCATCCATCCATCCATCCATCCATCCATCCATCCATCCATCCATCCATCCATCCATCCATCCATCCATCCACCAATATTTCCTCTCTTTCTCTCTCCCATCCATCCATCCATCCATCCATCCATCCATCCATCCATCCATCCACCAATCTTTCCTCTCTCTCTCTCTCTCCCATCCATCCATCATCCATCCATCCATCCGTTCATCCATCCATCCATCCATCCATCCACCAATCTTTCCTCTCTTTCTCTCTCCCATCCATCCATCCATCCATCAATCTTTCCTCTCTCTCCATCTATCCATCCATCCATCCATCCATCCATCCATCCATCCATCCATCCATCCATCCATCCATCCATCCATCCATCCATCCATCCATCCATCCATCCATCCATCCATCAATCTTTCCTCTCTCTTTCTCTCTCCCATCCATCCATCCATCCATCCATCCATCCATCCATCCATCCACCAATCTTTCCTCTCTCTCCATCCATCCATCCATCCATCCATCCATCCATCCATTCATCCATCCATCCATCCATCCATCCATCCATCCATCCATCCATCCATCCATCCATCCATCCGTGCTTATTTTCTGCATTTCCAGGCCAGAAAGGGTATATAACCCATCCAGTGACCTCTGGGTCTGCCCTGGAGCCTTCTCCCAGGTGAACATACCTGAAGAACCTCCAAAGGGAGGTGACAAGGAGGCATCCTAATCAGATGCCTAAACCACCTGATCTGACATTTTTAATGCATACGATCAGCAGCTTATCCCCAGCACCCTCTGGATGGTGGAGCTCCTCACCATCCAGTGAAAATGTATTTTTAGTCGCTTGCATCTGAGTTCACATTCTTTCAGTCACTGCCCAGATTTTGTGACCATGGGTGAGGAACGGAGCCAGTAAATTGAATACTTCACCTTTCGGTTCACCTTCTCAGGGTAGCCCCTCATTACTGCCGTGGAAGCCCCTTTGTCCATCTCTTGCTCCAACTTGCTATGAAATTCCTTCTGCAATCTGTCTCGACTATCGTTAAGAAGAAAAGATGCTCTGGTGAATGCTGTAATCGCAAAGGGACTGGCAGGCCAAGGAAGATCCACTGCTGATGACAGAACGTGGAAACCAGTCTTCACCCAAGTATCCGAGGCATGTAGCCACATGTCTGATGATGCAACTACAAAATCAAGCATCGACCTTTGACCTTTGGCTGAAGATGACCTGGTACATGGGTACACTTAAACCACCTAACTTAATTCAGTTAGTGGTTCATTAGTGGTTTATATCTGTTTAAATAATGTAATAAAACATGGTCTTGTGTATATCATGATAGATCGTAAAATATGTTGTGCACAGTCACAATGGGATGATGTTGACAGTAACCACTATTAACTGACACGAAAAAACGCCTTGTTAGGAGGAAGGCTGGCCTGGTGCCTATTACCAACCATTCAAATGAAGGATTGTTGGTTCAAACACTCTCCTTCACAGCCTTCCCCTTCAGCCCATTTTCATTTCTAAGTTAGATGACTACCTTAAGGGTGTACTCTCGCCCAATGACAGCTGGGATGCCCCCACCCCCACAAACATACATTTACTTATACATATGAATGCAGCACATTGCAGGGATATGGGTCCAATGTTTAAGGCATCGTGGTTTGCATCAAAGATATAAAAAAGACACAATATTAAAAACACAAAGGGAAATTGAGAGAAAGTTACCGGAAGTTACCAGTTGCCTTTTCTGTACCCAATAAAATATGAGTTGCTGTTAATTTAACCAGTTAATTTATAAGGATTTGCTCCTAAACAATCCTAAACATCGAACCAAAAAAAATAGATATTTTCCAACAAGTTCACCAGTTAAAAAAGATCATTTATCATCCCCTTAAATATGGCCCCAAACTATCATCCCTTCAAACAGCAGGAGGGAAATACGACTCACAGGATTTCCAGATTGGAGCAGATATCATTATATGTATGTGTGACCACTTTCCAAAGTAATTACAAGATGTTTCTGCATCCATGAACAAATGCCCTTTGGGAATAATTCTGGGAGGACAGTCTCATATTCTCTTTGCTTGATGGTTACCCACTGCTTTTATTACCAGTGAAATTACACCTTGGTTTTGAGAGAATTAGTTTTGTCTTCTTTCCACAAATAATTTGCACTCATTAGTGACCACTGTTCCAGGCCAAAATCTATTGAAATGTAACCATCTTTTATGAATAAAATCTGTGCTGAAATTGCAAACTCTAAGTTCTAAGATAAAAAAAAACTCCAGAAAAGCTCCCAGATTCTAGATTTTTTTTTCTAGAAAAACACAGAAGACAGTTCATATAAATGCCATTCAGAAATGCAACCATTTTAAGATCAACCTGCATTTAAAATGCGGTGTTTTTACACAGTGGTTAAGGCTTTACTCCTCTCGGGTTCCTTTCAGTAAACTGCAGGAGGTGTGTCTCCATTTCCGTTGTGAATTATGCTAACTTCAGCAGATGGTAGTAATTTCCAAAAACCTATTTTGTCTACAGACACAGAGCAAACACTTTTTTTGTTGTGAGAGGACGGGGGAATGCATGAATCCTCCAATTCTTGAATAAGAGACTGCAGGTTTATCAATTGGTGAGTAATAACTCATGACCTAGGAGATTAAAACATGTTTTTCACAAGTTTGATTTTGTATGTAACAATTCTCGGCACTACATAGGGTTTATGATGTAACTGGGGCCATCCAGGCCACAAATAAATGCAGATACAATGCATGCGTAGCTATTAATTGGCAAGATGAACAGCTCAGACACTAGTGTCAAACTACAAAGTCATGCTTTTATGCCTTTTACCACACAAGGCCACAAATCCCGAGGGTTTGTTTCCCCCTTGCACAAGCATGTGGAGCACTCTGTAGCACGATGTGGAGCACAGAAAACAACTTACTGTGGGTTTGGCTGGGTATGGCAGATGTCTGCAACACTGCTCTGCTCCGAGTTGAGGGCTCCATTTCAAAGGCCTGTTTACTGGCAAGCCTTAATAGGAAGTGATTTTAAAGTGTTCTTTTAAACATGTCGGAGGCTAATGGTTTAATTTGCTCTGGGTATTGCTCTGTCTAATGAGATTTAACATGTGCTCCCCGTTGCACTGCTCAGACACTCATCTTTTGAAAATGCAGACATAATTTACTCTGTTCATTCATAAAGCTTCATGTTTAATTTGTCACCTCATGGATGATTTTTTTGTGTTGTTTTGCTGCTTTGGACTTGATTTTCTTTGTTGTATGTATGAATGCATGCACAGACTGGTACTATAGAACGTATCAATGAGTGGCTAAACTTACAGACTGCACCATTCATTCATTTGAGCACCAAAGTGTGTGCATGTACGTGTCTTTGGCATCTTCCCATGTGCACACAATGCAGCAGGACAAGGTGCAGGACTGAACAATGATGGATTGGGTCCCACAGGCATCTGGTGTGTTCATTTCCAGAGTCCAGGTGGTGGCTCAGGTCATTCCAGGGATCAAAGGCTACGACTGGATCACTGTAACATCCCTCCCTGCGGTCCATGGACTTTACCCTCTCCTCCAATACCCAGTCTCTGGATGAAGACGGATAGAAAGTTGTCTTTCTGTCTCTGACAGCTTCATCACTTAACTTTCTCTGACGGAGGACACGCTCCTGCACACTTTGCCTGAGGCAAGAACTTTTATTGTCACTTTAGATTGATCGTGATCGGCTGCCCATGTCATGATGAGGATTTTTACATATTTGATCTGGAGCTTAATTTTCAAAGTTGAAGATGCAGATTATTTCTATAGAACACCAAAGACACACACATATATACATATTTATATAAACACAGGCATAGTAGGTTGAAATTGGTCCATCTAAACTGACCCTAGAAGTGACTGTGAGCATGCATGCTCGTTTGCTTCAGTCTTGTCATTGTGACAGATTGACAATGTGCACTTTGCCTCTTTCCTGATGTCATCTGTGATAGGTTCCAGACTTCTGCCCATTGCTCTGAACAGGATGAAGCATGCATGGCTGTCCGTAAATACTCTCATAATTCCTATGACACAGAAAAGACTGTTAAAATGTGTTTAAATGGTTTTACATTTGGATAACACACACATTCTGTCTACTGACATCTTAAAAACATTGAACCTTGTATTTGCAAGCTCCTGAGTTAGTTGACCAATAAGCCACCGTCTAAAACATGTCCAATTTGATATTTTTCCTTTGAGGAACTCAACAACCCTCCTCCGGAACTTTCCCATCAGTCCCTTGCTTTTTTCTGTCTGGTTCCCATCTAACCAAGTGAAGTATGTGAGGGGTTAGAAGCTGGGGATAAGCTTGTCTGGCTAAAACTCCATGAAATGGAGCAATGGGATTATGGGGTCCGTGCATAAGTCTCAAGCAATCCTCTCTGAACCGGATTGCCCTTATTCACGTCTGCTTTTCATCTCTTTGTATTCTGTTTTTTTTTCTTTTCTTTATTTCCTTGAATCCACTGGATCATTGCTTGTCAACAGAGACTCACAACACATATATCTAAGGTTGTACAACAACCCAATAAACTCAAAGAGTCGTGATCATTTATAGACAAAGCTAATACAGATGTATGAAAAAGTGCTTCTGGCTTCTGTAAGAAAAGCCTTTATGGGCCCCGTGTGCAAAATGGGACTTTTCACAGATGTGACCAGATGCTCTAAGCTTGATTTATCTTGCATCTGATGTCTGAAGTATGATAAATAATATAATATTGTCTTAACATTTCTATTTATACAGCACTTGTTGGGATTACTGTTTGCTCTTTCGGGCAAAGTATGGCACCATTAATACTCCTGAAAAGCAATAGAGCCTTTCCTGTGCAAGAAAATATAGTCTGAATATCGATTAATTCAATATCTTGCCTTACCTTTTGAATTTAGTCTGATTAGTTCGGGAATTGGAAGAATTACAGCTGTATGTTGCCATTTAGCTGTCAGAAGCGGTTGATGCACTGGTTTTACCAACAAAGACAAAAAAAACCCTCATACTATCACCCTGGAGTTATTTAACATGAACAGGCATGAGGAGGTCTACATTAACTGTTTTTATTATTTCCTTTTTATTTGTATGTTGAGTAGCTATAGCAACTATTAGTTTGTGAAAAGCTTGTTTGAAGGCACTTGACCATTTGGTATTTTGGAGCCAGAAGTGACCATAGCTGGAGATTGGTGTTTGAAACTGATTGGCAAATAAAAAAAGGTCATCTTTACGGATTCCAGATACTACAGTCCAGCTGTTACTGACTGCGGGGAGTTTATCAGTTGGAAATGTTCAACTAATGAGACCTTGGAGAGGAATTATTGGTTTGTGTTTCGTTATCTACTTTTTGGTATGATGTGGTGCAGGGCTGGAAACCAGGGTTATGAACGGTCATATTTCTTTCCGAGGCACTTTTGAAACCCGGGAATAATGAATGTCAGCATGATTCAGAATGAGTCAGAATCAAATCCTGTAAAGAATAACACACTTCTGTTGCTTTATAGAGTTGTTGACCATCGTTTTTAACACAGCTCCTTTTGACTTCCTGTTTGTAGCAAACGTTAAGACTCAGAACTCTATATGAGTAGGAAACATTTTCTAACTTTTTTGTGTACAAAATAGCAAAATTACAATATTAACAAAGCATTTGTGGGATTATTACTATTCTAAAACTGAAACCAGTTCATGTTTAATCAGACAAATTTCAGGAGCTCAATAAGAAAAAACTGAAGGCACTTTATCATTCTCCTCAGTTTCGTGAAGACACAATTTTAATGAAGCACAGGAAGCATAAATCCATTCTTTAAACCACATCCAGGCAAGTAAACGCAGCCCACTTTTGAGTTTTAGTCAAAGTATATGATATTAAGCAGTCATTTGTGTCACAAGATGATCTATAACTCATCCATCCACTGCCCTCTCCACAGCATGGAGTGAAAACAATCTCCCAACCAAGCTAGCCCTTCTCTCTCTCACCCTCGCTATCTTTAAATTGAAATATTGTGATTATTCCCCTGGTTCTAGGAAGGCTAGCTGTAATGGCCAGACAAATGATGTGGAAAAGCAATAAAAAGCTGTTCCCAGGAGACTCTTCTAGCTGGCTGAGTGACACAGGCCATGAGGGATATGAGCTGCCGATGTGTCCATGGAGTGCGATCCAAGTTGTAGCGAGGCACTGCCTCAGAGCCATAGATCTGCACTGCTTAAAAGAGATTTGACTAAACAAATGGCAGCATATGGTAGATGAGAGAGGAGGCAAATGCAGAAAGGGAGATGTGGCATTGTTTCCAGAGAGAAAGCAAGGGTGGGTGTGTTGAGGGTTGGGGAGGGGATGTCCATGTGTCCCTCCCCTCTTCAATCTTTCATTATGTTGTCACACTCTAGCTGCGTGCTTCCAGTAACACTTTAATTAGCCTCCATGAGTTTAATTGTGCGTGTATGTCTGCCAGCTTGTTTTGCTGTGTAAATCTGTCTTGTTTGTTTTCTCCCACTCTGAGGATCAGTGCTGCTGCAGGAAACCCTGCACGCCTTCAAGCTTAAACCTAATTCTTTACCTTTTTTTAGTTCTTTCCCATCTTTTTCTTTCGCATCCAGCTCTAAATAGAGGTTACACACATGTACCGTTATTCCCCTCAGACTTCAGATGGTGAAATATCTGCGTTTGTTTTTGTAAAACTCATCATTTTGATTAAAAAAATATTGAACATTAAACAGAAAAATGTGAAAGAGGTTTAAATGAGTGTGTTTAGAGTATAATTTGAACCTTTTAGTCACTTTTTTATCTTATTTGTAGCATTAGCATCCTTTTTTAAAATCAAAATATTGGGTTAGTTTTAACTAAATTTCTTTTTGATAATCTGTGGTTCAGTTTAGTTCAGTTTCAGTTGCATTTAATGCATTTATATATCAGTAATTAACAACAAATTAATCTTTGGCCACTTCACAGGAAATGTAAACAAGTTCAATAAAAGTTATATATTTCAAATTCAATGCATATATGTTTATTAGTTTGATTATATCCACATGAAAATAGTAAATACTAAGTAAAAAATCAATCTAAATAGAGATTACAGTAGAATAAGCTCATAGAAAAAAACAGAAACTTATTTTCAGTCAGTTAGCAACACCTGTGAATCAGCATTTATATCATGAAATATTAAAGCTGGGGTAAAAACACACTGTAAGCCGTTTCTACTTGGCCAGTGCTGGCCCAACATAAAGGTTGCTTGCTGACAGACCACACTCACACATCCTAATAAAAGAAGAAATCAAAGAAGCTTTGAAAGTCCTCCTCTCTTTTCCTGTGTTCTTATTATTTATGGCGAAACAAGAAGCAGGCAGTTTGCTGGCAGTAGGAGCTTCTGCAGCCTGGAGCTAACGGGAGCATCAAACCACGGCTGTGTGTTGCCATCTGTGTGTGCCTGTGAGTGTGAGTGTGTCTGGAGCTGCTGTTGTTGCTGCTACCTCCACCACTTGCCTCCGTCTCCTCCCTTCTCTGGCCTAATCAACAAAACAGCCTCAGCTGCCCCTTCGGATCCCCTGCCAGGGTCCCTATCATCCTCTGATCAAATATTAATGTGTGATACTGAGCTTGCTCACTAATCCAAAGCCAATTAATATTATCTGTCAATTATTTACAGATCCTGAGGTGCGGAGGCAGATCCCCAAGGACTACATCGGCCAGGTTCAGAATACGTAATTAACTTCCTCTTTTGCACCCCCCCGAAAACCCAAGACTCTGTTCATTCTTTCTTCCTTGCACCCTCTTGAGCTTCCCTTCATTTTTCCCTCTGTTCTTATCTTCCTTCCCTTTTTGTTTATGTGCGTCTTTAAAGCCTAAATGGTTGTCTTTTCAGTCGTTCGGGCAGAGCGGCGCAGGATGCTGCCTGGGCATTAGCATTGCTGATGTATCTGACATTGTGGGATGAGGGGTAGCAGGGGAGTGGTTCTCTGCCAGGGCTTTGTCTCTGACTCTCACTCATACAGTGCAGTCAGGGAATACTGTTATTAGTTTTTATCACTGATGCGCAACAACATGACATATGTTTCAAATCCCGGCACCTAGTGATTCGGGTTGTTAGCTCCAATCACTTCCATTGTTATTCCAATGCTGCTGTATTTCTGTCTGCTCAGAGTCTTTCCTTCTTTGGCCGAGCCAGTGGGACCTCATGTGTAAACACGCATGCATACATGTCAGTAATCTGTTTTTCCTGCACTCACTCACTCTCGCTTGATGGATTAGACAAGTGCCAGCTCTTGGAAAGGAGTTTTCTTTCCCTAACCTCTGCATGTTGCAGGTTATGCAGCTCTCTGGGGATGGTGGGGCTCGGGAAGGCCTGGTGGCAGTGGCTGTGGAGTTAAGGCTGGGGCATGAGGAGAGACTGGCATCTAAGAGGGAATAATGATGGCCAGTTGTTTGGATCCCTTGAGCCACAAATCTACCTCTTCTCCCCACACAGAAGGGGAGAAAAGGGGTTGCAGAAGACAGACAGGATGAAAGGAGTGGGTGTCTTTTCTGGCAGTGTGTTTCTGCTGCCACTGAACTCCAACCACCTCCTATAATACACTTTGCCCCACCAGGGCCTCTAATTGGCTGGTGCAGTGAGGAGTTTTTGAGGTTTCCGTCCACTCCTCTGTCTTCTAGTTTTCTAAAATCTTCCTCCTGATGAAGTGACATGCTAATCGTGTTTGTTGGCTTACTTGTACTGTATATTTTACACTAACTAGCTCTATGAGTTCTGCCTTCATCAGGTCTTTGTGTGTTTGCTCTCTCTAACAAGTATAGATGAGTTGTTTTGCCAGTGTTATTCCAAAAGGGAACGGTAAGATGGCTTCTTCTCGTTAGCTGTGCTTTTACAGCTCAGATCTCACTGTTTGTGGGAGCGGTTTAATCTGATATGTAAATACAGTGTTTGATCCAAAGCGATAGTCTAACGAGCAAAACTCTCCGCTTTTCTCCGCCTTTTCTGTGCTGGTAATTAAAACAAAGCATGTTTGGGCTTTTCTCCTCCATCTCCTGTCTGCCCTGTCTGGCTCTCCCTCATCTTTATGCCTTCTTTTCCTTTCCTCCTCTCTCCCTCTCTTGTTCCAAGCCTCCTCTTTGACATAGGCGCAGCTCAGTCTTGATTTCTACACGTTTCATCCTGTACATTAGGCAGCTGCTGCATATTTTGTCAGAGCTGTTGCTGTGAAGTACGTTTGTCACACTGGAAACGCGATGTTTGAAGCTGGGCTCGTTTGAAGTGGCTGATGTGTGGCTGTTTTAACTGGAAGGCAAAGGGACGGCGTTCGCCCTGTAATGGGGGAGTATTCAAATGACTGACCTCTAGATGACAGACCCAACCAACTGCGCTATGAATAAACAGCAGCTTGATGTGGCGCTTTACTCTGTGCTTTGTTCAGGTGTTGATATCATGTTCCTATCATACTCTCTGTTAAATGACTGAAGGTCACTGGTGTCTGAGAGATGGCACAGAGATCCATTTAGCTAAAAGCCGTGAGACTACCAGTGAGTGAACAAAGCCAGTCTTCCTGGTGTGTGTGTGTGTGTGAATGGTGATGAACCGATTGCCACTGAGTCCTCAAATCCATATGAATATATATTTGGCTGGGAAGTTGAAAAAAAAAGAAAAGGAAGATTTGTTTATTTCACTTTTGGCGGACAAATAGCACAATTAACTGAGAGCAAAGACTAATGAGGGTGGGAGCAGGAGGACTCCTCATCAAAAGAAGAAAACACTTATCTCAGAAGGTTTTGTTGCACATTCGTCTTTGACCATGTACATCTTCTCCGAATCTCAAAGAAATTCATCTTACAGTCATTGCGTGGCATTTGATCACGTTGTGCTTAGTTGCTTTTAAGAAGCTGAATTGAATTTGTTCTCAAGTAAACCAGTGATATATCCAAGCTCAGACTAATTAATTTCATAAATAGACGATATTAAAAGTCAGCCTGTGTAAAACTGGACATGTGTTTAAGTGAATTCTACACAAAAAAGTGTCACTTTTTTATTTATGTCTGGAGAGTTAAAGGAGAAATTAGAGACTAGAACAAATAAAAAGAGAAGGGATTATGCATTTTATCTAAAAAGTCCCTTCTCCTTGCATAGAGTCCCTGCAGAAGGTTAAATCTATGGTTCTGAATGATCTTCTGTAATGGACCTTTATGGCAGCAGAGTCTCAGACTCTCAGAATATTGTGTCGGGGTTCTGCAGTGTTTTTATGGTCTATTTACCAGAGAATGTTTGCCTGTTGTTGTCCCTCCTCAACAAAATTAGGTTTACAGATAAGAAGAGCCCAACATCGGCCCCAATTTACCCTGAATGCAGCTGATTTACAGCCAATATCTCAGTCTCCTGACAGAAACCGAGGCAACTGCATGGGCCCAGAGCACAAAATGTTGCATTTTCACAATAAAGGCTCAAAACTCTACACTTTCCATGGCTTATTAGTGTTTTCTTTACTTTACTTACACTACATTACCCTTCTTCAGAGGAAGGAAAGGATGGCAGTAGGAGCTAAATCACACTCTGTCTCCTTCTTTCTGATTTGCAATTCCCTACTTTTCTATGTCTCTCTCACCTGTTAGAATCAGGCTTCATGGTTAGGTCAACGTGTTACAAAATACATTTTTACACAATGTTTTTACACGGTAATAAAATTCTATGTGGCTTCACATTTCTATGGTTTAAATCAGTTAAATTCAATTCAGTTTTATTCATACAGCGCCATCTCAGGACACTTCAAAGATACAATTTGGTTCAAGCCAATTAGAATCCAGTTCATCATAATCTAATCAAATTAAATCAGATTTAAAAAAAAAAAAAGCCTAAGGAAACCAGCAGATTGCACCGAAACTTCTCTTCGGTCCGATCTCCCGTCCTGAGCTGCACGAGGCGACTGTGGAGAGAAAAAACTCCCTTTTAACAGGAAGAAACCTCCATCAGAACCAGAACCAGGAAGGGTCCATCTGCCTGGACCAGCTGGGGCTGAGAGGACAGGAAAGAGGGGACAACAAGCAGCGTAACACCAGGCCAGAGACACCTGCTGAGAGGACAGGAAAGAGGGGACAACAAGCAGCGTAACACCAGGCCAGAGATACCTGCTGAGAGAGAGAAACACAAGTTAATGACAGCAATGATGTCATATGTTCATGGAGGGAGGAGAGGTGCATCATGGGAGCTCCCCCTGCAGTCTGGGCCTATAGCAGCAGAACTATGGGATGTTTCAGGCTCACCTGAGCCGTCCCTAACTATAAGCTTTATCAGAAAGAAATGACTTAAATGTGAGAGGGTGACACATACTGGCATAAGAGAGGGGGCTGATAACTGAAGGCTCTACTTTTAGAAATTCTAGGAACCTGGACCTGGAGTCTCCTCGTCATGATGTGCAAACATCGCCCAGAAAACAACAGTTCATGGATGATATGTTACCAGCAGTATATAAAAAAAAGGAGCATGACTTTACTACCTTTTGGCCAAAGGAACGATCATATGTATTATACCTTGTTCTGGTTAGATTGCCACCAAACATAGAGACCCACCTGTTCCTGACTTGCTTTAGCCTCAGTTATTCTCCTACTCTTAAATAAAGTTCAAATTGAATAAAGGCAGACCTTAGAAACTGGTCCTACCTCTTCTCCCAGGGCTTTACGGCATATTTTCTTTAAATGTAGCTAATGTTGCTTGGAGCAAACTTTGCACCAGCCAGATTCTGAATCTCAGTCAAGGTCACATTTATTTATTTATAACTCCCTAAATTGACCAAAGTGCTTTACATAAATGAATAACAATAAAATCCAAAAGATAAATTCAACAAAGACATGCAACCGACACACAAAGACAACATTAGTTTCACCCAGATCCAAAAGCCTGGGAGAAAAGGTGAGTTTTAAGAGAGGATTTAAAAATCTGCAGCAGAAACCCAGTCCACAGCTTAGGGGCAAAAGCTCCATCACCTTCAGTTTTTAGCCTGCATTTAGGCTCATCCAAGTATAGTTTGTCTGCAATCATGTATCAGATATATATACCAGGACAAAGGGAAGGAATAATAACTTAAATAATTACATTATTCTGGTCAAAGTTAACACAGAAACCAGCTGCCAGCTGACTTTATAGCAAACTAAATGAAGACCAGGATCCAAAGCTACTTGAGCTAATCAGCATGCATGTTCATGTGACATTTTGTTTTCTTTTTTTGTTAAAATAACAGAAATAAATGCCCTTATTTTGAAGAACAAAAAAGACAAGATACACATTGTGCATATAAATGATTGTCAAGGAAGAATTTTACTGTTTTTTCTACTTTAATTTGAATATATTCTAGTTTTTATTATTATGTATTTATTCATTTATTTTTGCATGCAGATGTTAAAACACATTTTTATTTGTATTGTACCAGCAATACAGTTTTAATATATTAATTTATCTTTATTAAAAAGTTTTATCATCTAAAACACAATATTTCTTCCGGTGAATAATAAGATTTTCTTTGCTATTTTTTGTCACCTGATTCAGTTTTTACAATTTTTACTTCCCATGTGAAGAAAATAATATGATGTGAAATGATATGAGAAAAAGGAAAGATTGTCCTTTGATGCAATGAGCATTTTTGGGAATAAATGCTGGCCAGAGTTTTTGGGAAGGGAGGGAAACAGGAGGGATGGGGAATCAAGAAAAAAATGATGCAGGAGCCAAGAAATCTGTCTTTTTGCTTTGATACTCCACACGTTCATCTTCTGGGCCTGGCTCTGTTGAATTGATACTCTCCTAATTAATTTGTCTGCAGTTGGGTTACCTTGATGAAAGATAGCATTTGGAGGGAGAGAACACCTGGTAACATATGCTGCAGGGACTGAGAGCAAGGCAGCAGAGTGCCAGCTGCAGATAACAGACAGCACGAATCAGCAGATCGTGTACATGTCTGAGAGTGGGAGGACACACACACACCAACTCACAAACCTGAGATAAACACGTGAATCAGAATTCATCTTAACAAGTTTTGACAATTAACTGTGATTTTAACTGTTTCGACAACTGTCCGTTACATTTTCAGCGTATAAATCCAAAACTTTTTACATGTTTGCACCAAAAATGTCAGATTTTAGGTGCCATTACAAACTGTCCTTCCTTCCAAAAACATCAACAATGCTTTCAGCCTGGAGTAACCCTCCATCAGCTGAACCCCACCGCTCAGCGTTCAGGATCAGGTTTCCGTCAGGCCAGCGCACAGCACTGAGATGGAGCTTAACTGGGGCTTGAGGATCGGCAGGTTTGCTGCTAAACACCACCTTGTGTTTGGGTCCTGAGAGGAGTGCCTTGGCAGCTGCCCTTCTTCATGCCTGTTTGTCAGTAGCTGTCGATAAGTCCCACACTCGCCGTGCTTTAAAGCAGAGGGGAAGAAAAGGCTGAAATAGGATGCTTCCTGCCCTTTAACATGCCAGAGGCTTCGTTAAGGGAACCTGTGAAATCAGTTTAATAGTCTGACATCACCCCTGGGCCTCCGTGACCCAGCCCTCACGAGACCCTGTCTCCTCTTTTTCTCTTTTAGTTTCTTCTTCCTATTTCCTCTCCTTAATCCATTCTTCTATTGCTTGTTAAGAGTTGTCTCATCTTTACTCTACCTGGTCTGTCCCATTATCTCTGTTTTTATTGTCCTTCCTTCCTTTTTTCTCCTTTTTCCACTCCAGTTCCACTTCCAATTTTCTCCCATCTTTCATTTCCTCTGTCCATACCCGAGTTCCCTTATTAACTGATGCTCTCACCATAAGCTCTTTTGTATACTTTTGCAGTACTCTCTCCTCTTTTCTTCCCATCTGTAGCTCTCCTCTCAGTTCTTTACCATTTATCTTAACTTTCTGTGCATTTGGCCTCTGCAGCAGTGTTTTCTAATCAATTTAATAGAGGACTGCTCTATTTTTCATCCTGCTGACCTTAATGAAACAAGGGGAGCAAGCCAGTCGAAGGACGACCCTGAGTCAGCCTGAACTCACCTGACATTAGTGAATAAAATATAGCATAGGCCTCCTGTTGGGACGGCTGCTGAAAGGGAGATCACTCTACCTCCTCTTATTTATTCTCTTTTCCTTCTTCTTCAGACGCTAACGCCGGGAATGTGACGTTAATGTGCATACCGGCTGTTTGAACCGCCGACCACAGGTCAGCCACTTTAATAGAGAGGTTCAACCCTCTCTCAAAGGAATAGCAGCCTGACGCCTCCATTAATGTAGAGCAGGAATGTAGCCATAAAACAGCACTTCCTCATGTAAGTAGTAAGTAGGTTTCCCTGGGAAGTGCTGGGATCCTGGTGTTTTATCCTCCATCTTTGAATACCACTACAATAATAAAAGAAAAGTCATTAAATTCTTCATCACGCGTCAGCTTGTTTCATGTTCATGTTGGGTTTTAGTTTCACACTTGGAACATGGAACGGTTTTTTGCCGTATCTGTGGGTCAAGAGTTGCATCTGCCTTCTGTTTTCGGGGTTTTGCATGACTATTTGTATTGTAAATATTTTGTCTTCTGGATGTGGTTTGAGGAGTATGTGTTTATGTGTAAAAATCTTTATCTGAGCTGCATGTGTGTGCTGTGTGGGTCCTGACACTGCCTGGATGGTTATGGCTGCCCATGGCTGTAGGCAGGCCTTGGGGGTAGCAGGCCCTCTCCTGGTGGGGATAAAAGCAGGAGGCATCTGGCTCCAACCAAGCTCCAAAAAACTCAAAGTAGCCTAAGATCCCCTTCTCCTAGTTTAGCCAAACAAGCTGGACTAATCCCAACTATCAGGGGATACTCTGTCAAAACAAGCAGCAGGGCCCTAAGGCAAGCCGATCCACTGAGCGGTGAAGGGCTGTGGAGAGAGTGAGAGAGGGAAGGAGGCATTCCCATTAGCATAATGCCTCTCGGTAGCGAGCTGGTGTGCTGGCCTGACAGACTGAACACAGGGGCACAGTGTCTCACAGGGGGTTTGGGCTCAGAGACGGGGCAGCAGGGGCAGTGGGGGCAGCAGTGGAGATGTGGGAGCTTTCTGGCTTAAATCAGCAAGGGGAAAAACCCAGCCTAGCCTGCTGATGGCAGTTCCCCTTTTCTTTCTGTCTTTCTCTCTCTCTCTCTGCCTCTTTCAGTGATTTCTGCTCCTCTGGCTTATTTTTAGCAGCCCTCATCCTCCAAAAGCAGGTTGAGTCCTCTTCTCACTGAATATGTAGGCCTATGCCCTGGGCTCGCTGTCGTTCACCCAATTCACCAGCTCCATCGCTACCTCACAAAGCTATTCTGGTGCTGCTGTGCTGCTCTGTTGTGGCTACCTGCCGGAAAGCAGCTGAGAATTTGTGTCAGGGAAAAAAAATTAAAATAAAAGAGTAGCTTGACTCACGATACAGTACAAATCCCACTCTTCATATATGAAATATTTATTTAGCATGCTCATTATCCACCGTAGGTATCCTTTAATATTCCAATGACTCTCAAAATCTTGAAATTTATAATGGAAATGTCTTCAGAAATTGCACAGTCAAGCAAAACCACTCAGTCTCCTTTTGTCGCAATTCTGTTTCATTTAATTTTGTATATGCAGGATGGCTAAATGAAACAAATGAGGTCGCTGTATGTGTTATTAGCCCTAATGGGAACATAATGGGGTTAGCTTAGGCCAGATAATAATGAGTATCAATATCAGCAGCCTGGCCTTTTATTAAAGCTTTACATCATCTCTCAGACATTTAATTTCAGAGGGTGCTGACAGTCCAGGGAGAAGACTTTCTCTTTTTTTCTTTATTAGTATCATTCAGTGGTGGTAAGACTTTTGCTTTAAGCATTAAAAAGATGCCTTGGTTCTGAGATTAATTTTCATTTTGACAGGCTGACTGGAGTTTAGTATTATTGTTTGCCTGACCCTTGCACACACTGCCGTCTGAAGTCTCTTTGGTAACTGTGCATCAGCCACAGATACAGTATTTCACATTTCTCAGTGTCTGTTGCAGGCTACAGCTTAACTAAAATCCTTTCAGAAATAGGAAACCCTGCTGCTTGCCCCGAGTCCAGCCAGACCTGCTGGGATTGTACTTGGACTGGATCCAGTTGATTATCATTTCAGCCCACTGTCACTCATAAGGAGGCAGGTTCCCGAGCCCAATTATCTTTGAAAGCCCAACCATGCAGGCTGGATGTGATCAATGAGGCCGATGCCAGCGTCGATATGCTCCGAGTCAAGCCTATTGATCAGCAGATGTGTATAGACAGACGTTGTGAGCTGTATAATGTCAGCAGGGCCAGTGGGGAAGGGTGGGGGGGGTTGGGGAGGTGGAGGGATTGTGGGGCGTGGCGGTAACACTTGGAGCCTCAGGTGTGCTGTGTCAAGAGGAAGAGGTGACAGTTTGGTGGAGCCCAGTGTCCCTGAGGAGGAGATCAGGACCTGCAGTGACTCCAAGCCTCCCAGCTCACAGCAGCAGGGCGATGAGCCACCCTATCAGCTCCGCCCACTGCCGCTACCGCAATTAAAAGTCTGGCTCAGTTGCAGGCTGGAGTGCAATAAAACAAAGAGCACAACGACCCTCTCACCTTATCCTCTGGGGCTGGGACACTCTCACGCAGGATCAAGATGGGACGATTTTATTATCCTTCCTCCATCTTCAGGGAAAAAAATGTAAAAAAGCCACAGAAGTGAACAGAATTACAGAAATCCAGCGTTTTTTTTGTTTTTCAGTGATTGCCAATCTTCTGTCGAATCAGTACTTAAAGACTTGTTTTCGTTCAAGGATTTTTAAGAGGTTAAACATTTTATGATTGGGAAAAACGTTATTAAACTTGACTCAGGAAAGAGGCTTTTTCACTCCAAGTTGGAAAGATTTTGATGTGATTTTTAATCAGTAAAACCGCAGTCTTCACTTTTTACACTGGACCATAAAAAGAAAAGAAAAACTGTTATTAAAAGCTCAAAAGTTTTGACTTGAAGCTTCAAGGCCCAAAGTACAGTGTGCATTAGCATTAACTGAAGATAGTAACCGTATATATACACATATCTGTGAGCAAGCCAAAGGTTGTATAGTGAAAGTAGGGATTTTATACATAAATCTCTGTAAATTCTTTGTTAGTTCCTCACAAATGCTTTGTTTAGCTGGAACATGTGGAACAACCTTGTGGGCTCTGAGTAGTTGTTATTGCTGCTGTCATTCCTTCAGCTTTGCTCTGCTGCTGAAAAGACAGAAATCAAGGTGGGCAAAGATCTGTTTTTTTAATGGAGTGCAACTAAGAGTCAAAAAGATTAAGAAGATTTCACCTGCGCTTGTTTCTACTTACACTGTTTGGTGTTTAATTCAATGTCCGTCTGTCCACGAAAGTATAAAACAGCCTTTAAACTCTGGCTCTTTAAAAGTGCAGATGCACCAACAAAAGCTGTTGCTTGAGATAATGCAACACTAAAAGATTACAGATGAAGTTCTCTTCTGCAAGGTTGTTTTTGAATCCTTATACGTCTACCTATGGATTGTTTCCAAGATTGCCACCTTGTGTTGCTGGATTAGTGTGGGTGAGGATTTACATCATTAACTTAACTCCCACATTATTGTATTAGAAATGCAGCATTAGCAGAAAACAAAGATGAAAATGTGATATTGACAATGAATCTGTTGTGATAGAGTTGAGAATATAATGGGAAGTGCAGTCTTTTGGTCTCATCTGCTGTGGAACTGGTTTTTGTTTCTGGATCATTTACATTTACTCATTTAACAGGTAACTTTACCCAAAGCTTCTTATATTTGAGGAGCCTTAAAGCTTCACTACAGTAAGACACATGACTTAAGCATCATGAACTAATTTAAAAAGATGAAAATGATATAGCACAAGAGGAACAGGTGCAGAAGTGCATGCTGGGAGACCGACAAGAAGAATTTTACAGTTGTCAAGGTGAGGCATAAACTTAGGAGGATGCAGACACTTTTGTAAAATCTAAACTATGGCCTTAAACTTTCCTCTTTTGAAAAAGCTTTTTGGACGAGCCTTGCTTCGTCATGCCATTAAGAGCTCATGCTGGTGGGGGACTTCCCATGATGCACTGTGGAGCTCTCTTTTCCTCTCCGATCTTTTATTCTCTGTATCTTTCTGAAGGCATATCTCTGGCTCCAGAGCTGCATGTTTCTCTGTTTACTGGCCCTGACCACCTCAGTTTTCCTGGAATGACTTCATGTTTGTCTATGCTTCTTTCCCATCATGTTGTCCCTTATTCTCTCTCTCTTCTGAGTCATTAAAACTCCATAAGAAGAGTTGTTTTTCTCCTCTTCTCAAGTACTTGCTCAAAAGGAAAAGTCTAGCTGCTTTATGACTGAAAAACATCATCTTTATGGCACTTTTTTAGTCTTGTTGACCACTCAAAGCACCTCCACACACGCAGTACTTCTTCATTTCTACTGTCTTACAGGGTTAACAAGCAGGGTGGCGTTCAATGTCTTGCCCAAGGACACTTCAGTGTGTGGGTCAGGGAAAGCCTTCTCACCAGCAGACCATAACTCAGACTAGTTAGTCCAACAAAAATCATACGAATCAAACCTCTCAAATCCAGACTAACTAACACCGCTTTTAAAAAACGGAGATAAAAAACAGAGGATCCTGTTTAACCTGATTAAAAATGGCTAGATTTGTCTTTCTGAGGTGTCTCTCTGCAGCAGAGTAAAGATAGCCTCAAACACCTCAACCCCAGCCTAAAGGAAATCTGTTTTCCGTTCTACCACCAAGTCCCCGAAGCAGCATCCGTGTCACAGTAATGATGAACAATTATTTCCCACAGACTGCTGTATGATATATGCACTCGTTAAAAGTTAAGGGCCAATCGTTTTACCAAAGTAACCTTTTTATGCATCATTTTGATTGTGAAACTATTAATGGCTTCGATTCATGCAACAGACAAGAAAAGGAGACACCTTCCCACCTGTGAACTGAATTCAATACATCATGATCCAGGTAAAATTATGAATTTGGTGATGTAAAGACCCTACAACTATTCAGCAGTTGCATAATCTCATGAAGGGTGCAAATAGTTTATCTCCATTAAACAAGATTTTTAAAATGCATATAAAAGCTACTTGTGGTCAAGGACAGCTTATTCTATCTGCTTTCATTTGAGATAAATGGAGTTAATTCTGTGACTAATGGAGCTAAAGCTACTCTTGTGCCTTGTCCACACATTATTTTACTGCTTCATTTGTATTAATATTGTAGATTTGATATAAATTTTAATGAGAGCAATGTATGCATTTTGGTTAATGTTAATGTATGAGGTCAGAGTAAAGGGAGCGTGCCAAAAGCTAAAACTGAAGGAAATAAAAAGGATGAGAATTAGAAGTGGAGAAAGTGAAGAGGACAGCAAGCTGAAGTCCGCAGCCAGATCTCCTCGTCCAAATCCTACCAGGAGAGAGGCAAAAAAAGAAACTAGCTTCATGAATTAATCTCTCCTCCTCCACTTATTTTTGCTAAAGGCACTCTTCCTCCCCAGCTTGAGTCTTGCTTCTCCTGGCATCAGGGAAATTAATTAGGTGTTTGTCATCCCAAGCTGAACTGAGGGAATTCAGGGAAGACTTGAGACTAAATGGCAGACAGACAACACATTGACTGGGATAAACCGAAGGTTGGTTGGTTGGTTGGTTGGTTGACTGGCAGGCTAGGATGTGACACCGCAGGAACTACTGCTTCCTCCCCCACCCCCTCCTCCCCCTAAGCCAGGAGGAGGGTTTCCCCCACCAGCCCAACCACAATGCACTTTGTAAGAGACGCAGTGGCTCATTGTCTTTGTGAAGGCTGAAGTCACAGAAGGAAAAAGCTACTTTTTGTGTTATTAAAGGAGGACAGGTGGTACTCTGTTTCACTGAGCCCTAGGAAATACAGCTTAATGTTAGCCAAGGCTGCTTTCATGGCCTCGGGCTACAGGAGGACGGAGACAGCAGGCAGCAGGTACTCGCTGCCATGGGGTAGATTTAGCTACGGTACGAAGCTTCCAACGTGGTTCTCCACACATACACAAAGGCGCACTTCCCCGCTTTTTCATGTGATCGAGGCAGATAACTTTCTCCACCTCAGTCACAAGTTAGTTTTGGAGTGGAGGAGATTAAGCTGAAAGTTTGGTTTTGGCCTTGACAGGAACTTGGCAGCTTCCCAGAAGAGGTGATGTAAGTGTTTTTTCCCAAAGGCTGTTTAAGACAATATGGAGGTAAATAAAGTACTTTGGCACATTTAACTTTGCTGATATGCCACAGTGTTCATTGTATGAAATGGATGCACATACAGCAACACTTTAAAGGCGACACACAGCTTTAATTACAACAGATAATAAGCAGGACAGTTAATTGCAAGTTTTTCTGCAATAGAAGTTATAAAAACTTAGATATACAGCTGACCAAAGTTTTTGAGCTCAATCAAAAATCAAAAGCAAGCAACCAAGCTTGTTTCTGCCTTCAAATTCTTTAAATAAATCAGCCAAGACGAAAGAGATTTTCCTACTACATTAATTACTGCAACTACAATTAATTCCACATTGACAAGAGGAGCTTCTTTATAACACAGACTGTTCAATATGTTTAAACTAAGGATGCACCGATACCACATTATTTAAAACCCAGTACAAGTACTTAGATTTTAGTACTTATCGATACGAGTTTATTTATTTTTTATGCATTTATGCATTTTAGTAATATTAAAACTATTCTTAGTGCAACATGTTGTTTTAACATTTAAATTTTCACAAACACGTTGCAGGAAAACTAAGCTCCTGTCACACTGGTATCGATTCTGTAGTATCGGAACACTATCGGAGCCCTAGTTTAAAGTGGTTAGGGTGCTTTTTTTCTTGTGTTTTCCCAATTATACTTTAATTAAGACACTTCTATTGCAATAATAATAATAATTAATATCACTTTACCTTTGTCTGAAAACCTGAGACTTAAGATTTTGAGTGTGACCGATCTGAGCTGCAGACGACTGCAGCAACAGTTACTCACTGGTTCTTAAACTTGCCAAATATAGTATTTATTGAAGTAATCTTTCTCGTTTGAGTTTGCTGAGTAACGGTTTATGGGTCCCTGAATAACAGGTCAGCTGATAGGCTGAAACAGATGTAGCTGGAGGAACATAGTGGAGGGGAATACTCTTAGGACACTGGGTTCGATTGGGTGGGAAATGCAGAAAAATTACCCTCCTTCATTTGATTTGGTTCACATTTAGTTACAACACTGACCAGGAAAGCAAAAAGCAAGAGGAGGAAGAAAGCTCTGGCTTATCTGTTAACCAGGAGCACAAATGGAAATCCATCCCCTTCAGCCGGCTTGGAGCAACACCAAATTTATGTACTTTGAGTTTCTGTTTTTACTTTGGTGCCAGAGACAATAGTCACTTGCGGTTCTACTAAAGTACAACTTAAGAGCTTGAATAAGGGCAACTGGACTCCTTTTTGGATGCTGAAGATGTTTCAGCTCTCATCCAAAAGTCTTCAGAGCTAAAAAAGCACTAAAGATGGGGACTATCCAAGGAAACTAACTCAGCTCCGATGCCTTACCTGCAGCAACACATGCAAACAGACACTCCCATTTTCTCTGAATTTTCCACCAGACACTGCTTAAATGCATTGTCTAGAGTCTATAATTAGAGCTATTGTTTTCATATAATAATCTAATTTACAATTATATGGTTATGTGTACAATGATAAGCTAAGGACCCATTTATTCTGGCTTGCAGATTCACACAAAGACAACTGCAGGCACCATAGATCCAATTAGGGTATTCCATGAATGCACACTTTCACTTGTATGTGGAAGAGAAAAGTAGAGTATATAATACAGATAAAGACCATCAATATGCATAAAGTGTGACCCCAACATCCCTTCATGCTCAGGTAACGACTGAATGAAAAAGAAAGCCAAAGTTAAAGTCCAATAACAGTAGGAAATGGTTCCCAAAAAACTATTTATCCTAAAGAGAAATAACAGTTGCAGTAATTTCTTTTAATATTTTAAAACATTTAATTATCAACAGTTATTGCTGCTGTAAAAGGACATTTCCACAAGTTATTACGATATCATATGATATGTAAATTCACTCCTTATAATAAGCATGCTGGTGGAAATAATTCCATAATTAAGTAGCTATGAAGTCTCAGAGAGAAATTACTGTTTCAAATACAACTTTCCAGCTTCCAGTTGTTATTTCTGGGTCCTGAAATGACAACAGCTAAATGCTTTCATCTGAAACATGACATCATCAGTTGGCTTGTCTTGTCAAAAAGGAAAAAAAAACAAGAAAAAAGATCAAATGCAATCATTTTACCAACATTTGTCTGGCAGAACTCACTGTCTGCACTTGAAGCAGCGTCCGTAACTGAAGCAAATATCTGTAATAAGACGTTGGATGCTTGCAGATAACCATTGGCCTCTACTCTCTGGCAAAATAAAACAGTGTGGTCCTGGTCAACCTGGAAGAAAAGCTCATTTAAAGTCCCTCATTTGATATTTTTAGCTGCTACGGTAACCAAAAATACAACTAAACAGAAAAGCAATCTCAAGAACATGTTGTGTGGCTCAATGTACTCGATGTGTTTAGGTGAGGACGGAAAAGATTTTCACATTTTCACATTTTCCTTGTTTTTTAACACAGTTTTGTAGAGAACGCCATAAATAAGAGAGGATATAATGCCTCTTCATGCAAGCTGTGAGTTAGCTACAACTAATTAACTTTGTTCAAATCGGCAACATGTCAATTTCTTTTGGCAACTGTCAAAGTTTTGCTGTTGGAATTTGATTTGAATCATTTTTATAGACAGCACATAATCAGACGGATGCCTCTGAATAACCTTTGAGTGTGTAAAGGGGCTGGCTCAGATGTCACGGCAGGACTTTGTTTTAAGGTAGAATGACAAGAAACCAGCACAAAAAAGTCATATTAAACCATCCTGATTGTAAGCTAGAGCAGGAACATCATGGGTGAGGAGTGTTTGCTGAGGTAGCCCAACATCCAGGGTTCATCACACTCATTTTGGGAGAAAAACGACGGTAAAAAGGTATGAATTTCAGCCGTATCTTTTTAATAAGACTCCTGCAAGCGTTTATTTGTGATTACATTGTTTTTTTAACGTCTAATAGATATAATACACAGAGCCAGAACGATTCCTCCAAGTCATCATGACGATGCATGCTGCTTCCTCTGAGCTGAGTGCATGATTACACTATTCGAGTGTGTGTGGGACTGACTGTAGCCGCTGCTTGTGTGTGTTGTGTAGCTTTTAGGTTGCTTAAATCATTTAGACTCCAAATGGATTGGATTTGGCCTTGCTGCTGTTCCTGCTGGCTGTAAATGTGTGTGCGTGTGTTTTGATCAGAGTTTTCTTTGTTGTAGACCATAAGTGGATGGACTTTGGGTTTTTGCTATGTTTTGGCAATGCATCAAAAGTGTATTAGTGTATGGGAGAGTGTGTGTGTGTGTGTGTGTAAGTCGGTGTGTACCTGTCTTTGTTGAGCTATGAGAGGACGCCCTCTTTCCACCATGTATGTGTGTTGTCCTGTATGTGTTGTCTTTGTTGTGTTCCTCTAATCCCCAGGTCCCCGGGGCTCCAGGGGAACAGCTGAAGCAGGGGCAGCGGTGGCTTGTCAGCCTGGGGCTCCCGCTGCTCCTCTCCCTTTCACTGCTCCCCATATGGTCCTGCAGCGCAGGGTCCCCGGGGGCCTGTTAGCGCTGCACCACCCAGGCCTGCGCCCTGCCACCAGGCCCCTCTCACCTCCTATCTCACCCCAGCCGTCACCCTTTCGTCCCCTATACCCTGTCTTCTTTTCTGGTGCCCCTCCTTCCTGTTCTTTTGATTGTCTGGATCATGTCTCAATGTGAACCAAGATCTTTCCTGCACGTTTTTTTGTCTTCTGCTAGCCGTACCCTCCCCTTCTCTCTCTTTGTCTACCTTTTAATTGATGTCTCCTTTTTTTCTGCCCTCATCTGTCTCTTATTTCACCAGGCCATGCCCTCCTTTGCGATGCAGTGAAGTTAATATGGGAATTTATGGCTCCCATTAGATACATGAATTATCTCCTTTTCTTTCCTGCAGGAAATTCTTTGGAGAAACTGTCAACTTTCAGCCAACACTGTAGCACGGTCCACTCTTGGTACCTAAAGCTAACACAGCATAGGTCAGCCACTGGCCTTGCAACACTCATGCACCCCCTCCCCCCAAACCCCCATGACTGTAGTTGTGGCTCCTTCCATCTTTAAAGAGTGATTTAGACTCTTGGGGCTCTGCACAGAGCTCACTACTAGAAAGCATCTCGGTTTATCTTCACCAATAGAGCCCAGGGCGTCTCTAAATCAGCTGTCACTACCTCTTGGGCATTACCAGGGATTTATAAATGAACAGGGAGTGTTGTCTCACACAAGTTATCAAACAGATCATAAAACACCATCTCTGGGATTTGACTGTTTGGTTATACATGTTGGAGCTGCTACTTATGGTAATGCTGTTGGTTCTCTGAGTGTTTGCACTAGAGTGGATGTCTGTGATGTTCGTTTTGTTTTGTTTTCTCTTTTTCAAAGTGCAAATAGACCGATCTGATTTCTGGATCTTTCCTCACTCTGATGCACAACTGATCCTCCTCAGAGAAGCCTTACTGCTGTCGACATTTCAGGTGAAAGTTCCTATTTTAGAATCTATACGAACAGCATCTGATCTATTTTTCATGCTGATTTTCTTAATTATTTTTGTCACACATCACACATTTTGTTACAACTTTACACATCAAATATTAATCTGCACAAAACCTACCTGGCTGAGACTTGGTGGATCAACATATTGAGTCTTAGCGCCCTCTGTTGACGGCACCGTGTTATTGTTTGAGCACGTTCCACCTCATCTGGACCCACAGAACAACAATTAGGCGCCCTAATTGTACATTCATTGTTTTTTTAAAGTAAAATCCATAAGTACAACACATAGAATTGATTTTATTCATTTAAGCCATAGGTCATATATACGTATGATGATGAATTATCATCATTGATTTAGTTTAAAACACAAAGGTGAACAGATTTTGAGAGTTTCTAAATAGACTGAAAATGAATTTGTATGAATTATTATTTTTAAAAAGCCGTTCATATTCCTGAAATGTGGGAATTAATGCCATGTTTTATACATGAATTGTTGCCATTCTTCTCTACATGGATCAATTAAAGGTGTGCAATCCTCATCAGAGCATAGGAGGTTTCATGTAATTTCTGAACAGACATGGCAGCTCTGAACCTGTCAGGGTGAGCAGTCATTTCTTCACATAATAATATCCAACATGTGCTGGCTACAGCATTTCAAATAGGAGACTAATAGAAGCATTTTCTGTGTTTTAAATCATTTGAGAACAGATGTATTAACTACAAACTCGTCAGCTGAGGCTCTGGAAGATTGCATTGAGCATTTTTACTGAATTTTCTACTGGATGCTAATATTCATTAATAATGAAAATCATCATTTTTTGTTGCCCCACGTTAATATACTTTGGTAGAGGGTCTTTATTAATGGCTTAAAAACAATTTGTAATGGTTGTTATGGCGTAATAAATCAGATAATAAGAGTTTTGACTCAGATTCATACAAACTTTGGGTTTCCAGTTGCTTACAGCATGTTTGACATATTTATTCATTTTTTTATAGAGCATCAGTGAAATATTCTTTCATAACTTTGATTAAATTCTTTTATATTTAAATGGGAACCTTGTAAATGAGCAGGATTGGGTGTAGCTGAGCTGTCATGCAGTGTAAATGTGTGCCACATTCTGCTTCGACCACTGCTGACTGTCCATGGAGGGCCTGAGCTGCGGAAGTGAACCGGCCGGGAAATGCGCCGCTCTTTTTCCCGCTTTGAAACTCAATCTCTCAGGGTGCCCATGTTGTGTCTCTGAGTGCAATTTCCTCTGTTGCACTCACGCTGTCATCAGCCGCCTCTCTTGGCTTCTTTCTCTCACCGCGACTCCACTTCCATCCATTGCAACCCCCACACCCCCCAAATCTCCACCCCACAACATCCCCTCCACCTCTGTGTGCAGGGTTCCAGTGAAGCCTGCAGCTGGCCGAGGCTTCCACTCCTCTGAGCTCGAGGCTCGGCAGGGGGGTGGGGCTCTGGATCCAGCTTAAAGAAAAGCAGGCAGATCAAGGACAAGAAATACTGAGGGAGAAAAAGTAATGTATGATCCTCTCTGTGAAAAACCCCCACCAAGCACCCACACCTCTCCAGCATCTTCACCCACATTTCTATACGTCTTAACTCGCTGTTTCGTCCCACTCATGATCGCCTCTCACTCAGTTTACTGCTGCTGTTTGACCTAACCGGTTTTAGATGATCGGCCGGGCATCTGTCCTGTCTGGGGTGGGGCTGAACATGGAGGGACTTTTCTTCCTTAAGCAGAGACAGAAAAAAACTACAATCACTGAACTATGACAATACTATAATTAAAAGAAAAGAAGTGCTGCGGTTTGCAGGTAAATATGTAAGAAAGCCAACAGTAAAATACTCTATATTAAGTCCACGCAGCAGCTAAAAATAAGCTAAATATAAACTAATAATAAATGGATTTGGCTCCAGATGTTATGTAGCTATTCTAAAAGGTCAAAGGTCTAAGAGCTCAAACTGTCACTTGGCGGGCTCTTTTCTTATGATTAAACGGTTAAGACCATGTGTCAGCTTTGAGGGGAGTTAATGGAAGGGCCCCTTAAAACAAGGACATTTATATTTCAAGCATATAATTTATTCTTATTTTCCCCATAATGGCAACTCACAATTTCTTAAAGGGACCATGGCATGCTTTTCTTTTTACTGCAGCGTTGAAATTAATGTATTTTCACCACATACATCACCCAAAGTTAACAGAATAAAAATGTTTTAGTATTTTTTGATGCAGAAGGAACTAATAACAGTCTAAAACTCACTTGTGAGGCTTTTTTTTTTTAAACGACACCCTTGTCAGTAACATGTTTAAGATTTCCTTGTAAGGTCTGATTTTCCAGGCTTTGTGCTGCCATGGGAGCTACAACATTCATGTTATCCACTGTGAGCATGTGACAGGAGGAACTTATAGAACTTATACTAATGAGTGATCAGATAGTACTTTCCATGGTACTTTATTTTTGCTTCATATACGTCTTTGAGAACATGTGTTTTTGGTGTTTTCAGCGATCTTGAATCAGTGGATGGAGTTGTAAAAATTGTAAAAATGCTTAGATTTGCTTGGAACACTTCCTGGATGACAGTTCTACGAACACGAGCCAATGCAACACCGTCTAGAGAGAAGTTGAAGTTGTTCCGACGGTAAAAGGGCACGAGTCTGAAACCCAAAGGGTGTGTGAAAATGTTTCAAATGTTCAAACAGAAAACCGTGCTGCTCACTTCGACCTGGTTTGAACAGCTGCAGATAACACTCGTGTTGTCGTAGCATCCTAGCTTACTACTGGAGTCATCCTGTCCCCCCCCCCTTTGGCAAACATTTAGCCAGATCCCCTCATTCTTAGAAGGAGGCTTCATTATTATTATTAAAAATGATGTAAAATGATAAAAAGTGTGCTTTAGAACAAGGTGCTAAATTATTTCTC
Source organism: Leuresthes tenuis (assembly GCF_036924035.1). Classification (NCBI taxonomy): domain Eukaryota; kingdom Metazoa; phylum Chordata; class Actinopteri; order Atheriniformes; family Atherinopsidae; genus Leuresthes; species Leuresthes tenuis. Next base: position 2,718,150 of record NW_027325360.1, read on the forward strand.
TACTTCAAAACATGCATTTTTATGTCACTTGTCCTTGATTATTAGAACAAATACAAGAACCGGATCACAAGCCTTAATTATACTGTTCGTCAGCAGATGTTATTCAGACACAGACATCATCGGGCTCTTGTTATCTTGCTAAGAGATGGATTAGAGGGACTTGATCAAGAGTCTGGAAAACATTAAAGAACGATGCATGTAAATGCAAGAAGGAGATTAAGTGTCAATATGACATTAATGTCTCCAAAAACACCGGCAGAGATGGACATAATTCTATATGCGATGATGAAATTAACAGAAGACGGACACCTGTGAGCGTCTGATGTATCCATATTGATAAATTTCAAGAGTCTGTGGCTCAGAGGAAAGTTTTAAGTGCACAGTTTAGTAAACCTAAGCCTTGAGGAGGAAAAAAATAAGGAAGAGAAGCATTTGAAATGCACCTTATTGATCAGCCAAAGAATAACGCAGGTGTGTGCATGAGTAAACTTTGGGCTGCACGTGTGGATCAGGTCCTCCATCAGCTATGGAGCCTGCAGTGTTTCATCAGGTATCAGCAGACTCGTGAGCTGGTGCCTTGCACAGTCAGATTAATAATTCCCTTATGCCATCTGTCTTTTACTCTCCACTCATTTGCTTTTCTTAATTTCTCTTCTCTGTTTATCTTTGAGGCTGCACTCTCCAGCATCTCTCTCTTTCTCTCAGGGTCCATTTGCAAGGTGTGATATTGCTTTAATTGTGCAGAAACATGTGGAGAGATCAGACATATCTCGGGGGATTAGAGGGAAAGCTGGGAGTTTGTGCGACTGGCAGCCTGTGTTTGGAGCAAGGGGTCTGCTGGGAATGAATGTAGTTAGTGTGACCCCTGACCCTGCGAGCTGTTGACGTGGAAGCCGGCCAAGAGGGGTCCAACAGAACGCTTTTGTTAATCTCATTCAGGGCTCCCTGTGAACTGTGGGCAGGGGAAAGCTGGCAGCTCAGACCTGTGGAATGCAGAGCTCTTTATTCCCATGCTTTGGAAACAGAGGTAGGCCTTGGAACTAGCAAGGCTCCTTTAGCAGGACCTCCTCCACTCAGCTCAATCGACACTGACAGTTTCCTGGCTTAGGCTTGCCAACTGGCAGGGCAGCGGTGCAGGGGGGACAAATGCACCCCACCAGGGCTGCAAAGGCCACAAGCAGCAGGACACAGTCCCTAACAGTAGTGTGCCACTGTTTAAAGGGTCCCAGTTAAACTCTTTGATTTCACTGTAGCCACACTAAGAGCCTTTCAGTATTAGCATCGACACAAGATATGTGCAAGATCACTGACGAATCTGTCTCTAAAGGTTTTCCACTTCATAAATACTCTTCGCAGAACATTCTGACACCAACACCATTTCTAAAAAGAAACAATAAGAAAAACTAACAGAATTCCCATTGTTACATAACTGAAACTACTGACTCTTAACATTTGGGAACAACTTCATACGATACACTCCAAAACACCTGTGCTCCTGGTTTTCTTCCTATCAGGTGAGGATTTTATGCTGCCAGGTTAAGTCTGTCACTACAGGCACAGCTTGACATGAATCAAAGGATTTCCTGTTTTGTGTCACCTCCCAGAATATGTGTTAAATATTACAAAGAGACCATAAGGCAGGCTCCATCGCCAAATTATTTCCTGGCCCCCCTTTTGTAATCTTTATGCCACTAAATATGATTAATTACAATAACTGTACACAGTCTTATTATATTTGTATTGATGTGATTTTAGAATTATGTGTACACAACTTATTAATGTTTCACAATTCAACAACAAGGTGATTCAGTGCTTTACATAAAAGCATTAAAAGCAGAATATATTGAAGTAAAGGTTATAAATCAAAGTGCTTCAGCTTAACTAAATGAATTAATCGATTGCAGTGGTAAACAGGAAAGTCTAAAGATTTAAAAGCAGCAAGAATTTCTGCAGAATTCTAAATCTGCAGTAATCTGGGAGTTTGTTCCATATAAATGGTGCATGAAAAGTGAAGGCAGCTTTTCTATGCTTGGTTCCAATTCTGGGGACACAAAGCAAACTTTTTCCTGAGGACCTGAAAGGTCTGGGAGGTCCATGAGGTACCAGAAGATCTGGGATGTACTTTGGCCCCAGAATCAACAGCAGAACTTGAAAATCAGTTATTTTCTGGACAGGAAGCCGGTGTGGAGACCTCAGGACTGGAGTTATATGATCAATTCTTCTGAGGACTCGAGCAGCAGCGTCTGAATCAGCTGCAGCTGTCTGATCGATCTTTGAGGCAGACCAGAGAAAACACTGTTACAGTAATCAAGTCTGCAGGAGAAAAATGCATGGAGCAGCTTTACTAAATCACTCTGACACGTTTGTTCTTTAATCGGTGAAACATTCCTCAGGTGATAGTCGACTGACTTCAAAACTGATTTGAAATGGCTGTTTAAGTTCTGATCTGAGTCCATAATGACTCCCATATTTCTGCCTTGGTTTGTGGTTTTTAACACGTTGAGCACATATTTTTAACCAAGTGTTAGCCCGATTCTTTCATTGGAAGCCCAAGAACTGGAGAAATTGTTTGTTAAATAAAGTATTTATTAGTGGTCACATAGTAAAGTATATTGCAGCTGGACTCGGAGGGACAGAGCTCCCGAAGGAAATCCGCCAGGCTGAGCCCCGATATCCGGAAACATTTCATATTTATATTTATATAGGTTCTACTCACACTTGTCAGAGTATAATTGGCCAGTTTTTAGTGGCATGATCAGGCCAACCACCGTCCTTTTTGTGTTCTTTGGATGTGATAAACTGTTTTAGGCGTGGATCTAATGTACCAGACCTATTTACTCCAATAGAGATGTTTATTCTGACCCAGTTGTTTATGTCATTCTAAGGTCTTGGACCATTTAAGGTCATCAGTATGAGCAGAGTGGAAAAGTACCAGCTAGGAACAGAGGTTATTTAGTAAAATACAGAATATGAATACATAATGTCTAAGAACAAAGCCAATTATAACACAAGAGAAGCTTGAAGTAGATGGAACCAAAGGCTGGAGCAAACAAAAAGTAGTTCCCCAAGACAAAAACAGGAAACACAGGTTGTTAAATGAGTGGCTGCAGCGTGGAAATAAAAACTATGAACCTATAGACCTGTTTGTACCCCTCAAGAGCCCCTGGGAGCCTCCCAGCATCTCTTTGGAAACCTCCTTTCGAAAGGGTCCAGCTATCAGAAGAGGCCCCAAGTCTCAGCACAAACACAGAGGACATTTACCCCTCACTGCTTAGGCTAGATCAGTACAGATTAAATAAGTGTCCCCCTTCGCTGGTTTGAAAGGAAAGCTGCTGGAGACTAAGTGGTTGTCTCTAAGGTTGATGGAAGGTTAGGAATTAACCAGACAAAAACCACAGTACATATATATATAAAAAAAACCCCATTTTTTATACAATGTGACTTTGAAACATTAATCTCAAAATAAACCTTAGTGGCGAGAGCGACAAATATCTTCGTCTTTGTTATTCTGTGTGTCTAGAAGAGCCGGCTGGGGAACAGGAAGTGATGAAGTTAGGCTTTAAGGGGAAGAGCTCCTCCTCCTCCCACAATGTTGCCAGTCAGCTGAGTCCGCTGCTCAGTGGCGACGGGGGAAATACCTGCCGGTCCACACAATGGTGCTGCTGGGATTACAGGCCCCCCTGCCGATGAGCAGCCCAGCAGCAGGGAGGGAAAAGGGGGGAGAGAAAGGAGGCTGCAGTGAATAGATTGAGGGGAGGTGTGCACAACAGCTTCAGATTTAAAAACTTGACTTGAGACTAATGCGTTCAGGGTAAGTTTAAAACATTTTAAGGTGGACTTTTCATCTTTTCATTGTTGAAAACCCAAAAAGTGCAGCAAAGTACAGGATTAAGAAGAAAGGGAATGCAACTTTACATGTGAAAAGAAGATAAATGGTCAATAAATTGTAAAAAAAACAATTAATCATGCAAATCATGCTTTGTAAAACATATATATGTGTTCTCTATCAGACGTAAAGTTTCACCATAGATTACCATCCAAATTTAAGCCATTGTTCCACCAAGGATATCATGTTATTGGAATAGTTTCTTAGCAGTTTCATTTAAAGAAGAAAATGCTTCAGACATATAAAATCTAACTGGGAAAAAGAACTTAGAGGCGAATGCATATCTGTCTCACAGTCTCTTCTTCTCTGCTGGTTAAAGTGGGAGCTTGGCTCAGCCTGAGATTTAACATTCGTCCCTGGCTTTAACATGCTTCATGTGGCAAACAATGGCCCATAAAGACGCAGCATCCCAGGCCTTTTCCTCTGCTGTGGCTCTATCACACAGCGTGGCTCTGGAGCATTTGGACTTTACTTTTATTTCAGATGGATCAGATAATCACGTAACTGTTTGTAATTGTCACCTTTGCAGCAAAGATCTCATGGAGAAAGCAGCGGAAAGTGTAGGCCGGTGTGGATTCACATGGAACGAGTGGATGTGTGTGTGGTGCTGCAGAGCTGGAGCTGGCAGCTCCCTGAGCTGAGCAGATGGAGCTGAGAGGGATTCTGGCCGCCACTCCTCATTCGATATAAAGATGCCTCCTCTCTTAGCTGTTTGTACTTCTTTGTGTCTGGATTAAATGAGTCAGTGTTTAGGAAAATAATTCGGGAAATCCACTGATTCACTTAATGTTGATGTTTGCAGGGGTAAATCCACCAAAATTCACTTCCTGTGAGTTTAGAGTCAAAGCATCAATGTCTGATGTTTGTTTCATTCCAATAAAGTAGAGGTAAAAAAAGGGAAAAATACTTTTGATAATAAAGGACAATAACGTCCTGAAAATCAACCTTCCTAATGTGAAGGTTTTTAAAAACTTTTTTCACACTATTTTTCATGTAAACAAACAGATCCTATAAAATCTATCAAATCAAATCAAATGCATTCATAAAGCACATTTAAAAGTGCTGTACAGAACATTAACAACATTAATAACACCTCATTTATTGCGTAATGGCATTCAAAACTGTTTTCATTTGGGTAGATTCATCCAAAACTAAGAAATGTTGTACTCATTCATACCCATATATTGAGCTGATATCTATCTATCTATCTATCTATCTATCTATCTATCTATCTATCTATCTATCTATCTATCTATCTATCTATCTATCTATCTATCTATCTATCTATCTATCTATCTATCTATCTATCTATCTATCTATCTATCTATCTATCTATCTATCTATCTATCTATCTATCTATCTATCTATCTATCTATCTATCTATCTATCTATCTATCTATCTATCTATCTATCTATCTATCTATCTATCTATCTATCTATCTATCTATCTATCTATCTATCTATCTACCTACCTACCTATCTATCTATCTATCTATCTATCTATCTATCTATCTATCTATCTATCTATCTATCTATCTATCTATCTATCTATCTATCTATCTATCTATCTATCTATCTATCTATCTATCTATCTATCTATCTATCTATCTATCTATCTATCTATCTATCTATCTATCTATCTATCTATCTATCTATCTATCTATCTATCTATCTATCTATCTATCTATCTATCTATCTATCTATCTATCTATCTATCTATCTATCTATCTATCTATCTATCTATCTATCTATCTATCTATCTATCTATCTATCTATCTATCTATCTATTTGTTTATTTGTTTATTTGTTTATTTATTTATTTATTATTTCTGTGGCTGTTTCTATCTATCTATCTGTTTGTTTATCTGTTTATTTGTTTATCTATTTGTTTATTTATTTATTTGTTTATTTATCATTTCTGTTTCTCCTAAACACTTGGAGTGGAAGGGTGAGGTAGGGTCTCTGTAGTTGGTTATTGTCTCCAACCTTCAGTAAATATCTCCACATCCCATAAACAATGTTTTTCTATGAGGCGTTTAATGTCTTCGATCCCTTTGGTATGACATCAAATACAACAACTTTTTATTAATATGGCTGCATAGATCTTAAAGCCGGTGTTTATGTTGATATGCTGCATTTTGTTTTCTCCAAATGTGGTCCCGTGCATTATGGTGAGAAATCTCCTCTCTGGTTTAATCTGGCCGTAGGACATTGTTCCAGAGTTCAGACGAAGCTTTTCCGTCCTGCGCTGTGCTGGCATGTTTTTTAAGAGAGATATCTGCTGATGTCTTTCCTCCTTGGCATTGTGGTAATTCACATCAGAATACACTAGACCAGTAAAAATGACCGAACCTGTGCTGGTTATCAATTAGTTAAAACTAACTCCCAAAGCTGCTGTCAAACCAGCAAAGACTTCAACTGAACTTGGCTTCTTTTTTCATTTCAATAACTGCCATTACCAAACAAAAATAGTTCCTCTTCTCTTCTGCAACTCACTGCTCTGTTGTGGTGGCTGGTCCTGGCATCGGTGCACATTTTGAGCATTTGAGCCCCATCCAGGCAATCCAAAGCAGGCAAACTTACAGATTTTCATTTAAAATATGTTTTTGGCTTAAACTTCACTCACAGAGAGAAGGAAAAACAGAGTCACCATTACTCCCAGATAAAAAGCTCCTCAAGCTGTTCAGTGACTGACACGTTTATTTCAGCTCCTTTTTGACTGAGATTCATCTTTACTAGTGAGACACTACATCTGTATCTTACTCAAAACATTAGGAAAATATTAATAATAAATACCTTGAGATTAAATCATATGAGATGAGAGTATTTTGGTGTCATAAAACTGTGTTTAATCACCAAAAAGATACATGTATATATTAGGACTGTCATAGTTAACACATTAATCGCGATGTGATTAATCAGAAAAGTTAATCGTGGCCTTAGCAATTAGCTTAATAAACAGGAGAAAAGCCACTAAGAGTTCAGAGTTCTGAATCTGTCTAATGACTGCAGTTTTTCATTCATTTAACTGTCATCAGGCCCTGTTCTGTTTGTCGTTTGCTGTCTGCTAACTCTTCAGCTTTAAGACCACATTGTTGTGGCATTTTAAGTGCTGTGTTTTTTAAATATACATGAAAGTGGGTCAACAATACACTTTTTTATTTGAAAGATTAAAAAAAATACAAGATAAAAGACATTTTTCCTTTGCGTTTATTTGATTCTAACTCTATATTTTTAATATAGAGATTAATCGTTAGTTAACTATGGAAAATATGCGATTAATCGCGATTAAAAAATTATCGTTTGACAGCCCTAATATATATATATCTATATATATATATCTCTATATATAGATATATATAGATATATAGATATCTATATATATATATAAAATATATAGGAATTAGGAAATATATTGGTTAAGTGTTCCCTGAGATAAAAATCTGCTTCAGGGTGAATGATTTCTGTGTAAATTGTGCAACACTGTTTGAAAGGTCTACTTTAAACACTGCCAATGTACATAATCATATGATAATCATATGATCCTGTTACAGTAATTCTGCATTTAATGTCCCCACCATCTGTCAGCACTGAGCTTTTTTCTTTCTCTTCTCTGATGTCAGCTGCAGTTACTCTGCCCGTGATGATGTGAGCTTTAAGAAGAGGACGAGCAGTGAGCGCCGCAGGACATTCACACAAAATAAACTTATATGTTTATACATCGCCGCACAGAGGTGGAGAGCTAGTGGGGCGTGTAACTGTGTTTAGGCCCGCCCCTCGGGGGGTTTATGGCCAATGGGGCAGTAAAGATGTCATCTCCAACAACCAGGCAGGCTTCTTGCAGCACACGGGTAAGCGGATCCTGCATCTTATACTTAACTGTTGTTATGTAAAACAGAAACTCTAATTCCTTCTCCTTGTCCACTTTAGAGTCCTGACAGTGGTCTAACTCTGCTGCCAGAAACCACAGCCAAGCCTTCAACCTTGATCTGTCCCACAGTTTTGGTCCAGGCTCCTTGGAGGTGACCCTGACAGCCCCCCAAGCTCTGGCCCTTCGGTTGGCCAGCGCTGTTTCCTTTGTTTAACCCCTGACCTAAGAAAACAAGACACGTCCCAGAGTTCTGAGGAAACTGAGGCGAAGAGGAAGTGTTTGGTTACAAATTAAATATATGTGTGTCATGAGCCATAAATCGGCGGGCCTGCCAGCAGCACAGCTACTGAAACAACATGTGGTACCAAGGCTCTCATCATAAAGTTTTAAGGCCTCACTTCCATCTCTGGTTTTCAAAGGGGATCTTGGTGATGGCTGGACCCATGATAAGATGGATCCCAGGTGTCATGAAAGGAAAGGAAGGAGTGAGATAATAGGAATCTAAAGGAAAGAAAAGTAAGACTGGCTAAAAAAGGGAGAAGACTGAACAGAATAGAAGAGAAGTTTTTTATTTTTGCAGTGGATACTGAAAACGATATCTGATCAAAGTATTGATACCAGACAGAATTAGAATTTTATTCATATTTTGAGTCATCAGTGACACCTAAACACCACAGTCAGAGATCAGCCCCACAAAGACCCAAAAGAAGAATAGTTGCTATATTGGGAGCAAAAATAATCTAACCAGAGTCATAAATAGCATTAAATACTGACACAGTTGATTAAGGAATAGATTCGTTGAGCAACAGTGAACTAGAAATCAATAATTATCTGATATTAGTTATCTGATTAAAGAGTTTAAAAGCTAATTGAAAATGGAGCTAAAGATAATGGACACATGGCCTTGGCTGGATGCGCTTGCTATGCAGTTGCCGTGGTTTCGGGCATCCGTATCCATGGTTGTGTTGTATGTACTTGCTGCTGGTTCTGTTGCTGCTTGTGTTTTTTTGTTGTTTTTTCTCTGTTTGTCTGCTTAATAACTACTAAAAAAACTAGTAAAATACTGAGCTGTGCACAATAACAGCAGATATTTTTCTGCAGAGTCCAATTCAGGGTTGTGGGGGCCTGGAAGCTTAGCCCAGCTGTCTTCAGCGAGGGGCAGGATCCACCCTGGACCGATCTGAAGAAAAATAAATCTGTGATTATGGATAAACATTTATTACATTCTGCAAAATGGCCTAAAAGCAAGATGATGGACAAGATCTCTTTGTTTATGGGGTGCCTCAGCTTACTGACTCATTGAAGGCAGCTGTCGGGCCCTGCTACCGAACAACTGACAACTTAAACAACTAAGATCTGCTCGTGCAGCTATTGTTTCCATCAAACTGCCCTTTGAGGAGACCAAAAACACCAACTGATAACTACGGCTTAGGTTCGAAATGCAATATGCATGCTAACACTCACTTTCTCCTCCAGCCTGGCGTGTTCAGGTTCTCTGTCATTCCGACAGATAGCCATCAGCTCTTGTGTAATCCCAGGGCTTTGGGCCAACCAAGGTGTTGACAGTTAAACAGCACAGCCTGCACTGCAGTCTGCAAGGAATCTGATCGATTATCCAGGTGTAATGTCTTAACGTATTTGTCAGATCCTGTTTAATCTCCATATATGTGAATATATATATATTTTTTTTTTACTAGAGTAAGAACCAGAAGTTTCTCTACATCAGAATATCAGAAATGACACATTTAAAGCAGTCTGGATGCCAGAAGAGTTTTGTTTATGCTAGTTTGTATGCATGTGTCACTTGTTAAGAGACACAAGTCAGATGTTAGCTGTCCAAGTAATGTGTTTGTGTGATGGAAGAGAGGGGGACGGGGAGGTGGACTTAGGGAAACAAGGTCATTCCTGTTTTCATATGGCAGTCTCAATCTCCCCTCTGGGAGCAGAGTAGTGACGCACACTGGTTTGGATTACCGAGCGCTGAACTGCGAGGCCAACAAAAGTTACACCAACTGCTTAGTTGCATTTCTGTGAGATCTTGAAGCTACTACACCTGCTGCGTGCTGCTTTCATGGAGAAGCAACACATTTGGTGGTTTCTTCCTCTTCAAGGGCCAGGATGAGAACGAAACCCAAAAAATAGCTATGATCTACTAAGAACTGGACAAACGACAGCACCGCAGCCTTAAAATTTCATCGATATTATCCAGAGAATTTATATGAGAAAGCCCAAATAAATGAGACAGACCGGGCTTTGAGTTTGCATTTCATTACCGTAACAGCCTTGCATATGTTACGGTAATGAATGCAGAGCGTTACGGTAATGAATGGCAGTTCCATGTTGATAGCATTAATTAGCATAGCTAGCATGACTGGGCAGAAATATTTTCACTAACAGTTTGGCTCTATATAAGTTACTTTTCCACAGAATACAAAATAATTATCTACAAAACTATTTTAAATATACCCCGTTACGGTAATGAACAGTAGTAGTGTGCCAAAGGGTGTATATAATTACAATTTTTTAAATATCTACTGGAAGAACTTGAAAGATGATCTTACCTAGTAGCCATTTTGAAACTTCTCCTCCACACAAGGCATCATGGGATAAAAAAAAACTATTTTGGAACACAGGGATTTTAATGGAGCCAAATATCATTGTTACGGAAATGAATTGTTCATGCTCCAGACACATGTATTTTGCCCAGAAAATAATTATTCACAAATACTTGGCCCAAAATAGTAACACTGCTAGTTAAAGGGTATAACCCCAACCATTTTTTCTATTTATATGTATATTAAATTATGGGGATGTATTGTGATAATTTTGGGTTTAAGATAAAAAAATAAAAGCTTTAAGGTTGAAATGTTGTCATAAAATATAGAGTAATCCATCAAATGCAATGACAACAGTAGTTCTACAATTAGTACATACCATAGTTTTATATATAATACAAAAGTTTGATTGTTGTAGTAGTTTAGTCGATCAAATCCTTACAGACACGTCAAAATGCAATTTCGTGAGAATCACCCAGATGATGAATAGATCAGGTAATTTTATAAATATCCCACTGAAAAAAGTTGTCCAGATCATAACATCCAGAAGACTGAAGACTTGTGACTTAATGTGACATTTTCATTTTAATATATCAGCAATAAGTCAGGTTAAGGCTTTTCTGGATGTCAGAGTTCTGACCCTATATAAGGGGATAAGGTGCTCTTAGTTTATGATTTCCTTACTTTTTATGTGTCTTTTAATGTAATTTACTATTCAAAATGTCTAGATGTGTGTCACAAAGGCTTCACTGCTACAAATGAGGATGTGCGTCTGTATCAAAGTGATGTCCCATTGTTCACTTTTCAACAGTAACTTTCGCTGTCTTAATCCACTGCTGAGCAAAGATTTATTCACTGAGGTCTAAATCTAAATCTGTTGTCAAGCTCATTGTCTTCCTGTCATTTAAAACTTGTAATCCCTGTGGTATTGCATTGTTTACTCCACTTCCCCTCATTTTTACATGGAGCACATCCTTCAAGAATTCCATGCTTCACAGAGCTTCCCCTTTGAATATGTGGCAGATGAAAGTAAAAACAGGATTACAGTCTAATCCCTCTCGATTGTTTGTGTCTTTTGGCCACTGGGAGAGCCGTGATGTGGTCCTGCTGCACTAGAAAAGGCGACAGAGAAAGAGGGAGGAGAGAGGGATAGAGGCAGAGATTGATAAAGAGGAAAAAGAGACTTCTCCTCTGCACCATCTAGTAATGAGAGCCAGTAATAAAGTGGATGTATTCATGGACAACTGAAGCCAGCAATTAAGGAAAGAGGTAGCTAGCTTCAGACGGCCACTTTGGATCTTTTAAATGTAAATACAGCCGCATCTCTCAAAGTGCTCAGTGAGATATTCCAAATGAAATCCTCTTTCACTAATGAGGGAGCTGTAGTATGTCTACACCAAGCCTACAGTGCTACCTCAATAGGCAACCCAGGCTCTTGTTGAAATGTTTTAATCAGCCTGAAGGAACAGGGATTATGATATAACAGAGTTGGTGGAGACTAGTCTTCCTCTGTTTCCCATATCAACACAGTTCTGTTTGATCTACCCTGAAATCTACACTGCTGTGACTGTCTTAATTAGCCAAGTGGATGTAGACAGCATAGCCTACATAGGAAATAGCAGGAGTTGACAAGTCACTGAATAGTGTTTTGTATTCAACTTAATAAAGAACAATACTTGTGACAATAAGTCACTGTTGCCAGTTCCATAAAGGACATAATAAGACAAAGAAAATGCTCATAGAGATCCTGTCAGAAGACAAATTGTAGTCATTTTAAACCACAGCTCTGTTATTTGGGAACATTCAGTTTTCCTCTCATTGCCAGTAAATTGTTATAGCATTGATCAGCTGGTGCAGCCTGGAACAGACGTGTTGCATTGTGCCATTGTTTCATCCCATCTGCCTGAGTTAGATGTCTTCTTCCCCATCCTCAGCATCCTCACAGCCTCCTTTAGCAGCAGGTCAGGTCACTACACACTGGTTAGTGATGTGGGAGTCACAGAGCCGCCGTCATCTCGCTGCCCAGTAACAAACAACAGCTTGACTCACAATATTGTAGTTGTGTTTGTTTGTTAGGAGGGAGTGATAGTGGCTTGGCAGCAAACCAATTCAAATGAGCTGTTTAAGATATGTGTGTACACTATGAATACGAATGAAGGCAGTTGCACGTTGCAGGGGAGCCTTACAGTGCAGACTGTCCACTCCAGTTTCACTCTGTGGTGATTTCTTGGGGTCCTGCAGTGGAAGTTGTAATTGTCTTTGTTTGCATTTCCACCGAATTTAAGTTGTTCTTGAAACAGTGATTGGCTAAGTTGATATCATCATTGTGTTATAGGAAAGAGGACTGATGCTTATTGAAAGTGAAGTGCTCACGATTTGGAGGAAAAGGCCTTTTTAATAGGAATAAACCTCCATTAGGAGTAGACACAGGAAGGGCAGCCATCTGCCTCAACCAGTCGGAGGTTGAAAGGACAGTAAACAAGCACCATAGCACCAGGTCAGGGATGCCCGGTGAGACAGAAGAAGAGAAACGCAAGTTAATGACAAAATAATGTCATAAGAGTTACAAGAGCAGAGCCAGAACTCTGGCTGCAGCATTTTGGCTCAACTGGAGGGTTTCCAGAGAAGTTTTGGGGCAGCCTAATAAGGAAGAATAACCAATCTTGAAATAAAAATGCACGGATCGTCTGAATGTCCCTAATTTTGTAATATCTGAAGGACTGTGGTCCTCGAAGCCTGTTTTATCCGTAAGAAAGAACTCCAAGGTTCCTCTTGATAGTCACAGGAAGGCAAGCTAATGTTGGGAGTTCTTAGATAGTTAGGTCCAAAGACAGCTTTGTTTTGGTTTGGCCTTTTTTGCATCAAGATATGACTGTAGCCTCAACAACTGATTTGTTTCTTCTGGCTTCATGGATAAGTGTAGCTGGTGTTTGAGAAAGATTCTCCATCATATATATGAGACCTAAACCAGTGTGATTTGGTTCCTTCAATCTCAGCAGCATATTCCAGCTGCTCTGCTCTGGTGAGTCCACCATAAAAGTGACATTGGATTGAGGGTTTTTCATTTTATTAATTCTTTTCCAGTAAAGATTTAATCACACATTGAAAGCATGTGTTGCATCAGGTTTATGGTTTCTGAAGCTATCGTTGCTGTTAGCTGGAACAGATCAGCCGGACAGAAACAGTTTAAACACAAATCAGGTTCTACAGATGCTTCCTAAGCTGCTCTATCTTTCCGATAGAAACAATCTTATTGGTAAGGAGGCTGACAAATTGTCAGGTGACAGTGTTAAAATGAGAGGCTTTTCAGACAGTTTCTGACACATTTCCCCATCATACGAAAGAAACAGAAAAGCACCTTTAAAGGGAATTTTACTGTATGAATCACACTTTACTGTTAAAGAAAGAAAAAAAGACTTTGTGGCATGTGTGTGGCGAACAGACCCACTGGAGATTAGTTAGAGATTGTACATGCAGAAGGGATCTGGTCCACAACCAGATTATTTAGAAGATTGATTTTGTACCCTTTTGTTTGGACTAAAACTATAGATCTTGTTTTTTTCTATTGTCATATTTATATGCTTTTGTTTGCCAGCGGATAATGGATGTTCAGGCCAATATTTCCTGTTCTGCAGCACTTAATGTATATTTTTACAAGGTAAAAATAAAAATAAAGTTAAAACACAGTCAGATAATAGCTTTAGCTTATAGATTCTGTAACTTTTGCACTCAACATGATGTTTACATGCTATAAAACCCATCATGCATTCACATGTGCTGTGCTTCTTCTTCTATGCACTCCATACATGCTTTTCTCTTTCAGCTTTTTTTCTTTGCAAATCTAATAAATGGTCCAATACGTTTTTATGCAGGTAGACTGGACAGCTGTGTTTTACTGCAAACTAGCATTCAAACAATCAAAAGAAGCAAATCCCAATCCTATCCACCCCAATATTGTCCCCAATAATACTTTTCATGACTTTGTTGCTAAAGGTTTGGTTAGACATGCATAGTTATTACAAAATGAGGGTTAACTACTAAAAGGACTAAATGGACTACTTGTATAATGCTTTTAGAGGTGTAGCTGAGCGCTAAAAGAGCTTTTACACTACATGCCATATTCACCCGTTCGTTCACACTCATACACACAGTCTTAGTCCATTTAATATGGTTTAGGGTGTGGATGTTGGACTTAAATGTGAAATACAGTGTCACAGGTTTGTATCACAGCACCTGTATGCATCTATATACAAAACAAAAGGCAAAGAAAAACAACAATCTCACCATTTCTGTTCCTTTATTGTTCAAATAATAAATTATATACATTTGGAACATGTTGCAAACATATCTGTAAATTTTTTTGTGAGATTGAATGCAGAAATAATTTTCTAATCTTGGAGAACTTGCACAGTTTTTCCACAGATTTACGTTGATTTCAGAGTTTTTCCTTTAAATTTGGAACCAATCAGATGCTTGATGGATACATATTTTACTCTTTAAGGTTCCAGAAATCTCTTCACTAAACTACAACAGAGGTTATAAACCTCAAAACTGTTGTTGATTAACTTTGACTGTTTAGTCTCGGATTCACTAAGGATCTAAATGTAGAAATAGCTTGTTTCATCAACAGATAAAACAAGCCGAATGTCCATGAAATTCTAAATATTTCTGCCATATTAGTTGCCTGAGATCAGATCCGGTGCACACAAGCAGATATTGCACTGCACTCTCAGTTCAAGCTTTTAATCCTCTGAAAAGTCTCAGCCCCACCTGGCAGACAGAACTAAATTCCTTAATCCCTGCTTCTCTCTGACACTAGATTTTGGTTTACTTCAACTCTGAAGTGATGCAAGCTGATTGTGTGTGAGTGCAACAGCGAGCTGGCGTCCCAGAGGACAGTGTCGAGGTGGAGGCAGTGTTTGCGCTTCGTACAGCCGGTAGCAGTAGATGTCAGAGGCTGTACATATGCAACCTGCTCCAGAGCCCCCGGAGAGTTACACCCTGGTGGCTTCACTCTAATGCTGATGCCACAGATACTGCAAACGCCAACACCGTCTGTGTCAGCCAGCTCAGTCAGCTCTGTCACATGGAGCTGAGATAGCTGACGCTGCAGAAGCCATCCCAACTGGTGCTTCCTTCTAAAGTTGCAAAATGATTCGTATAACTCTGGAGGCTCAAAAATCCTAACACTATCAGCTGCTACAGTGGGAATTTTACATGTTTCTGGTACAGGGGAGTATGAACTGCAAAGCTTTTGTGTGCAACTGCAATCATCACATTTAGGAGCAGCTTCTGATAAATGAGGCAAGGTTTAGGTTCCCCAGTCACTGCATTTGGTGACTGCAGAGTATAAAGTCGTCACAAAGGCCCCAGATAGATGCAGATGGTCATGATAAATACAGGAAATTGTATTTCAGTTAAATTGCAATTAAGTTTTATTTAGCACCAGATCACAACAAATGTTATCTCAAACACTGAAACAATGATCCAATCCAGTCCTGAGCATGCACGAGGCGACAGTGGAAAGAAAAAACTCCAGACCACAACAGTAATGTCATGTGTACATGCAGAATAAGACAGAAGAGGGAGGAGAGGTGCATCATGGGAGGTCCTCCAGCAGTCTGGGCCTATAGCAGCAGAACTATGGGATGTTTCCAGGGTCACCTGAGCCATCCCTCACTGAAGGCTTTATCGAAAAGGTCTTCAGCCTCATCGTAAAGGTAGAGGGTGTCTGCTTCCTGAACCCAAACTGGCAGCTGGTTTCATAAGAGAGAAAGGCTCTGCCTCCCATTCTACTTTTAGAAACTCTAGGAACTGTGTTCTGTCTGGAAAATGTGAGATTGTTAAGATATGATGGAGCTTAGTCATCAAGGGCTTTGTGTGTAACGGAGTAAATAGTTATCATTCCACTTGCTTTTATTATTGTAATATTGGAAGTAACTGCATACTGTGTGTGGTGTGTCGGCTCTTGGGCGTCTCCTCCTTAATGCTGGCGTGGTTACGTCATCAGCTGCACCTGATGGACGTCAGTTTTGGGACGGATGCGCCCGAGGTAAGTCGGTTCCTTTTTAGCGGTTTCTATGTGGGAGTTCCTTTTAAGTTCCTTCATTAAGGATTCTCACGTGTTATGCAGGTAAATGTGTATTTTGTTCATAGTGTATAACGTCAGTACTGGGACGGATGCGTCTCACGCATTCTCACGTGGTCTGCAGGAGCGAATAAACGGCCGGTGCAGGCGAAATCAAACCAGTCTCAATACCATTCCTAAAACACAACGCAGGGTACCATCAGAGAAAGAGAGAACAGAACCTGCCAGTACCAGGGACCAAAGAGAAGAATTTTAAATTCTAATCTGAATTCAACAGAAGCTAAAATCTCTGCTGTTAGTTCTCATCAGAACTCTGGCTGCAGCATTTTGGATCAGCTGGAGGCTTTTCAGAGAATCTGTGGGACAGCCCAATAATCAGGAATTACATTAGTCCAATCCTGAAGTTTGAACGCTCTGGTTGGGATTGGGTCTAAAATACAAGTCGGTTTAGAACAGTGGTTCCCAAACTGGGGGGGCGCGCCGCCTCGGGGGCGCACGCGGGTGGAATGCATGAATCAATCAATCAATAAATGACACTGCGAGCATAACATGGACACGTTTTTAATGGGACTCCCAGAAAACACAAAGCAGAGGATGGAGAATGGCCAAATATGTGCTTCCAAAGCAGTTTCCTTCCATGGCAAAGAAAAGCAGATATGATGACGTATGATGACGTATGATGCCTTTGGCTTCACCTGCACAAGGTGGGTAAAGAGGAGAGGCCGCAGCGTCTGTCTGTCTTAAAGCTCGAGCTCGTGACAGCATGAAACCGAGCAAGCAAAGACGCCTCTCTGAGACAAAACATCCAGAGCACAAAAAAGTTGTTGAGTTTTTCAGACAAAAACGTGTAAACTGCCGTGTTCAACAGTCATTTTTTACTAAAGCTGCATCCGTGCCGCCAAATGCTCAACTCGCGTCATATAAAGTTGCCTTCAGAGTGGCGCAGTGTAGAAATCCGCACACAATAGCGGAGGAATTAATACTTCCCTGCCCTATGGACAAGGTTTCAACCGTGCTTGATGACTTTGTTATTTATCAGAAAATAAATTCAGTGGTTTGCTTCAGTGGTTGAGGTTTGTATTAATTACAAGTTGTGAAATAAACTACAATGGAGCCTGAAAACAAAATATGTGTATGTATGTCAGTTTTTTTTGCCTGGCAGAGAAAGTTTGGGAACCACTGGTTTAGAAGAAGCTTTTGTTGTAGTTGGTTCAAGGGCTCGACTGGACAAAAACAGCCAATACAAATCAGGCTCTACAGCTCCTGCTCCTGCTTATATTGTGGGAAGGATTGCATGAATCTTCTCTTTGATAGAAACAGTTTTATAGGTGGAGAAGCTCATGAAGTCATCACCACTGGGAGTTAAAGGAATACTGGCTAAGGACTCAGAACTATACATATAAATCTAAATAAACTAAACATAAATAAGAACCAACTTCTCCGCCTGAGTTGGGAGAGCTTACTTTGTCAGACTTGTGAAACGTTAAAGCCAGCAGCAGGTTGATTAAAAACAAGCGTCCTTTTGTATGTGTCTGGTGTTGGAATAGGTATCATGTGTTCTTTCTGTTTCTCTGTTTACTGTGCTGTTGTTGACAGCTGTGTTGTGTCTGTCTTCACACGGGGAGGCAGGCAGTGAGCTGCAGCCGGGTCAGTGTGCCTCGCTCCCACAGCACAGCAAGCCTACCTCACTGCTGGCTCTGCTAATGCCAGCAGACAGGAAGCAGTTGTTGGATCCTGTCGGGTCATCGGCAGTTTAGGATGATGACCCACTCTGTAAAGCAGAGGGGGCTGAGTGAATATCTCTCCCTATCCCCCCCCATCCTTCCATCCCTTCACTTTCAAAGGCCATCGTGGTTCCTCTGGACTTTTTTTGTTACATGATGGGATATATTCAGCTGTTCCATTCGGCTGCTTTGGAGGAATGCTGCGGGTGCAACCCCCCCCCCCCCCCCCCCCCCCACCGTCCCCTGGTCAGTCAAGCGAGGAGGAATATCAAAGCCCAGTGGAGGAGGGGGCGGGACCAGGGCTGAGAGGGTCATGTCTCATTGGGCAGAGCAGGGGGCACTGAGCCTGTCACATGGCTGATGGCTGATTTACCACTTCACTGGAGAGGTGAGCCCTCATAGGCCACATCCCCTTCCCCACTGCACACACATAAACACAGTCAACACACATTTCTCTGACAGATAACCCTTTCTGCTCCCCAGCTCTACACTGCTTTAACAACCTCTTCCGTCTGGCCATCTTTTTTTTTCAGCTCGGCCTCATCTGGAGCATCTGTATTGATTCCTGCTCCGGCCATTTCAGCAGCAGCAGCCTTTCATGAGCTACTCTAACTGTCTATGTCTCTCTAACATGTTTGTTTGCCTTTTTTTTTTTTTTTAACACAACCACTTTTGTCATCTGCACCCATTTCCTGCACTCACCAGCAACGGCCGTCTCCCCCACTTTTCCCACCTCTGCTCTCACACTCTTCACATTTCGTTCGTTTTAGTTGTGCTGTGAGGGAAAAACCATGCCATTAAATGTGTTGTTCTTATTTGCTGTGGCCCACATGTTGTCCGACATCTCTGTGAAAAAAATGAAAAAATTACAGTCTTTCAAGACCCACTTACCCATCAGTGTTATACGGTACCTTATAAAACACATATATGCATGTTTTTGTTCACTAAAGAAAGCTCAAGCACTCTCTTTTCAGTGATATTGCCGTATTTTTAATGTAGTCTCTTTTAATCCACTAATGTGTATTGATCTCTGTTTTTAGACGAAAAATGTTGGTCTGCAGCAATGTTTCGGGGCACATTTCAAAAGTGACACTTACACAGAATCCAGAAGTCACGGGTTCCCTGGAGAACGTTGCACTGAGACAAGATGACCCGTGTAGGTCAACTCACCTGCCACTGGTGTTAATGTTGCTGCTGCTCTGTGGTGCACTTTGTTTGGCGTGTCTCTCTAAATACAAACCAAGTGAGAGTCAGAGCACCTTGTGGTGAGAGGAAATATGACAGCGTTTGGTTGGATTTATCCACAAAACAATAATTTACTTGATTTTTGGAAAGGATCTGGACTTGGCTTAATATTTAAACTTCACACACATGATTACTGTAGCAAAAATACCTGTTCATGATAACATTATACTGTGAAAAAAATTTATTATTTATGGTGAATATGTCCCTGAAATGAGTCGGTGGACAAAGTCTGTAACATAGCTTAAAAACAAAAATACACAAAACGCAATTTATCTATTTATATATTGATCTATTCAAAGTCAAAGTCAAATTTATTTGTAGCAACGAATAAATTCATGTATAAAACAATTCAAAGTGTTTTACATAAAATAAAAGCATTGCAGCAAGGAGCCGAAACAGCATTAAAAGAATATAAATAGAAGGAAATAAAATAATTAAAATGAATAAAAACAAGCAGAGGAACAAGCTATATATTATATTATTACACACATGTATATTCTAAGTACAGATAGATATATAGATAGATGGATAATATTATATTTAGATATAACTGATGCTATAAACTTAAGCATCAGCCTCATTTTCATTTGGAGCCAGAAATATCGACTGTTCTTCCACCTTAAATTCATCTGTGGCTGCCAATATACAATACTGACATGTCCAAAACCACCACATAGTCACATAGATCATCATCACTCAGTCCATTATCTGTTTCAGGAAGAAGCAGGATGCTCTTTGCACATCAACGGGGAAAGGGTCCAGCCTCAGATTTCGACAAACACCAGGGCATGAGTCGAGAAGGCACAACTTCCTGGATAATGCTCAGGAAGGTGAACCTGTCAAAACAACTCCTGGTCTCAGTCTAACTCTGCTCCACAGAGAGTGTCCTCATATATAGTTTCATGGTGTGGTACGGTAGCAGCTAAAGGCTGCAAAGAACATCATAAATCAACAGCCGCCAGCTCTGGACTGCGTCTTTACCTCACGCTTCCTGTCGAGGACGCACAATATCACGAAAGATTTATTTCCCCTTCATCGTCACTTGTTTTTAAAGGTAAATTAACTGCATTTTATCGTGATTTTACACACACAGAATGGTTTCTTCCATGAAATGCCACAGATCTGTGCAATAATGCAACACTTTCATAAGCAGTTTCAATTCCAAAGCCATGACCATATTAAACTGTGAGCACATTATTGCCTTAGGACAACAATTACTTCTACATTAAAAAGGTATGACTCTCCTCTTTTTACCACTTTATATGTTGACAGTGTGAGTATTAAGTGTATGAAACAAATTATGATGATTTTGATCAGTGTTTACTGGAGCTTGGACACCTGAATTTTGTTGTCTGTTGTTTTTTGTACAATGACAATTAGAATCTAATCTTTTTTAAGCTAATTTTAATCGAATTTCTGTCCATTTTGTTGAGTATTTTTCTTGTTTTGACCTCATCAAGCTCAGTGAGATCCAAATAACTTCGGCCCAGTGCAGTTCCCCGCTGTCCTTAGTCAAGTTTGATTTAATTCAGTGTTTTGAGCATCAGCAAAACAAGCAGCTGGGTGAAGGAATCGCTGCACTTTGCATAGAGGAATAGCACAGAACCGTGTGTTTGTTCTTCTCTCACTGCTGTAGTTACAGTGCAGCGCAAACCTCTTGATCCATATTCTACAACACTGCACATGTTTTCAGTTTGGCAAGTGTTGGCTGTGGAAGGGAACCAAAAAAAAAGAAGACAAAACCATTCAGAGATAAGAGAACACTCCTCTTTTTCCTCTGTCAACATGTAAGTCTTAAGTGAAGTCGAGTGTTAGCTGGGATTCCTGTCTGGTATCCTGTCTGACATGAAAGGCTGCTCACTGGGACTGAGGAAGGAGCTCAGAGAGAAGTATTCCCGCCGGACCCTGCGGCAGATGGAACAAGAACACCTTGAAGGATGGGAGTGTCGCCTAGACCAAGAGCTGCTTTCTCCCCCTGCAGATGAAACGTAACGTGGGACTGTCTCAAATCTCTGGCAATCTGCAGATGTGAGCGACGCACAGAGAGCACCTGGCTCTTCAAGGGAAGCAGCCATTTGAGATGTGACAGAACGACTTGTCAAATAGAATCACTGTAATGGAGAGATAATCCCACAGTCATCACTCAGAAAGGCATGTCTGCAGGGCATCATGGAGGAATAGCGAGATATGCTTTGCAACATTTGGAGGGTAAACTTCACTGTGTTTGTCGTAAGCTAACATCAAAAAAAGTGAGGAATACGGTCAAGGAAAAAATGGAGATATGAATTTTGGTATCAGGAGATTCAGCAGAGGATCAGTAAGATGTGTTCAACTAATGCTGTTGGCTGCTGAATTGTCCCTAAAAGGAACAGGATTGGCCCTTGTAGGCCTGTCACATGACAGGAGAGTTAGCAGCCGCTGCTGAGTATGCAGAGATGTGCCTTTCATCACTTGTCACTTGGAGGAGTTTTGCCACTCTCCCACCTTTCCTGACCTGTCACTCAGTCCTCTGACAGCTGGTAGGCTGCCCCCCTCCTCCCCTTGTTTCCCCCATTTTACTTCTTCACCTTCCCGGTCCCTCCCAGTCCTCCTTCTCTATCTCAGCATGCGAATCGGGGGGTCTCATTTTCATGCGTCAAGCGCCCCCGTCAGTGTGACAGCTCCCTGTCCGCCTGTCTCATTAGAAGCAGCCAGCTTGGTCTGGGAAGCAGCAGGAGAGGCGATTGGCGTTCAGCTCTCTACAACCTGGGAACTGTGAGATCAGCTCTGCTAACACCAGTCAACCAGATCATCATCTAGCTTGATCTAACATCCACACATACATTGATCTGCAGACCCGGGGCATTGCTGAAACAAGCACAGACACTTTTATGTGCAGTTTTCTTCTCTACTTTCCAAAGTTCACTGCACTTAGTTGAAGTTATTCCATAGTTAGTGTTTATAATAATGAAAAAGAATAAAGAAGTGGCATGAAAAACCATATAGTTGTTTTATCCACATGCAGGTTTGTTGTTTAGTTGTTTGATTTTGCATGTGTGTGATTCTAATTCGCCCTTTACACAGTTTCGGTCACAGCCTATCTTTAGAAAACACTGCAGCCAATCTGTATGGCTGCATCCTGCTTATTTCTTCTCATGGGACAACTCTTGATAGAGGAAAACAAAGGTGTTTACTTTTAGACCTGCATATCAAATGGCCTTGAAGGACAAAAACCCCTTAAAAAACTAAACATCAGACATCTATGATTCCCACTTCTTTATTGTTTGTCCTTGAGTGTTAATTGCGCAACGTAGAGAGACATCCATTAGGCAGGCTGGTGTTTGATGTTTTCTGATGCGAGACCTAGATGTGAGACTGTGAATAGTTAAATTCTAATTGCGTGAGGAATTTGTATCGTTATAATTTAGGGAGGCTTTGTATTCTTCCCTTTTAATGAATGTAACATGGCCATCTAGGATAGGAAGGAGCAGAGATTTTGTGAGTTTATAATGAACTGTGAAAAGGCTTTGAATATGTATGAGGATGCGAGACCCAAGGCAAGATGTACACAAGCTCCCCTGATGGGTGTGAAGTTGATCATATCATTTCCTTCCAACGACCATGCCTCATTTGGTACAGAATTAAATCCAGGGCAGCTTTAGAGGAAGTGGAGCACAAGGAAAGTTGCGGTGTGATGGAAAACACTGAGT
This sequence comes from Leuresthes tenuis, assembly GCF_036924035.1. Taxonomy (NCBI): domain Eukaryota; kingdom Metazoa; phylum Chordata; class Actinopteri; order Atheriniformes; family Atherinopsidae; genus Leuresthes; species Leuresthes tenuis. Next base: position 2,741,208 of record NW_027325360.1, read on the forward strand.
TCCTTCAGATCTTCTCTTTGTTGCCTGGTATTAACAGCACTCTCAAAGTTTCTTCAGTACAAATAGCGTGCTGACCTCACTTAGATGGCTTCCAGAGTTCAACTTTCCCATCTTCATCAATTATTTTTTCTGCACTAAGCGGCTTTTTTTCTGTTATTATAGACATTTGGGGAAAAAAAAGGTGCACTATTTGAATAAAATACTTTTGACTCATCTCAGAGTTACAACATTGCAGAAGATGGAAACCTCCTGTCATTCACCTGTCCTCACTGCATTATCTTTCATTTCTGTGTACATATGACATCACTGTTTCTCTTTCTCAGCAGGTATCCCTGGCCTGGCCTCACATGATCGAGGCAGATGACCGTCCTTCCTGAGTCTGTATCTTCTTACTAAAAGGGAGTTTTTTCTTTTCACGCTCAGGACAGGGAGTTGGATTGAAGACAGGTTTCCCTGCAATCTATTGGTTTCCTTAGCTAGGCTACTTTTTTATTGGCTTTGCATGTATGAATTGGATTTGATTAGATTATGAATGGAATTCGAATTGGATTGCATCTTTGACATGACCTTTGTTATAATTTGGCCCTATATAAATGAAATGGTCTCTAAATTGTCCCTACGAGTGATTATTAGCGCTTGTGCGGTTGTTTGTCTCTGTACTCCAGGTACTAAAGTGGTGCGCACATTTAAAAACCCTCTGTGTTATGTTCCATGGTTGCTTGAGGACCCAGATGCAGGATTGAGCAGGAGGCTCAAAGAAATAGAAGAAAAATGCTGCAGGTTGTCCTCAGACAGAGATCCAAACCAATACAGGATTTAACCAGCAGGGACGACAAAATGAAACAGGAAATAAAGTTAATCCGAACACAGAACAGGGCAAAAACTAACCTAATGCAGACAGGAGCCTGGTGCAATAAGAATAATGAAACTGAACCTAATTTGTGGTGATTAGGATCAGGAGCAAAGGGATGCATTATATCAGTGACAGGACCCCATAAAGATAGGAAACCCCGAATATTCGTGTGTGTGCACACTTCATTGTACACCAGTTGATCTCAGTCTCTCTTCATCCTCAACACCGAAACAGTGGCACCGGCCTGACGTGGCGCTGAGCTGCCTAAGTGATGACCCTTCAACCTGGTACATTTCAATTTCAACCTGTGATGACTCCCTGGAGAATGATTTGAATGTTAAGTGCACCCTCCAATCCAGGCACTGTATCAAAATGTAATCAGAGCACTATCATCTCCCCGGCAGACAGAGGGTTCGTTTGACTCTATGTGGCAGGCGTTGGCTTCATTTCCCTTGCCAGCAGGTGTCCTCTCTAGATGTAATAGGCTTTACATGTGTAATTAACACATGGCACTGCTGCCTGTGATGGCCGTAGCCTTAGCCCTGCTCCTGCCACCATGACTTTCTTTCTTTCTTTCTTTTTTTTCCTCACAATTTATTTTGTCACCCTTTCTCTTTCCTCTTCATTATGAACCATAAAGGCTCCAAGGCCAACTCATGCTGCGGCGAAAGTAGGCGCACCGGACAAAGACAACACATTGACAAAGAAAGCCAAGCATTTGGTTGTGCAGGGATGGATTGCTGGTGTACAGCAAGGTTCCTCCGCATGGAAGGGACACGGGTGGAGTTAACAGCTTGCTGTGTGGGCCGGCTAATGCCTTAAAACCCCCCTCTTATGAAACCTGTAATTACCAGGGCTCTGTTAATCAAGAATGAAACAGAGGAAAAGCAGTGGGCTAATTGGGGCCGACGTGCTCTGTAATTAGAGTAATAGTCACACATTGGGATTTTATGAATGAATGAGTTTGCCAGCTTTTTTTTACAGAGTTTCATTACATTGGATAGCGCTACTAGCACTATTTGCATGCATGTATATAAAGCAGACAATATGTTACTGGTCATTTTTTTGTCCAAACAGCAGATTTTCTCTCCAGGCCTCCACACTTGGTTCATGTTAATTATGTCTGTGGCTGAGGATGGAAGGGGGGGGGGGGCAGGAGAGGAGACCGAAGGATTGGGGGAGGGAAGTCCAATTATTTTTCTCTCTTTCCTTCTATTTTTCGCCCTAAATCTTTTTTCACCCATGTGCTGTCGGCTGTCGGGGGAAGGAGGTGCATTTCGGTGTTTGTGAAGCTTGATTTGAAAAGGGTGGAAAGAGTTCATCATCTGTTTTATCTGACCTATTTCTGACATATAAGCAGCTTTGCAATGAGCTATATATTATTTGAGGAATAATTGAAAGGACTATGCATTTGGAGACTCACCTGCATAGAATTCACGCACTTTTGCATATGATGGCTTGAACTTTATTGACTATGCTATGACTATAAAATGTTTAATATCATACCAATACACTGGGGGCAATTAATTTCTTGAGAAAATGTAACATGGTCTGTGGTTTCATGGCAATTGTTGCAGCATCATGTGTGAGCATCTGTCTGATGCAAAAGTGTAAAAATTCACACTGTAGGTTCTGCTCCAGCCGCTGAGAAGTTTTCAAGGCTTGAGCTGTTTTAGATGGTGAAACATTTGCTCTTCTCATTGCATGTGAAAAATGCAATTTTACAAAGGTGAAACATACGGTTTGTGATATTTAAAGTGACTCAAATGATATTTCCCAATAAAGACTTAATAAAGAATCAAAATGTTTTACTCTGGGCAGGAATTTTCTTTGTTGCAGCTGAACTGAAGAAGCCGGTAACTGTTGTTTGATCACTATGTTATGTCAAGGATTGTTTATTATGTTCCTGCTTTTGAAACATTCATCTTTGCATAATCAACTCCAGAGGAGTCCTGAGCACACATCCAGCCTTCTTCCTCGGTTTCTTTGAGTCTTTGGCTCTGATGCTGCTGGCAGCTGGTGCAGTTAGCTGAGTAGCAGATTGCTCCCTCCGCCACAGACTTAAGGCGGATTCCCACTGTAGGAACCTTCTGCAGTTCCTGTAACCTTCTCAGGAATCGGGCCGTTTTTTTGCTCAGGAACTAGGGACCACGGCCCTCAGTTCCTGGAACCATTTTAGCTCCTTCAGGGTCTTTTCTGGGTTCCATAGCAACATGACGTAGGTGTTTGGTGGCTGTAGCTCCGCCCCTTGTCTGAAATGCTTACTCATACGACACGGACCCAACCGGCGCCTGTTTAATAAGTTAAACTTCGTCTCCTTTGTCTGCGGCGCTCTGCTCTCCTTCTTTCCTCCATGAAAGGAAGAAGTATCGCCCGCTGCTGGATTCTCCGTCTCCTGACTCTCGCTGTGCGCTCTTCCAGCCTCCATCTTAGACGCCTGATGTGATCGTCCATGATTAATATCACCGCCATGCAGACCATGAACACGGTGGCCTCCTCGCTCTCCATGTTAGCTTCTTGCTGCTGTTGTTTCCTTCTCTCCTTACTTTTCCCGGGTTCTTTTTTGTTGCTGAGTGGCGCTAAAGTAACACGTCTGTCGCAGACGGCTGCGTCACATCAGTCCCTGTCGAGGCCCCCGACTCATGTTCAAATGCAAAATTAAACAGTTCCTCTGGGGAAGGACAGGTCTTAGAACTAAATTCAAGGTGGACAGTTCTTAGAACGTCTCTGTCCGAATTGCTTTAGTGAAGAAAGGCAACATCCTGCTGCGAATAGTGAAGGCCCTAAGCTTCCTCATAAAGTAGTGTCTGCTCTGACCCTTCTTCTGGTGTTTGGCTAATTCTTGGTCCTCCTAATTTCAACAGTAATTTACTTTGTCTTGTTTAAATTCAAGTTGAGGTGACGTGTTCTGACGCCAGTTCCCTGTACTCAGTCTCTTGATCTCTGATGCACCCCACAACTGCAGAGTCATTTCTTCAGATGGCAGGACTGAGATGTCCTGGAAGTCTAAGGTTGTGGAGCAAAGAGAGACCTCCTGTGCTGCTGACCACCTTTTCACCCTCAGAAACTGTTTCCTGTTACTCAGTAATCCAGTGTAGTCAATCGTAGCGGCATAAACCCTCTTTTCTGGAATTTCTCACATGGTGCAGGTTGAGTGGCATTAAAAGCACTTAAGCAATCAAAGATTATCATCCTTGGCGTGTTGCCTGCCTTGTCCGGCCGTGTAGATGTAGGCATCTTCAGCTCCAGGACATCAAGCAAACTGTAGGCTGTTAGCTTGCTCTCTTAATCAGCCAATAACAGTCTCTCTGGGACTTTTATCATATTTAATGTATGGCCAGTTGCTCTGTAGTGTTTGAGAGCAGATGGATGGGTATTTTTCACTGCCCTGGATTTTTTTTTTCCTGACTTAGGCTGAAGTTGAAGAGGAGCTATGAAAGAGAGAATATTACACAGCAAGACTTCCAGGCTTTTTCTGTTCCACTGACTGCTGGAGATACTCAGGCTGGGAGATGCTGGTTAGGTGTGTGCAGGTCACAATGCTGTGGTTCCTGGGAGCTGGATTGACTTGGCTCTGTATGCATGAATTGAACTAATTTTGAATTTGAATAATTGGATTTGATTGGATTATGATTACAATGAATTGGACTGTAATTGGCTTGAACTGAAACATCCCATAGTTAAGCTGCTATAGGCTTAGACTGCTGGGGGACCTCATCTGTCACACTTTTCCTCACTTTGCTCTCTTTTTCCCCCCGTTTAATTTCTCAAATGATTTTATGTCCATGTGACATTATTGTGGTTATTAACTTGTGTTTCCCTGTTCCAGCAGGTATCCTTTGAATGGTGTTATGGTGTTTTTCCCCCCTCTTTTCCCTCTTTTCTGTCTTCTCAAACCCCAGCTGGTCGAGGCGGATGGCCACCCTTCCTGGTTCTGGTTCTGCTAGAGGTTTCTTCCTGGTTCTGTCAGAGGTTTCTTCCTGAGTCTGGTTCTGCCAGAGGTTTCTTCCTGGTTCTGCCAGAGGTTTCTTCCTGAGTCTGGTTCTGCCAGAGGTTTCTTCCTGGTTCTGTCAGAGGTTTCTTCCTGAGTCTGGTTCTGCCAGAGGTTTCTTCCTGGTTCTGGTTTTGCCAGAGGTTTCTTCCTGGTTCTGGTTCTGCCAGAGGTTTCTTCCTGGTTCTGGTTCTGCCAGAGGTGTCTTCCTGGTTCTGGTTTTGCCAGAGGTTTCTTCCTGGTTCTGTCAGAGGTTTATTCCTGAGTCTGGTTCTGCCAGAGGTTTCTTCCTGGTTCTGGTTCTGCCAGAGGTTTCTTCCTGAGTCTGGTTCTGCCAGAGGTTTTTTCCTGGTTCTGCCAGAGGTTTCTTCCTGGTTCTGGTTCTGCCAGAGGTTTCTTCCTGGTTCTGGTTCTGCCAGAGGTTTCTTCCTGGTCCTGGTTCTGGTTCTACCAGAGGTTTCTTCCTGAGTCTGGTTCTGCCAGAGGTTCCTTCCTGGTTCTGGTTCTGCCAGAGGTTTCTTCCTGGTTCTGGTTCTGCCAGAGGTTTCTTCCCGAGTCTGGTTCTGCCAGAGGTTTCTTCCTGAGTCTGGTTCTGCCAGAGGTTTCTTCCTGGTTCTGGTTCTGCCAGAGGTTTCTTCCTGGTTCTGCCAGAGGTTTCTTCCCGGTTCTGGTTCTGCCAGAGGTTTCTTCCTGGTTCTGGTTCTGTCAGAGGTTTCTTCCTGGTTCTGGTTCTGCCAGAGGTTTCTTCCTGGTTCTGGTTCTGCCAGAGGTTTCTTCCTGTTAAAGGGAGTCGTTCCTTTCCACAGTCCCTCAGGCTCAGGACGGGAGATTGGACTGAAGACAAGTTTCGGTGCAATCTGTTGGTTTCCTTAGCTCGGATATATTTTTTTCTATATGAATGAATTGGATTATTTTGAAATGAATTAATTGGATTTCATTGGATTATGATTACAATGAATTGAATTCCAATTGGCTTGAATTGGACTTTATTACTTAAGTGCCTTGAGATGACATTTGTTGTAATCTGGCGCTATATAAATAAAATTGAACTGAACTGAATTGAATTGAATTGAATTGAATTGAATTGAATTGAATTGAACTGGACTGTATCAATGAAGTGCCTTGAGATGCCGTTTGCTGTGATTTTGCGCTCCATAAATAAAACTGAACTGAATTTAAACAGAATGAATACAGCCTTTCACACACTGAGTCATGGCATTATTGTAATTTCAATGTGTCTCACAGTGCGTTCCAGTCTGTTGCTGCACAGATAGACTCCACACTTGGGCATATAGTTGGAGGTGAGAAATACGAGCTTATGGTCTGATTTTCCAGTTGGAGGATGGACATGGCAGCTATTTTCATCTTACATCTAATAAATCTAACGTTTTATTTTCTCTGGTTGAAAAGTTGGAAGTGTAGCAGAGAGGCAGACATGGTTAAACTCCTGAGATGATGACATAGGCTGCTGTGTTTTTAGACTGATATCAACTGAGCTGGTGACATCACAGGCAGAGTTGACAGTGGTGCAGTATAAAATAAGTACAGCAGCTAGAATAGATATTATGGAAGGAAACTCACAATTAATAGTTCATTGTTCCAGGTGCAGATGCTCGGCTTCTAAGTGACGTGAGCAGGACTACATCATCTGTTGTTAACACGCTCTGTAAGACTTTATATGTTTCTGTCTGCCCATGACGTCTGAAAGCCTGGCAGAGAGTGCAGGATATGTTCCTGCAGCCGTGTCACGTAATATCGCTTTCTTGATATTCCTGCTGTGCTCTCACGAATACTTCAAGCTTGTTTGTTTCATTTTCTGTGTTGCCAGTGGTTAAAAACAACATCAGGGCTGTTTCAATGCAAAATCTACCGCTTATATGACTCCATACAGTCTGTTTTTGTCTTCAGATGAGTGTGGGATGAAGATCTATTCCCATTTGAAGTGACTGCTATGCCCTGATCTTTAAGTTGTTATCAGTGTTACTAATTAAACTTGAGTTTTTTTTTCCAGTGGACAGTATAGAAAGGTTTCTCACAGCATATGTCATGTCATTAATGTGTCTTTTTCACCGACCAGTTAGTCCAAAGTATAAAACATTATACAAGCAGCTGAAAATATCACCTTTCTGCATATTTGATATTGACGAATAATTATTGTTCGAGGCATATTCTCTGCACTGAGGCCACAGCATTACATGTCAAACTGATGCCCTGAAAAAGGAGAAAGAACATCAATGTTGTAGGTAATTAAAGAAGAAAGTCTGGACAGCAATGTTATGTTTTTATCTACTAACATGATCTTCCTGATTCCTCCGGAGAGCTTATCAGAAGCCAAATTAACCCATCATGTCAGTGAGTCTGTCCGTTAATATGCCTGCAGCAGTTCACACTTGCACCAAGTTGAAAGTGATATGTATAATTTACTATTTCTGACCTAATCAGATTATCTTCACAAACTGTTCCAGAAAAGCACCGGGGGGGGGTAATTCATACATGACACCAACACGTTCACTCGCTACCAGAGTGATGTGCATGTGCACGTGTGAAAGGGACTTTAGACTGAAGCCATAATGCTTGGATGGCAGCATTTGTGCCTGTTTTAGAAGCTCTGCGTTGCTCTGCTTTGGCTTCAGTGCTCACCAGGATCAGTTCTGGTGTAAGAGGAAGACGACTTCTCTTCTGTCTATCCCATTTTTCTAAAGAAAGTGTTGTGGACGGAACAGAATAGTTGTTTCCTCTCCCCCTTTCCTATTCAGTTGGGAAAGGCTAGAGCAATGATTTATGGAAGCTATCTGAGGATGCAGGTCCACAACCTGTGGTTGATATGTTCTCCTCCATCTTGTCTCTCATTACCTCATTTGTCACTGCATGATGCATCGCAATACTGTCCACCCTAAACCCACTTCAAAAGGGTGCTAAGTGGAAAAGGTTCCTCCTCATCCTCTCCAGAGACAGAGTCAGATGGGAGTCATATTCCCAGAGAGACTTTGCCATTGATCTCCACAGGACTGGCTGACTTTAGTCAGAGGAACATGTATTTTTGGTTGTAAAAGTCGACACACTAAAACATTACAAGAGGAATGACTCAGCTACATAATAGAGAGGATGTGTGTGTGTTGATTTTTTTAAACATGGCTTTAAGTAATATAATAGGAAATTTCATTTGAACTTCACTGCCTCATGCAAAGAAGAAACAGTCAATGTGCATAAAGATTGTGAGAAAGGAGAAAAAGGGGCAGGATTAGATGGCATTTCTTCAGCTTGTTTACAATCAGTGTGTGTTATAAAGAAACGGCTTGCTTTAATCCAACCTGTATGTGCGTTTAGTAAAAAATGTTGATTAAGTTGCTTCATAATGAGTTCTATAGCTTATAGAAAGATAAAATAGTTGTTTTTCACTAAAGAAGTGAGGACCACATTTAATACAAGTTCAGATTTATTGACTTAAACAAGTATATTTCAGATTTTAAGATTAATTTCACGACTCTCAGTTTATATTAAAGGCCAATTTAAGAATGCTCTGCCAAGCGTTTTTTTTTTGTTTAGCAGCTGATGCACAAATCACGCCCAGCAGGCTGTGTGTCCCCCTCTGTCTGCCCTTGTTGTTGGTAATCTGGAGCTTTCCCCTGGGCTGCGTTTTAATGTGGAGTCTCTTCTGTTGGATAGAGACATCTTCAAAGTTAGTGTAATGACAGGGTTCACACACCTCTGCTTCCTGTCCCTCCGTAGCCAACAAAACAACAGGGATGTTTCGTTTCACATCCCACTCTGGAGTCTCCATCTCCCATCATATTCAGTAATGGACAGGGCATCTCAATATGCCCTGAACTCCCCACCTAGTCTTCCACAGTCGTTCCAGTCTCACCCTGTTTTTGGTTTCCTCTCCATGCTCTCAGCAGTCAACATCCTCCATCAGGCTCAGGCTATTATGACTTTCATCTCTGCCTCGTCATTTACTGGAGTGGTTTGTGCTATTTTCATGTAGCTAGCTTGTGTTTTAGCTACACTTTGAATGGACATGCAGGGGCCTTTGTGTATCTGAGTGATGTTGTGGATCCACAGCTATACAACAGGACTTTGACAGTGTATGCACTCGGCTGTTGGTTTAGCAGTACACTTATCAGTGCCACCTGCTCTTGGAGTAGACCCTTAATTATCAGATCAAAGCCAGTGAAAAGGTGATAAGTGGTTAGGAGCTACAGCAGCATGCTTCTGGCCTTTGATCGGATCGGCCCCAGCCTCCTCGAAAGCAGCCTGCCTTAAATTAAATATGGACAGACATCTCTCTTTGAGTTAAGCCTTTTTTCTTTATAAGCTGCTGCATTTTTGTCCATTGCATTCTGTTTGATGTGAGTGAATGCTTAGCCTTACAATAGATGGCAGTGTGCTTAAGAAGGAGTGGATGGACAATTGAGGGCCAGAGCCTCCCGTAGAGTTACCTGGAAAGGTCCAGCTCTCACTGGACTAATCAAGCAGGCTGTTAAGCGTCACCTTTAAAAAGACTGTGAGCATGTGTTTCCACAGTCTGTTTGATGTATTATTTCCGCTCTGATTTATCTGAAGTTAGTGTAAACATCAGACTTCATGCTTCCTGAGCTGCAGAGGTTGAACAGCATCTTCTGTATGTGAGAACTAGATCTGGTCTGGCCCTGGACTGCCACCTCTGTCTTGCATTAGACCAGAGACTGTTTATGAGTGTGGCGGGAAGGCTTACTTGAAACAGTCGAGGTCTTGTGTCACCAGATGTTTTATAGGGCAAGGCGGCATGGCAGAGGCAGGCAGTAAGCAAAGCGGTAGAGGGGGGCTGGCGCTGGCTGGGCCGGCAGTCAGGTGCTCTGGGTGTCCTTTTATGAGCCAGTCCACTAATGAAAATGGGGTTCTGGGACCACTGTGGAACATCAGAGGCCACTTCACCCCACCAAACCCCCACAGCCAGCTACACAGGAATGTCATAAAGCTTTAAAAGAACCCCAACCCCTCACACACACACATGTGCACACATTTCTCTTTTCACTCTGCTGTCCTTAACACTGATTGATTGGTTTTCATTTGTTGCCATTTTTCAGGTAGCTCCCGAGGTGTCACATTCACTTCACTGGGGTGACACAGGATAGGACTAAAAAGTCCTTATTAGACAGATGAAGTGTGAGATGTTCATGGAGGAACTGTGGAAAACGTTGTAAGAGAACTGACTGCGATAGCTGCAACAGAGGCCAACATATGGAGATCTGTAAGGCACCCAGCCACATGTGGAACAGATAAACAAAGTGTTTCTGTGGTCAGACATGCAGTTGACACTTTGAGGGTGTAAAGCTGCCACAAAGACAGTCTTGGCACAAGCTCTCTGCTGTGTACCCATCAATCCCTCATTCCAGGCCAAGCAGGGCAGCTGCTTTAGTTCTGCCCAAACGTATGTCCATGTCTCTGGAGCTGGTTCCTTTGCTGGTTCCTTTGTTGAACTCGCTGGTTGGCCGTAGGTGCATTTGTCCACAGGAGGTCATCTTTAAGGGCTCTGGAGCACAAAGAGATTAATTGCATTAAACAATGAAATGCAACAACCTACAACAATAACTTCACCACATTTCATGATTATTATTATTATTATTCTATCTGACTGTAATGGCATCCTGTCCTTCTTAATTGCAGATGGTATTTATACAATCTAAAGTTAAATACCACTAAATCTCCATAACGTACAACGAGAATTAAAAACATGCTTTAAAGTATCATAATCATAATGTCACAGTAAGAAGGCCTTTCTGTCTCTCTCTGACACACCCAGACTATGGAGTGAATGGGAGAATGTATGGTTCTTTGGTCTCGTTTGTCTCTCTGTTGGCCCTGAGATAGATTGGTGAGCTGGGATAGGCTGCTGATGCCTTCTCTGGAAAACAGTTTCCAAAATACACGTGTGAATGAATTTGAAATAAACATGAAATTCTTTAAATGTGTTTCAATTAGCTTATTCTACTGAGAGGTTACCAGGACATGCATAAGGCCAAACCGATATTAGCTCACCACTTCTGGTCTGTTGCATCTGTCGGCACAACCTATGGTCTGAAACACTTAATTCACTTAATTAAAATAGTATGATAGTTTATATTATATATGATGAAGTTTCCCCACGTTTAAACAAATGTTTAAACTTTGAAGAAGAAAAGAAGTTGAGCACATATACACGATGCACAGCTGTTTGTAGCAGAAAGCAGGAGGATATTTCTTATGCAACTGTGAATACAGCCACAATGGCTCAGGTTAAGGAGTGAAATTAAACAAATACCTGCTTCCCGCTGATGGCAAACACAGCAATTATTGGAGCGGAAGAGTCTTCTGCATGGACTCGAAAGTCAGTGATTAGTTTTTGTCTGACAGTAATAATTAAAAGAATAATATATAAATAACATCTATTGGGCTAGAGAAATGTACAGTAAAAATGGAGACACTAAATGTTTTAATGTGATTTATATGTTGGTGTGTTGACCGAAATCACGATCTAAACATCTTAATTTACATGAAAACAGAGCAGTGCAAAAAGATGCATTAAATTTTGGCACGAGGACTGCTCCGTAGTGGTACTGGCTTCCCCCCTCTTTAGTAGAGTTTCTCCTCCTGCTGTGGAGCAGGACTGCAACACTGCAGGCGTTCCACTTCAGTTGCACCTTTATCTCCTGTTAATGCAAAGCCAGACAGATTCTGCCAGAGTAAATGAAACCTACGTTATCGGATTCATCTGGTTTCAAAGGTCCACTGTTATTTATAATGACTTAGACTCCTTGGATCACTTCAGGTAGATCTAAGGTGAAAAAGGTTCACCTTAGCAATAAGGGTAAAGTCAAAGCTGAATCACAGTATATTACAGTTATTCTAATCACAGCTCATTTGCTGATCCTCACTTCCTGCAGACCCACTCCCCCCAGCTTTCTCTCCTGGGCCTTCAAAATTCCTATTCGTCATCTTGCTGACCAGCTTTGAACTTCGGCAGGTCTCACATGCCTCCTTGCACCCATACATTTCAGTCCAATGCATTGGAGCATATGAATCAACAGGTTGAGAGATACATCTTCTGCCAGGTGCATGCAGGAAAAAAAGGGCATTCAATGAAAGAGAGCAAAGAATTTGCTCTCCTTCCTCATGGGAGAACAGTTACAGCAGTCTCCCCCCGGCAGGCATTTGCAGGATTGGACTGGATTACACACTTAACCCTGCTTGTTCATTTTAGCGTTCAGTGCAACATGCTTGAGTGTAAGAAGATGTTGAAAACAACAACAGAGGATATGAGGAAGAAGGAGGAGGAGGGGGCTGTTGGGCTAAAGAGGGCTCTGTGCGCTGTGTAGTCATGTGAAATAATGTCCCTGTTTACTTCCTGGGCTCTTGTCATGTTAAAGAGCAGCGAGCCAGACAGTGCTCAGATATGGAAGGGGAAAGGACTTCATATCAAGCAAGCATGGGGCGAGGGGTTAAAAAGCCTACCTACGGATGTCCAAATCTGCTGCCAATGGTGGGTGGAGGGGCTTTTCAAGGATGGGGCTGCAGATGGAACAGGCATAAGGACGAAAGTTATATGAGGTCAGGATTATACTATTATAAAGACAGTTCAACAAAACCTGTCAAGTTCTGGGAAAAAGTAAACAATGAGTAAATGTTCAGTTCTCATAATCATAGTTTTTAAAATTTAAAGTTGCAAAGAAAGCAGGAAGATTCTTAAGGTCAAATGATTAGATTAGTATGTTATGTTTATGTTTAGCAGAGGCTTTTATCCAAGGGAACTTACAGGTAGGCAGATAGGGTAAGGGGGCCTTGCCTAAGGCCTTCCCTACTGGAGGTAGTACCTTTGATGCAGGGGTTTTGAACCCAGATCACCGACATGAAAGGTGGCAATCTTATCACTACACTATCCAGTCCCTAGATTAGTAAACCCACCACGAGTTGTAGGGAGATGTACTGGACCAAAGCTCTTCTGTGACAGCTGAAACCCAGAACCTGGAAGACAGGGTTCTGTTCTGCAGGCTCCAGCCAGTCAGATGCCATTACCGAACGTAGCTGCAAAACGCCGTTTTCACACACAAATACTGGAGACGTTCAGGAGATTGTAGGAACAGTTTGGGTTGATCTTTTTCTCCAGTTCCACAACCAGTGGACTGGATAGTGTAGTGGTATGATTGCCACCTTCCATCCTGAGTTCAAATCCCCTGCATGAAAGGTACTACCTCCAGTAGACAAGGCCTTAGGCAAGGCCCCCTTACCCTATCTGTAAGTCGCTTTGGATAAAAGTGTCTGCTAAATGCATAAACATAAACACACATAAACAACCACATCACAGTGAGAAGCTTTCCGCTGTAGCTCTGCTCTCATAGCTTGAGCTGTGATTGAAAAGCTCGCCGGGGGCAGCATATGATGCAGAAATGACAGAAATCCCGTGTTTTTTTCTCCACAACACGTTCAGCGTAGCAAATGAGGCTCTTTATTGTGTTGATAGTAAAAGTGCACGTGTCTACATGCATCCACATTTATGGGGTGCAAGCAGAAAGCAGTATACACGTCAGCAGAAATGAGAAGGGCCCACCAGCAAACACACTCGCTCATTTGGATCGTGGCAGCAAACGCGTCAGAATATTTGCTGACACATTCATGCATTTTCTCACCCACTGATGGATCTCTGCAAGATGTCTGGAGCAAATGTTGCTCAGCAGCTGATTTCACAATGCTTTTCTATTTTGCTGCCTTGTTCTTGAGTGATGCAATGCTACTGATAAATGCATGCTAAAATGCTAACATACTAGCATCATTAGCATTTTTTGCTAATGTTGCACCACATAGACATGAACTCACTATGTTTTTGGGCTCTATTAGCTGATGCTATGAGGTTATTATGCCGATTTTTGGAGGACTTTTGCTCGGCCGCACTATAACGTAGAGACGTCGTTCAAATGTTCAAACACACGGGACGCTTTGGACTAAAACATATTAGCGTCTCGTTATGCTGGCTACTACGGTTTTTGAGATATGACACTTTAAATTGGTCATAATTTTAATGCTAATGATTGACATGCTGATTTTGGAGAGGCTTTGCTCGGCCAAACTTTATCGTACAGACATCGTTCAAACTTTTAAAGACTCGGGACAGTTTGGACTACAACATCCTAAAGTCTCATTGGGGTGGCATTTACAATTTTTGAGAATTTTCAATGTTAATTCTATCGAAACTTTAATGCTAATGAACACATGCTGATTTTGGAAGCCTTTTGCTCGGCCATAGTTTATCGTACAGACATCTTTGGGCATGCCCATATCAAAATTTCCAGAAATCTTCTAGTTATATTTGCATTTGTACCAGACCCTGTTCAGTGTAGTTGAAATCTAAACGAACGCCAGCTCAAAGACTCGCTGATTAATCATAAGGTTTGAACAAATTTTCTCTTTCATTTGGCTGCTTTTCTCCAGCTGTTTCCATGTGGGTTTATGAACCCGCCCTGCTGACCTACCATAGTTTGCACAGTATCTTAATGAATATCTTAAATTTTAACGTCTTCTATCTAATCTAACTTTAACCACCCTGTCCCCATCTCAGCACTTGTGCGGGCACTGGCCCGTGTAACCGTGCTCATTGGTGTAGATGGTCTACACTGACGGAGAGGAAAAAGGGAGAGGGTCGGCAAGGCTGGGTCGCTCATGCGAAAGCAGCCGGACTGCTTGTGGTCATTATCAGAGCGAAAGTCTCAACATTGCTGCACCAATTAGTTTTGACCCAGAAGGAATAATCTGGGAAGTGGGAACGGGCATCGCTCCATCCACAGCAGATTCACATAGACACATAAATATATTTGCATACGCAGGGTGAAATCTCATGTTGACACACATACCCAGGCTAGCTTGCACGGATAGCATGTCATGTACATCACTGGATCTCTCCCTCTTTTGCCCCTAATTTAGTTTTAGTGTCTGTGTCCTCGTCTCTTTAACAACATTTAAATAAATTTGTCAGAGCATTTTAAAGGGAAACCCTCTGAAATCCTAAACCAAGAGATATGAATACAAAGACTACAATGTGTGTGAAGCTTTACGTCAAACTAATGCACATCCCCGGTGTTGTGGTGTAAAAATCAGGCAGAAATAGAAAATATGCAGTTTTGGACGCAGAAAACTTTCTTTTTTTTCTTTCCAGAAATGATTTTGAACTTGGATGGATTGACTTTGTGGGAGACACCCACTTTATCATTCAATTCAATTCAGTTCTGTTAAATTTAATCTGTAAAGTGCCATTTCACAAAAAAAATATCATCTCAAGGCACTTCAAAGATACAGTTCAAGTCAAGCCAATTACAGTCCAATTCATTGCAATACAGTTAAATCCAATTCAGAAATTCCAGATTAGTCCAACTCATACAAAACCAATTAAAGAAACAGCTGCCGAGCCAAAAGATTGCATCAAAACTTCTCTTCAATCCAATCCCCCGTCCTGAGGAAACAGGACTTTTTCTTTTAGGAAGTGACTTCTGGCAGAGACAAAGGCCATTTCTCATTATGCGTAGTGGTCTCTACTTATGTACTCGTGTACTTAAGGACCATTTCATGCCCATTTTATCGAGGATGCTTCTGTGGTGACTTGTGTGGACTTCAGACAGCTTGTTATCCCAGAAAGCATTGCGGCACAAGTGAAGATGACAGAGGAGAAAGCACATAACAGTAAGTTCTGTTTGGAGAAAAACGTACCGAAGTTGACAGGTATGCTATCTTTGCTCCTGTATCTCCTTCCTCAGCCTCACCGCTTCCTCTTCAGCTTTAAAATAAAGCATTCCAACTGCTTTATTTTCCACAGCTCGGTCCATTTTAGATTTTACTTTGCTGTTGCACACACAGGCATCGAGTAAAGAGGCTGCGATGGACAGAAAACGATAGTTTTTTATATTTTTGGCGGCAATTTCGACATATTTGACGTAATCAAGTACACTTTCGTTCTAAATGCACAATGAGCATCCTCAGAAGTCCATACGAGCAAGTACACGAGTACGTATTTGGTACTGAGAAACGGCCAAACTCAGGGAAGACGGCTGCTGGGGTTAGAGAGGAAAGAAAAGAGGGGCCAACAAGCAAGATGGCACTATACCAGGAATACCTGCTGAGAAAGAAAAACACAAGTTAAGGAGTAAAGGAGAGGAGAGGTGAATCCAGCAGGCTAGGCCTTTTGCAGCTTAACTATGGGATGTTTCAGGGTCACCTGAGCCACCCCTAGCTATAAGCTATGTGAAAAAGGAAAGTTTTGAACCTAATCTTAAAGTTAGAGAGGGTGTCGTACACTGGCAGCTGGTTCCATAAGAGTGGGGCCTGAAAACTGATCTTATCAAATCTAATAATCTAATAATTCAAGAAAATCTTTGGAAAAAAAAAGGCAAACGACAATAGATTTGAAATAAATAAATGCAGGTGTTTACGGTGACTGAAGTCGTGCTTAAACTCGCTGGTTAACACGATTAATTAACTATAACTGGCTACATGTCAGCTAATGCCTCACAGTGCCAAAAAACGTTGTAATTTCATCAATTTACTGGAGAAAATACTTTTGAAACACAAAGAATAAACAGTTTAATGCTGCAGCTGCAGCTCCATGACTTCCGTATTCCTTTATTTCCATAAAAACGCTCTTTTTCTCACTCTGGTTCTCATCAGAACTCCGGCTGCAGCATTTTGGATCTTTTCGGATATTTCCACCGTGTGACAGGATGTTGCTGATTTTAACAGTTACTAAGGTGAAAGACGGCAGTCCTATGTGGGTCAAAGTGCAGATCCTGGTCAAAAATAACACCAAGGTTCCTCACTGTAGGACTAGAAGCTAAGTAAATACCATCTAGAGTAACTATATAGCCAGAGAGTTTCTTCCTGAAACGCTAAGGTCCAAAAAGCAGAAAATTCTGAGTCATCCATGTCTTTATGTCTTTAAGACATGCTTTTAGTATTAAACCAACTGGTTTAATCTGGTTTCATAGAGAAGAATAGCTGAGTATCATCAGGATAGCAATGGAAATGCCATGTTGTAAAATGAAAGCATGCATAAAGGTCTGAGCACTGAGCCCTGCAGAACTTACAAGGAAGATTCTTTGTCCACATGGATCAAATTCAGCTCTGAAATCCAACAGGAATGTTCATAATTTATGGGCAGCAAGCTTTTTGACTCCGTCAACATGTCTGTGGTAAGAATAGAAGAGGTGAACGCGTTGAACTGGCTTTAGCTTCATAATAGGAAGGTTTATTTTTCATCTTCACATCTTCAGCTTCAGTCCCACTTATGACTTATGACAATATTCCTTAATAAGGACAGTCTGAGTCTTTCACATTTCCATTAACTTCACCAAACCTCTGGCTCGGTGACATTAATGTATAGCAGTAAAGCCATTGTTTCGTATTCTCAGTGTCACATCCTGCACTGTCTTATAGAATTAATGAGATTGAGTGAAAAACTAAAGCCACTATGGAGCCCTTTAACTCAGACATAATGCCTCATAGAGCATCATTCAAAGTTAAGATTAAAGTTTTACTGACTGAAATCTTTTCTTGATATTTTTTACAATCGCAGTTTAGGTTTTATGGAAATTTGGAACTTTGCCCTGAATGATTTCACTCCGGTGTGATGATGTCACACAACTTCTCATGATATTCGAGATAAAATACTAGAAAATATTCTAGACAATATACAGGAAAATATGCAGGAAAATATGCAGGAAAACATATTAGAAAATATACAGAAAAATATTCAAGAAAATATATAAGAATATTATACAAGAAAATATACAGAAAAATATGTTAGAAAATATACAGAAAAATATATTAGAAAATTTATAAGAATATTATACAAAAATATATTAGAAAATATACAAAAAAATATATTAGAAAATATACAGGAAAACATAGAAAATATACAGAAAATATATTAGAAAATATACAGGAAAACATAAAAAATGTACAAGAAAATGTACAGATTTATTGTTGAGATAATGTAGAAATGACAACAGAGAATTCATGATTCTGAATGGTATCAAAGATGAGATCCAGTTGGAATATTACCTCTAGCTTTCAGTTTTTTACCTTAAGTTATGGATTTTTTAAACAAAAAAATTCTTTTTTTAATGAACAAGTTGCTTTTATGAACAGAATTAGTTGTCATTTTGTATAAGATGTTTTAGAAATCTAATTCAGGTTATGAACCTGAACAGCTTCAGCTGCCCTGAACAAGATTGAATTGAAGAGAAGATTTGATGTGATTTGATATTTTCCTTAGAAAGTAAACTTTTTATCTTGAGAACTTCTGAACTGACACGATATCATTACAATTATACTGAATTGGACTGAATTGGATTATAATCAAATGGGTTTAATTGAATTTAATTGGGCTGTATTTAACTACTTTGTGTTTAAAGTGTCTTAAGATGACCTTTGTTGTGATAAATTGAACTGAGTTTTGCAGTGTGTACATGTCTCTGCATGTGAACCCAAGCAGTGTTTACCTTCTCTCGGTGTCCTTCCCAGCTGCCAGCGCGATCCAGGAAGGCTTCTCTCTGATTTGTTAAGGTAATGATCTAATCTGCTGCCATTAGGGAAAGCAGCCTTTAGTGTTTAATGTGTGGCCAGGTGGTGCAACTGCCAAGCTCCACAAATTAAAGGGACCGGGCTTGGCAGTAATGAGTAATGAGCTGTATTTAAAAGCTGCCATACCTGAGCCTGCTCGGCCAGCCCTCAATATGGCCAGGTTCAAATGAACAACTCGACTGCTTTTTCAACTCCCCAGACGCTCAGATGAGCTCAGACAACTGCGCACACACACCCTGAGAGACACACATTTCCAGGTAAAAGTTTGCAAATAGACTGCATTTGTAAGCTTTCTTTTCCTATAACTGAAATTTAACAAAAAGACATGGATATGCGCTACTTTTTTCTCTCAGTGGAGAAATCGGTACGTTGGATTTGTGTATTTAAATGTCTAATTTCCTTTTCCAGACCTTTACGGACATAAAAAACACTACATACTAAAGGACAGCATTACATTTTAGTTTAATTTACAGGAAGGGCTCATATATTATTATTATTATTAAACTATTATTGTGTTATTAAGTTAATGCCATGACTTAGCTAAATCTATAATTGTAATTATATTACATATAATACACCCAGCATGTTGGAATTATGATGAAAAAATACTTTATTTTCATTTATTTTTGTGGGTGGCACTGTGGGGGAAGACATAAAGCAAAGAAACCCAGGCCGCCTGCTGTCAGGGAACTACAGTCTCTGTACGTGAGACACCTGCTCAACCAGGTGAGCCCCAAGAAAATGCTTTGAAACATTTGAATGAAGTCAATGAAACGTGATATTCTGCCCAAAAACATCCAGTCGCATGTGTGTCAAGCCTCATTTTAGAGAAACGTACAAATGGAATTCACTGGAAACGTGATTTATTCTAACAAATGTTTGCATCTGTAAAGGCTGATTACATGGCAAAATAATGCATCCGGTTCCATCCCCTGTTTAATTTCAAAATTGATTTTATGTCCATGTGACATTATTGTGGTTATTAACTTGTGTTTCCCTGTTCCAGCAGGTATCCTTTGAATGGTGTTATGGTGTTTTTCCCCCCTCTTTTCCCTCTTTTCTGTCTTCTCAAACCCCAGCTGGTCGAGGCGGATGGACACCCTTCCTGGTTCTGGTTCTGCCAGAGGTTTCTTCCTGGTTCTGGTTCTGCCAGAGGTTTCTTCCTGGTTCTGGTTCTGTCAGAGGTTTCTTCCTGGTTCTGCCAGAGGTTTCTTCCTGAGTCTGGTTCTGTCAGAGGTTTCTTCCTGGTTCTGCCAGAGGTTTCTTCCTGGTTCTGGTTCTGCCAGAGGTTTCTTCTTGGTTCTGGTTCTGCCAGAGGTTTCTTCCTGTTAAAGGGAGTCGTTCCTTTCCACAGTCCCTCAGGCTCAGGACGGGAGATTGGACTGAAGACAAGTTTCGGTCCAATCTGTTGGTTTCCTTAGCTCGGATATTAATTTTTGAATTGGCTCAATATGAATTAATTGAATTATGATTACAATGAATTGAATTCCAATTGGCTTGAATTGGACTTTATTACTTAAGTGCCTTGAGATGACAATTGTTGTAATCTGGCGCTTTATAAATAAAACTGAATTGAATTGAATTTAATTGAATTGAACCACTGGAGAGAGTCCACAAACTCGTGCAATCATGATGCCCAGTGTGTGATTCTTGCAAAACTCAAGGGTGAATAAACTCAATCAGAAAGACAGACACACACACAATTATCCTGCAGAGAGTGGTGGCCGGTGACGGCTGACCACACTTCCATCAGTTTGTGTGACCATGCGGGTCTGAAAGCACAAAGCCTGCCGCATTGCATTATATTCACACACACTTACACACACACAAAGACCAAGTTGGGGCGGCTGCAGCTCAGGAGGAAGAGCAGTCGCCTACAAAGTGGAAGGTCAGTGGCTTGACTCCTGGCTTCTCCAGGCCACATGTTGAAGTGTCCTTTGGGCGAGACGCTGAGCCCCACGTTGCCTGCATCCATCAGTGTATGAATGTAGGACAAAGATATTAGAAAAGCACCAAGCAAGTCCATGTAAGCTGTGAAAAGTTGCATGTTGGAGTGTGATGCAGCAAACTAACTGATGCATTAGAGCGATTTATCTCCATGTCTGCTGTAAACATTAATCTATCTATGAAAGAGAGACAATAATCTATCAAAATAATACACAAGAGACAAGAGGAGGGCTCGGGGGAAACAGGGAAATGAGAAGCAGAACAGAAGCTGACATGCAGGGAAATTAGGACTGATTTCTATGGCCAAAATGATCTTTCTGTTTCTTAATATATGATTGAAATAATTCTGAAAAGTGTCATATTTCAGATCTGATACATTTTTTTACAGTCAAATGGTCACAATCTGACAGCTCTGACAGCGAGGGGGGGGGGGGGGGGGGCAATGGCTAGAAGTCCTTGAAACAAAAGATGAAATCTTCATCAATCATTCCTAAATTTAGACAAAATTCTATATATTTCTGCATGGACTCAGCGTCTTTTCACTGACAGAAAAGAATCACTATTCTACCAGTTGATTCCAGTACTTTTTGGTCCTCTTTGAAAGCTAATTAGATATCTGCGAGCAGTCCTGCAAGCTGGCTCTCTGTCTGGGTCAGCCCGTCCACCCATCCAGGCTCTTCGTCGGGGCTGATTGACCCCTTCTTGGATTTCATGCATGCGTGGTGGAAAGCTGTCATTAAGCAATGCAATTTGAATATTCAGATGACTGTTTTAATTGAAGAGAACAAGTGTTCACACATGGCAGGGCTGGCGGTGTTGTCAAGAGCCTGAGGCCCAGCCCCCATGTAGCCCAGACCCATCTGATCACAGCTCACTGGAGACCACGAGCCCACCAACACCACGGCAAAACCCTGACTGCTTTTAATGCCCCCAGGCTTGCGTCGTATCCACATCATTCTGCACACACAAACGCTCGCTCTGCACCGGAAAGCAGAGGAAGACGAGGGGAGGTAAAGAGAGGAGATGAATAAAGTGAGTGACAGCATCATTTGATACTGCAAACATGTTAATATGCACAACAAATGGGATTTAAACTGTGTCAGTGAGACCTGTAAACACAAATATGCTGGGTTGAATTTTGCTCCAGTCAGCGAAAGCTGCAGAACAATAGCAACATTTATCCATTTCACTGGCATTAATAAGCATGAGTCAGCACAAATCAGTGAGAGGAAAGTGTGGATGGACAGGTGTGAGGCCTTTAAACCTTTAAATTTCAATAGTTAATTCAGTAAAACATGAAAAACTGAAGCCTGTTATCATCATATTACACTGAAACTGCATGTTGCAGCTCTCAAACCGAATGATGAGAGATCCTGATAAATTCCTCTATAATTTCAAGATGAAATGCTTATGATTAACAATAATTATTATCATTATCATCTATAATAACAGTAATCATAACATTAAGTGGAATAGGACGAGGACTAAGAGAAGAAGATGACCGGAGAATTGTTACCAACATCTTTGTCTTTTTCCTCAAATCTCAGGATCATTGTTTCTTGCTGCCTTTTCTGTGGCTTTTTTTGCTCTTTTTTCCTCTCTCTCCATCCTGAGCAGCCAAACAGCCACCAGCCTCCAGATTTCCTTTTTTTCTTGCAACATTTCAAGTGTGATGTTTAATTTATTTAAATAAAACTGATTTTTTTCTTTTTTTTTTACCATAATCACTGGTGCTAAAATGCTAAATATTACACATTGTTCCATGTGCAAAAATGCACATATTAAAATCTTCTTTTGCTTTTTATTCAGGAGTTTGTGTGTCTGCTCATTTCTATCAGAGATATCTTCAGGCAACACAGCCTTAAAGATAAGGGCACAGGTCTTACCTTAGTCTCGGTCCTTTCTTAAATATCCAAATTAACTACACTGCTGTGAGAACATTAAGGCAATAAGACGATCTGCTAGGAGCGGCTGAAGCTCAGGAGGAAGAGCAGTCGCCCAATAGGAAGGTCGGTGGTTCATCTCCAGCTTCTCTGGCCCACATGTGGAAGCGTCCTTGGGCAAGACACTGAACCCCACGTTGCCTGCCGATGCATCCATCAGTGTAAGGATGTGTGTGAATGAGTAGGAAGCACATAGTTATGGACTGAGACGAGCTGTGTGAGTGCTGAAGTGCTTTGGGAAAAGTGCAGAACAAGCACAGTCCAAGGCAGCTTGACAAAATGAGATGAAATCAGGCTCTCTTTAGAGAAATGACAGCAGTGAAAGAGCCACTGAAACACAACACATTTCATTATATAGATACAAAAAAATACATTACGTTCTGTATTTAAAGTGAAGAAAACTTCAAATTTGCCTTTTTATTTAAATGTGGCTATTGATGTATTTTTCTTGAGAAATATTGAGAAATATTCTGTGTTATTTGGGAGTCAAATGCTCAGGTTTCCTTATTGTTATTCAAACAGGATCTTGTTTCTTAACGGTTTACATTTTGCAATATTGTCACAAAATACATTTTGTCTGAACAAAATAAGAACATTTTATCATTACAACATCATATATTTTTGGATATATGCTGCTATATATCCTCTTCTTTTTTTTTTACAGTTCTTTGCCTCATTTCATGAGATAAAGAGAGAAGAAATCTGCTGATCTTGTGTCCGGATGAATATAAAATAAGAAGTTTCAGACTAAATAAAATAAAACTTAGTGTGGAAGGTGTGGCTTCACCTGAGTGTTTGTTATCTGAATTTTCTCCCATTCATACATAGATTAAGAGAGTAAATATAAGTGCTCAGCCCGTTGTTCAGGGAATCATCAGCACACTGAGGCTTGTTGGTTTCGCTGGGGTCCAGTCGCCCTGCACCCCCTTTACGCCTGGTCCTCCTACCCTGCCCAGGCACCCCCTGTCCTGCCCAGATCACATACTCCTCATCCTCATTAATTGGCTGTCAAAAATGTGCTGAATTAATGGATTAATGAGCGTGGATTTGAATCCTTACTTTGGTGAAGGGGGATGTTTCCCTGCCGTGGCGGAGGCTCCCCCTGCCTCCCCTCTCGTGTGCGCAGGCCTGTTACAGATATGCATCCAGGACATTTGAGCGGATTGCATTTCATTAGTTTGATTTGAGCGGACAGCACTAAGCTGCTGAGGGCTCTGCGCTGACAGCTAATTACAGGAATCAGCCTTGTCCACTGATAGAGAACAATGGTCTGGGATGAGCCTGCTTTGCCAGGGGGACTGGCCTGCATAGAGCCCTAGTATTTGGCTCTCATCTAGTCCCCAGTATGGAGAACCATTACTCGTGTTAAAGTAGATGGAAAGCCTAATTGAGTGCTACCTTCCTCCTCAGCTAAACTCAACTCTATTTTGAGACTGAAACAAAAAGAGTGATAGAGACAAAGGGCAAATAGTCATCCAAGAAGCCCCAATCTGCCCCCCATGCCTGCCTCCACCCTCTCCCCACCCTTCATCTCTGCTACCCTGCAACCCACAATATCCTCAACCAGGCCGGCTGGCTGTGTGCGTGGATCTGTCCGCTTCCATAACTCCGTCCATCTTTAAATCATCAACATTAAAACATGCCGCTCACTCAAGTGAACACTTTCCCCCTTAAAAGAGAATTAAATGGATTAGTGCAAACGTCAGTAAATTTAGCGGTGCATTACCCTTGCAACATTCCAAATGGCAGTTTGCAGACAGAGTACTGGATTAGCCGAGTTCCTGCTCCCTACTTGCCATAATCTCTTGTCAGGAATCGTGTTTTTTTTTCTTTCTCCGCCAACCACACAAAGAACTTTTACTTCCATCTGTAATGATCAACTTTGCGAGAAGGAGGAAAACTTTGAATCTTAAGTTCTCTTTTGAGGCACAGTACCAAGAGCACAGGCAATTTTATAGAGAAATATAGAGAATCCCTTTTTAGTTTGTGCTCTTCTGTCTCGTTTGGGAGGGACTGACATCGCCAGTGGCTAGTGGCCAGGTGCGCTGACACACACTATTATTTTAGGAGCAAGTAGAACCATCTCTCAGCTTTTTGTGCCATTTTCAGGTCAGGCCTTTAGGTCATTTTCCCCTACAGATTCTACCAGTCTATTTTCTGGTCGGCTGATGGAAGGTAATGACTGAAAGGCTGATGGTGGTGCTGGCGGTGCCTGCATGTGACCATGTCATCTCAGCTCAGTGACAGGGCCTGCGGTGGCCGGCGTCTGCAAGGGGAGTGCCGAGGAGGAGGTAGAGCCAAATGCTTGGTCTTAGGGGTCAGTGAGAGGTGGCCCCGGCACTGACTGACAGGACACCGGGGTTTGTTAGGGAGATTTGTCCCTGCCGTGGATCTCCTGTCGGCCTGGTTGTGGCACTCGTGTCAATTTGCACCCCACGCACGTCGCCGGTCTAGCTGACAGGTGAGCAGTGGTATGGCGTCCTGTCCGCCTAATTGTACCCCGCAGTCCTGCCTGTGTGTGGGTGCAGAGAGGATGGCTGAGGCCTGGGCCTGTTAGCGTCCTGCTTGTCCTGGCGGTCAGGCCCAGAGCAGCCTCCTCAGCATGTGAACAATTCAAGGTGAAGGCCTGTCGCTCTGTCAGCTGGTTGTCTACCGGCTGATGATGGACACACCGCTCTGCATAACGCACGGATGTGTTTGTGAGAGCTGCTGCCGAGAAAAATGGCTGCTCAACCACTCACAACACATGCAAACAATAAATCAAACTGTATTTACACGAAAGCCAGGGAGAGGGAGATGGATACAAAAGTGCATTTATGTCAGGCATGGTGTTCTTTTGGGAATCCAAAGCATTCAGTGAGAGAAGGAGTGGGCGGGAGGAGGATGTAATTGTCAAATAGTCCATCTTTGAATTCCCCAAAGAACATGGTATGTAAATATGATGAGCAAGGTCCTATGTCTGCTGTGGATGACGTGTGATAAATGGGGAAGAATTAATGCCACAAGACTAAAATATTCACCCGTTTTTTTCTTAATCATGTAAACTGTCTCCAAGAATATTCTCTAAAAAAAAAAAAAGAAAATCAAACCTTACCTCACAGAATTTGTTTCCTTCCACAGTATTTTTTCAAAAGGATGTGAGATTTGCTTGTTTGACGAACAGTTTGTAGAGAGAGAGTGTGTGCGTGAGTGTGTGTTGGCGGGAAGGGAGTGTGTAGTCGGGGAGGTGTGCCATTTCCTGTCTCACGAAGGCCTCGGTGCCAGCTGCGCGGGGCTGGTGCTGCTTCCTGGGGGCAGATGCCTGCAGTGCTGCCTCCATGATCCCAGCTCTGTTCCTGCATCAGCCCCTGCAGTCTGCTTCACACCCCAGGGGTGGGGGTGCGAAGGTGGGGGGTAACACACATAAACATACACACCCCTCAGATGCTGTCGTGCGCGCAGTCACATAGAGAACATGCTACTGGAAGTGCGAGTACGTGCACTCGCACGCACACACCTCCGAGGCTCCAGAGCATTAATTAGGCTGCCTACAAGTCTGCCACACCATGGTCTGCGTCACGTGCTGCATAACAGGCAGAGAGGACGGAAAGGCACGATTCAGTGCAGGATTTGGAGGGAACTGGGAGATACGGCAACAGAGAGAAGAAGAAGAAGAAGAAAAAAGAAGAGATTCCAGTCGCTTTTTCGCCTGTGAAAACTGGCCCCTCCTCACCTTCAACCAGCTCGTCCACTGCTTTCATCACCCACTCCCTCTGTCTGCCCACTCCTCTCAAAGCGCACCGTTACTGACGCCACACTGGCATCTACAGGCCACGCGCGACGCTGCAGCCTCGCAGCGTCACCGCCGCTCAGGCTATAAATAAAGTCTAATTAACCACAGCGTGCATCTGTGGAGAAGTTTAGGGAGTGTTTGTTGTCTTGTGTCTATAGAAGTCACTGCTCCCCGGAACAGGAGGAGGGCGAAAGGTATCTTTGAGTCTTTGCAACAAAAAAAATGAGAGTGGAAATGACATGCAGGATGCTAAATGTGTGAAAACTGTGTTTTTGGACATTTGTTATAATGAAGGTTTCTTTGAAACACGAAGCTCCTCATTAAACATTATGTTCTAACACTTTATACGTTTATAAAAGCTGAGGTGAAATGGCCAGTTTCGGTGTTTAAATGTTGATAATATCGAACAGTTTTACGAGTCATTGGTGGTTTTTTCAGGTGAGTTCCTACACTGGGATCGCCATAATTAAAGGGTTATTTATGAAAATTAATTTCAGTAAAAACAGAATAAAAGCAATCAGCTGATTCGACTCAGAAATATATTTGTCATGTGATATTGATAAAGAAGAAAGAGGACTAATTTGGTTTGCTTTAAAGTTTGTATTGAGCTAGTTTTCTTTTTTCAAAAGCTGTTATATTCACACTTTGGCTGAACTTCTTAGATATTTAATGACTCCAGGTCAAGGTTCAACCTTCAAATTATTCTTTTACTGTTTAATTATTCATTTATTAACTCTCTGAAAGAACAGATAAGGATTTCTGTGAAAAATCATGAGGAACTGTGCTTACAAGATGCACTAAATATGAACTTATTACACAATGTTTGGTGCATCAAACCGTGTTGTTTCAGTGCACGTTATCAGGCTAATACTGATAAAGTGACACATTTCTGATTGGCAGTTTCTATAATTAAGATGTTTTTATTTGGCTCCAAATTCCAAAATGTCAAAACAACTGAAAAATAAATAAATGACAAAACAATTCCTCAAATACAGTGAAAAAAATCTATTTAAAAAGTGGATATAAATGATGATAAAGCCAGATTATCTTCACCATAGCTGTCGGCACTGGGTAAAATGGGTAAAATGAAGCTGAAAGTGCAGATGGATCTGAAAGTCCGACTTTAAGCACAAGTTTCATGAAAACAACTTTTAAAAAATCTACTGATTTATTGACTTTATGTGTTTATTTAGTGTTAACAGAAAAAACTGAAAAAATGTCCATCAATTTTTAAATTGTAGTGTAAAAATGTTGATTTCATACTTTTATTTTCTTTTTTTTGCAGAGACCCTCGACCCTCAGCCATCTTTGAGGTAAATTAAGCAACACAGCAACAAACTAAGTGGGGGAGTCTGACCAGGCCACTGCATAAAATCCTTTTAGCATTTATGGAATAAAATATGTCCAAACTCAAGCATCCTGTGGAGCAGCATATTTCTTTACAAATGTTATCCTTGTATTTTCTCAGATACTCTCCTTTAAATGGCCCACCTCGTAAAAAGAGAGTCAGAATCAGGCGGCTGACAGCGTGGGCACTGCAAGGTTAACGTTCTATCTCTCAGTGTGTGATGGGGCCGGATGCAGAGGGCTGTGGCAGCTGTCTGAGCGCGTGTTTTGCCCATATGGGGCAGAAATGCTCCTGGTGCACTGATTTCCGATAGGTCTTCACCTCCTCCACCGCTCATGGCCTGCGGCTCCTTCCTCCTTCTCTTCCTCCTCTGCGCTCAATCAATTGACTGACGCTGCTGACCAGCTCCCACAGCACACCGCTGAGGGAGGGAAGTTATTGGAGTCGTGTGTGTGTAGGTGTGTGTGTGTCTGCATCAGATACCTCCAGTGGGGCTGTGCATGCAGTAATGTATGAATAATTTGTGAATAATCTGCAGAAATCTTCCCCAGCTTCAAACAGGAAAATAATTCATGCATAGAGAATCTCCACAGTGGACTATTGTGGTGGGTTTGATCTGTTTAGCATAAGGTTTTGACTCAAAATGTGTATTTCTACAGATTCAGCTTGCTTTTAATTTGGGAAACAGTGTTAAACGTGTTCAGTTATTATAACGTTACAAACTACAGGGCTGTGATCATTTTCTTTTTCTAGAACATGGATCAGAGTAAAGACATGTTTCCTCAACTGCTATTACTTTATTATAACATATTTATTATTACTTCATTATGATTCATAATTTCATCAACTGGTGTTTGAATATAATTTCATGAATATCAAAATAAAGTGTAAATAAGGTGTAATAATAATGCCCCGAGCATCAGTTGATGATAAAGCTACATCATTTCTGCAGGTCGATATTTTCTTTTGTTTCTGGGATTTAATTTAGTATTATCACTAAATCTATTGATATCTGCAAACAGCAAACGTGTTTCCTGATGTTTCTTGTTCTAATACAGAGACTTAAAGGTAAGAAACTGAAACACCTATTTTCAACATATAACATGAAAAAGAATCCAAAAATCTAAATTGCATGAATGCATGAACCAAATCTGGAAAATATTTATTCACACAAAACAAAATGCTGCAGAAATCAATGGCTCAAAACAACATTTCAACAATAAGCAGGAACCAAAATGGCTTCCGAAAGGCAGTAACTGCATTTATTTAGCTGCTGGAAGAAGAATACAGATAAAAATATTACCTCTGACTAAAAATAATTATGCTAATGACCACAACCACAACCTGTACTGTGGCTTCCTCCCAAAAACATGAATGTTAGGTTAACTGGTGACTCTAAACTGACCATAAGAATGAGTCTTTGTGACCCATCCAGGGTGTCCTCTGCCTCTTGCCCAATGGCGGCCGAGATAGACTACAGCCCTGGATCGGATTAAGAGTCACAAAAACTGATGGATGGATGGAAGATTCTCTGGTAATACTTAAGCAGAGAACCCTCTGAATTCCCCCCAAACATCCAGGGACGTCGAGGTCAACATCCAGCCAGAGGCCTGAAGACCTACCTTTAAACCCAAGGAGAGCCAGGAGTCCTACAACAGATGGTCCGGCCCCTGTGGAGCTCAATCTCTACATCATGGAGACAGTCTGGGATTAGAGCATGAGAAAGATTAGACCCACAGAAGAACTGTGGCAATTTATCGAAGATATTTTGATTTTATTTCCTGCATTCTCCACAAAGATCTGTGCAAAACGAGACATATTAATGGCATCATTCCTAATGCATTCTTGGCTCTGTGGCATGCATTTATGTCTCTGCAGTTTTCACTTTCCCACAGTCCCAGCTGTGAATCCAGAACCTTCACTGGCAGAGAACACACACGCCGCTGGAAGGTTCACCTGTTTTTCTGTTGTGAGGCTTCACCTCTGAGACAGGGAGCTGCAGATACCAGGTGTGGGATGGAGAGTGCTTTCCTCAGGGAGCACAAGGTGCCTGCTGTCATGGCCACCAGCACAGGTGTGCATGTGTGTGTGCGTGTGTTAGTGTGTGGCCAGCACCCCAGGGAGCTGGTCAGCTGTTGTTTCAGGCAGGAGATTACACAGCTTAATCAGGCAGCCTGATCAGGTGCAGCTGATGCTGGAGTCGAAGCACACACACACACACACACACACACACACTTACCCTACTTCACCAGACACACACACTCATGTCCCTTTACACCCAATTAGCCCTGTTACTTAGTCCTCCTCACCAGGGGACCTCAAACACATCCACTACGTATAGGTAAGCACAGCCTCACTCATGCAGGCCCATACATGTAGCATGATACTACACACACACACACACACACACACACACACACACACACACACACACACACACACACACACACACACACACACACACACACACACACACACACACACACACACACACACACACACGCTGCACATTTCAATCACAAACAGATCACAGTAAATTTTAGAAACTACAGCAGTAAATATATTGAATCTGATCCATTCAGGGTTGTTATGCTGTGATATGCAATCCAATCTTTTTCCCCCTGTTTAATTTCCCAAATGATTTTATGTCCATGTGACATTATTGTGGTTATTATTAACTTATTAACTTGTGTTTCCCTGTTCCAGCAGGTATCCTTTGAATGGTGTTATGGTGTTTTTCCCCCCTCTTTTCCCTCTTTTCTGTCTTCTCAAACCCCAGCTGGTCGAGGCAGATGGACACCCTTCCTGGTTCTGGTTCTGCCAGAGGTTTCTTCCTGGTTCTGGTTCTGCCAGAGGTTTCTTCCTGGTTCTAGTTCTGCCAGAGGTTTCTTCCTGGTTCTGGTTCTGCCAGAGGTTTCTTCCTGGTTCTGGTTCTGCCAGAGGTTTCTTCCTGGTTCTAGTTCTGCCAGAGGTTTCTTCCTGGTTCGGGTTCTGCCAGAGGTTTCTTCCTGGTTCTGGTTCTGCCAGAGGTTTCTTCCTGGTTCTAGTTCTGCCAGAGGTTTCTTCCTGGTTCGGGTTCTGCCAGAGGTTTCTTCCTGGTTCTGTCAGAGGTTTCTTCCTGGTTCTGGTTCTGCCAGAGGTTTCTTCCTGGTTCTGGTTCTGTCAGAGGTTTCTTCCTGAGTCTGGTTCTGCCAGAGGTTTCTTCCTGGTTCTGGTTCTGCCAGAGGTTTCTTCCTGGTTCTGCCAGAGGTTTCTTCCTGAGTCTGGTTCTGCCAGAGGTTTCTTCCTGGTTCTGCCAGAGGTTTCTTCCCGGTTCTGCCAGAGGTTTCTTCCTGGTTCTGCCAGAGGTTTCTTCCTGGTTCTGGTTCTGCCAGAGGTTTCTTCCTGGTTCTGGTTCTGCCAGAGGTTTCTTCCTGTTAAAGGGAGTCGTTCCTTTCCACAGTCCCTCAGGCTCAGGACGGGAGATTGGACTGAAGACAAGTTTCGGTCCAATCTGTTGGTTTCCTTAGCTAGGATATTAATTTTGAATTGGCTCTATATGAATTAATTGGATTATAATTACAATGAATTGAATTGTAATTGGCTTGAATTGGACTTTATTACTTAAGTGCCTTGAGATGACAATTGTTGTAATCTGGCGCTATATAAATAAAACTGAATTGAAATTGAATTGAATTGAATTGATATGACAGTGGGATACAGCGGGATTAATAACATGCTACACGGCTGATCGATGCTATGGGTCTGTTTATATATCTATCTATCTATATATCTGTTTTTGTTCTCTGATGTGATGCAAAGATGTTTTTAGATCAATCTTTGAAGTCACAACATTATTTATCTTAGTTTGAATAAGAATTGTACTTAACCCCATCAGTTGTTTTTTTTACTCTGCCTACAAAATGTTGTGTGAAAGTGGCTGGAAATGCATCACATCACTGGAAAGCTTAGAGTATATTCCCTTAATCTCCCAGTAAATATCTTAGTCTCTCCAGTTCAGCAACAGTTTTAGCCTAAAACGTTTCTGTATTACATATTTTCACAGATTTAAGCTTAATCTTTGCCAATGAGCTGGCAGTTGTGCCTTATCTTTGTCTGATTTCCATGTAAACCCTCTTGATATTGTCATTTAAAAATATAGTTTGCTTTTAATTGACACCTGAAATGATAAATCTTTCGTGTCACGTCCACATGCAGCAACATCCATGAGCCAAAAAGTGCATTTGTCTCACTTTATCTCAGCCACAGACAACCTTGGAAGGAGATAAAAACCACTTAATCAGAAGCATTATTTCAGTTACACTGTAAATGGTAAATATAGAATATTTTCTCACCTTTGCTATGTTTTTTATGTATTTATTTAATCCCCAGTAGCGGTTTGGTGATTGGCTGCAATGATGAACAAATTGGTGTTTAGTATGTTGCTTAAGAGCACTTCAGTAGCGTTCCCAAGGCCCTGGCACTTCCAACCTGAGGACTGATGCGTGACTGACTGCTCGTGTCCAGCCATTATAACTGAAGGGTGTGAGCCAGCTAAGGCCTATGGCTCCTTACTAATACTGCAACTAAATTAGGTCAAATCCTCAGTCCAAGTTAACAAAATAAAACGTGTTCATGTGTTCGTCAAAAAAGCTTTTTTTCCACATATTTATGGTAACTTTTGTGCTGATCTGAAAAACTCTTCTCTTTGAGAAAAAGAAACAAAAAGTTATGTTAACAAAACACCTAACAACATAACATAAAGTACAGTACAATGCAACGAGAAGGTGATTCAAAGTGCTTTACAGAGACATTAAAACAGAAGAAATAAAAAATAAAAAGCATGATTTAAAATTTAAACAAAATAAAGAAATAAGAACAATAGATAAAATCAGAAAAAATTATATATATGAAAGATAAAATCAATAGTTAGAATATGATTCCGTTTTGAAACTCAAGCTTATTCAAATGCAGCTGAAAATAGATGTTTCTTCAACCTGGACTTAAATACTGAGAGTTTCAGCTGATCTGAGGCTTTCTGGGAGTTTGTTCCAGACATGTGGAGCATAGAAGCTGAATGCAGCTTCTCCAGGTCTGGTTCTGACTCTGGGAACTGATAAAGAACCGGATCCAGATGACCTGAGGGGTCTGGGAGGTTCATAGTGGGTCAGGAGGTCACTGATGCATTTTGGACCATTCAGAGCTTTATAGACCAGCATCAGAACTTTAAAGTCTATCCTCTGATGGACCGGCAGCTGGTTTAAAGACCTCATAGTTGGACTGATGTGCTCCACTTCTTTGGTCTTAGTGAGGACTTAAAATATTTCTTGTAGCAATTGCTTGAATAGAAGCTTCTGCGATAAAACTATGTGTAATAAAGTGTAATAAAGTGTAATAAAGTGTAATAAAGTAAATGCTAAACATCTGTGAGGTGACAGAAAGAAAAACTCTGGCTGGACCTTTTGCAAACACAGCAAATTAATTTCTTTTGTGGCTGGAAACCAAAGATATTAAACGTTATCGCAGCCCCCGGGTGATCTGGCGCAGTTTGAGACATGGGAATGTGCATGAAAAAGAAACGTGCACTTCGAAATAAATCCGAAGCAAATAGTTTCAAGATTCACAAACTTCTCTTGTATTGCTTTAACAGCAGTTTATGGTTCATTCATCATACAGTCCGAGAAGCCAAGCCGGCTGAAAGTTGCCGTATTGTGTTTTCTGCACTGGTCTTAAGATACTTAAGTGGATTCTCAATACATTTTTGACACATTAGCACCTATTATGATGAGTTGCCATGCCAATGCATGAGTCAGTACCAATGGGAGCAGCTAATTGAGCTTCCCAAATGTGAACAAAAGCCGAAACAATACACAAAATCCCCGGCAATTTGAATAGGAAACGCCATGGATGTCGTTCAAGAACCAGATGGAAAAATGGGCAGAAGAAGACATACAGACCAGGTGTGCAGAAAATGGCTGGAAAGGCTTTGGATAAAAAAAGATCACAGGCTTTAAAGTGAAAGAGGATCCAGGATCAAGTGAAAACTGCCTTCATCTACCTGCTTCAGCGAGACAAAACAGCCCAGTGAGGATCCTGTTCTTTGATTTTTTCCAGTGCCTTTAATACAACTCAACCTGAAATGCTATATAAGAAGCTGCAGGAAACATAGGAAGCTCCACAACCGCCTGGATTACTGACTTCCTGACAAACAGACCACAGTTTGTGAGAGTGGACTGTCTGAGAAGGTGGTCAGCAGCACAGGAGGGACTGGTCCAAAGACTATTTTGAGGAATCCAGCGACCATGTCCTCAACTAAAAGGCAGAACCCGAGGACTGGAGCTAAGATACATCTTGGCCTTATAAGAGGCCACCATATTATTTAAAAAGCTTCCTGGCAGTATGGCACCAGGGGTGGACAAGATGCTCCTGAGATGCTGAAAACTCCAAATAATGGGGTTGGCATAGCGAACTCACCTCTTTAATGTTGCATGGAAGCCTGGGAAAACACTGCAGATGGGATGGATGGATTTGTTCTCCTGGCCTGGGGATCCCCAGGAGAATCTGGAAAGTTCTGCTGGGAAGAAAGATGTCAAGTTTTTCCCCCTGCAGTCACCTCAGGTAGGTGGAGGAAGGGATAGATGGATGGATGGAGCACACATGAATGGCTGTGTAACCCAGTATGAGTCTGTGCTCAAACTGGCGAAGGTCAGATCTGGTTTTATGTTCTGCAACACATAGAAATCAATGAGTTTTGGAAATGGAGCAAAGTGCCCACTGCATTGTATGTGCAGCTTAATTCAATTACATTAACTCAAACCTCTGCTGTGCTCCCTGAGAACCAATATATAACCTATATATATATGTCCTTTATGGACATTTATGTTTGAAACAGTCACATGTGGACAGTATGTCTATATTACTTTACCTGAGAGGATGTCATTAAACCACTAAGGTGTGGAACTAGCTCCATTATATACTACCTACAAGCAATCATTGTGCACAATGTCTCAAGTGGATTCTCAGTGAGGGTCAATTATTAATTAGCCTGACATGCATGTTTTTGGGTGGTGGGAGGAAGCCGGAGTACCCAGAGAAAAACCCATGGAAACAGAGGGAAAACATGCAAACTCCACAGAATAAGGCCTCGCTGGGATTCAAACCTTCTTGCTTTGAGGCAACGGCGCTAACCGTGCTATCAAGATAATATAAATGCCAATACATTCATTCCCTCTCTTTGATTTTTCTAGGGTTGTGGAGGGTTGGAGCCTGTTCTGGTTATACTATCTGAGCAGGTTCCCAGTCTGTCACTGGTCTCAGAAATATTTCATCTTTGTAATCAGGTGCATTTTATATTTAGATCTAAACAAAGTGCAAATGTAACTAAACTCAGACCTAAATTTGGACAAACACATTAAGGCAATAACAAAGTCAGCCGACTATCACCTTAAGAATATATCAGGGTTAGAAGATCTGATGTCTCAGTCATCTTCAGTAGGTTTGATTATTGTAAAAGCATCTTTAAAAAGTCAGTCAGACTCCTGCAGCTCATCCAGAACTCAGCTGCTCGAGTCCTCACTAAGACCAAAAAAGTGGAGCACATCAGTCCAGCTGTGAGGTCTTTCCACCGGCTGCCGGTCCATCAGATGATAGACTTTAAAGTTCTGATGCTGGTCCATAAAGCTCTGAATGGTCCAAAATACATCAGTGACCTCCTGACCCACTATGAACCTCCCAGACCCCTCAGGTCATCTGGATCCGGTTCTTTATCAGTTCCCAGAGTCAGAACCAGACCTGGAGAAGCTGCATTCAGCTTCTATGCTCCACATGTCTGCAACAAACTCCCAGAAAGCCTCAGATCAGCTGAAACTCTCAGTATTTAAGTCCAGGCTGAAGAAACATCTATTTTCAGCTGCTTTTGAATAAGCTTGAGTTTCAAAACGGAATCATATTTTAATTCCTGATTTTATCTTTCATATATATAATTTTTTTCTGATTTTATCTATTGTTCTTATTTCTTTCTTTTGCTTAATTCTAAATCATGCTTTTTATTTTGTATTTCTTCTGTTTTAATGTCTCTGTAAAGCACTTTGAGTCACCTTCTCGTTGAATTGTGCGATACAAATAAACTCGCCTTGCCTAAATGTACGACTGGCTTCTGGATACGGACATCATGCTGATAAATGATGAATGGTTGTGTTACATGGAGAATATGATTGGTAACTTTTTACATATTAAGTTTGATGAGAAATCGAAGGTATATTTAATAAAATGCATTGTAATCGTTAATGTTCACAGGTGATATTTGTTCACCTGCATCTCCCATCAGAATTCACAGCCACCCTTCAAACTTCAGCCCAACCAAACCGTCCCTCGGTAATCTATAAACTGAGACTTTGGCGTCCTCTGCGATGCCAGAAAAAGGTCTTTGAGATTTAGCGCTTCGCACATTTTTGGAGCCTCCTGCAGTGCATCTTCTGATGTGTCCTGAGGGCTCGTAGAAAGACAGACACAGCTTCTGCCTGGCTGTCGTTGTTCCTGCCTCTGTCTCTATTTTCCTAAAGCACTCGCTCTCCTCTGCTTTTCTCTGACACTCTCTTTCTGTCTCTGATGCCACTGTCTGTCTGGAGATTAATTAAACGGCTACCCAGCCAGCCACTGCCACACCAGCCTTCATCAAGCTCTCTGCGACATCAGCTTCCTGCCACAGTGGGGCTGGAGAGATATGCATGTGCAGCCACACACACTAATAAAATGGATCTGTTTATGAGTGTTTTATGCGTGCTACACTCTGTATACTGCGTCATGTTCAAGCTGTGCCCATTGTTGCGTGATTTTTGGTGTAATTTATCTTCATATGTGCACATTAATGCATCTATTTATTAGAAATAGTTTCTCTGGGAAGTGTGTGCAGAGTTGGGTGAAAATGACAGGGATCTGAGAGTTTATTGTTTGCCATTATTGCTGTCATTATGGATAGTTCCAGCATCAGTGGTGTGTGTGCTCCAGCCAGTCTTATCATTACAGTCCTGCCTCGCCGTGGCACCTCGGTTGTCAATTTACCGCGCAGTCGCCTCAGGATTTTCCCCCGCTGTCACTTTGCGGAGGCCCTCTTCTTTTCCCTCTCTTCTTTCTTCGTTTCAGTTCTACGCTCTGATTTCAGGAAGTGACTCAACTTAATGTTTGTCTGCGTGCGTTGGGGTTGAAGGGGTGGGGTCAGTGAAGCTGGCAGCTCAGGCTGGTGCTGCTCAGGTTTTCAGGCCTTAATTGAGACATACTGTCAGAGTGACAAACACATTTGCATCAGTGTGTTTTCCATGAAAAGCTTTTTTACATTCCTCTGGCCACTCACAGTTCTGTTAATCAGCCCTCCATCAGTCACATGCTGAAATGCACACACCCAGACAAGTCTGGTGTAGACAATATGCACGAACATGCTGTTCTAACTGCACAGGGAGCTGTCGGGGAAGGGTTTCACTTCTCATCCTGACAGTAACAAGAAGAAGGAGAGGTTGCTGGAGGAAATAGAAACGGGTACATTTAGATGATATAATAAACTGACAGAGTCCGATCCCATTATAGCAGCCTTATTGTAGCGTTCTGCTGTTATTCTCACACATTTTAGTGGGTATAATGTGCAAAAAGGAATTCTAAATTTAAATCATAGTGATTTTCTCAGCTCAGAGCAACATTTTTGTCCAGTAAAACAAAGTCTTGCTTTTTGTTGGTTGGGGTTGGGAGGATAGTAACGGATATAATAACTTTCTTCTCTATATTTTCAATTTATCAAGCCTTTTGTCAGCTGACCTTATCTATCTGCTCAATAGAAAAAGCCTCCATGGTACCAAATGTACGATGCCATGCATGCATAATGACGTTATATTTGAGCCACGCAGCTTTATCCCCTGAACCAAACTCTACGGTCACAGCTTTGAACAAGGCAACAGGAGGAGAATGTGTTGTAATTAATGCCAAAGCTGAGCGCTAAGAGGTATTTTGTTCATGGAGCTCTTTAAGAATATGGATTATGAATGAGGGCGGGATCGGACCTGCTGTGGTTTCAATATGTATGAATCTTTTCATATGCAGCAAGCCCACAGCTTTATCTGCCACAGCAGGTGTGGATCAGGCTGCACTTCTGACACCTGTGAAAGGCTGCTGAATGGTGAGCTGGGCCGGCCAATATGTGTTCCACAATGTTTCATTTGGGGAATAATGTTTCCAGGTATTGTTTCTATAAACAAGTGCTTTTAATTTTCTTTTATTAATCCTCCCATTCGCACTTCGATCTGTTCAGTGATGGTGGAAAATAGTTCCAACATAACTGAAAAACTTTGTGCATTTCCTTGATTTCCGATCAGAGACTTCACTGCTGAGTTTTTCTAAAATATTTTGGGTGTTTGGCTTCATTGCCTTTGAGATAAAGCAGATATCTATATGTCAAAGTCAAATTTATTTGGCGCATTTCATGTACAAAACAATTCAAAGTGCTTTACATATAAAAGCACTGCAGCGGGGAGCGGAAAAAGCATTAAAAAATATGTAAAAGGATATAAATAGAAAGAAATAAAACAAGTAAAATCAATTAAAATTAATTAAAACAAGCAACAGTCTCGATAAGTTAAAAGGAATGCCAAAAAGTAACAATTTAGATGGATATTCAACTAAATAAATGTGTTGTTTTCAATATATTTACATGTATTTCCTGAATAAAACACATGTGACTGCATGTTCCTCAACATGCATTCATTTCATCATAATCAGACCTCACATAGAGGGAATACATGTAAAGTCATCAGACAAGTGAAAAATGAATGAGAAAAACACAGCTGGCAGCAGCCTGTTCGACCTGCTGGGAAACAGGCTGCTAAAATGGTGAAGAGTCGGTGAGCAAACCATCGTACCAGCATTCAGAAACAAGCTTTTTCTCTTTTTTCCAAACGAAACATGGATTTTCAGCATGAAAATTGTGTTACGGAATATTATGGCAAACCATTGGCATGATAAGCTGTTTAAAATCTGTCATTTATAGAAATGTTTTTGCATTTCATGGAAAAAACACACATAAAGATGATAAAACGCTCCTTTTTCCCTGCATTTTGAATCGCCGTTAGATGTTAGCTAAAACCAAGAGGAACAGAAGCACATCTGCTTGTCAGATTTGTTCAGAAAGTGACTAAATATTTAAACTATGCTCCGGATATGTTTCAGTTTGAGTTGCTTGTACAAATCTGCCCATATGCACCCAAAATGTCAGCTATGCTGAAGGCTGTGAACTCAGAGGTCGTCAATCCAAGCACTCTCAATGTGTCGAGATGGAACAGAGACATCGCTGCATACCTTCTGTACACGGAGCTTAACATTTGAATAATTTTCTGTAAAATTACGGGATATTTGTTCATTAAAGGACTGGCTGCAGCTCAGGGGATCGCGGTTGACCTTCAATCATTCGGCTGCTGCACTGATTCCTTTCTCCAGTTCCCATTATTAAAGGTGTTGAAGAACTTAAGCAGAGATTCCTTTTGTTCTTGTAACACTTTTTATATGTTTATTAAATTATTTAAATAAGACAGAGGCTGTAAAACACATCTGCAAAACATTTAAAGAATGTAATGCTCTAAAAATCATTGTGTAGAAACACATTTGAACGGTACAACATAACCGATAGCAACCACACGGCAGAGCTTTGGACAACTGAAAAATTCTTTTACAAGTGGTTGGTGTTTGTATTTACCTTGAATTTAACGCTCCAGTCGCACAGAGTCTTTACAAATAGACAACTTGGGATATTTTCTAAGCCAAAAACATGACAAACAGCATCAAATCTGTACAATAAGGTAATGGATACTTGAGCCAGACACATTAAGGGGGAGGCTGAGACTTAATAGCAGCTGAGTTTCAGTGTGTAATGATTCCAAGGGTGAGGAGGCATCGAACCCAGAGGCTGTGTCAAATAACCACTGAGGAGGAAGATAGAGAAGGATGACATGATGCATTATGCAAGACGTCATGCACATGATTAAACACTTATCACAATAGCTCAGCTGCCAGTAAATGTCCGGGAAGCAGACTCTACCTTTAAGATCAGGCTGAAACTTTCCTTTCTGATAAAGCTTATAGTCAGGGATGGCTCAGGTGAGCCTGAAACATCCCATAGTTCTGCTGCTATAGGCCCAGCCGGCTGGGGGAGCTCTTATATCACACCTTTCTTCACTTTGCTCTCTTTTTCCCACCGGTTAATATCTCAAATGATATCATGTACATTTGTCATTATTGTGGTCATTAACTTGTGTTTCTCTGTCTCAGCAGGTATCCTTTTAATGGTGTTACGGTGTTTTTTGTCCCTTCAACTCCCAGCAGGTCGAGGTTCTGGTTCTGATGGATGTTTCTTCCTGTTAAAAGTGAGTTTTTTCTCTCCACAGTCCCTCAGGCTCAGGACGGAAGATCGGACTGAAGAGACGTTTTAGTGCAATCTGTTGGTCTCCTTAGCTCGGATATTGTTTTTGAATTGGCTTTGTGTGCATGAATTGGACTAATTTGGAACTTAATTAATTGGATTTTACTTGATTATGATTACAATTAATTGAATTTCAATTGGTTTGAATTGGACTGTATTATTTAAATGCCTTGAGGTGACATTTGTTGTAATTTGGTACTATATAAATAAATTAAAATTGAATTGAATTAGACAAAAAGACTCACATGTAACCCAAATGATCCTTCTCCATTAAACATGGCACCCAGTCAAGTTATCAAATGTTTCTTCTTCTTCTGTATCAGCTACGTGATTTAAATCAGAAAGAAAAGTGTATTTTCAAGAGTCCCTGCATGCACCGGTGTACATAAGTGTGTGAAAGAGTTCTGTGTGTGTGTGTGTGTGTGTGTGTGTGTGTGTGGATATGGTGTGCATATCTATTTGTGGGCTGGGGGATCCTCTCCTTCAGGTCTAATTACTTTAATGAGGGATGTCTCCCTCTCTATCAACCCTACCCAAGGGTACACATTAACATTCCCCCCACATAGTCATACACACCAACACTCACAATTAACCACAAATTCATCAGAAGAGTAAATACTCTATCCTGCCCTGTGAAACTTGTACTCTCTTAAACCCTTACTGCTGCCAGAAAACAGCCCAGATCCCTCGAGTCAAGCGATTCAGGCCAGACGAGCATCGGTTCCTCGGGTTCTTTAAATCTTCCAGGAGAAACTTAAAGGTGGGAAATTCTTTCTTATTTAGCAGATCTGCAGTGGAGTCATTATCAGGCCATGCAGGATCACGCTCAACCACTCAAATTCAAATTTAGAATCCAAAAAACTGTCTTGACAGCTGGATAACTAATGATTTTTCTGTTGTGTCTCACAACTATCAGCCAATCTGCGTGTACGCATTTGTGGGTTTTCATGTTTGCGTCGGTGTTAGTGAGCAATCCAGCGTTACCAAGAGACATGCATCACTAAGGGGCGCAGCTTTATTCATGAGAGAGCTGTGAAAGCCAGGGGGGTTTGTTGCTTAAACTGACGTAATGAGAAAAGCCCGAGAATATGAAATAAACATGTTAAAAGCATGATGTTCTCTTTCTGCGCGTCAGGGTTGAGTCGGAGCTGCAGCTCAATGATGCCCTCTGCTGGGCAAGACGGCGAACTGCAACAACTAGTTTAAGCAGGGTCTTACCTGAAGCTCAATGAAGCATTTCACTTTTTCTCAAACAGGTTTTGCTGTTTTCTCTTAATATATTTATTGTTTTATCTCCACAGATTTCAATGTCAAGTAAGGGCGATCGGAAATGATACAATCATTACTGATAAGTCCATAATTCTGATGATGCTGGATTATACTATATGATTATTCTCAGAGTAGTCTATTCTTCTCATAAAGAGCCTTCAGAAGGACTGAACTCAGTTACCTTTCATAATAAGCTTATTTAAAAAGTGTATCGATCAGTTTTATGAGACTTAAAAATTCAGAAATTAATTTAATTTAATGAGATTGAGTCATTCATGTATTCTCAACCCATAACATGGAATTATAAGATGTGAAATTCTTCATTCTTTGGTTTATTTGAGGGGAAAAAAGCGTGCAATAAATCAAATTCAATCAGCACTCGGAGTGGCAACAATAGACCAGCCTCTGCTTCTTTCTCTTCTTACAGTAAAGTTACAGTAAAGTAGTATTTGTGGGTCATGTAAGCTAGCAACCAAGGCGAAATCCTTTACTCAGCTTGTTGAGTTTATCTCCTTTCATTAATATTAGCACAGCATTATTCAAAAAGCCCTGCACACAAGCTGATGACATCGCTGTGTCTGGTGCTGATTAGCTCTGTGCATACAGGTCATAACGACACTGGTTTCTTTCTTTTGCACTTGTCCTGTCATTTTCCCTCATAATATACTTGATAATTTGAAGTCCAAGTACCTTGTGACATGCAGACATTAACTTATCCTGTTCATTGAGATGGAAAAGTTTATTTCTTTGTTGTTTCAGCTTGAAACAGTTGAGTTTATCTCTCAGTTTTCACTGTGTTTCACTGTATTTCCAGAAGATTTAAAGCAAAGGATAAAACTGTATTAAAGCAGTCACTCATATCTAAATCTTCTTCATTTAATGGGTAATAACTCAAATGCTTAAACAGAAATGCACATCTCTGAACACAAACCTCGGGAAGCGGCTTGCCATTAGCGGTGTGGACTGCCCTCTGTCTGCAGCAGTTTAGGGATTATTCTGCTCTTGATAGCTGCTTTTATCATTTTTATTCGTAGAGGAGTGAAGCGGTGCATCCAGTGAGCTCCAAAAAGTGTCTTTTTATCTGTTTGTGAAGTGAAGGCAGCAAAGATCACTCCATATATGCTGGTGTTTGCTTTGTGTTAGGTCTACAGCGTTGTCAGCAGGGTGGCTGAACTGTGATTGGTCTATTATGGCCCGATAATGTATTACATCACTGCACCATTTTCCATCTTCAACAGGTAGAATTAAGGCTGTCCGGACGTTGTTCATCTCAGTGTTTTTGGTTTGGTTTGGTTTGGTTTTTATTCAACTTGTGTGTCACATCCACTGAATTATCTACTTCCTCTAATAAGCATAATGAGGTGACCAACCTACTGGATAGTGCATGTGAATGTTCATTCATGTCTGTGTTCTAACCAGCCGGTCCTACATTTCTGATCTTCAGATGATGTTGTGCAAGGAGAAACAATCTAATGTTGTTTTTAGTCTCAAATAAAAAAAAAAAATGCAATTTAACTCCTATTTAGGGGGATTTCTTATCTATTTATAAAGCAGACAAACGTGCTTTAAAAAACTCTGACTATCCACATCAACACGAGTTTCCTCCTCAAATGCACAGTGTTGCTGCTCCTCTTATTCTGAAACTACCACCTTCCTTCTCAGTTTATATAACGGTGTGAGCTCTGGCCAGCTGTGGCTACTGAGAAACATTCCTGTCTGAAATCAGGATTTTCTCAGTTCCTCTCAGTGTTTTGCCAGCAAATGTAAGCTTTAAAAAGCCTATTTCTTGCCAATGAGCATTAACATTTCCTTTTGATGTCCT
Organism: Leuresthes tenuis; assembly: GCF_036924035.1. Lineage (NCBI taxonomy): Eukaryota > Metazoa > Chordata > Actinopteri > Atheriniformes > Atherinopsidae > Leuresthes > Leuresthes tenuis. The sequence goes on from NW_027325360.1 coordinate 2,784,164, forward strand.
CATAAGTCTCCTTTGTTTCGTATGCCAGGCTTATGGCGGCGTGCACTCATTGGCTGGATCTAAATTCTTAGACTTTATATGAACATATACATTAAAAGTATTTAAAATAAGAACAATGTAAAAATGTTTAATTTCAATAATGAATTGCCATGAAAAATAAATATTTTTTAGAAAATAAAGAGTGTTTTGGTACCTATTGAGCACAAAAATGGCACTAAAATGATTTCAAAATTTTCCAAACACCACCGAAAACATAGTTTTATGTTCTTATTTTTTCTTATTATGGCAGAAAAATACATCCCCTAAATGTTTATGCAGCTTTCAGTCTTAGACTAAATTACATTTTTAAAAAATGCACATGCAAATATACAATAACAGTGTATAAAATCATTTAAAAAAAATTAAATGAGGAAAACCAGACAACCATTTGTGTCTTTTTTTTGCTGTCAAAAAACTAAAATTTCAGGTGATGTGGCTCTGAGTCATTAAAGCAAATCTATAATTACAGATGGTGTCAGGGTTGTTTAATGCAGCTGTAGAATGCATTAAGTGCTTTGAAAATAAAAGAGATTGTTTTGTCACTGTGAGCGATAAGATTAACTGAAAAAAGGCTCTATAACGTTTCTGTAATTTCAGATGATTTCTTACTAAATAAACAGTAAAAAGAGGCCTGTTGCACTTTGAAGTGTTGTGGCAGCTCTTATGGAAGATAGACAAATGATTTCCAAAGAAGACAATTAAAGCAGAACACAAAGAAAAAAGGAACATCAATATCTAATTCAGGCTGAACCAGGCACTTTTTAAAGAAAGTCCACCTGGCTAAATGAACAGGCAATGTTGTCAGGGTTTAGAGGAGTCAGGCGGCTGTATAATACAGCCACTGTCAGCTCTGACAAGTCTCAGAAACACACCTCTAATCTCAACCCCCTCCCCTCCCCTGCTTTCTTCTCCTCTTCAACCATAACACACGGAAAAAGACTGACACCCTGCGTAAATATTAAACATCTTCCAAGGCCTCCTTTCTGTAACATTGTCCCCATCCCCTCTCTGCTCTACCTCTCTATCCTGCTCTCCCATCTTGTCTTGTCCTTGTCTCCTAAGAAGCTCTGGCAGCCGGATCATCTCCATCTCTTAGTGTCAATTAAAAGTGAAATATCTGCATTTGTCAACATATCATTTGTGGTGGGCCCGTGATGCACGGCGGCTGATTTGTCGGCCGATTCCTGACACTGGGGAGGGAATGCCGAGGTGGCAGTCTCCCTCATTAGACCTGGAGCTGGCACCATGATGGCTGACACCGCCGGGAGACTTCGCTTCCCACCGAAATGATACTAACCCAGGAACAGGCCTCGTCTGTCAGCCTTGTCACTTGCCAGCCAACCTTCCAGTAAAGGAGAACGAGGAGCAGACAGACGGAGGATGAGATGTGGGGGTTGGGAAGGTGCATTCTCCCTCAAAGCCAGAGAAACTGTAATGAATGTAATCATTTTTATTTGTAAAGCACAATGTCAGTGTGATGACAGTAAACTGTAAACTTCTCTCCTAACAATCTTAATTGTTCACTCTTGAACTGTGACAAGTCGTTAATTCATATGACAGAATGAATACTTTTACTTTATTGTTATTGTGTATCATATATATAATGAAATTAATTTGTTTTCCTCATTTATGCAATTTAAAAGCATCACTAAAAGCAATAAAGACGAACAGTAAAACCCCAAAAAACATGCAAAATGTTTCATTCATACATAAATATATTTAATTTCTATAGGTACTGTTTTAACCCAGTTAATAATTGTATAAAATCAAATATCTGAAGTATTGGGATAATGAAAAAAAACATTATGTCCAATTTTCCAATGATAGTAACTTTACAAACATTATATTAAATTGAAGGTATGCTTTCAAATGAGAATAAATATAGATTAAATGAATTATTGGACCCGTTCCACGTCTCTCCTCCCTTTTTAAAAGACCGTACCTCCTTCCCCACTTTGCACAGTTCACCCTAAACACCGCTGCCTCCTTCTTCCTCCCTCTGCCTTTCTTTGAAGCTGTAATGATGCATTCCTTCGTCCCTGAGTGACTCCCACCCAGGGTGGCTCCTACTTGGTCAGTGCTTTTTCTACTAATGACTGCAAATGAAACAGGACAAGCAGAACCACTCATCCTCCCTGATCTCGCAGTGTGGGGGGGAATGAGCCAGGAATGCTGACATGAAACTAAGATGACTTGTGGTCATGGTGATACTCCAAAGCAAAACCGTCAGAAACAGACAGCTGCATTTGAAATTTGATGCACCAAAGTTTGGTGGGATTGTTTCGTTTTACCACAAATTCATTCACAGTGAGGGATATCAGAGAGAGAAACTGGTTGTGTCAAAGCTTCCAGCCTCCTTCCTGATCTCCTCGTGCAAAACGTAACATTTATTATTTTGTGATAAACATATTGCCTTAAAAACTGCATTTGAATGAAAAGATTGTTCTAAAAAAATGACATCAACAGTGAATTGATGTATGTGTTTTCTTTAAAAGACGATCAGTCCTTTGTGCTGTAACCCATCAAAGTTTAGGGCAGTTTTAGAACATACAAGAAACGTTTTTATCCCAGAGATAACCTGCTTACTGGGGGGTTAGGGTTAGTATCACTGAGTATCACCAGCAGAGCAATGGAAATGTATGCCATGCTGTTTGATAAGGGGAGATCAGTCCCTCCAGGATTTAATGATTATTTTTGTGATCTTGCAATCAAAATCCCTGATTTTGTGCTGCTACTTTAGAAATATTTGCAAGGAATTTTGTAATATTTTTCCGTCATTAAAATGCTTCCAAAATCTACATGTAGAAGAAAAAAGATGAGAAAAAAAACAAAAACCAAGCAGATAGATTGGAAACACAAACATTTTTATTCTTTAAAGAACTTAAACAGCTTGATATCAGCAGACACTGACATAACCAAGTCCTGAACAGCTTTGAATTTTTCAAATTAACACAGGATATTCTGAAAAATATAATTGAGAAGCTTATGGTAAATATATTAACTTCTATCAACTATTCAAATTAAGACGTCTTCTTATTCTGGTGAGAAAATTATCACAACAAAACATAAAAAGTCTCAGGAATGAGTAAATGAAACTGACTGAAAACAAACTTCGTCAGCATGTGTTTCTAAGCAGCTCCTGCCGTGGTCGTCCTTTCTTCTTAAAATGTTGTTCTGCGTGTTGATGTTTGATTCCCTGTTAATGGTTGTCCATTGGAGACTTCCTTCGGTGGTCAAATACCTTTTTGCAAGGTGTGTAAAATAATTTTCCCCTCTCATGGAGAACAGAGGGATACTGCTTTGCTCGGTCCTTTGCGCTTATTTATGACAGTAAATGGGACTTTTTGTTACTCACCATATCGATCCCGGACTATAACTTGACATCAAGTGAGGCTGAAGCAGCTGTGTACTACAAGTAAGAAATACTGCCACCTGCTGGGAGTTAGCGGTCACTTAAACCCAATTATTTTTTACCATTTTTGCAGAAAATTTGCAATAAACTCACAATTATGCATTAGTGCGAAACAATGCTGGGATCTGTTGAATTTGCGTAAATTTCTGTGATTGCGGAATCGCGAAAAACTGGAGGGACAGTTTAGGTAGGTAGGTAGGTTAGTAGGTAGGTAAATACGAAGGTAGGTAGGTAGGTAGGTAGGTAAGTAGGTAGGTTAGTAGGTATGAAGGTAGGTAGGTAGGTAGGTTAGTAGGTAGGTTAGTAGGTAGGTAGGTAGGTAGGTTGGTAGGTAGGTTGGTAGGTAGGTTGGTAGGTAGGTTGGTAGGTAGGTTAGTAGGTAGGTTAGCAGGTAGGTAGGTAGGTAGGTAAGCAGGTAGGTAGGTAGGTAGGTAGGTAGGTAGGTAGGTAGGTAGGTAGGTAGGTAGGTAGGTTGGTAGGTAGGTTGGTAGGTAGGTTAGCAGGTAGGTTAGCAGGTAGGTTAGCAGGTAGGTAGGTAGGTAGGTAGGTAAGCAGGTAGGTAGGTAGGTAGGTAGGTAGGTAGGTAGGTAGGTAGGTAGGTAGGTAGGTAGGTAGGTAGGTAGGGTCCAGTCTGTTGTTCAGGTGCACACCTAGGTACTTGTTTTAACTCCTCACCCATGATGTTAATGGGTTGGTCCAAGATTAGTCTCTCCTTGTGAACTGTATATATTACTCATGTAGAGTTCAAAATCATCTCAGTATACGAACCAGCAATTATACCTTCTGTAACAACCTTTAACCTATTGTAACATGCACTTTCTTTGAATGCAAATAAGAAACTTAGCATTTGAATTTGAATTAGCAAAACAGCTATATTAGCTAGTTTATAAAGTTCAGCAGTTAGATAGGGACATAACAGTATGTTAGAACAATGCAGATGCTACCAGCCAACAGACAACTGGGCAGTCGATAACTCAGCAAACTGAGGCAGCTCACTAAAATTAATATCTAAATAAAATAAAGCGTATGATAGGAATCACGCTGCATTAAATCTAATCAAACTGAACTTCAAACAAAAATCATTCTGTTTAAAAATAAATTGCCCGTTTTATCTACTACTGATGTGTTACTCATTAGTACAGTTATTAGTGCAGATACAGTACAGTCCATTTAGATTTCTACATTGCGGAATCACGAAAAACTGGAGGGACAGTTTAGGCAGGTAGGTAGGTAGGTAGGTAGGTAGATACAGTACAGTCCTCATATTTTCCTGTGAAAAGTTTACAATAGAGCCCTACTTTATGAAATAAAGGCATTCATCCTCGTTGCCCATTTCCTTCTTTATTTCACTTCAACACTGATTCACACTTTTTGAACACAATATTTCCCTATTTACAAAAAAATGTACAGTGTTAACTATCAGCTTGGTTTACGTTTTACTTCACAAACAAATGTCATCTTCACATAGACAAATGTTCTCAGTAGAATGAAGAGTTGTACAGAATTACTTTTAAAACCAGTGGTAGCGACAACAAATCAAAGCAAATTAATATAAAAGTTACATAAATGATGTTCCTAAGTCACTTACAGTTAAAGTTCCCTTCTGCTCTGTTAGTAGTATCCTCTAATTGAATGTGATCTTTAACTCTAGAGAAGTTTTATTTCCTGAAGTGTATATGTAATTAAATCAATTTTATGCTTTGGAGTAGAACTTGTCACATATTTAGATAGAGAGTCCTGCACATAGTACGGTTTTAATACAAGGAAAATCTAGTAGAAAGTAGCAGTCTACAAAGAGTTCTTGGTTTGTCATGTGGATGATGAGTTGTTAGATCACAATACTGTGTTACACTGTATGCTGCTATGATGCTATACTTCTAACAGGGTCTGACCTCTGACCTCTGTCCTATGCAGTGAGCACAGCGGCTATAATAAATCTGTACAGGAACAAAACAACATCACAGGACACGTATGTTTCATAGATGCAGGTGAACATGAAGGCACATTCCAGTGTCTCATCATATCTGAATATTTCCAGTAGTCATTTTAAAAGGGACAGTTAGGGATTTCTGAGCCGTGGAAACATTATTAATGGCCAGTAGGACAGCAAATACTAAATGTGGTGGAAAAGTAGACAATACCCACTCATTTCCACATACTGCTGCCTTTCTCTGTTTGTTCTCCTTGTTAACTAATCAACAATTTGGAATTAATATCAGATTACAGTGAACCTTCCCACAAAGCAGACGGGTCTGGGCCAGATCTGGCACCAAGCCGGCACTTCTGGCCTACTGCTGGCATGGCAAGTGAACCAGATGTGTCCCAGATCTGGCAATAGTGACTCTAATGTCCACAGCTGGACCAGCTCTGGCAAACCGGATCTGGGCCAGTAAAGGGCCAGAACTGTGTCAGACCAATTTTGCTATGTGGGTTCTTTTATACATAATCCCAATGCCTTCTGCTATAAGTACACGTTATTTTGGGGGCATGATTTCTGGAGTAAACTAATACTCTATATAATTTAATAATATAAAACATGTGCTTCATAGTCAGCGGTATGGAAATCCTGAACATTAGGTTATGCAGGACATCACATCCTTATTCGAAACATATCTGTTTTCACATTTTCCAACACATTTTTTTAAAAGTCAGTGGCAAATACTTGTTTCATTCAGTCACCAGAATATTGCACATTTCTAAATTTATCTGAGATACCCTCAGATAGCTAGGGTGTTGTAAAATCTCTCGGGTTGCCGCAAGATGACTATTGTCGCCCACAAACTACAAACTAAAACTGTACCAGAGTTGCCCAGATTATTCAGTTGTCAGTTCTTTTATTGTATGGTTCTTTTTACTTATAGAAACATCATGTGATGGAAACAAAAACTCATAAAACCCCACAGGAAAAAAAGTAAAGACAAGTATCTGTACAAGAGTGTGTAAAGAATTAAATTAAGGGTACATACTTTTGGTCAAATAATGTGCCAATATGTCCACGGTTAGACACAGTGTGATCAAACTCTTACTTTTTCCCCTTTAAAATGACATCTAATGCTACATTCAACAATACTGATCAGTGGATTTTTTATCTATATTGAGCAGTGACTTTAGTGTAACTTTAACAAACTTCTATCTATTAGCATGAAAAGAGTGAATTCATATAAAATAAGCACCTTTCGTTAACTGTGAAAGCACCCTGTTTAAGTGGTTTTGTAAAAAGGTAGCACTGGTGAGTTGAAGACAGGGTGAAAGGCATGTGAAGGGTTGCACCTAATGCTGTGAGGATGAGTACAGTGGCATCAGACTTTAAGGGCTCTCATCATCAAAGGCCGCCAGACGAGAATCATCCGCTAGTCAGAACCAGGGTGTGTCTGAGTGGGCCCAAAAAGTGGTGCTGAGAAATCTCAAAGAATAATATATGTGTGTGTACATAACTGTGGCTGAGAGGTACTTTAATATAAAGACTGGGAGTAGAGGAGACAAGACATCCTGGCATGGTCCGAAGGTAGAAAAAGTAAGAAAAAGACTGTCCTCCTCACCAAAATGTGCACATTTTGGTGAGGAGGACAGATTCGACCAACAATTAAAGGAAAAGAATGAGCATCCTCAAGAGCTACTGGACATTTTAACTTTGCTGTCATCATTTTATGAGCCTACCCAAGTGGTTTTGATTTGTTATGTTACTGCCTAAAACCCTAAAAATGTTGTGTTTTCATGTAACCGAGGACATGAATAAAATGGCATCCATGACATTGAAAAATAACGTGTTCTTGGCCATCGTTGCACAGTAAAAAGCTGTCTGTTATTGATCAGCGTAGGTTGGTCTCATCTCATTTCACACACAGGCCCATGGTTAAAAGCAGCCCCTCTCCTTTCTCTTCATAAGGACTTTGTGGCGTCTTAAACCCTGACTTAAGAGTGAAATCAGCTTTGATACTTTACAGGTTAGGAGCGGTTTTGATGGGTATGAACAAACAACTTAAATGAGCACTTGAGCTGAAGGACATTTTGAAAGTTTTCTTATGTGTCTAACAAAAAAGACAAGAAGTGTTGATCTGGAACCGTGTTTTATGAAGTTTCAGATTATTAATCTCAGAGCTCAGCCGCTTTGTACCTGCATGAAAAATGGTTCTTAAGGTAATTCTTTTCTTTGAAAGTTTTTCCTTTTCTCTCATTCTGCCCATTCTCATCCACAGGTTTCAGTCTCACATTCTCCTTTTGTGTGCAACTATATTTTGAAAAGATGTGGCATTATTCCTTCATATTAGCTACAACTACAGCTAGATTAAAATCTTCTTTAATCAGACTCTGGAAGTTATTGATTTTCACAGAAACTGATGTGACAGCAAGATGATATCTACAATAAAATATCCCTCTCCCTGAAAGTGTTTTTAAAAAAAAAAAAAGAAAATACAGTGACTTGAACTTCTGTGACACACATTCATGAACAACACGTAAAAATATACACAAGCACAATCAGACAGTAACACGTTACGGACAGTGTGATTAGCCTGTTGAGTCAAACAGTGCACACCAACAGCGTAATACAGCAGTTTGTTTTTGACTCTTTGAAAGGCTGAAATACTGTCCATCCAAACATTTAGATCTGGAGTCATGTTTCCAACACAGGAATCCATTCGTTCACACAAAAGGCCCCTTTTAGGAGTCTTTTGTTATGGAAAAATCATTCAGATATGCTCTCAACTTTCTCAGTAGAACAATAATATCATGAATTTCGTCCTCAAAGCTTGAGGCAGCATTTTAAAAGAATTAAAACATTCAGTTGAGTTGCTGAAGGATCAAAAAAAAAAAAAGTCTGCCTCTCCATAAGAGAAGACATTTCCCAAGAAAACACAAAGAAATGATTAATATGAACCCAGTTTTTCAAAAACACATGTAAACTTTGTCCAAATGTCCAAAACACAGTAGTGTCAAACTTAAGGATGATTTCATTTTCTACATTGAAGCAGAGTTTTTTTAATCGTTAAAGAGTATTTTTTACTAAGGAGAAGTAAAAATGCAGAATGCAAGCGCAGAAAAACATGTTTTTTAAGCCTTGAACGTAGCAGATATAAGTTTAGATTTCTTTAGCCTTTATTTTGAAACTGCTATGTTTTGTGTTGACAAAGTGTGTGACATGTGTTGCTGATATACATTCATCTTTGTTTGAACATGCCAAACACAGCCAGTATCAGATGAAGGCTTTGCTTTGCCATAAATGATAAATCACTTCCCCTAGAGGCTGTCAAACAACTCAACTGAGACTGCCCACAAAAGTAAACTTTTCAGAACAATCCTTGGATGCTCTCTCATCTACATGATCAGGAGACAGACTCCTGATCTTTACCCATCCTCCTGTGAGGGGCTAACAGCAGTAGTTATTCCAGGCAGAGGATATGCCAGTGATTTGTCCTCCAAGTCATGTAAAAGCAGTCTGACTCTGGAGAACACGTGTTCCCTCTGCCCTTAATATGCATCCTTTGGATGTGAGACTGTAAGGCGAGGCCTCGGGCCTCAGATCAGCCTCTCTTCTGGAGGCACTTTGAGGACACTGCCCATTTCCAGCCTGGCACCAGCCACCTCCTGTGAGCTGGGGCTATATGTGCCCTCTGATTGACGCTTCTTTCGTGCCGTCATAACGAGGAAAAATGACACCAGGATGGCCAATAGCACACACAGGGTGGTCAGCGGGATGGTCACTGCCAGCCAGGGGACTCGCTCCCTATGCTCCTGTTTCTGCCGAAACAACACAGGGGGCAATGTATACATTAGCTGGTGGAAAATCTACTTGAAAAGTCGAGGAAAGCTTAGATCAATAGTCATTTCTACAATTGTTTCCATAACTGCACACAGATGAAGTCTGAAATCATCACAGAAGCCGTGAAGCTTTCTGTCCAAGGCTAAAACAAAAAAGTTTGGAGCGATAATTGAATATTATATAATATTATTAGAATAATTGCAGGCTTTGACTGGGCTTTCGATGTGACAATCAACAATGGCTGCTGCAATTTACTGGCTCCATTTGGTTCACCTGATTGGTTGAAGTGATTTTGACAGACACACCCACCAAGTATGTTTTTTAAAGTTGCTGCACTTTTCCGAATACCTTCTATGGTTCCGTCTGGTGCTTCAGGTAAGGAAACACAAGCTAAAGAGGCGACCAACCCAACAGCCAGTCATTAAGTCAGCAGTTTGGAGTATCTAACCGCGTTTTGTCTGCCGTGCTTCTCATGTTAGCCTATCTGCAGTTTTGGCTAGAGAATTGGTGCCAACTGCTGTTGATGCTGATGATAAAATGCTTATTAATTCCCATCCAGTAGTGGATTGAAGCATGCTTTTATTTTTATTTCAGTATGCGGATTTTCTGAACATTTTGTTAAAAGTTTTGGATGGAAAATGAGCCAATGCTCCAAAACCTTTGAGTATGACCAGCCTCTGACAGGACCTGTGTGGACAGACAAAATCCCACTTTACAGATGCTTTTCATTCAGTCTGACTGAGGCGATCATGTTGGAAGAATAGGATAAACTTAGTGCCCCCAAATTTTATTTAACAAAGTACTGATTTCAGAGAACAATAAATGATCAATTCACAGCTTTGACAGGCTAATTAAGTGAAATTTTATGAAAAAAAGGTTAACTTTATATATGTATGTAACCTTAAAACAGGAAACGTTTTAGAGGTTTAAAAGGTATTGTAATAAAATGAGTATTACTCTGAAATACTGTTATAAAACAGGTATTGTTTTAAAGTTTTAAAGGTTTAAAGGTATTGTATTAAAATGAGTATTGCTATGAAATACTGTTATAAAACAGGTATTGTTTTAAAGTAAAAGTTTAAAGGTATTGTATTAAAATAAGTATTGCTATGAAATACTGTTATAAAACAGGTATTGTTTTAAAGTAAAGTTTTAAAAGGTATTGTATTAAAATGAGTATTGCTATGAAATACTGTCATAAAACAGGTATTGTTTTAAAGTAAAGTTTTAAAGGTATTGTATTAAAATGAGTATTGCTATGAAATACTGTTATAAAACAGGTATTGTTTTAAAGTAAAGTTTTAAAGGTATTGTATTAAAATGAGTATTGCTATGAAATACTGTCATAAAACAGGTATTGTTTTAAAGTAAAGTTTTAAAAGGTATTGTATTAAAATGAGTATTACTATGAACTACTGTTATAAAACAGGTATTGTTTTAAAGTAAAGTTTTAAAAGGTTTAAAAGGTATTGTATTAAAATGAGTATTACTATGAAATACTGTTATAAAACAGGTATTGTTTTAAAGTAAAGTTTTAAAAGGTATTGTATTAAAATGAGTATTACTATGAAATACTGTTATAAAACAGGTATTGTTTTAAAGTAAAGTTTTAAAGGTTTAAAGGTATTGTATTAAAATGAGTATTACTATGAACTACTGTTATAAAACAGGTATTGTTTTAAAGTAAAGTTTTAAAAGGTTTAAAAGGTATTGTACTAAAATGAGTATTGCTATGAAATACTGTTATAAAACAGGTATTGTTTTAAAGTAAAGTTTTAAAGGTATTGTATTAAAATGAGTATTGCTATGAAATACTGTTATAAAACAGGTATTGTTTTAAAGTAAAAGTTTAAAGGTATTGTATTAAAATGAGTATTGCTATGAAATACTGTTATAAAACAGGTATTGTTTTAAAGTAAAGTTTTAAAGGTATTGTATTAAAATGAGTATTGCTATGAAATACTGTTATAAAACAGGTATTGTTTTAAAGTAAAGTTTTAAAGGTATTGTATTAAAATGAGTATTACTATGAACTACTGTTATAAAACAGGTATTGTTTTAAAGTAAAGTTTTAAAAGGTTTAAAAGGTATTGTACTAAAATGAGTATTGCTATGAAATACTGTTATAAAACAGGTATTGTTTTAAAGTAAAGTTTTAAAGGTATTGTATTAAAATGAGTATTGCTATGAAATACTGTTATAAAACAGGTATTGTTTTAAAGTAAAAGTTTAAAGGTATTGTATTAAAATGAGTATTGCTATGAAATACTGTTATAAAACAGGTATTGTTTTAAAGTAAAGTTTTAAAGGTATTGTATTAAAATGAGTATTGCTATGAAATACTGTTATAAAACAGGTATTGTTTTAAAGTAAAGTTTTAAAGGTATTGTATTAAAATGAGTATTGCTATGAAATACTGTTATAAAACAGGTATTGTTTTAAAGTAAAGTTTTAAAGGTTTAAAGGTATTGTATTAAAATGAGTATTGCTATGAAATACTGTTATAAAACAGGTATCGTTTTAAAGTAAAGTTTTAAAGGTTTAAAGGTATTGTATCGCTATGAAATACTGTTATAAAACAGGTATTGTTTTAAAGTAAAGTTTTAAAGGTGTTGCACAGTTTGTTCGTGACAGCGAGACAAAGTTTGAAACCTGAAACTCATCAAGCATAACAGCGCATGTGCTGTGAAAATGACTCGCAGCCTCTGTGGGTGTTACTTACATTGCTCTCACACAATTTGCCACTAAAGCCTGGAACACACACACACTGGAAATGGTTTAGTCGGTCCAGGCAGGTGGCACCATTTAGACAAGGAGTGGACTCACACTCGTCTATTTCTGTCTCGCACCTGAAACACATCAGAGGGTTTTATCACAACACTGAGTGACAGAGCAGCAGCAAGCGCACACTCCTGGCCTCAAACACACATTTTCCTGTGTGATGCTCTTACCTGGCACCTATGTATCCAGGCTTGCAGGTGCAGTTACCTCCAGAGTCACCTCCTATACAAACTCCTCCATTAAAACACTCTCTGTTTACATCACACGCCACTGGAGGGAAACTCCACCTATAGGACACATAACAATGCTTATTAATACAATTTAACATTTATTACTCTGCAGCCCAGCTGTAGCTAGTAATATTTTATTTTTTTTTACTTATCTGACAGTTGTCTGGTCTATAAAACAATTTCTTTATGAGCCTTAAGGGGGATTTCCTTAAATAGATTTAATACTCATAGATACATTTGTGTCTAGATTGTAAGATGAAACTGGTCCTTAAGCACGAGAAACTGGGACCATCAAACAGGATCTTTTCCCAGTACTATTTTATACTATTACAAAAATATTTAAGATATTTAAAATTTAAGGAGTGATAACAAAGAAAGAGTCTGAACATTTACACAAAGCACTTGGTACTTCACATTAAGCACAAAGGGATTCCTCGTGCTTCCTGAGACGTTGCCATTATTATTGAATCCACTTTAATTTATCAGAGAGAAAGAAAGAGAAATAATCTTTTCTGCTCCGAAAGTAAAGCGTTGGTAACAAAAGGGATCTTGGGTAAAAGGTAAAACAATATGAATGAACACCAGATGCACTTCTTCACACACATCCACACAAAGCAGCAGTTTAGCATAACATGATGAGATTTGTGCTGCTTATCAATTTTGTCTCGTGACTATTCTGTATTCAGTGTTATGTCCACCGCATTATCTTGTATCTGACATGTCGTGTATCGTCCCGTACTGTCGTGTATCATCCTGTGCTGTCGTGTATCGTCCCGTCTTGTCGTGTATTACCCTGTACTGTCGTGTATCGTCCTGTACTGTCGTGTATCGTCCCGTCTTGTTGTGTATTGTCCTGTCCTGTCTTGTATCGTCCTGTACTGTCGTGTATCGTCCTGTACTGTCGTGTATCGTCCTGTACTGTCGTGTATCGTCCTGTACTGTCGTGTATCGTCCCGTCTTGTCGTGTATCGTCCTGTGCTGTTGTGTATCGTCCTGTCGTGTATCGTCCTGTACTGTCGTGTATCGTCCCGTCTTGTCGTGTATCGTCCTGTCTTGTCGTGTATAGTCCCGTCTTGTCGTGTATCATCCTGTCTTGTCGTGTATTGTCCCGTCTTGTCGTGTATCGTCCTGTCTTGTCGTGTATCGTCCCGTACTGTTGTGTATCGTCCTGTCTTGTCGTGTATCGTCCTGTACTGTCGTGTATCGTCCTGTCTTGTCGTGTATAGTCCTGTACTGTTGTGTATCGTCCTGTCTTGTCGTGTATCGTCCTGTACTGTCGTGTATCGTCCCGTACTGTCGTGTATCGTCCTGTACTGTCGTGTATCGTCCCGTACTGTCGTGTATCGTCCTGTACTGTCGTGTATCGTCCCGTACTGTTGTGTATCGTCCTGTCTTGTCGTGTATCGTCCTTTCTTGTCGTGTATCGTCCCGTACTGTCGTGTATCGTCCTGTCTTGTCGTGTATCGTCCTGTCTTGTCGTGTATCGTCCCGTACTGTCGTGTATCGTCCTGTCTTGTCGTGTATCGTCTTGTCGTGTATCGTCCTGTACTGTTGTGTATCGTCCTGTCTTGTCGTGTATCGTCCCGTACTGTCGTGTATCGTCCCGTACTGTCGTGTATCGTCCTGTCTTGTCGTGTATCGTCCTGTACTGTCGTGTATCGTCCTGTACTGTCGTGTATCGTCCTGTACTGTCGTGTATCGTCCTGTCTTGTCGTGTATCGTCCTGTACTGTCGTGTATCGTCCCGTACTGTCGTGTATCGTCCTGTGCTGTCGTGTATTGCCCTGTGCTGTCGTGTATCGTCCCGTACTGTCGTGTATCGTCCTGTCTTGTCGTGTATCGTCCCGTACTGTCGTGTATCGTCCTGTCTTGTCGTGTATCGTCCCGTACTGTCGTGTATCGTCCTGTCTTGTCGTGTATTGTCCTGTCTTGTCGTGTATCGTCCCGTACTGTCGTGTATCGTCCTGTCTTGTCGTGTATCGTCCTGTACTGTCGTGTATCGTCCCGTACTGTCGTGTATCGTCCTGTGCTGTCGTGTATCGTCCTGTCTTGTCGTGTATCGTCCTGTACTGTCGTGTATCGTCCCGTACTGTCGTGTATCGTCCTGTACTGTCGTGTATCGTCCTGTACTGTCGTGTATCGTCCTGTACTGTCGTGTATCGTCCCGTACTGTCGTGTATCGTCCTGTGCTGTCGTGTATTGCCCTGTGCTGTCGTGTATCGTCCTGTACTGTCGTGTATCGTCCCGTACTGTCGTGTATCGTCCTGTCTTGTCGTGTATCGTCCCGTACTGTCGTGTATCGTCCCGTCTTGTCGTGTATCGTCCCGTACTGTCGTGTATCGTCCTGTCTTGTCGTGTATCGTCCTGTCTTGTCGTGTATCGTCCCGTACTGTCGTGTATCGTCCTGTCTTGTCGTGTATCGTCCTGTACTGTCGTGTATCGTCCCGTACTGTCGTGTATCGTCCCGTACTGTCGTGTATCGTCCCGTACTGTCGTGTATCGTCCTGTCTTGTCGTGTATCGTCCTGTACTGTCGTGTATCGTCCCGTACTGTCGTGTATCGTCCTGTGCTGTCGTGTATCGTCCTGTACTGTCGTGTATCGTCCCGTACTGTCGTGTATCGTCCTGTACTGTCGTGTATCATCCTGTGCTGTCGTGTATCGTCCTGTTTTGTTGTGTATCGTCCTGTGCTGTCGTGTATCATCCTGTGCTGTCGTGTATTGTCCTGTTTTGTTGTGTATCGTCCTATCTCTGCACTGTCTTGAATCTTGAATTGAAAACAACCTTTATTAGTTGGACAGTGATCCAGCTCTGCATGAACCCCGTCTTTAGATTTTCTTCATGAAAGTTATTTTAATGAAGGCTTTTCAATGTTTGACTTGATGTGTGCCTTTGACCGTTTCTTTTTCCTACTTTACAGCAATTATAACGCTACAATATAGTGATCAAGTGAAGTGTGACAGGGGCCAAAAGCTTAACATCTTAAATAAAAAACGTTATACTCACTGACAGCGCTTGCCAATGTAGCCAGGAGGACATAAACATGAGTGAGTGTCCACCATCTTCACACAGACTCCCCCATTTACACAGCTGAACTCAAGGCAGTTGTCCACCTCGTCCTGACAGTTTTTCCCTTTGTATCCAGGCTCACAGTCACATTGGTAGTCTGCCAGGAGGTCTTTACATGTACCGTGGGCACAGGGAGCCGATGAGCACTCATTTATTTCCATCTCACACAACTTCCCCTCCCATCCAGGGGTACAGCTGCAGTTAAAGTCATTAAACTGGTCTTGACACACTCCCTGGTTCAAACAGGGCTGGGAATCGCAAACTGGTGCACAGTGGCATCCAATACTCGGCTCATTCCCGCTGAGTTTGGAGAACCGGCTCTGCTGAGGGGTGTCTGGGACATTTACGAGTGGCAGGTATGTGCCGCCCACTCTCACCTCCCGTAAGCATCCAGTGTATTTCTCTGCCAGCCTGATTAGGGAACCATTAAGGAAGTTAAGGTTGCCGCCATCCCTGAAGCTGCCACCAGCTCTATGCCCATCTATTGTGAGGCGCCAGCGAGACATTGACTGTGTTGGATCAACCATGCCAATATGGATTCGGTGCCATGCGCCGTCTGCAATGGTCCTGTCGCTTGTGAAGGCCAGCAACTCCGCTCCAGCCCCGCTGTCCAGTTTGACCAAGAGGCTGGAGTTGTGTAGGCCCAGGCAGAAGACCTCAGTTCTACCAGCAGCCCGTAACAAGATGCCGTTCTCGTCCCGTGTTCGTATGTCTAAGGTGATGTTGGTTACTGGGCTCTGCAGGGAGCTGTTAGCAGCATACTGGAGAGAGTTGTCCTGGAAAGTAGCCTCAGTTAAACCTGTTGGAGGGGATCATGTAAGCAAAGTTACTGGAACTACCGGTGCACTGCATGTGTTGAATTACATTAAAACGTATATCCTGGTGTAAACTTCAGACGGGTTTAATTAATGTTGATTGACTCCCTTTAGTAGCTTCCTCAGTGCAACTTTAAATATGTGACATCACTTTCTTCAGAGGTCTCTGCTGTACAGTACAAACTGTAAAATGCCTTGATGAATAGCCTATCTGAGAGAGTTCGATTTACTTCCACTCTTCATTTTTCTCATGTGGCTTTGAAAGAATAACACATACTACTTTATCAGCAACATCTTTGTAAGACTACACTAGTTCCAGGTTCAGTGCAGTAGAAAGTAAAAATAGTTTGTGATTTGAAGACAAATGACAAAGAAGTCAAATTTTGTTGATCATTGGGTGAAAAACAAGAAAAACATGTTTCTGAAAACGACGATCAATATCATTAACAGTTTTGTAAAATACCAGAAGATGACAAAAAATTCTGCCAATCACTGCTTGTAAATTTATACAAACATTTAAGCCAGATTTGGGGTCTTTTTTTGGACAGAGGACAGTCTTTCAATGGAATCATATAAAAGGTAAATTTGTGCACATCCCAAACAAAGAAGTGTGACAATCGGAGTTAAAACATGTGAGATAGCAACATAAGTACAGATTGTTGTTTTGTGTGGTGGAGCCTCCATGTGACAAATCTGTAAGTGCTAAGAAAGTATAATTATCTTTACTTTGTAATATCTAGACCTAACTCTTTATACTGCTGCTTATTTTTACTTTTAACCGTCACAGCAAAGTAAAGGGTATCGCAACTGAAGAAGATCATTTAAAGCACTGTTTTGTTGGATGGTACATGAGTCTATGATCTGTTTCAAGCAGTGTCAGTGAAATAAAGCTACGCATCACCCTTTCCCCTCCTTTTGGGTGCACATTTGTACAATGTAGCAGGATGTCGCAGCAGCACATGGCCGATAAAGGTCATTATGTGGGGATAACACGGGTAGATGTTGAGTGTGTAAGCTGCAGCTTAGTGTTGTGAGTGAGAAAAACAGGGAAACTATACTAACTGTAAATAACTGGTTCGATGAGTAAAAAGTAGAGAAGTTTGTGTCCGTGGAATTTTTGGTAAATGATTTCAGCCATACATATTCAATCCAGCTCCTATAGAAAGAAGCAGCTGTGCTGGTGAACAACAAGTCAATAAGGGTCATCTCGGTCTTGAGGCTGGTGTAGGGTCAGCTTTAACAAACCACTTCTGTTGCGTTTACAAACAGCAACCAATATTTTACATATAGTCATAAAAGAGCATTCAAATCAATCAAATCAGAACATCATACAGTTATATCACTGTCTCATAGCTTATGTTGGCATTGCTGTACATACATTCTGCAGCTTCCCATTTCCCCTTAATTAAAACATAATGCCTAAGTTTCAGCAGTTTAAATAATAATCTTTATTCTCCTGGCATCTCCTCTACTTCTTGTAACACCTAATGTCTTCTTTGATATCATTATCATGCATACTTTGGCCCTCTTCATTACTGTAATGAATCAAAGATTGACTTCTGTCTAAATGATACACAAAACAAAACTTGAATGATTCTGATTGCATATACTGACAAAGCTAGCAATGTTCTCTATCCCGTGTCTGAAAAGGGCCTAAGCCTGATTAGGAATTAAAGGGCTAAACAAATAAACTGGGCTTGCCCTGACTTTACTTGCCCTACCTTAATAAAAAGCAGTCATAATTACTGCGAAGGACTAACTCACATTCAAAACCATCAGGTAGATCCACACAGCGAGCGCCGTCAGAACATGGCGCATCGATGCACCACAGGCGTGTCTCACACAGCCGGCCTGAGTATTTCATGGAGCAGTTACACCTGAAGTCATTCCAAGTGACCTGACACTCTCCATC
The DNA here is from genome assembly GCF_036924035.1 of Leuresthes tenuis. Taxonomy (NCBI): domain Eukaryota; kingdom Metazoa; phylum Chordata; class Actinopteri; order Atheriniformes; family Atherinopsidae; genus Leuresthes; species Leuresthes tenuis. The sequence goes on from NW_027325360.1 coordinate 2,802,178, forward strand.
GTGGAAACATGGCTTATTCTGCGTATACACAAGCACACACAAGTATTAAAAGATGAGTGGGAGGATCTCCTACCTGATGAGAGAGGACTGGGACTGGGTGGTATCTCACAGATCAAAGGCATACATGATGAGATCAGAGTGGCGTCAATACAGTACAGAGTGGCAATAAGACAGGTCAAGAAATGGCAAAATGCAAAACTGCTTATTTGGGGCTTTTCATTGAACTGAATATGTGATAAAAAGCAGTACATTCAAAAGCATTCCTGAAAGCCCATCGAGTGATGGCAGTGTTACTGCTTAAGGTGTCCAATTCTTTGTATTACACTAAAATTTCTCAAAAACTCAATACATTTAGTTCAAATCACAGTAGATTATATTACAATGGGAGCTGGATAGTGTAATGGTGTGATTGCCACCTTCCATGTGGGAGACCTGGGTTCAAATCCCCTGCATGAAAGGTACTGCCTCCAGTAGGGGTCCTTAGGCAAGACCCCCTTACCCTATCTGCCTACCTGTAAGTTGCTTTGGATAAAAGAGTCTGCTAGGTACATAAACAATGTATATTATACATTATATTAGCCTTACAGTGATGCTAACAAAGCTTTGTCACACAACTGCAAGTTAAGGTGATCCCTTAAGTGTGCAGCTGAGGCAGGAGGACTGGTGATTATCATTGAGAATAATAGATTTTGTGATGACCGTAACTGTCGTAGCACTACTTACAGTCTTAAAGCATGTGCCTCACAGACCATACAGACTAAAAAAAAGCAACATATGAACAACTAAGATAACAGCAAGGCTTTTGAATATGAGAAATATCTTCAATTGGAAGTGTCAGCTTCGTTGTAAACTGGTATCAGACCAGAGGGATTTATGTTAATGTGGCTGAAGTTGAGCTCCTATGACAGATTAAACACATTACTTCTTCTTTACCTGGCAAGTGTTGTCACTGTGGCACCCTTGCAGCACGTTGTCACTGGTTGCCTGGTACACCTCCAACCCTTCCGAATGATCTCCAGGTATTAGTTGCTTGTGGTCCATTCGAATGTCCTGCAGGCAACCTTTAAAGTTCCCACCCCAGGCATTCATGTTCTTGCCTGCAGGGAGCCCTCCAACAAATGCCACATCTCCTGCCTCTATGCTAACGTTTCCTAAGGCACGATTGTGCCCGGCTTTAGGAAAGACCACATGGCCATTTTGAACCTTTATGGTCACCAAATGAGTGTTCCCATCAGTGACTGATTTGGCTTCTGACAGCAGGGTGGTGTGAGGACTGTAGATGGCAACAGTGTTTTCCCTCAGATAGATGGTAAGGTAGGGTTTTCCTTCTCTATGGAACTGGAAAAGCAAGCCATTGTGTTTGAGGGAGCGCATTAAAAAGGAAATTGTGAAGTTGTCTCCGTGGTTGTCTGAGATGTTGAAGGCAGAGTAGCTTGTGGTGGTCTCATGGCCAAATGTCCACGATGGGTATTCTGAGTTGGGGTTGGAAAGAACAAAGTTGTCAGGATATTTTTCCAACACCGTGAGAAATGCTACACTTATATTACCGAAAAGACCGGCTCACAGGGCACAGAAACACCGATTTTATTAGCTTTAAAGCAGTGGTGGCATGTAAGCAACCTTTTAACATAGCTTTATATGTACTGAAGCTTAACTTAGGATGGAAACCACACATCACACCACATTTTTATACCATAAAAACAAACATTTCTTGCACAAAATATAACACGAATTTGGAGAATTGAACATAGTTAAACCAACCTCAGGGTAATATACATACATATAATGTGTTAATATTTCTGAAACACCATTCATCTTCACTCAATACTAAATTTCCATAACATTAGCCGTACTCCTCGCTCGAGTAGCTTCATAAACCTGCTCACCCCCACTACCTTCTGCTTTAGATCATCTGAAGCTCGGTTCTTTTACATCATCCTCATCTTTTAAAGATCTGGTAATGGAAGCAGGCCGTGATTGTTGTATTTGCTTTTAGCTATAGCTACTTTTATTAGCCTGTCATATTACAACCCGTTTTAAATTGGCATGATAATGTACTGTTGGTAAGTCTTTTGTTGTTTGCTTGTCTTTGTGCTGCCTCCTGCCAAGTCGTCATTGTAAATGATAATTAGTTCTCAGTTGACTTGTGTGGTATAAAAGTTTGATTAAAAAGATGATTAATTAACACGAGTACAAAGCTGTGAAACTGCTGAAGGTGCAGCAAAAATTCCCACTGATGTCTGAGGCAGAGGTGTTTATTTAAGATGAAAGCTAAACAAGTTAGCTTAATCCTACAATACTGTTCAATCTATTTTCATTAGGATAAAATTTCACTGCAACAGAGACAAAAAAGTGCATTTTGGGAATCTTTCAGCAAAGTACACAAAGGTCCATAAAGTAGCTTCTTGCAATCTTAACTTTTATACTTTTTTAATATAAAGACGTTAGGACAGTGAAACTTCCCCAAGGTCATCTTTCCTATTATGAGTGCTTCTATTTCTGATTATCAAGATTTAACCAGTGTTGCTTTATACCAAAGTAATATTCATCAAGCAGATTTAAAAAAACCAAGCTAGCAGTGAAACTGATATTCTCAAACACTGTCTTTGCATTACTGTACTTTTTTTAGGCTAATTTTAGGCCACAACTGGAGTTAACTTGTTTCAGAAACTCTGAGCAGTCTTCAGAAGTCTATAAAGAGTATCTTTACTGTAAAAATGGAAAATGGATGGATGGATAAATGTACCTTTTTCACAGTGCTCTCCGTAGTAAGGCCGATAACACTGGCAGCGGGCACGAACCCACATGTCCACACACTGTCCATGCTGCATGCACGGGTCGTCCTGACACCAGTCTTTTTTGGAGCATCCAAGTTCCAAGCCTTTATTTTCCTCTCTGATGAGGTCCTGAGGAAGCAACAGCTTATGGTCAACTTCAAGGTCCTCCATGCAGCCAAGAAATCCCTTTGCACTGGATAAGTGGGCCAAATATTCCTGGGGTACACCTCCTAGGTAAAGCTCTTGGAGGAAGCTGGGATGGAGCAAAATCAGATGGTTGTAACCTCCATCCTTTACTTGACATCCTTCTTCACAGCCAGGTCCTTTAACAGTCAGAACCAGCCTCTCATCCATGGTAACAGTCACCTGGTGCCATTCTCCATCATTGACCCGGCCGGGGTAAATCACCTGAAGTACATTCCCTGACTTCACCTTGGCCTGCAGGAAGCCCTCTACAACCTGAAGTGAGACAAAGTGCTTCATGGTTCCCCGGTAGAACATCACCATATCTGGCAGAGTGGTCCTGAAACGAAGCTTTATGTGGAATCCTTTGCTTTTGTCATTGGCCTGTCGCTTAGTCCTGTTCTCAACAACTGGGAGCTGAATATGGACGTAACCCTCTGAGTTGAAGGAGAAGGTGGTAGAGGTGTTGCAGTGTTGTCCAGTCCAGCCAGGCTGACACAGGCAGATGTATTTGTGTTCGCTACTGCTCGTCAGGACAGGGAGACAGCTTGCATCATGCTGACACTGGTGCTGTCGACAGCCAACTAAGGTGACATCGCAGTTCTGACCACCCCAGGGTTCCCAGCCTTGCTCCGGCTTGGGGCAGTGACACTTGTAAGAGTTGACATAGTCTTCGCAGGTGGCACCATTCTGGCAGGGATTGCTGTCACACTCGTCGATGTCCACCTCACAATGTACACCTTAATAGAAAATAATGATGATTAATGACGTTTATTGCTACAATTTACAACTGCAAAAAACAAGCAAAGCTGGTTTAATCAAGCAGAAAACTACAGTGGGAGTCTGCAAAGTCATAAGACTTTGTATCTTCCTAAAAACATTTAAGTCTGTCATGGTGAAAGTTTCAGCTGGACGTTGTTGTATTGCAAAGCTTCTACATAATGTGCACTAAATACAGCCTCATCCTCACCGATTGGTGGTCAGAGCTGCCTCATCAAACGGCATTCAACATTAATCCTTGACAGCAGTCAACCTCCATTAACATAGTCCTGTAACGTACTCCACACCCAAGGAACAGTAAAGCTGCTCATCCTGTCTGTGCCAAGACTTCACCTTATAAGCAAGGGCAAACAACTTTCTCCTATGAAACTGTCACGCTAAAAATGGCTGAAGCATACCTTACCTGTCAGGCACAGTGGCCCACAGCAGTAGCACAGCAGCAGCATCAACCTCCTTCCCCTCATGATCCACTAAAAAAACCTGCCAACACACTCCTCACACTGATGATGACAGAGGAGACCTGGTCCTCCCTCTCTCTCTGCCTCGCTCTACTTTATTATGCAGGACTTCCTCCACTCTGTACCAGGCACACAGGCAGAAGTGATTACATGGTTGCCCTGCCCACCTTTTCTTTTCCTCCCTCCTTCGTCACTCCCTGAAACTGTTCCTCCCTCCCTCCCTCCCTCACACTCTCTGCAGCGCTGCCCGAGCAGAGCAGTAAGCCTCCATCTGGCTCCCGTCAGTTGACAAGAGGAATGCACCCACCCACAACCCCACCCCCAGCTGCCGCCATGAGCTGGTTTGTCGATGCCCACTTGCAGCAGGAACTGTTGGAAAGAACCAGCAGGAGGTGCTACAGGTTCAAGGCTGAAGGTGGGCTTTTGGCACCATGTGGCCCTGTGGTAGACTGGTGACCTGTCCAGGGTTTATGTTTGATTACCACATAATAAATATATATATATATATATATATATATATATATATGTGTAGATTCTAAGGCTCTCTCTGGTCTTGGAGCATTTTCTTCAAGTCCATCTTGATTTTAGTGAAATTCTGTATGACAAACCTGCCAATGTTTTTATAAACTTTTCTCAGTATTCTGTGTTCTGTTCTTTGATTTGTGATGAAAATAGGGTGTGTGGGTTGTTATGCTTGAGTAATATGTTCAAAAAATATCCCTCAATTCTTTCATTTGTTATCAAGATTCAACAACCTTTAACCCAAAGATCCCAGAGCAGTCTACTTGCCAACTACCACAAAGCCTGGGTGTGAGGGGAACATCTGATGTGTTAAAGGGAAGGACGCTTAAAGTGAGTATAACAAAAATAGCTCAACACTTTGAGGGTAAACACCTCACATTTAGGACAATTACAAGCAAGAAGATCTGGACATACAGCACATAAGCACACTTCATCATGCTAAAGCAAGCTTTAATGGATGATGGAACATGTCCTTTAGTTTTAATATAAATCACGGCACATCATGCATTATTATTGTGTGCATGATCTGTGAATATTGACATGTAAAAGAGCCGATCAGCCGATCATCTGGGCCTTATTGGTCTTAAATTAGATCAGATCAGACACCAACACATTACAATTTACACTGTTATTATCCAGTTAACAGAAATTGACTGTAGACATGTAGACGTGTTGATTACTTCTGATTTTTCCAACTCTACATGACGCCCATCAGCCTTAAAAACTCAGTCAAACCAACACTAGCAGCATTACCAAAGTGAAATGAACAGGATAGTGTTAGTGCTTCTGGATTAAGACGCAGCCACTTAAACAGCCATAACCATGTCACACACACAAGCTGCAAAGCTAATAAAACCATATTTTCATGTTAAATGCTTTATGTCATCTGCTGTTGCACAAGTCTGACATGTTTATATTGTAACCTAGCAAAGAAATTAAAGAGACCCCTGTTTTGTATTGTCTTCTCTTCGTGAGACTTTAGTTAGGCTCCTAAGCAGCTTTGCTTTAATCTTGCTTCCCCATGATAAATTTCTTAGGAGACCCCCTGTTTAATGCCCAAGATGGATGCCTGACATATGGCACCTTTTATTGGCTTTGTTGTTTTCTGCTATGCTCCTCCAAAACATATGCCCACTCATCCTCTCCTATCCTCTGCTCTGCCGTGGCTTCAACAGCCAATGCCTATAATAGTGTTGGAAAATGAACTTTGCATCCTGTTGAGGAGAACTTTTGACTAAATGCCTCACATTTTTGTGTTTTAAGGTCAATGTTTGGTACAGTTCTTCCTGTTTTGAGTGATGCACTGACAAATCTCCTCTAATGAGGAATTAATGCCTTGGCTAGCCATGAAGAATAAGGAGGATTAACCCTTTATTGCCTGGCCAACAACGGTTTTGAGACCTGGCTTCAAGGTTATCTGCTTCCACCAGTTTCCACTGAGGATGCTTATTTCAGTTCAGACCTTTAGAGTCCCACATAGGAAGGATGAGTGCTTTTGAGCTGCTGGAATGTTTCAATAGTTCAACTTTATCCTATTCTTCATAGAGCTCTTTTTAAAGGATGTTCTTCTTCTCCTCCTTCACAATAAGAGTTTTATAATAAGAGTCAACATTGAATAGGAGTGTATTCTGATTGATTTTACATTTGAGCTCCTCAAAGGTTCCCGCCATTACAATAGATCGATAAATAGATATAAAGAAATTAAACAAAAAACGTGTAAACATAAGTAAAATGTAAAAGTCATGGTTTTTAACCTTAAAACTTAAAATATGGCGGAATGGACAAGTGATGAAGCTCAGAAAGGCCTGTTGGTCCACATGAAGAATTCAGTCTTTCATGCCATTTGAGAATCAAGCCAAAAACTCACTGGTGGGGTATTGTCAGGGCGGTCATATGACACATGTCAAGCGTTGCCACTGGCACCAATAAGAAGTGTTTCCACCACACAGAATATTGTCTGCGGTTATGTTCGTAGTTTCCAGATTATGATTAATAGGTTGAATCTATACATTCATCAGCGATATTATGTCATGAAAGCAGTAGAACAACCTACTCGGAGCCTAAACTTACTATAGTATTCCAACATTTTATATCAAATGCTTGTTCTCACCCTTTTACACGACTTCGTGCACCAAAAGTCACAGTAGCCGGCAAATTCATCACTTTGTGTTATGGCACCACTCGATTTTTGTAACCTTGTGCGCTACAAGGAGGGTGTAAAGAAGCATAACTAGTGTGTGTTGCTGTGTTTTTAAATGCTCTTAAAGCGTATTGTACTGAAGCTATTCCTATGGTGTCGGGGCGCTTTAGTCTCAGCAGGAACTGCTGTTTACGCAGAAAACTGTTGTGAGTCCATTTTGCCCGAAGCACCAAAACTGTAATGGCGCTGTGGTCACTTGCGCAATTATCAATGCGGCAAGAATAATCACAGGTTCATAAAATAACAGGACCGTCTGTTTTGACATGCATGAGTCTCAAGCTTCAAAATGAAAACATGAAACTACACATGCAGGCACATTTACTGTTGTCAACACGAAAAAATACGTTGATTTCATTAAATTATCGCATGGAGTTTTACAGCGTTTACTTTCTAAATTCAAACACCCTTTCTTTAAAACTGTACTGTTCCTGTTTAGTGTTGAAATAATCACTGTTTTGTGATTGCAGAGCAAATGAATCAGAATCATTGTCAAGCCAAACAGCTATTGCTCTTTCTAAGATATTGTCTCGTTCAGGTTAGCTCAATATCACCAGAGTACACTTTACACTTTATATCTGGGCAGATGCATGCAATGTTTTCTTTAAACCGGACATCCATGCGTTTTGTTGCAGTCATATTTCATAAATCATACTTCTGCATGACTGCTTCAGCCAACAGACTCATGGGGCACAGGCCCATGCTATAATTTTACGTGTAAACTGAAGATAGCACCTGTTCTTGATGTCTGGGGATGAAGAGCAATGTAGAAAAAATGTTTTTCTTAGGAGATTAGAAGAAAAAAGGGCAGATAAGGGGGTTTTCGTACCTGTAAAGCCATCTTGACAAACACATTGATAAGAGTTGACCAGGTCCTGGCATCTTCCTTCATGCTGACAAGGAGCAGACTCGCAGTCGTCTACGTTAACGGAGCAGTTTTCTCCTAAAAGTGGGACATGCTCGGATTGGTCGTATACAGGGACAGTGCATGAAGAAACTTTGGTATTTGTCATTTGAATGGAAAGCTTACCAGTAAATCCTGGAAGGCAGTGGCAAATGAAGCCAGCTGCCGCTTCATAGCTGAAATTAACCATGCTGAGTTCAGGAAGTACCCCGTAGTTCAGGACATCTGAGCGCTGGAAACACTTGCCACTATTGTCACATGGATGCTGCTCACACTCATTTATATCCACCTGGCAGTTATTTCCCTCATAACCTGGATACATATGCATGAACACATGAGCACAAACACTAAAAACGCAAAACATTTCATTCTGTCATCCTAATATGATATTTAGGATTAAATATTAGGAATTAATGTGTGTTTGTTCTGTCAATTTGAACATGTAAGTGATTCTCTGATTTCAGTTTAGTGATAAAATAGGGCATTTGATCCACAAATATTTTGTGCTGAACTACATGTACCTTCCCAGCAGAGGCACTCGTACTGGTTGGTTCCCTCTAAGCAAGCGGCTCCGTGCTGGCAAGGGTTGGACGCGCATTCAGGAATATCCTTTTCACACAGATCGCCTTCATAGCCCGTCCCGTCACAATCACACTCGTAGCTATAGAAATGAGACATATCACAATTCCAATTTTCACAATTATCCATGCAAATTAAGTAACAATACACTAGAGATATAGATATATTATATATGTTTTTTTATATATTTATATGGTAAATATAAATATAGTTGTTAATACACCGTGAAGTTACACTGTTACACAGTGAGCTTTTCTTGGCATCCGTATCTCCAGCTATTCCAATTGGTTTTACTGCTGCACCAGGTATTCCGAGCACCTCAAGCCATGTAATGACTCATCACTTTGAGGATTAATTCTTATCCCTGTTCAACTTTACTGTCTGCCATGCAGCCACAAGCAGACATAGTACAATGCTGGATGACACATAGGCCTTATGCTGGACTCAGCATGCAGTAGAATTCATCTAAAAGTACGAAAATAAAAACAAAATGTGACTTTTTTGCAGTTATTACCTTAAACGTTGTATTATCTAAGCCTTAATATAATTAAAGCAGGTTTTCTGCTATAACCAGTCAACAAAGCTGGATCTGTATGAGGATGCTGCCTGAGCTTCAGTTTTTTGTAAAGGTTTTCACCCTCAAACTGTTTCTTTGGTATCTAATAACTGAATTAAGCTCAGTTTGACATCATACATTTGATTGACCTTTAGTGCACACTACTCCAGTCAGTTTGTAATTGGGATCATGCTTCATGATTATTTCATCTTCCTCCTTTATTGTCATTCAAAAGCTCATCAGAATGTATACAGTTTCATACGTAGTTTCAGGTAAAAGCTACACTTAAAGTTAAGAGTAAATTAGACAGTCTAGGAAATCAATGTAAGGCACATTTTCCAATGATGAACTAAGGGAGGTGTGTATGATCCTACCTGTTGACCCCATCTATGCATTTGCCCTCATTCAGACAGGGCGTGCTGATACATTCATCAATGTTGACCTCGCAGTGTTGACCCTGGAAACCGGCCATACACTCACATAAGTACATGGCAACGTGGTCTTGGCAGGTTGCGCCGTTCTGACAGGGGTGGACCTCACATTCATCAATCTCCACCTCACAGTTAATCCCTGAAAGGTGCCAGAGCAAGAACGGCAGAGGGCCAAAGCGTGAGATTTGCAACACACTTAATTATCTTAGCACAGGTACAGTACCAAAATAACACAATAACACAGGAGCCGCCAGACTAAAGCTGCTGTGAAATCTTAATCTTTAGTTGGTACACAAGTGTGAAATGAGCCAGTATATTTTCCATGTTTACTATACTTCTACTCCCACATTTTAAGGACTTTAATGCCATCATTAAATAAGAATAATGTTATGGTCATAACTCATTATAGACCTAAAGGAATACCAAGTCAGTTTTGGGCTGAAATATTACTTTGAAGCAGGATATTTCAGTTTCAGACGCTTCAGACAGACTCAAACTTTTGGAACTCAGGTCTCTCTAATGTGAACAATAAGTAATTACCCTGGAGTCATTGATTAGATGTGGGCTCACCTTTGATTTTTAGCCAGGGAGTATAATTAGGCATGAACAGTCCATATTTCCTGTGTTTACTGACTAAATTCAAACAGTTTAAAATGATAGTTTATGCTTGCCAGCGAGTGCCCGGTGGCCCTGGAGCTCAGCCTGGCCCCAAAAAAGCCACAGGATGTCACCAACTGGCTCTTGGGACATGGAACATCACCCCACCAGTGAGGAAGAAGCCTGAGCTGGTGTGTGCAGCAGTGGCAACTAGACATAGCAGGGGAGGGAAGGTTCTGACTGCTCCCTATGCTCATGCACGGAACAGCAGTTAAGGATATCCAGCCTTCTTGGAGGCCTTTGGCCAACTTGTATATTACCAAGCAAGGTTCTGGTTCCCACAGATCCTGTGTTGATCAGAGCCAGAGCAGTAAATTCCCCAAACTACCACATAATAACCATTTGATGGAAGATTGAATGGTGGTTAAACATTTACAGTGGCTTTGAGAAGCCAGATGTTGGTGTTTGTAAGTTTTTTGGGCCTTACTGTTGTCTCCAAAGCACCAGTGTGCTCCTGTCTTTGTTGACATATGTAGTGACCTTCTGTCCCATTTGATTGGAAACATTATTATGGCAAATAATCAATAAGCATGGGTTTGGTATGGTGGTTTAAACAGAATAAAGATTATGGGTAAAAATATTTAATAAATTGAAACATGAAATTTATATATATATTACCCTACAATGTATGTTTTTATTAAATTTAATTTAAAGGCGTATTCTGAATGCACGATAACTACGATAACAGGAAGGGCTTTTAAATCTAGTTCTACTTCCCAAGAGATACATCTGTGGTCTGAGAACTTGGTTGCTTGAAAATTAAAACAGTCTTTTAGATTTTTAGGTAGCAGCAGCATCAATCTCCCCTTTTAAAAGTCCAGCCTGTCGTGAAACTGGCTGACTTCAGAGAGTACATTACCTTTATAACCTGGAGCGCAGTCACACGTGTAATGATCCACCTCATCCAGACATGTGCCATTGTTTTGACAGGGTCGGGAGGCACACTCATTGATGTCCAAGTCACAGTGGTAACCCTGAAATCCAGGCACACAAAAACACTGGTAGCCGCTGTGCCCGTCCTTACAGATGGCTCCATTCTGGCAGGGGTCAGACTGGCACTCATCAATATTCTCCTCACAGTTCAACCCCTGGTACCCAGCAGCACACTGGCATTGGTGCCCAGCATCAAGGATGTCCCTACAGGTGCCACCATTCTGGCAAGTTTCCATTGAACAAGTAGTCACATTAACCTGGCAGTAATCCCCTCCCAGTCCAGTGGGACAGTGGCATGAATAGCCGTTGACTCGATTGACACAGTAGGACTTAACTCCTTTGCAGGGGTTGCTCTGACATTCATCAACATCCTCGTCACATCGCAGTCCTGTGAAGCCCTCTGGGCAGCTGCAGGTGAATTCATTAGTCCCAAGTTTGCTGGTACAATTAGCGCAAGATTCCTTCAAACAGGCATCAAAAAGCTCATCACAGTGTTTGCCTGTGTATGATATGGGTGCTGTGGGGCACAGGCACACATAGTCATCATGGTGGTCAACACAGGTTGCACCATTGCTGCAGGGGGATGATAAACACTTGTCTGCTGCTGCTGTGCATAGGAAGCCTGGAGAGGAACAAAATAACAATTGTTAAGACAATATATGGGAAATAACACGCCCATATTAGAAATATAAATCTCAATGTCCAGTGTGTCTGTAAAAAAGCTCAGAAGCATACTGTGAAGAAAGGTTTATCATTTCAAAGATGTGTTTATCGTAACTTATTCTTTGAAACACTTCAGCAACCCTACAAATCATCGATATAGATCAAATGCATCACCACAAGCAATATGTACAGATTCTCATATAACTGAATGATCAAAAGAGAAATCAAGTCAGTTAATGGATAAAAAGAATGTGAAGTTCCAGTTTTTTATCCTCATTTATAAGTCACTTTGGATAGAAGCTTCTGCCAAACGCATAAACAATTATTAACTTTATTTCAATCCCATCAATAAATCACCAGGACCACTGCTCCACTTTACACTTCTGTTTAAAGCAAAAGTATGGAGGAAAAAATTTGTCCTTTTTGATTAGGACTGTTAAACAGCTGATAAGACATGCATGGTTAAAAAGAGACAGCTTGTCATGCCCTAAAAATGTAAGATAATCAAAATTCTAAGATATATGCACATTAGCAAATATGAATCAGTGTTAATTATACCAGTGTCTGTCACTCCATCGCCTGGTAATTTAAACATGATTGGAAATTTTACCAAAGCCACATAGCTAACTAACCTTCCCCCTTTAGCTTTGGCTGCACTATGGTTTATAGCTGGCCATCTATACATATGACCTTTGTAAGTGCTTAGAAACCTATCTGAAGCACCTCTTTTCTTTAGATTTAATGTTGAAGCACAGGTTGTAAAATGTAAACTTATTACCTGCCAGTGCTAGCAGCGATCAGTTTAGTTAATGGAGATTTTACCCACTATAGTTAGTGAGGCATAAGTATATTAGGAATGTCACTAAAAGAGCTAAGCTTGGATTACAAACTTGCAATAAATATTAGAAGAACAATGTGCTCAGGATTTTGGTTTGGGTTCCAGTACAATCACATGCTATATATAACTACCATCGTCTTTCACACAGAAAAGTAGGACTTAAAGAACCCTAACCCTTAAAGAACACGTCTTTCGCACAGAAAAGTAGGACTTAAAGAACCCTTAAAGAACACGTATTTCACACAGAAAAGTAGGACTTAAAGAACCCTAACCCTTAAAAAACACGTCTTTCACACAGAAAAGTAGGACTTAAAGAACCCTAACCCTTAAAGAACACGTCTTTCACACAGAAAAGTAGGACTTAAAGAACCCTAACCCTTAAAAAACACGTCTTTCACACAGAAAAGTAGGACTTAAAGAACCCTAACCCTTAAAGAACACATCTTTCACACAGAAAAGTAGGACTTAAAGAACCCTAACCCTTAAAGAACACATCTTTCACACAGAAAAGTAGGACTTAGAGAACCCTAACCCTTAAAGAACACATCTTCCACACAGAAAAGTAGGACTTAAAGAACCCTAACCCTTAAAGAACACGTCTTTCACACAGAAAAGTAGGACTTAAAGAGCCCTAACCCTTAAAGAACACGTCTTTCACACAGAAAAGTAGGACTTAAAGAACCCTAACCCTTAAAGAACATGTCTTTCACACAGAAAAGTAGGACTTAAAGAACCCTAACCCTTAAAGAACACATCTTCCACACAGAAAAGTAGGACTTAAAGAACCCTAACCCTTAAAGAACACATCTTTCACACAGAAAAGTTAGCCGAGCTCCTGGTCGTTCTATAGTTAATTTACAAGTGTGTTCATTAATGTAAAAACAATGTAATTATGTGCCTTCTGTTGTCTTTCATGGTATGTGTGTTGAAAATCAGAATGTAAGTTGAAAACCTTTTCTAGTTCTTAGGTGAGTTCATGAGTGAAGGAATTCACTAAAATAAAACACTATGAACCATCAGTCAAGGCCTATGACCATCATTCAGCTGGGTATGCTACAAGCTGTGCTTCTTGATTGGATTCTCCTTGTATTTTTGACACTTTTACTAAATCTGTTATGATGAGTAAAACTCCAACGCAAGAGTTCTTTACAAACAGTAGCAACTAATTGAGCTTTCCAAATGTCAACAAAAGCCATCCATCCATTTTTTATACCCGCTTAATCCATCGGGTCGCGATGGGGCTGGAGCCTATCCCAGCGGTCACCCTGGACAGGTCGCCAGTCCATCACAGGCCTCACAGAGATAAACAACCACACACGCTCACACTCACTCCTAAGGACACTTTTAGAGACACCAATTAACCTAACAGGCATGTTTTTGGACAATGGGAGGAAGCTGGAGAACCTGGAGAACCACGCATACACGGGGAGAATATGCAGACTCCACACAGAAAGGCTCGGGGTGGGGATCGAAGCTGGAGCCCTCTGCTGTGAGGCGTCGGTGCCAACTAAAGCCTTTATGGAAAAAGCCTTCAAATCCTGGACCGTTTGAAAATGAAACGCTGCGGCTGTCATTCAGGAGCAAGGCAAAGACTTAGAGGCCAGGTTTCCCCTTGATACTGATGATGAATGTGCTGGAAAACATAATGGATGAGCTTGGAGCACTCAGGGGGACACAGAAAGAATGTCAAGAAACTGAGACATGGCAGCAGAAGCATTTACCCAACTCCAACGCCTCTTTACCTGACTTTAAGATGACATGAGCCAGCAGAGACAGAAGGTATCGCAGTGCTTGTTAGCAACAGATGGTGCAATCCTGGACACTGTTAAGGAGAGGCTCTGCATGCAGGACATTGAACTGTCAGCTGGGAGTTTACATCCATTATCTACCAAGAAAGTTCATCTGAGTTCTTCTGGTGGAGGAGCTACAATTCTAACCTTTCAACTGCTCTGCCAGAAAAAATAAAATGCTTGATTTATGTAAAAGATGTCCAAAATCAGACTACAATCTAGCTCTCCTCACCTCCAGCTCTCCTCACATTGTTAGGCCAGAACGTGCCCCAGTACAGACTTTGGAAAAAATGGTCTCATAGGGCTGAAGAAGGCGATGCTTTGAGTCCACATGCTTGAATGCTGTCTGTGAGCCACGTGGATATCATATCAAGTGTGGCAGATTACATTAAGTTCTTCATGGACAGTGTTATTCCCACAATGACGGTGAGGTACTTCCCCAGTAACAAAGCCCAGATCACCAGTGACCTGAAAAAGCTGCACCAAACATCAAAAAGGAAACCTTCAAGGAGGGGGAAAAGAGTTATTGAGGACTGTTCAAAAACAGCTGAAAAAAGGTAGAAAACAGGCTCCAGCAGAGGTCAAGGATGAAAAAATCCCAGATTTTATGGTGAAAGAGGACCACACTGATGAAAACCTGGACCAAACCAATGAGCCGGACATTTATTTAACCTAGAAAGGTGTGACATTTTAACCAATACAGCTTAATGGTCAGACCAAGCATGGCCATAGAAGCTAAACCTGAGCCTACAGGGTAGAACAAGAGCATATTTTATGCCTTAAACTCTCCACCGTTGAATACACGGAGTAAGACCATTTTACTTTATGTTTTCCTGGCTTTAAAAGTGCTCTTTATGAACCTTAAGAAAGATAAAAGATGTCTATGTCAAGCAGGCAAATTCTGACACCTTCCTCTCCTGTCTCCTAACGAGGTGTTTGACATTTACCACAAGCAGAAATGCAATGTATGGAGTCACAGCAGGAGGAATAAAACCCTTCCAATCACATGGCAGAGAATGGTCACATCTTCTAACAACAACATCCCAGTAACAATGTGTTAGTATCCTCCATATAACACCCATATTCCTCATTTCCCTCTGTGACTATCTCAACACCTCCGCTTCCTTTCTTGGGCATCTGCTGTCACTTCCATCTAACACCAAACCTTCCTCCTCCTCCTCCTTCTTTTCCAAAGCTGATAAAGTCTGAGATGCACTCTGCTGTTTGTGCTACATCAGAGTCCAAGAAGGTAGTAATAAAAGCAGTAATATTATGATGGCTGGAAATGTTTCCCTTTGAAGAAGGTAAGCATGCATCAGAGTCACACCGATAGATTGTGACAGTTACTTTACGTTTTAAAGGTTTTTGTACAGTTCTTCCATTCTTCCCACTTGCTGATCTCAGCCTAATGCCTTTTCCAGTCAGTCCTTTCGTCTTGCTTTATCTTTTTATCCAGTATCTCTCATTGCCTATCCTGAGGTCAGTTTTACTTTATTTGTTTTTGTCATTGTTCTCTTCTCCCCACGTGTCAAAGAAAGCCCAGAGGATCCTTTCCAGGAGCCCCGTGAGGCTGAATTCAGTTAAAACCATGCATCTTTTCCTGCTCCAGCTCTAATCTCATGAATCCTGTTTAAGTGGCCTTACAGACAGCAAGGGTTTCCTCACTCTTCACCCCTTCATCCAAACCCAATCAACCCCTCACACATTCCAGGGAGCTGATAACAGCTCCTCCCACACACACCCACCTACCCCGTCACAAAGCACTTCATAGATCATGGTTATGGCCAGACAGGGTTGATCCCTGGCACTGGCTGGTACCAGCGCTGACAATGAGCAGAGCCGCCGACTGTTAGCAGGTAGAGGGACCTCAGGACAAACTGCTGAGGCTCTCCAGAGACCTCAGCATATCTCTGAAGAGTGGAGTTTGATTATCACACCTCCTGATATGGAAGCCAGGGATTTGATTCGCATGTAATGGTTTTGCTTTAAAAGTTTGGCTTTCAATTAAAGCATTTATTCTAAAAACACTATTTAACAATATGATTTAACAAGAGAAGCTTATATATGGTAAGTTTATTTTAAAAGCATTTACAGGATATGGATCTACACTTTCTGATTTAAAAAAAAGATGCACGTTTGCTCTGTTCAAGTCCTCCTTTTATCATAATTTATTTTTGTATGATACATATGTGTCACATTATTTTCATACACAGAGATCCTTCTGAAATACATTTTTGAGGAAAAATAATTTTGCAAAACACTGAAAATTAATCCAGATTTTTAAGCTTCACACGGTCCAAATTAGATATAAATATATATATATATATTTACCTATATCATGAAGCCTAAATGTTAAATAAACATGTTCCATCAGAAATAAAAAATCATGTTGACCCAAAGATAGAAAAAAGAGCCAAATGTGTATGAATCAGCAGCTAAATATCCCCCAATAAAAGCACATTTTTTACCGTTTTTTAACATATTTTCTTCAAACCACAGAACTTTGCTGTCATCTGACTAATTACAGATGGAATTACTTAGTTTGAAGCTGACACCCACAGGCGAGGCATGAAAGAAAGACACTATTGAGATAAAGAATGATACATCTTGTTGGCCTGTCACTGGATTAATTGATATGAACATTTCAAATATGAACTCAACTTCTGGAAGGACACATTGTCCAAAACCTACACAATATAAATGAAGTTAGTGCTATGTAGGAATGCATTAAATATGTAAAGATAGTGTGGGATCCATGTAGGAGTCAAGCAGGTGTAAAAGGCAGAAGGAAGCACAGAAACACAGAGAGTCAACATAGAGTCCCACTGCAGGGCAGAGGAGCTGCACTGGAATTCACAGAGAAAGGGAAGCCCCTTACGAACCCACAAGTTGAGCTCAGAGGAATTTTACTGAATCACTACAAGAGACCAGCACCTCTGCCAGGGTTCAGCTTTGTGCTCCAGAGACTCCACAGCAGGTGGCTGCTTTGCTTAATGCAAAAAAAATGCACAAATGCCCCCTGACTCAGTCCCAGCTACAGAGTCTGTGACGCACATCCTTTTGTCTTCTGTGTGCCGTCACAGGCGTAGGTTTGTGTCTGGTTTGGAGGCAGAATGTGTGCCATGTTCAATATGAAAGTCCGGTTAGTTTTCAGAATATCAAACATGATAAATAATGTTTGCGTGTACTTTAAAAAGCAGAATAATTTACTTTTTCAGTGCATTCACTCCAGGTTTCCGTCTCCCAGCAGACCAGATTCGGCTGTATTCACTCACAGGCTCTGACACATGCACTTGACTCCCCTGTGTGCATCATCTGCAGATGACAGCACCACAGGAAGCCCAATTATTGATTCTGTCCTCTATTTTAAAGCTGCCGTTGTTGTTTCGGCTGGACTTCATCTACAGCCCTCAAGATGTTTTTTTTAAAAAAAACATTCTCTGCTTTTCACAGACGCAGGAAATGTAGAAACCAAACTTTTCTTCTGCAGCGCCAGTCGTTCTCATCTTATTCGTAGCTTTAAAACTTTAGAGCAGAGTGCCAGGTCTCTTTCCATGCTGCTTAATACCCATCGACCTCTCCATTCAAAGGAGACAAAAAAACTGTGCAGCCGGACGCTCGGCTCGTTACCATGGTGATCTTTAACAATGGCATCCACAGCCATTATGCTATGGCTGGTGTGCCACCACTTAAATGAGCTTCAGACGCCTCACACAAACGAAGGTTGCGGGAAAAATGGGTCAGCGGGGCTTCATAGGGTTGATGGGGTTGACTGACCACCCCCACCCATGCACACCCAGGCACACCCTGGGACAGGGGGTGCACATGCTGTAGATTAAACACCCACCAAGGGGCTACATAGAAGTGAAAACGTTAGGATGTTGGATCTAATTTGGTGGTAAATGCAGTGATAATATGTTTTTTAACTTTTTAAATTGAGTTCCAACTGTTTTTGACTCTTACGCTCCTGCGATAGTGACTCCAAGCACACATCAAAACAATGTCATGCATGAGCACACACACATCACCAAGCATTACTGCACAAAAGCACTAAACTTACAGGCAAAGTTTGTCATTAAAAGTGTGGATTAAAACTATATAAACATTCACAGCAGGAATGTTTCAACATTCCTGCTCTCCACTCAGACACAACGATACATGGAGCGGTTGAGCTGCTGCTGGTGAGAACTTACCCAGTTTGAACATCATCATAGAGATAAGCACCGTCCTCTGATATCTTGACCAAACTCTTCCAAACTCCATGTTTAACAGGCTGCTGATGTCTCCAGTCAGTGTGAAGTGATGCTGTCAGTCTACAGGGTCTCCATCCAACATGTTGCAGAGTTTTAGCCACTGCTCCAGGTTAGCTGGTGAGAGCATGCACCAGCACCTCCATGCTGGACCACTGAGATCATGGGTATGAGTCTGTGGGAGAGTGTGTTCTGGAGGTTGTGGGTAGGGGTGTGTGTGTGTGAGTCTCTGAAGAGACCAAGCTGGGACGGAGTAAAGCAGAGTAATCACCCCAGCAGAGAGTGAAGGATGAAAAACATGAAATGGAGTCGAGGAACGGACTCATTCATCAACAGATTTATTCACAGACAACTATTTACATCTTTGAGTTACAGCTCGGAGAGTTATTTAGAAACTCCAAAACCCACAAGGATGCACTTTTATCCACACTGACTCCAAGTCTTAAAATCATCTTAAAAGTTCTATTTTTTTAAAAATAGCTTAGAATTTCCTATGGATTTTTCAGCTTTCAACTTTCAACTTTGTTTTTCAGCTTTCTGACAAATAAAAAATGTAAAAAAAACAATTAACAGAGAATATTCTAAACAGTCGCTGAAGGAAACGGGTGAGAGAGGGTCAAAAAGAGAGAAAGTGTGCCAAAATATGTCATGCTTTGAAATATTGGATCAGAACAAAACGGACTGAATGGAAATAAAAACAAAGCACCGCTTTATGTTGTATTTTATAAATAGTTCTTTTTACAGAAGCCTGCAGGCTGCCTTTGCCTTTACAATCTTTACAATCCAACGTTTTAATCTCATTGTGATTGTACTAGTTGATAGGATGGAAACTATAATACTGCTAGAATAAATAGCAGCTACTGCATCAAACTAGCTGCTCCTCCTGCTAAAATGACACTGGATGTAAAAAGGTTCAGAACTTGTAATGTTTTTCAGTTTAAACAATGGTTTGCGTTACATTTCTGGATAAAAGGAACAATAATAAAGTTAATAATAAGGATTTATGCTGTTAATTTAGATCATGACAACTCTGCTGTGGGCCAAGCTTGGAGTCCAGTCCAGGATTATTATGACTATGCGAGGGATCAATGGATGATCCCTCACTATTGCCCCCAGTGCCCACCCCCACCTCTGAGGGAGGGAGCTTATCCAGCACCTATCTAGTTGGCGGAGGCCTCTTTGGCAGCTTGACGAATGCCTTACTCACCCCCCTGCACTCCCACATACACCACCCACCCCCATCCCCCTCCTCCAACCCCAGTCCCCAAGCACAGCGCCAGGCTTAACTCCAACCTGCTGCGTTTACAACAACTTCAAAAGTTTTAATTAAACACTTGGCAAAGGGGGGGTGGTGTAAAGACGATAGGCCCCCTCACTCCAGTGCCTTCGACATGCAAAATGTAAAAGCACAAAGTAGTGATTCACTGCAGATCCGTTTGTCTTTTTATCTGCTTCACAACACAGAACCAGAAACAAAGCGTCCACGACACTCTGTTTTCCATCCTTCTTCCATGACTGTGCAAAGATATGACAAATGTTCACCGTAAGAAGGGCTTACATAAGGAGTCACACTCAGAGAAGGTGGATGTCACATTACTGACAAGTGCAGCCAGCAGAGAGTCTCACAATCCCGTGATGTCATCCGGTGTTCAAATGCATCCACAAATTCACTTTAATGGAGATAAAACCCACAAATAATTCAACTTATGTGTTAAAGCTGAGAAAAATCTGTCGTAATGGACGTTTTTTATAAATACATGTGTTTAAGTGATGCTGATTTCATGGTGAGTCATTCAGACCTTCTGACCATTCTCACCTGGCGAGCACAACAACCTCTATAGGAGCTGCTGGAAACCTGCTCTGCTGTTTCCACAGGCGTCTGAAGTGATTATCTGTGAAGATCTCAGTCGAAAACACTCCCAACTTAACTTATTTTATCGTTACTGTATATATATATATTATTGTTTTTCTTTTTTTCATATTTCCTCAACAATTTATAAATAAATAACAATTTACACTACTTTATTCATTATTAATATTATTAAGTGTCATTGAATTTAGTTGAAAGTGGGTTTTCTTACATTAATGAAATAGCTATATATTTAAAAGTAGCTATATATATATAAAAGTGAATTGCTGTTAGAATTTAAATCTAAATTTAATTGAGATGATGAGATTAAATCATGGATAATTGTCATAGTTCTAAATTAAATGTAATTATTAGCTCAGAATTTCCTACTGATTTTTCAACTTTCTGACAAATAAAAAATGTAAAAAAATACCAAAACAATTAACAAAGAATATTCTAAACAGTCGCTGAAGGAAACGGGTGAGAGAGGGTCAAATAGAGACAAAGTGTGCCAAAATATGTCATGCTTTGAAATATTGGATGATCCCTCACTATTATTATTATGAAACCATTGTGACTTTGTGGCTCACAGAAATAAAATTTCACTGTTTTAAAAATGTTCTTTTTATTAGGATTAACTTTCTGAATGTCATCGTCGTGACGTTGTGACTCATTATGAGAAAGTCTTACAATCTTCTGCTTATCAGACATAATAAAATAATGTTTGCAAGTGTGAGGAAACCAAAATGTTTTGTTTGCAGCATCATGAGGATAGTTCAGAAGGCTCCCTGCTTATCTTTAGTAACAACTGTTCTGGCAACATGTTGAAGTATCTGCCGTATCAATCGATGAATAGAAGCATTATCAGCAAACAGACTGTGACAGAACTGTTAATACTGTCTTAGTGAGGCAGCATGCAATCATTGATCCAACAGTGTTAGATAATATATGTATGAGACAAGCATATCAAGATAGGATTATGCAAGGAAATAGGATTCAGAATTATATGTAGTTACTTAGAATAAGATACTAAAGCATCAATTCTACTGTGAGTTTATCTTGTTTTGTTCATGTAACGCCGATGCAGGCATAACAGGTTAAACATATACGAAATAAGTTACTTTATAACATTATATTGTAAGAAAAACCGAAGATTTACATGAAGAAACACAGTCGAGAAACTGTGGACTGTTATTAAAATGTTCATTTCCAGAATGACTCAGTTCAGTTGGGATAAGATAAGCGTGAGTATGAATGAGACAAGCGTTCTGTCCTTGTTGTATCCTTTAAGAGCAGCTGGACAGACAAATACACACTCATCAAGGGCACAGACAAACTCGTGCATATCAACAAAAAACGTTCTGATTAACTGATGACGACTCAATCTTTCAGGAGCTTATCGTCCGTACAGCACGGTGTGGTGCAGTGCATCTGCTGGAAGTGCCAGTGAGTGCTCTGTGAGCTCACAATGCACAATACAGCTTCCAACGCGCCCTCCTCCTTTACACCGTCACTGTATGATAACACAGAGGACCTCACAGCAGGCATTCACACATTCATGACATCACGGTGAACACCGGGAACATGCACTGTTGCATCCCGACGGTGAAAGAG
Organism: Leuresthes tenuis; assembly: GCF_036924035.1. Taxonomy (NCBI): domain Eukaryota; kingdom Metazoa; phylum Chordata; class Actinopteri; order Atheriniformes; family Atherinopsidae; genus Leuresthes; species Leuresthes tenuis. Next base: position 2,824,159 of record NW_027325360.1, read on the forward strand.
CTGTAAAGCTGCTCTCGTGGCAGATTGCTGTTTGGTGAATCACTAAGTGGAGTCATTTCCTCAGATCAGACCTTCTGCTGTCACACATACTTTCATTTACACTGTTTGTGCACATTTCTGCAGGACAACAAATTCAGAAGAGAGTTTGCTTATATTCTAACAGAGAAGGTTAAAGGGAATAATGCAGAAGATGGATGTTTTATAATCATATGTCATGTGGTGCACCTTCTGAAATAAATCACCTTTACTTGGTCATTTGGCTAAATAGATGTAAATGTAAATGTAATTTATTTATACAGCCCTTTACAACAATCCATTTCGGTACCAAAGTGCTTTACATCAGATAATAAATAAAGAAAAGAATAAGTACAAAACAATAAAATAACAGTAAACGCAATAAAATAAAATACAGCAAAATTGAATAAGATGATATAAAAGAGTCACCGTACTACTGGGTATTAAAAGCCATCTGAAATAAATATGTTTTTAGCCTAGATTTAAAGATTTTAGATGCGGAATAAGTCCAATTTTCTTTTCCACAAAAGTTTATAAGATATTCAGGATAATATCATTCATGACACAGAGTGTCATTTTAGCAGAGGAGCTTTTGATAAATGTTAGCAAGACAAACCTCACTCACTTTCATTTTACACTGGGACAGGCTTTGCTTTCAATGGCAGGATCAAATGTTGGTGTTTTATGTTCTGCCCTGGATAATACGGCAGCTGTATTTGTAGACAGATCGCTGACAAGAAAGAGTAGCAGGTGTGATTCCAGGTTGAGAGCGATTTACTGAAATCCTCTGAGACAATTTGGTAAAACTGCAACACAAAGTTACCATTGAAATTAAATATATGCAACAACTCTGGTCACTTTCTTCTTTCCTTTCAGGTTATAAACCAGGTAAATAACAGCATAAACACAGTAAATGGCGATGATGTTTCACTCATTAACATAACATGCAACACGAATGAGGCCTGAATTGAATCCGCCTATGCTACTAGCTACAAACCTGTTAGCATTAGCACTGTAAGCACTATTTCACCAACTAAAAGAAAAGGTTTTTAACTGTATTGCACTTTTAACAACTTAAATGAGCTAACAGCAGCCATATTTAATGATGGATCAAACAACAACCACTCTGCATGTGTTAGCGTCAGATCTTTTCAGGCGCAAAGCCCAGACCTGCCACTAGGGGCACTAAACATCACTAAGACACTGACAGGAGTCAGAACATTTAATCTATTTGTTTTTGCTTTGGTTTTGGCCTTAAAGTATCATAGTTAAAGAGTTCTTATTTCTATAAGATGAGTGAAATGACACAGAAGTTTCCAGGTAACGACCACAATATGAGCTGTTAGATTCCTTGAATGCTAAAGCGAACATGAAGTGATCGTTTCCAGTCATTTAACAATTCATTCTGGGTGCCTCTCGATTATCTTTGTACACTTCATGATTCCAAATAGTTTTTATTAAGTCCAGAACAAGGGAAAGCTTTCTATTTTGTGGAAAGCATCCTAATCTGGCTCAAGTGTTTTCTGACAGGTCAAATTCCTGTTGGTGACTTCACATTATTCCAGTTTCCTGCCAAGAAACCATGACAACACATAAACAAGAAAAACGTTATATTTCTAAGCATGACAGCACATGAGATCCAGCTGTTCATGTTCAGCCAGAATAGTCCAGGCAAAGTAATTGTAAATTATTTTTTTGCAGCTTAGATCATTTCTATGAGGTGTCCAGAACAACATACTAAAAGTCCTAAGAAATCCTAGTTGAGGAAATATGTTAAATTCTCATTAATCCGAGATGTGAGCCAATAAGGCCAAACAACAATACACCTCAATGGGGCCATTTTTTTCCTTTACTCCTATCAAAATGAAACTTTATACAATGAAAGTACCCATGAAAAGTAACATTTTTTGTATTGCAAGTTTCTTTGAAAATGAATTTGAATACGTGAATGAGCTATACACTAATCTAAAATGCCCAAAATACACCCAAATAGGCTTAATTTTTTCCTTTATTCCACAATAAAACTTTACATGGTAAAAGTATACATGAAAAGTAACTTTTTTTTCCTCAACTAGGATTTCTTAAGACTTTATTGTTCTGGACACTTCACAGAAATTATCTAAGCTGAAAAAAATAATTTTACAATTAGTTCTATTTTTGGCTCCAAAATGAGTTACTTTGCCTGGACTAGAACTGGATACCATATATCAAAGTGAGCAGAATATCTCCCAGCAACTGGGCACTGGTTTGTGAGTGTTTCTGAGCAGTCGTAGAAGCAATAAGTGGATATTTTTATGTAGAACTGTATGAGCACAAAGCACCAACTGTTTCACTCACCTTTTGCAGTTCAGACTTGTGCCCTTTTAGTGACGGAGCAGTCAAACCCCATCCACTTATCTAAGAGTACTGCTCTTTCAGAAAGCTGAAAGAGTCAACTTGTTCTTGGCGATTACTGGATCAAACAAGTTCCTTCTGCATGAAAATACTAAAACAAGCAAATATCTTATTTTTTTAGCTTTGAATGACATTTAAGGTGATAATACATTATTGTAACACTCCATGAAGCCATAAAAAATTATTTTACAATTAGTTCTATTTTTGGCTCCAAAATGAGTTACTTTGCCTGGACTAGAACTGGATACCACATATCAAAGTGAGCAGAATATCTCCCAGCAACTGGGCATTGGTTTGTGAGTGTTTCTGAGCAGTCGTAGAAGCAAAAAGTGGATATTTTTATGTAGAAATGTATGAGAACGAAGCACCATTACGCCTCTTAGATGCCTTCTACACAGTGTAACCGTGATGTTGGAACTAAAATCCTTTAATTTATCCAAAGCCAACACAACACTCAAATATGAAGCTGTTTCACTCACCTTTTGCAGTTCAGACTCGTGCCCTTTTAGTGACGGAGCAGTCAAACCCCATCCACTGATCCAAGATTACTGCTCTTTGAGAAAGCTGAAAGAGTCAACTTGTTCTTGGCGATTTTTAAAATACTACAAGCAAATACCTTATTTTTTAGCTTTGAATGACATTTAAAGTGATAATACATTATTGTAACACTCCATGAAACCGTAAAAACCATAAAACATGGAAAAGTGTGCCATGGACCCTTTAAGGAGATGTGTTTTAATGCTTCCTTTATCATATTCTTTAGTATAGGACACTTTGAAACACCCTTTCGGGGAGGTACATGATCTTTTATACCACAGTTTCTAGCTCCACAGTCAGAGCGGTTACATGTTGGCCTTCGGATCGGATTAATGGTTAAATTACAATAAGATTGAGTTATTCAGTTCATGTAGACACCTTAATCTGACAAGAAATCGAATCGGATCGGGTTACTTGTGATTGAATTAAGACCCCGAGATAACTCGATCCAAAGAACACATTGAGTGAAATAACATATATTCCTGAATCAGTCCTTTTTAAACAGATTAACTTATCTTTTTACCACACTTTCCTTCCAGTTTAAGTACGTTTTTGAGGTCAAGGTAATGTTCCTGATCATTCAGCTGTACCCCAAGTCTCAAGTGGAGTCAGATTCTACTGGATTGAAAAGGATAAGACTGGATATTCCCTGTTACCCTGCCCCTATATAACAATACCAATGTCTATAATCAGTTTATGTTTTTAAGTGCTGGGAGAACAATAAATGAATGAAATGATGCTTCTGCAATAGCTCCCAGCAAATGTGCAGTGATGATGATACAGAATGCTTGTTTTTTAAGAATTACACCTTCAAAAGATCAGAGAGCACAATGAAACAGAGATTTTTATTCAAATGGCTTTGGCCTCGTCTCTTAAGGCCAGCGTAAAACCCTCAGCAAACCTCCCATAGGGTGCGATGCGTACATCCTGATTAATCATGTTTAAGTTCAAGTGAAGATTGAGACGTATGCGTTTAAAATTTAGAATAATAATTACGTTCTGCACAGAATCTGTACCTCTGCCTCTTTGGGTTTCTGTTGATATGCAGAGCATCTGAGGAGGAGACACAGTGGGTGGCATTTTACAAGCAAAGGGTCGAGCAGCTGTCTTCTAATGGCCATCTTATGCTAATTCTGCTATTGAATGGTAATAGAGATTTATAACAGCTCATCTTTGCAAACTGAGGAGTTACGAGGCATAATTGCTCAAAACAGTTATCACGCAAAAGAAAAAGCTGAAATTTAACTCTAGGAAACCTATTGAAGTGACAAAAGGAGCATAAATGTGATATTTCAGGCAGTACATCCACACTTTTAACATGCCTTAAGATGATATTCTGACTGAAATCATACGAAATCAAGGTCCTCAAAGTCAGATTAAAGCAGCCAGATAATGAGTTTGTGTTTTTGTTTTTGTTAGAGAGTAATTAAAAGTGTTTTTAGCCTCCTGTTTTCTGTTTTTGTGGGAATTCCCGGCAACATTTTCCACCTTCTGTTGAGAGAGCAAGAGCCGGACATATAATTCATGAGTCTACTTAAAGCTCCAGACAGGAGATTTGCTTTGGTCTTCCATCTCATCCTCACTCCCTTTTGCTCTTCGTATGACTGTTTGTATGTGGGGGTCTCGCTCTCTCTCCAGCATGCCCACACTCACATTTCCCTCCCTTTTGCATCTCAACATCCCTTCCAGTCTGACCCTCCACAACAATGGCATCTCAAAAGACCTCAAATTGCCTTGTGACCCTTAACTTCACCCCTCGCTTCTTCATTTTTAAGCTCTGCCAACAAACAATGTGACTGAAGCTCAAATAGAGGCATTCAGACTCCATTTAACAACCATCCACCATTACTCCCATCTATGTTTACATGCCTACAGCTTTGTATTAAGCAAAATATGTTTTTTTAAATGAAACTTAAGCAATTGCCCCACTTAGACACCAAAGGCCAAAAAGTTGAAAATTTAAAGCACCAAAGTGTTAATGGTAGTAAATTTTCTTTCCTGATTTGACTTAATTTTTTTTTTTAAGTGTTGAAATACTGACTTAATAAATCAACTTAGTTAATCTGACTTTGAGAAACTTGATTTAAATATGTTGTTTTCTAATTAAACTTAAGCAATTGCCACATTTGGACACCAAAGCCCAAAAAATTTAAAAGTTAAAGCACTAAAGTGTTAATGGTAGTAAATTTTCTTTCCTGATTTGACTTAATTTTTTTTTAGAAAGAGTTGAAATACTGACTTAATTAATCAATTTAGTTAATCTGAGTTTGAGAAACTTGATTTAGTACGATTTCAGTTAGAAAACCACCTCATAATTAGCTCTTTCTGACCCCTGCTGTAGTAGCACCCTTCTTAATATCAAAGTATTAGAAATGAATACATTCCAACAAACAGTAATCAGGAAAAATACCCTTATATTTTCAGAAACATTAGGTAACATCGTTAGAGGAGCATAAAGTCACAGTTAAAATAGTTTCCTCTTCTGTGGAAGTTGCCTTTAAGAGGATGTGTGCAATATTCAGTAGAAATGTGAAGGCAGCTGCCAGAGAGTTTAGATTTTCACATCAGACACTTTGATTGTTACCGAGGAAGTCCAGATGCATGAATGTAGCTGCAACATGTTACAGGTTGAACACAAGTTCAATGAAATCAGACATTTCTGGCTAACAGCTTAGCGGTGGCTACGGTGCAATGGCCTGCATCCTCCTCGGGGAATTAGTTTGCATAGTGGGTGATCCTATAAGAGGATTCTGGTCTGTTAATGAATCTTAAAGGGCAAAGGCCTTAGATACGTGACTAAATCTCTGAGGTTTCTCACTCAGGGAGGAATGTTGTTGCCTGACAGTGGGTCTCTGTTGTGTCTTCACTAATTGCTGCGACTGCCTCCAGTACCTGATTTGTGCAGTAAAGTGATTTACAGGCCAGCCGAGGCTTTTCTTGTTACCTGTGTTTATGAAAGTCCTTGTTTTCTCTGAGGTAAAAAAAACAGCTGACCCCTGCTTTAATGATATTTTCTCTCTTTGGTCTAAGGCGATTGTCAGGCCTCTGTCTGCTGCCCTGTCCCCCGGCCTCTTGTCTGCCGTAATCTTAATGAAAAGGCTAATAAGCATGAAAGACAGGGTCTTCAGCAGCAGCCCCCTGTCACCCCCCCAGAAGGAGCCCACAACCATTCTAAATATTATCCGTTAACCCTTCGACAAACCTGGGCTGAAGAATGTCTGCTCAAATGCTCGAGTAATGAAAGGGATTTGAAGAAAGCTCGGAAAGATCAAAGAAACCATCCTCCAGTAATATTTGGAGGACAAATATAATAGTAAAATATGACATTCCGTTTATCTTTTAAGATTGTGTCTGTCTGTCAGCTTAGCTCTTATGTTACTTCCAGGAATTCACAGCAGGGGGGGGGGGGGGGTCCACTCAGACTAGACAGACATGTTTATCTCCTCTGGTGCAGCAGTTTTACTGTATGAGAGAATAATTGTTGTGTCCTGGTTCGAATCCTGGCTGTGGCCTTTATATGTTAGCATGTTCTGTCTGTGCATCCGTGGGTTTTCACCTCGACTCCGGCTTCCTCCCACTATCCAAAAAACATGCATGTTAGGTTCATTTGTCACTCTAAACTGGCCCTATGTGTTACAGGGCCCCTGTGATGGACTGAAACCCGTCCAGGCTGTACCCCACCTCTCACCCTGGGATAGGTCCCAGAACCCCAACGAGCCTGAATTGGATTAATCTGGCATTTAAAATGGTCAGATGGACTAAATCCCAATCCAAACTGAGCAGAATCTGACGGATAAGGTTCCTGTGGATCTAATTCATCACATTCACTGGATTTAGATCCGAATGGACTCGAGATCTGAGGAACTTCTTCTGTGATTTAGTTAAACGATCAGAAGCTTTTGCATTAGTAAGAACTGCATGTGAAAGGCTAGCATGGCTATAAGATGCACTTTACTTTTCAGCAGTTTGCTCATGTAAGGACAGGTGAACATATGCATATAATTTGTATTGTTTTGTCCAATTTCTCAGCCTGTCTTTGTCTTAAATTGTTCTTCTTTTTCCTTTTTAATGTTAAATCTGTGTTTTTTTTCACTCTTATAGTGCAATCCTGTTCCAGTAGTCTGTAACTCAGTTTGATGTAATAATAATAATGCAAGTATCTCCAATTATGCTTGAAAATTCAATTTAAATTCACATTCATTATGTATTTTGACTCAGTGGCTACAAAATCTATCCATGTGATGAAGCCTTTTCTTATTTTAGCCACATTCCTAGAAATTAAGATGATAAGTAAGATAATTTTCACTCATCTGATCAGATATAAGCACGATTATGAAAGTGAAAGCAGAATATTGGTTTGGTGAATTATGAAATAATTTCCATCTGAGGGGACCGTTGAAGACGGGGCTGAATGTCTGAAGAAGGGATACAACAATAGAGACCGAGAGCAGCTTAAGTGTATAAACTGGAGGATTTTGGTGATGAGGCCAAGCTATTTCTCATGCTGGTTTGAGGTAAGCACCAGCATACAAATGAGAGTGTTTGAAGCCAGAAAGCTGCTCCACTGAGCAGAGGTCATTGGTGCTTATTTCTAACATCACAAATTCTTCACCAATCTCAGAAGTATCCCAGCAGGCTGGTAAAACAGCAGCGTTATATTCCAGCTCAAAACAGGGAGCCGAGGCCCACAAAATATACTGTTGATGGTGACTCCCCCCCCAGAATCTCCCTCAACATGATCTTTCAGCAAATCAGAGAAATATCTATTCTGGACTGAGTCTCCACTGCTCTGACTCTCCCACTCTGAGCCAGTGCTGAAGATGTGAATAAGTAGACTGATCCAGACAAAGAAAGAATAGTTTTGTGTGGTCAATGCGCCTCAAAATTAAATCAAAATGGGAATTGTATCACCTGCAATTATACCAGAAAATCACTTGATGCAGCTAAAAAGGAAAAGAAATGAAAAGAAAAAGTTTGTTGATTTTTTTCGCACAAATAATGTCCTAATCTGAGCCACAGTATCTGTACTCATATACATCCATTCTCTGTATCTGCTGGAGCTGGACCACACTGAGACAAATAACCATGCATGCTCACACTCAGGGACAATTTAGAGTCACTACTTTACCTGACATGGATGTTTTTGGGTGGTGGGATAACTCCACACAGAAAGCTCCCGGCTGGGAATCAAACCAGCAACTCTCTTGCTGTAGGGGGCTAACACCACACCACCATGCAGCCCTGCTGTTGCACACATTGTTGCTATACGATGCATGTTATCGGCCTCAGAGTTGCCAGGTCCACTTATTAAGACAATTAAATTACTATTGACTTCAACACATTTGTGTATATTTTTTTTCACAGCAACAACAAAATAATTTCCCTTTTAGGGAGTAATAAAGTATATTTAATTCATTTCAATCATTCATATTTTACTGTCACTAAACACACAACTTTAATAATGTCAGATAACAGCAGCAGACTTATGATGCCAATCTAAAAAAAAGATAAAATTAATAATAAATCAAGACTAATTTAATTTGAAAGCAGTAAATAGCAGTGTAACATTTATCAGTCACTTCTTATTCTCTATGAGTTTAGAGAACTCATAAATAATTAATTAAATCATTTCCCCTCGGGGGTAAATAAAGTATTTCTGATTCTAAGAAGTCTCCAGATGTTTTCACACACCTCCAACCAGGCACAGGCTGCCAGCCCCCAGCACAGAGATCTGTGGCTTGTACCGGAGCTAATGCAGTCTGCTTTCCCCTGTTGATCCACTGGAGGGCGCTCTGGATGCACGGGAGCAACAGAATGTGACTGCAAAAGCCGGCCTCCAGGTGGCGCTGCTGCAAAGGAATTGCGTTGATGGTGTTGAGATGGTCTGAGCCACGCACACTTTGGGGAGCTGCAGAACACAGGACACACACAACTGTATGTGAGAGACATTTTTCTTGGGCCCATAACTTCAGGGTCACGTTAACAGTAAACCTAAATTAAACCATTGACTGCTGTTTAGTGAATTTCCCCTCAGGGGCCAAATATGGACTGTTACAAGAGAATCTATTTGTTAAAATTAAATGTTTCTGTTTCTGTATTTATCAGCCTGTTTTATCCAAAGCGACTTACAAATGAAGATATAACAGCTATATATAAAGCTAACAATAAGCTACATAGAAGGAACCCAGGAGTCCGACTCTGTCAGAGGGGACAGAGTAGAGATAGGGTGCAGGCATAGAAGGAAGTGCAGAAAGATAAAGTGCAGAGATAGAGGGGGTAGGGAAGTACAAACACAGTTACAGGGCTGCAGGACACACAGTTACAGGGCTGCAGGACACACAGTTACAGGGCTGCAGGACACGCAGTTACAGGGCTGCAGGACACGCAGTTACAGGGCTGCAGGACACCCAGTTACAGGGCTGCAGGACACAGTTACAGGGCCGCATCACCAGCAGTCTGACTAAAGCAGCTCGGTCTCTCTCTCCTGTTGTGTTAAAGAGCAACACTTTAAGTCGGGAGCCTCTGTGGGACAGAATGAATAATTAGACTCTTTCAGTCAGTTCCAAAATATCACTGAAATCCCATTTCTCTTTCTTAAGTTCTCAAATGTCAGTCACAGAAAGAACTAAAGTTTTTAGATGTCTGTTACTATGATTTTGTATAACAAATAGATCCTTCAGTTAGCTCATTCTTCAAATACTTCCCAAAACAAATGGTTTGTGTGATGAAATGACAGTTTGAACTAATGCTGGTCATATTTCAGCTGGAGTTTGAGTGTGTGACTGTCTCCAGAGCCCAGACTGAAAGAAAAATGACTGGACTTGGGACATTTCAGTGTTTACATTGATTTGATGAAGATAGCAAAGAGGTGAAGTGAAGCACAGCGCTGCAGGACCCTGGTGGCTCTGGATGGTTGCAGGGACACCTGGCTGAGGACAGATTAAAGTTATTCCCACACAAAACACTACTTCCTGCATCCTTATTAGCGCCTGTAATGCACTAAAGTGTGAATATTAGCAACAAACCTAAACAAAAATGCTAAAAAGGCTTCTTTGCTACAAACTTACAGTGAATAAAAGTGAGTAGTCTCTGATAATATAGAATTCTGGCTTTGTAGAGTTCAGATAAGATTTTATCTGCCAGAGGGTAAGAACTCGCATTTAAAACAGTCTTTCTCTCCCCTCTCGCTCACTTTCTTCACTCATAACCAAACTGACTCTTTGTTATAAGAAGCTGGAGGTCTCAGATCATTCTGCTGCTAATTTGGAGAAAAAAATAAAAATGTGTTGTATTAAAAGCAACAATAAGTCTAAAAACATCTGGGAAAATACACTGGTCTGTATTTCATGCATTATTAAGGTGTAGCTCACTCCTGGTCTTAAGTTTTAGAGATAATATAAAACAATACAGCTATTATAATATAGTTAGTAATCATTACTGTAAAACAACTTTCAGTGGCTCTATGCTCTGTGTTGGGATGGACTTATGGAACATGAACTTATGAAAAACTGTTGAAAAACCCGGTGAACTTCAAAGTCAAACTACAAACTGCTCCCACAGTCACAGGTCGTGTCATTTCAGCCTGGTGGGGACTTACATCCTGTGACTAAGAGGCTGAGAAGAAGCCTGGAGCTGGGCCCGTTTGCAGAAAGTTTCACCGGTACAAAGCATGCATTTAACATCTCCTGGGAAGCTTTTGTAGCGGTCGCCATGGACGACGCTCAAAACTATGAGAAGCCTTGGTCACACAGTTCAAATTGGAAGAGTTTGTTTGTTTCAAATCAGTTCTAACTTGATTTTGGGAAAAAGGTGACAGCTCTCCAGGTTGTGAATGTCCTGCTGGGGTTAGAGGAACTGACCGATGACCAGATGACTCAGACACTAAGGTGTCACATTGTCTTATTAACTGCTAGAAAAGCTAAGAGCTAAGCTAAGCAGGTCGGCTGAAGATCAATTTAAATGTACATGCTTGTCTATGTTTGGAAATGTGCGTATTTCCAAAAATAAGTTTAAATGGAGCTGTTTTTCCACAGAAATCATTTGAGCTGTGTTGATTTTCATCCCTTGGCTGCGATGACTCGCTCCTGGAAAGCACTGCTAGCGAAGCCCAGGCCCAGTTGTCTGCAGACCACTGCAGCCTCCATGGTTCCCCAGCCTCCCCCCCCCATGCCAGAGAGCCGTTTCTCTCCACCAGGACCTTCGTAAGGGTTGTGGCCTCCACTCAGACAGATTAAAACAGGGCAGGCTGCATTTGTTTTTCATTTGGCAGCTGGCGAGGGAGGCGCTGCAGACTGGAAACCATTCAGGAGTCATGTTTGAAGCCTGAGGACTGACTCTATGTCCTCAAATTTAATTTGAACATAGTAGTGATGAATGCCAGTGCTGTCCACGCAGAGCGATGATAGAATAAAGGAGCCGTCCCGAGGCAGCCAAAGTTGACATTTCATCCTGTTAATCTGAAGTTTTCTTTCCCAGACTTTAATCAACTTGAATGTTACTATTCATAACCGACTTTCCATCACAATTTGATGTTTATGTGGAAATAAAGGAGATCTTCATTCTATTTGTCACTATTTCTCATCATTAACTGCTCAGCTCAGCAAATCTCTGAAAAATAAGTCAGTGTTTGCTGTACCTGAAAGCCTCGGCTGAACTCCAGCCATGTTTGGTCCTGCCAAGATCCAACACTGGAATTAGAATTTGGAAACTCGAGCCACACAAAGGATGAATGTAGAGAAATTAGTTAAACAGGACAGTTTCTACTGGTTTCATCCTTCTCCTCAGCTTACTTCCCTGTGTACTGCCTCTGTTAGTTACCGGAGGAATCCTCTAGGGGGCACTGCAGAGAACTTTTGAATTTTTAGGATGTAAACATTGAAAATTGCTGTGAAAACTATTTTCTGGATGTTTGAAACTTTTTCAGGTGCTTTTTTTGCTTTGTCAGACAGATACATATAAACAATGAAATGCTTTTTTTTTCTTATTCTAACTGATTCTTATTCATTCTTAAGGAGGCACAATGTGAAGTAAACTGAATAAAGCTCTCAGCATCAGTGATTAATGAATGTTTTACTGTTTAAGACCAATTAAAACCCTGAAATTTTGTTTTTAAAAAGTTAAACGAAAGTCTCCAGCACAGAAATCCCTTTACTCCAAACTATGAATTCTTTACTTCCACACCTGGTTGTCATCCCAAACAAACTTTCGCTGAATTTCAATAGGCTTTGAGACATTTGGCATCCAGTAACAAAGACCAAGATATGGAGACATCGTAAAAAAAGCACCTTACAGAGCTAAGGGTTAATATAAGTGCAGACTACAAGCCAATTACACAATGTTTGGGTAGTAAAAAAACACTTAATCTGAAGCCAGCAGGCTAATTGGGGTTAGGGCTCTGGGAACCACGAGGAGTCATGTTTATGAGCTTGATATTGGAATAGTAACCCAGCACACAGTGGAGAACTTGTTCTGCCTCAGGAGAGTTTACATGTAAGGTGTAAAGATAAACTTATCTGCTCTCTCATGAGAGGCTGCTCAGCACAGCTGGATTACCAACACGGTAAAGCAGGAAACCCTCAGGGCTCAGACATCCAGACCCACGACAGCTCAACTGAGTTGGAGCTTCTGCACGACTGAAACTCGGAAAAACTTCCTGGCTTAAGTCTGTATGCTGAAGTTTCAAACTGTGGGTCACCCGATTTAAACTTATTGGTATCTAAAAAGCAAAATCATGACAAAGTAGAAACAATTTGGTCGTCTTCAGAGAGTTGGATTCAGCAGGAAATAGTTTACAAATGAACCAGCTGGGTGTATGATTAACATGCAATTATCATCCATCCATCCATTTTCTATACCGTCAATCCATCGGTCGGGTAGCGGGGGGGGGGTGGCTGGAGCCTATCCCAGCAGTCATTGGGCGAAAGACGGGGTACACACTGGACAGGTCACCAGTCCATCACAGGGCCACATAGAGACAAACGAGACAAACACACTCACTCCGACGGACAATTCAGAGTCACCAATTAACCCAACATGCATGTTTTTGGATGGTGGGAGGAAGCCGGAGAACCCGGAGAGAACCCACCAGACACATGCTGACTCCACACAGAAAGGCTCGGGGTGGGGATCGGACCTGGGACCCTCTGCTGTGAGACGACGGTGCTAACCATGCAATAACCAATTTGTGTTAAAGAAACACAACGGGGGGGAAACGAATCAACTGCCCCCACAGAACAGCCACCGAGTCACAGCATTTAAAAGTTGGACGCACCGACAGACTGGATCGATTCATTCAATGCAAACTTGCTTGTGTGTAAATGTTGTTGCCCTCTGCTCCGACAGTTTGGGAGAGGTACTTTGTAACGTTTGAGCTACATGAAGGACAAAGACGCAGCCGACGTCTTTACTCCATTTTCACTTTCGCTTTTCTGCGCAAGCGCAAAACACGAAGCTCTCTGCCAGTCAAAATTAACCGATCCGCAAACCATCAAACTCTAAATAAATGGCAATTAGTGTACGCAGTATTCATACTTTTAGTACCGTATTAACATTTTTAATCAACTGTAACAAAATAAGAACTATACAGTGAATCATTTGTAACTGTTGCTTTTAACTTTCTATAAACTCTACTCTTAACCTTTTAGACATGTATAGTTTAATCTGTGTATGAAACACTTTAAATATTCTAATCATTTCAACCTGTCACATAAACACCCGGCAGGGTGCAGGGCTTTCAGAAATCAGCCACTTTTTGCAGGATTTATATTTCATAAAGATCTTCTGTGACAGATGGAAGCTCAACAGATGAATTCACCACAGATGCTTCTCACATACAGCTTAAAAAATAACCTCCACATGAAATAATGAGAGAGGACTGGCATTTGCCTCCAGGGAAGGGCAGACGCCACCAAAGCGAAAACTACAAGTCATCCGTTTTTCCATCCTCTGCTATTTTCTCACTAAGATAACCACATTCATCATTTGGATCCGGGGCAACAGGCTGTGGACTGCAGGGATGTTCCGGAGCAGAGAGAAACCTGGTGATGGTGACCTTGTCAGGATGTGGGGATAAACATTAAAGGCTTGCAGGCATGCTGACTACAGCCAAATGTTGCTAATCAGTCAGGAGCAGGTAAAAGTAGCTCGACTGAATAAAGCAACTTACTCACAAATATTGCTTTAAGCAAACAAACTGATATACTGGAGAAGAAACCCCTGAAAAGTAGCTTTTCTGTTTGAGTTTCCTTTGAGGTCAGCATAATAGACCCAACTTGCTCCTCATATGGTTCACATTCCAGCTTACCCCCCCAGATATTAATATATTGATAGATATACAGATACTTTATTGATCCTGTGAGGGATTTTACTTTTCCACAGCAGCCCACAGGTAAGGTCTGATACAATTATTACAAAACTAACGAGCAATAAAAGAAAAGATGCATCATCTAAAGAATTTGGTGGGTCTGTGATGCACTTTGTTCAGGAGCTTAGCAACACGTGGTTCCATTAGAGGCTTTTTAACAACTCATTTCCAGCAGAAACAGCCACAGCAACGTCCCATCACACTGGGTTCATATGCAGTGTGGACTCTGGTTGCATCAGTTGAGATTTTTGATGCTTTTGTCCATCTGTGCTTCAATCAGTGGAAGATGATGTGTTTTTGCAGAAAGCAGAGACACTTCCTCCTTTAAAAGCCATTTAAAGAGCTCCGGTGTCTTTATGGTTTTACATTTCAAGGTGTGAAAGGCGTCCTTCATTCTTCCCAACAAACTAACCTAAAAGTCTCCGACTGCCTGATCCCAGCTCTGTTCTCTGTGTTCATTTCTCCTGAAAACATCCTAACATCATGAGCCTCCCTCCCTTCTTACAGAGACAGACATCATGTAAGAGTTCAGTTGGATTACGTGTTTATTTCACCCTTTTAATAAAAGAAAAAGCGTAACATCTGGCTGTTTGGGAGGAAATAACGTAAATACCAGCTTGTGATTTCAGGAGTGAAGAATCCTCACAGGCACTGAACTTCTTTCTTTCTGGACCTTGGTGACTGTAACTATGCCACAAAGTGCCAGAACAAGGCCAAGGACAGAAAAACCACTGATGTTTGATGATGATCACATGACACGGCTGAAGGCTTCAGAGGAGGCAGGTAAGTGGATCCATTCCCCAGGAAAGCTGTGACTTTGATTTAAAGTTGAATACGGCTCCTGGGAATGAAAATAAAACGTTTCCTGCACATTCTAACAGTAAGAGGACCATTTAAAAAGCTTAATTCTTCTTTAGCAACAGCTCACTTAGACGAAGCTGAGCGCTCTGTTCCTCTCACATCAACAAACTCTGCCTTGGTCAGCCTGCAGAGACGGACAAAGAGCAGCAGCTGCTCCCAATGACATCCCTCCTTCATTCTGATGTCAGACAGAGTTTCAATCATTTTCATTTCTCCAGAGACTAAACATCCGTTTAAAATGCGCCGTGGGACTGCGATGTCTGGGGGTGAAAACTGACTGAGCTGCGGAAACATGGACCAACTACGTGAAGAAACTCAGCTCCTTTAAATCCACTGCAGAAACAAGCTGAAGGGCTGACAAGGCAATACATAACATGGCTGGTTTTACAGGGAGGCAAGTGGAAGATTTGACCTGAAGCCTCAGGGGAGAGAGATGACTGAAGAGAGGAAAATGAGAAATGCAAACTCCGCTCAGGGGGACTTAATGGCTGCTCTCATGAGAGCAAAAGCAGCAGAGAGAGAAGGAGGATAAATAAAAAGTTCTATTCATGCCCCACAGTCAGACTGACTCTGGACATGAGGACGAACAAACAGAAGAAAACCCGGCATCTTATGACCAAACTCTTCATCTCCCACAGAAAGCAGCAGCTCCACGTTGAGAGCATTATATATTCAGGAGTCTGCAAACACACTGTGATAAATATGAGCTATGAAAAAGGAAGATGAACTGAAGTATAGGAAACAAAATCACAAATATGCTGCCATCTCCAGCCGTTACATCACAGCCATGCTCATTCCCAACAGCCCCCCCACACCCTTTTCCCCTTTCAAAAGTTTTTAATGACTTGTAATTGAGCATATTTCCTCCAAAAATGACTACAATCACAATAGTGAGCCCTAATCACACAGCTCCATGCTGCGTTCGGTGCTGACCGGCAGCTCCATACGGCTCCATTGTGCCGCCACATTACTTTCCTCTTTCTCAGTCAGTTATCCGGATGTTTCAAACTGGACTTTTTGAATTCTGACATGAATTAACGAGGCTGAATGAGTAAGCAGCTAATGCTGCCAGACAACACATTTCAGAAGCCCTGGAATGAAATGCACACCCCTGCTCTCGGGTCAGTCTCCTGCAGCCACTTCAGCACAAGCTGAGGGGCAGCAGACTTCCTCAGAGCCTGACAGGGATGCTGCGGTAAATATTTCAGGGATGCAGAGCAGAACACGGACTGTTAGTCCAGCTGGCCGAGGCGACGCCACATGTAGTCGCTGCAAACCATACAAACCTGAGCCACAAAAGAACAAATCCAGGCAATGATAGGCTTGTTGCATGCAGCTAAAAGCTAAAAATAGTTAGCTTTTTAACGCACTGAGGAATCTGAAGTCCCTGTTTTAGGCTACATGGACTTTCCCTTTGGCTGATGCATCTCTTATCAAGATGATTCTGAGTAAAAGTGTCATTAAGTCACACTGTTTTCCTCTTCTTATCTCTAAACATTTCTCTGGAGATCTTCAGTACAAAAATCCAGAGTTGAACCTACTTACTGCTCATCATCTAGCTCTGCAGAACCAGGTGTTCTGGAGCAGGGATACACAGGACCAGGCCAGAAAAACCCGGCACCGTGCAATGGGGTGAAAACGTTTTCCTAAATATTAAATTCAATTCAATTCAATTCAGTTTTATTTATAAAGCGCCAGATTACAACAATTACAGTCATCTCAAGGCACTTAAGTAATAAAGTCCAATTCAAGCCAATTGGAATTCAATTCATTGTAATTATAATCCAATTAATTCATATGGAGCCAATTCAAAAAATAATATCCGAGCTAAGGAAACCAACAGATTGGACCGAAACTTGTCTTCAGTCCAATCTCCCGTCCTGAGCCTGAGGGACTGTGGAAAGGAACGACTCCCTTTAACAGGAAGAAACCTCTGGCAGAACCAGAACCAGGAAGAAACCTCTGGCAGAACCAGACTCAGGAAGAAACCTCTGGCAGAACCAGAACCAGGAAGAAACCTCTGGCAGAACCAGAACCAGGAAGGGTGGCCATCCGCCTGGACCAGCTGGGGTTTGAGAAGACAGAAAAGAGGGAAAAGAGAGGGGAAAAACACCATAACGCAAATATCATCATTATAACAGAGCTGTCTGTAAAACAGTTTAAAGGAAGCCTCCGACAGCAGTTCATACATTTTCTGCATACATTTATAAACCTTTGGTCCTGCTACATGAACTCAGGTGGTACCACAGTCATAGAGGAGCTAAATCCTTAAAGGTATCCGGCAGAGTTAGATATCAAACTAAACTTTCTACCATTTGGAAGAACTTCTTAACCTGAAAAGTCGATGGCTTAAAGAGTTTCAGTACAGCGCAACATTAGCATTCATTTGGAGCCTTAATTAATCCAAGTTTACCATGAGTTTACCATAAGTTTACCATTGTCTCCCAGTGTTTTCTGGTCTCTATCGACTCCTGATGGAAACTTCTGAAACTCTCCAAAGAGAAGCAGAGGATGGAGGGAGAAAACACAAACGGCTGCACAGTGAGCAGAAAGATAACGTTCTGCTCGGGGTAACAGTTAGCTCTGAGCTTATTAATGCTCAGCGGGGTCTTTAAAGGTCCAGCCAGATGACTGACAGTTAGGAGTGCAACACCTAACAATTACCCCTTTAACCTCACTTTCACTGAGCCTGCAGGCTATCGAGGAAGCAGTTATTAGGAGACCTGGAAGGGTTATTGGTCCAGAGTGTGCAGAGCTGTGAGTTTCCAGCCAAAAACAAGTACAAATCTCATTTTTAAAGTAATATTAGGCGTACAACTGCATGTTTACTCAGAGCCTCGAGGCGTCTGGTTCAGTCTGGAGAAGAAGAAAAAAATGACTGAGGTTCAGAGTTGATTTAAGGATAGTTAGAAGTTTCAATATGAGTTATGTCATATAAAGCATTATCCAGTCGATATCCTTGATGAGATTTTCTGTTATTTATGTGCAGGGGTGTGCGATATGGACAAAAAATTTCCATATTCTCGATATTTTGGGGTATTTTGACGATAACAATAATTAGACCATATTCTTCTTTAACAGCCTGAGTTGGACAGAGAAGTTTCGCTGGAATATTTCCGACCAGACGCTGTATATCTCGGGTCCAGAGTTGTTTAAATCCCTCTCCCTCCACCACCTGAATCGGCACCATTTCTTTTGCCGTAGAACTGGTGACAGCATTTGTCGGTTGCTTTTTTTTGTCATGAGGCAGTTTTCTGTTGAATGAGTTCGCTAACGTCTGTCGGCTGAGTTGTGCAGCAGGTAATGAGTTAAGTTATTCTTTGTAACCTTAAGTTATTCTTTGTAACCTTAAGTTATTCTTTGGCAGCGAGCTTTTGACATTCTTTGTATTCCTTTGTGTGGTGAAAGAGTTTGGTTGTCGAGCTGCTTTTAACGGCAAACTTTGCAGATAACTTTTGGCTAACATCAGTCTTTTCAAAGCCAAAGTACAGAAAAAAACAACATCTTGGAATGAACTCTTCTGAAGCTGGGAAGCAAGTTTTGTTCAGTCACTGTGTGAGATTTAAAGCTGGTTTCAACGTGTTTTCAGTTGTTTTAGTGCAGTCGTTTGCAGAATCGATGACGTAAATTTACACATCGTAAAAACAATGACGATATTATCGATATATATTGTCCCCCCTGTAGCGTTGTGGGTTTGCACTTTACTTTGTTGAAACTTTTATGTAAAATTCTTTGCAATGTTACCTCCCCATCAAACTGAATCCTCTTCACACGTTATTCCTCTTTGATAATGTATATGTAGCCGGAGTGATTCACCCTGGCTAAAGTGTTCCTCCCTGCGTTGTGTCGTGGAGAAAGGAAATAAGTATAAATATTATAAGTATAAGTATATATATTATATAAATAATAATACCTCTGCTTGCCGGCCAGAAGAAGGGGGGGTGGTTTATTCTGTCTGTATGTAAACAAAGATATCAACAGTACAGCCACTTCTCTCACACACACCATTCCTCAGCGATCACAGAAACCAACTGAAGATCGGCGCGAATTGACAGGAAGTGACATCACCAGTAAGTTACCGGTCGCGCAATAAAAGCTAAATTTACAAAATAAAAGCTCTCCATAAAAAATATTGCAACAACAAATATATAATTCGAAATCAACAACAAAATGTGAGTAGGAGAAAACTGGATTCATGGTGAAATGAACAAAAACTAATAACATCGGTTACATATAGACCAGTTTTCTCATATAGTATAGTTTTCTCCTCACTTCAGAATATTTGGTCTGAGTTTGGGATATGTCCGTAAACCTCACAAATCTGGCGAATTAGCGCTTTAACAAGACTGTTTATGACCTTATGACCTCAGCAGTTAGCCAAGCAGGGGTTATCTTTACCAATTATTTTAGATACCATTCTTACTTGCTGTTGTTGTCATTTTGACAGATTACAACAAGAGGCTGATGTACTATAACATTATGTAATTATCAGCAACACAATCAATCATTTTCTTATGATGGCTCTTATGAATGATATAGACCTTTTTTTTAATCTATATTAACTGTTTTTTTTTATAATAGAACAGTTTCAGAAGATTAAATGCTATTAAGTAAGATTTTGCCCCATTGAAATAGAAAATGTGACCTAAATTAATGGGTAATAATAAATGATGACAGAATTTTACAATCCAGGTCGTCACTTTGACAAAGAGTGATAACTCCACGAGCCTGAGGTTATAAAAGAGCCCAGACATTACAACTCTACTACCGTGATCGAGCAGCCCCATATATTACCTCATTAAATGTAGCCATTAATGAACAATCTTTCATTTCCACCCAAAAAAGACAGGGCTTGCATGTAAAATAACCAGGAATGTCCTCCCTGTCCCTTTGTAGAAATATGGAGCCTCCATGCATAACTGAAATGACACATGACAGGTCAGAATTAAACACCAACACATGGAAATAACATCAACAGGAGATGGAAAGAACATCTTCACCTACAATAATCATCTGATCGAAAATAATATCCATCAAAAGCCTTCAGATTCATCATGGGAGCAAAGCGGCGTTCATTGAGTTTAGATTTTTGTACTTCTTTGTCAGACATAATCCAACATGAAACATATATCACGAATAAATGATAAATTACAAGCCTTAGACCTTACAGAGTGCATCAACTTGTGGAAAAGACAGAGTTTGCTTATCAGGAAAGAAAAGAAGAAAGAAAAAGGGTCCTTACCATGTTTTAAAATGAGGTCGTCACAAAGTCAGCCAATGAGTGTTAATAACAAAAACCAGGCCAAAGTACAGAAGCAGCCAACTTTTCCAAAGGAATTAAGGTAGTAAGTACACTGAAAAAAATAACTTATAAAATATATTGTAAGTATTTGCATGCAAGTAAACTTTAATCCTGCAATATTAAGTAAAACTATCAAATAAATGTTACTTTCCATAAAACATTACAGTTGTGAAAATATTAAGTAACATTTACTTGATTACATCCAAGTTTTAAGATATATTTATTCAAACAAATTAAAGGAATTAAGATAGTAAGTAGCAGCCAGGAGCTGCTAATCAAATGAACCTCATTGACTGTGAGTACTTTAGCATTTCAATGCCCCCAAATGAGCCTCAAGTTTCCCTCAAACAGGCAGAAACCACCTCAAGCAGGCATATAAGCTCCTTTGATGAATGTTTTACTTTTTCTAACTTAATATCTTCTGAATGTAAATAAAGAACGGCACAGCAGACGTAAAACCCTGACAGCCTGTTTGCTTTCACTAATGACACGTCTGTGGAAATAAAACCGGCGTTTTTTCACAGGACAAAGGAACGTCTTGTTGAAGTTTGGGCCGCAGCGTCACAGCTTACCTCCATCATCACACCCCGACTCATGAGTAGAAAAAACATGTCGGTTACTCCTCTTAACATTGAAATAAAAGGCAATAATACTGATTTCTGTCCTTTATGTTGGATTCTCAGGTGGATTGTCTTAAAATGATTAAAATTGCTGGTTTATTTCCCATTTTGCTGTCGTGGATTGCTAATCTCCTGGTTGTTTGCTGCTTTAGGCATCGAACAGCTTAACCTCAGACTCCCAACACGCTGAACTCTGCTGCCACCCTGTGTAACACACAGCAGCTGAGCTCTTCGGTCAGTTTGGACTCTGTTCTACTTCCATTAACGGACGACAGATCCGTGTAAGGCTCAGAAGTGTTGGGGCAGCTTCCCTCCTCCTCACACCCTGAGCCACGTTGTTCTTTACAGACTCTGCTGCACAGCTTTGGGATGTTTTTTCTGAGGATGGGGAAGTGTTGAGCATCATGGAGTCTTTGCACTTATGCATTTAGATGAAAGGTACAGGAGTTCCTGCTTTACGTTTTTGGCGGAGTGGGACTTTTGCAGCACTTTCCTTCCTCCACAGAACATAAGTTACAGAACAACTGTGGGTTTCGCTGCAGCATGTGCTCCACTGCTTTCACTCTCAGCCCTGCCAGAACTTTCATTTCTGAGAAAAAGATGCAGTGACTGATCAGCCATGTATGAACGCCCCCCCATTTTATTTCTGTACATGACAGCAGTTTACAGGGTTGTCAGGTTGGCATTATGTGTTACCGATCATTGGATATAATGAGGTTTCATCACCATCACAGCTCAAATTCAATAGATTTTATAGGATCATGATTGTATTACAATGACTTTAGTTATGATTGGTTTGAACTGGATTTTTTAAGTGCCCTGAGACGACATCTGTTGTGTTTTGGCGCAAAATGAATAAAACTAAACTGAGACTGAGATTTTAGTTTAGAATCTACTGTTCAACCCAAGTGATGATGTCTTTAGACAGTTAAAACAGTTCTGAAGGCCCAGCTTTGCCACTTAATTGTGACCTCTGATCATCTTTCCTCGTAACCTTTTTTATCAAGAACACTGAGAAAAACATGTGAAGCAGAGCATCAGAGCTGCACAAGCTGCTCTGCTTCACATTTTCTGTTGCTGCGATGGTGAAACAAGCAGAATAATGCAGTAAAATATACAGTATTTTAGTCTCTTATGTGCTTTCCTCAGCCAAAGGAGGCTGATGACCATCATGGAGACATTCTGAAGGTTTGTGAGAAAACTGCAGCTTATGTAGAGCAGCTTTGGTGTAAATAAAGAACACTGGTTATGAAAGTATTGTCCACATTGCATGAAAACGTGGTTTCCTGAAAATGCAACACAGACATTTACAGAAGTGTTTGTGTCTTTTGAGAGATGCGATTCCACGTGGAGGATTTTCAAAGAGCAGACAATCAGCTTGGATTCGGGCTGACAGCGACTGCAGGTTATGGGCTGAGTTTCAATCACAGTTTCATACTTATTCTGTTGTTTGTAAAGATGTGAAAATAATTACTTCTCTAAAATGCCTTTGAAATGTTTTTGAAACACCTTCCACCTTTCATAAATGACATTTCTCTCTCATAGTTCTGGTTTCATCCCTGTGTGGAACTATTTCAGACCTCCAGACTTCCTTTTTCTCTACTTCTGTGTTTTGTGCTGTTTTTCAGAAGGAGGCCTGTGAGCTGCATTGTTGTTCGAATATAAAAATATGTCAAATATCAAAGAATCACCTTTGGGAAACTTTTAAAAACTTAATTAAAAAAAAGCAGAACAAATCTTTAGCGGTATCAGAGCGTGACGAGCTTCTGCTGAAACCACCAGGTGAGAAAAGATGGGAGTTTACTCCCACCGATCATTTGCTTTCATCATAGTTTTAGGGAGATAAAAGCGGTTTCCATGGTTTCCCGGAAGTCCTTCGAGCCGATGGTCGAAAAAAACCTGATGAGAGGCGTTTCTACAGATTCTTTGATGATTTTATCATCAAAGGGCGCCCAATACACCAGAAGAAGCACGGTAAAGACAAAAGGGAAGGACTTTACTGGAGCTCTTTGAGGAAAGATTTTCCAGAGTTGTTCAGGATTTTTGCACATTACTGCACAGATCCTACCAAACACCCACAGAGTAATTGTAACAGCCTTTTACTGGACTATAAAGACGTCTCTTATCTCCCTCCAGAGCTTTAAACCGTGGAAACAGATTGAAAGGCATGTCAGTGTTAAGGTTCAGGATAATTCTCCAGGCAAAACACGTTATCTGATGTGTTCGATTCATTAAGACGTATGACTGGAACATTGATTTTTCAGTAAATCGTTGTGTAGAAGTTCCTCTTTTGCAGCTAAATCTGATGCTGCCATGAACTGGCCCAGAGTTATAGGAGTACCTGCTAATTAGGACATGCCAAGGAGAGGTAACCCTACATCAAATCTACGGTTATATATCACTAGGGATGGGAATTGATACGATTTTTACGATTCCAATTCCAGTTTCAATTCTGCTTAACGATTCGGTTCTTTATTGATTCTCATTTGGAAAAAAAAGACAACAAACAGGTTGATTAGCATCAACTTTGATTAGTTTAGAAGTAACACGAGTCATGACTTTACGAACCCAACCACAGTGAGGTCTTATAAGGCCTGATGGGGCGCCAGGGGTTCCCCAGAAAAATTTTAATAATAATAAAAATAAATATGTTTCTGTAGAAATTAACAAAATACAAAATAACTTATTCTGTGTCAATTCCACAAGAATGTCCAACATTTTCTAATGGAAATTAAAATAATCCTTTTCTAAAGGATATATGAGCCGAGAAACAGAAACAAATAGAGTCAAGTCAAATCCAATGAAACTGTGCATTGTGCAAATCTGCAACCATCAGCTATGAAGAATTAACTATTCTTTTGCAGAAAAATAAGCTTTTTCAGGAAATATACGCGACCTTTCTGGACTTATGGTGCCTAACATGACAGCCAGTGTTAGTTAGTTAGTTAGTTAGTTACCTGCAGTGTTAGCCAAGGACATGCTAACGTTGCTGCTGGGTTGAGCTTCACTAACTCGTCCGGAGCAGATGGAAAACGCGACATTAATTGTTATTGCATACTGTGTGCGCAAATGTTTCTGCGTTAGTAGTATTTCCTCCCTTTGATGAAATATCCACTTTGAAAGTGGCCCTGTTGTCACCAAACTTTCGAGCGTTCGTGCCGCTTGGCCGCCATGTTTACTGAAGACTGCTGACTGCACCGGACTCGCCACGCACGTTGCGTGACTTGCGTAAGCTACGCAACGTGCGTGATGACGTCATTCGCGCCCACTTGAATCGACGAGGGAATTGTTTCCGATTCTCAACAAGAACTGGTTTTCGTTTCCCATGTTAGGGACCAGATGTTTTTCTGAAAATCGAATAAATAAAGTCCATCCTTACTGTTTCTACAGGAATTAAGAGGGTAAATAGCAGCCAGGTGCTGCTAATCAATGCGCTGATTAATTGATCATCAGTCAGTGTGAGCAGCTCTATAAAAGCAGAAGTTCTGTCAGTTTTCAGGTGTGTGTTAACACGATGCCAAGGAGGAAAGACATCAGCAATGATCTTAGAGAAGCAACTGTTGCTGCCCATCAATCTGGGAAGGGTTATAAGGCCATTTCCAAACTATCTGGAGTCCATCATTCTACAGAGAGAAAGATTATTCACAAGTGGAAAACATTCAGGACAACCTCAACCAATGCTGCAAACCTCAAAGAACTGGGTGTCCTGACTGTACAGCTTACGTAAAAGGAATGTCTTTCTATTTGGATTTGATTTGTTGGAAAGTTTGACCAACGTCAGCGTTATCAGAGGCTCAACGTTGTTTTTCAGTTCAAACATAATTAAATTTTATGGTGATCTACTCAATAATTATCCAGATATTTCACTCTGAGCTATAAATGCCACTCCTAGTTGCCCTAAAGGTTAATGTGTGGAGTAAATTTCCACATGGCCTTTCAGTGTCATCTCCACCAAAGCGGCTTTGAGTTATTCTGCCTTTGCTGAGTCTTTACCAAACACAGAAGACTAGAAATAAACCTTTGCTGCACTGAGCCGACTACAGCTTTACTGCAGGGAGTAAGGGCTGCAATGCATCATGGGAGAGATAAAAGTTATGAGGAAATATGTCACAGCTTTGCAGAAACACATTCTTTTATTTTCTGGGCAAAAAAAAGCAACTTTAAATATGATTTAAAATAAATATTTACTTCATTAACAGATAATTCTCACACATGTCAGAGAGCTGCTCGACATTCAAGGCATGTCATGGTGGAAGTGATTAGCAGAGAGCAGTTTGGAGGTTCCCCTTCCTGTCGTTTACTCATTTTCTTCTTGAAGCAACGGCTGTGAAGTAAAAAAAAGACAACGATTATTATTAATCTATTATTATCTTTGGTTACATATCAACTGCAGCGATATTCTCACCGTGTAAGCCATGTCCTCCGGTCTGGAGTCTGGTCTCTGCCATTTACTGTTGGCCAAAATCTTGAGAACGACCAAGCCAAAAGCTACAATCAAAACCCCCAATGAATTCCCTAAGAGAGCCTCTGGTGGCAGGCCAGAGTACGGCTGGCTGCCATTGGTGTTTCCTTTCCTGTGGCAAGAAGAAACGCTTTTGGAATAACTTTTACATTTCACCTGAAACAAAAGAATTCAGAAAAAGCAGCACTCACAGGACAAAGAAGAGCTTCTCGTTGATGCCGGAGATGCAGGCAGCGATGCTGAGCAACACTATGCTGCCTCCCAGCCACACGTGGATGGGTTTCAGGAGTTTCCGCAGGGACACGGGAGAGCAGGGCAGGAGGAAGCCGGCCATCCCCGCCACCCACTACACAAAGGACACAGAAAAAAAGGAGGTAGGACCCACACTTTGAGACAATAAAATGCTCAATTTTCTCCATTTAAAGTGGTGTACCTGCATGGCGAAAAGAGCCGTGGCTGCGATTCCAATCCAGCTGTGTAAGGAGTACAGGTTGGGAATCTTATTGACGTTGTGGAAGTCAAAGACAGCGCAGAGTCCCACGATTGACAGGATCAGGGCGAGGAGCATCAGTGCTGCGTGAAGGAGCTTCCAGGGGAGCTTATTCTGACCCCAGGTCAGAGGGATGCGGTACAACACGGCTCCTGCAGGGAAGCAGAGGCAGCAGAGCAAATGATATGGCAACATCTGTCCATTTAAAAGTGCTGCAGAAATGCATAAGATCAGATTTCATTTCTTCTGACTCATACTAGCAAACTGAGGCAGAGTTAACTATGATGCTATTACGGTTGAGTTTGTGCTTTCAACCTTCTGAAGCTCTCCAGAAGTACCGATGTGATCAACTCACTGGACTCTCAAACACAATGTTTCATATAAAATGTTCCCCATAAGTTCCCAAGGCTTTTTTGTCCCACTTATTTATTCCCTGCTCATCACGGCTTTCTCATTTCCAGCCTCAGAGCTCCTCTGACAACATCCATGTGTATCAGAACTGATTCACTCTGGAAGCTAACCCAGTTTCAGTTGAGTGTTCTGCTCATAAACATGTTATGGAGCACGTTTTCTTGTTAATGTGTTCTATGCACGATGTGGCAGGTTTAATGGTTTTAAAGCAAAGCTAAACAAAGATGGCGCCTGCTCTCTTACATGAACCCCATTTAAAAAAATACACAGCAAGCTGAAACAGTCAGAAAGGGGCTCAGACTGATCCTAATCTCTACTCCTGTTTGAACCGAATCCTGTGTGCTGTGGACCGACTGTTCGTGGGACTGGATGAGATGAAGAGACTCGAAATAAGGTACAAAATTTAACTGACATTTAATTCAATTTCCACACAAATAATACAACAGATTATTCATTATTTATTATGCTAAATACATAAACATATTCATGGGGTCTTGAGCAGTGATTTAGACATCATATTAAATTAGGATTTCAAAGCTTTCCTTAACAACAGGTGGCACTAATGGGAACTCAGAGCCTGAGAAATCAAGTGTTTCAAGAAGATTCATCTGGCCATCAATAGGATTTGTGCATCAGGACATGGTCAAAGAGTCAAACCACTAACTCAGCTGCAATAAACCCTCTGATATTCTGACCATGACCACATTACGCTCAGTTTTAAGCCAATCAGAAAGCAGTCTTCATCTCAGTTACTACCACAAAGACTGGTTGAAAATGTGGGTTAAAGGTGGAAGTAAGTGGTGACGTGTCATCATGTTCATGTGACCCTTAGTTACGGAACCACTGCTTCAAACTACTGACTTCCTACTTGATCAACCATAAAAACTGTCGTTTTGTAATATCAAATGACCACAATACCATCATTTAATGGGAAATGTAAGTGGATGGCCATCGGTCAGTTAAGATGACAAGAATCTCTTTCTTAAACATCCACAACATTTTCCGCCGCTTTGACAACTAGATCCTAAAGTTACATGATGATATTTACATTGACTGCCATTTGTTACATATCGAAATAACAGAAAAACTTACAAAACACGGCTCTTTTTGCTTTGATTTTACATGTTAATATGCAGATTTATCAGGAGGACGTCTCCCAAGTCCAACAAAAATAAACCAAACAAAGGTACCAGTTAGCAGAAGTGAGAAGTTGGTTCAATTCATTGAATGAATGTGAACAGAAGGCAGTGATTACAAAACAATGTGCAGCAGATTCTGAACTGCAACTGATTGCAAACCTCATTTTCAGAGAGGTTGAGCCTTTCTTTAGCAGAAAGAAAGTCGAAAGAAATCCTTTTCAGTGTCTTCGTTGGCCAACTTCATTGTGTTTAGGAGATATAATGACATTTAAACACTGTACAAAAAACAATTTCTGGAAGATTCTGCAATCAGCAGATTAACTGGTGACAGGTGGGGGTGTCATCATTGGGTATAAAAGGGAGAAATCTACCAAAGATTTAGGCTTTCCAAGCAAGGACGGACCTTAGCTTAACACTTTGTGCCAAACTCCATCAGAGAATCATCAGTTTGCTCTAAATGAGATATTTCTCAATACATGAATGTAAAAAAAATTGGTTATTCAACATCAACAGTGGAGAATATTGTGAAAAATTTGAGAAGTATGGAGAAGGTGACCTTTGAACCCCATGAGACCCCATCACGCCACCATAATCCCTCCAGTCACACGGGATCAGGAGTACCTCAGAGAACCATTTTCCCCTAAAACAGAAATGTAACCTGAAACTATCCAATTACTCAAGGAGGAAGCCATATATAAACCGTGCTGAGTTCTGTGGACAGAAGCTCATCTCAGATGGACAGAAAGACACAGTGTCATGGAGCATCATGAAGAGGTGAATCAGACAGTAACAACCATGATGACCTCACAATGATTCAGCTGAAAAGATGCAGCAAACTCTACACTGCGTCTGGTCTGAGAAGCCTGCAGAAATGGAATAAGTCACCCACCGTTGCCGTACAGCACCACCATACCGGTAACCATCAGGACGGGGTGCCAGTTGAACTGCAGGGCTGAGCCGTCCCAGGCGAAACCGCCGCGCCACCCGCTGTTCCACACGCACACACACACCACACAGGCCATGCCCAGAGCCAGACACAGCAGGTAGCACAGGTAGAAGATCAAGATCGACCTCATCCTGGAGGGATCTGTGAGCTAAAGCAACACAAAAACGAGATCAGTGATGACAGGGGAGCGGGGGCCGTGTCGAGGTTAGACCTCCTGGTTCAGCAGATAAGAGCTTAACACTTTCACGCTCACACTACAAGCAGAAGCTAAAGAATGTCAGCTAAATTGAATTAATCTTAGAAAGAATGAGAACAGAAAAGCACGTGAGAACCAACTTAAATTCCATTAAACAATGGCAGTCTGTCACTATAATCAACTGCAGCACATCAGAAATGTCTGAGTCCTTTAACAGCCACAGTTTATTCAATCAGTCGATAGTCCTCAGAAATGGGAACCAGTCTGTGATGCCTTACCTTATCCACAGCTGCTGAGACAACTGACAGCACCGCCTAAACAGCACTGAACTGAGCTCCACATCACGTGAAAGTTATGTCTGTGTCTTATGATTTCCCCGGTTAATATGTGACAGACACTCACGATTTTACGTGGGCTCACTTCGTGTTTCTGTGTTGGTGGCCGAGTATCACTTCCACATGCAGCTGTGTCGAGGTGGCTGAGGGGGAAGCAGTCAGAGGTGGAGCAGCAGCTGGGAGGTGAGGGGCCACTCTGCATCTGCTGCCTGGAAATTACAGGCACAGACGAATTACAGAAAATAATATGCATTTGCTTTTTGTTTTGTATCGATCTTTTCACCGAATGTGCCGCTTTAAAAGCCAACGTAATAAAAGGCAGAAGCTTCCTGGCAGAGGCGCAAAAGTCACCCTCAGCCCCACCAATGCTTATTAAGCCAACTTACAAAATATTTCAGATGAATTCTTACATTAAAAACACAAATTTCATTAATGCCGAATAAAAGACAATATCTAATAAATGGGTTGTCTTGATGTTTTTTGTCATGACAGGTGCGTGTTCGCCCCCTTTTAGCGAGGCGACTTAAACTTGGCATGTTTTTCTAATGAAGTGTCGTAACCTAAGTTACATATCGCCACGAGCATACGCATTTAAATTCGAAGTCTTTAAATAAGATATTATAATGTACCTTATTATTAGACACTGCACCAACAAACAGACGACTGATTTCTTTAGAGTGTACTCGGTATAAACTACATTTACAGGTGTAACGCTTTCCTTTCAGGAGAAGATATTTACCTGACCCATTTCCGTATTGCCAGCACAAGGCCTTCTGGGAAATGTAGTTTTATTAGTTAACAGCTTGCTCGGCAGCACTACCCATTGAGTAACATTTCTACCTGATCACGCCCCTCTGCTTCTGCGGTTTATTGGGATAATCTAAGGTGGTGGGCTGCATGATTTGATATTTAGCCCTCTTGTTGTTCTGTGAAAGTCTCCATAATAAAATAAAATCAACAAAACTTCTAGGAATAGTAAGGTCATTGCAGTACTCGGATAAAGATGCATTACAAGACAGAAAAATATAATCTGTGATCACATCTGTTTTAATAACAATTCAAAGACAAAACAGATATAAGTGGAAAAAATCATAGAACCAATAAAGGAGTCTGAGGTAGCCTGAGCAAATGAAAGATAGAATTCATACTTGCCTTTCAGGCTGGGTGCAGCTCTGATCCCAGTGATTGCATGTAAAAGGAGGAGGCCTGCAGCAGAGATCTGTTGTCTTTCAGCTCCACCTGGAGGCAGTATTAGACTGAATGTCTGCTTCACTGTGCAGCAGTTTGTGCTTCACAGCTGAATGGTTCTTTATTCCTTAGCTGCATGCCACACACAAATGTGAACAAGGGGAGACTGCTTCTTATTTCCTTGTAAAAAATTTTTTCATTGGTGGATGTCTTACTGTCAAAGTCAAGTAAGGCAGCCTTAATATACCAAAGTATTCTAGAGTCAGATGTGAGGTGAAGCCAGAATTCCTCCACATTGATGTGAGAAACTGATAACATCACACAGAAAATGATTACTTCAAGTTGTTGCTGCTAAATGGGTGTAATACCCTGCATTTTGGCTTAGTTTTACTTCTGGGCATTATTTTCTATTTATTTAAAGAGCTAGTCAGATTCAAAGAATGCATTTTTTTTTTACCATATCCCAATAAGTAGAAACCTAGAACTGAAAGTGGTAATATTTTCTTTTTTTTGGTCTTTTTTGTCTTGTTAAACAGAGGGCCTGAGCATATGTCTGGATGGAGTTTGGACAGGATTTATCCAGCACTTATCTGACGGCAGTATATCAATCGTTGTGTTTTAGAGTAAAATTCATGACCATCACAGAATTCAGAGACAGAGTAAGAAAAAAAATGTTTAACATTTATTTTGTAGTCAATATATTCAACACCAAGATAATGACTTCACCAAACCTGTGGGGGAGGTACAAACAGATACAAACAGCAGGAGGTATAACTCAAAGGCTGCTCTGAAAACACAGGAGAAAGAAAAACCCCAACCAATTTATCTAGATAAAATAAAACATGTACAGAAGATTGTACCAACCGTTAACCTAATGTGTCTAGTTACCTTGTCCTTTAACATTTAATCAAAGAGCTGCAGGACAGGCAGCCCAAGAGCAGGGAAACAGGCAGGCAGCTTGCCAGGTGTGCAAAGGTGATTGGTCAGTTCAGAACTGAGTATCCAGCTAAAAACATTGTGAGGGCTGGACTGCTCAGGTTGGATCTCATCTGGTTGTTAACACCGTGGAGAAGACATTTTAAAGCGAGGAGACGAACAAGCACACAGGCGCAGTGACAGGCAGCTAACACAGAACAACCACACTCACACAGCTCTTTCTGCCGTGCACACACTCACGCTCCAGTGAGCACATCGGGGCAGTGTTGGGCTCAGTATCTTACCAAATGACACTTTGACATGTGGACCAAAGACGCTGGGTGGAGTGGGAAGGCTTGGCTGTGTGACACAGCGGAGCAGCTCCAGGCTTCTGTCACAGTAACATCTGAGTTCATGTGCTCTATTCCCTTTGCTCCTTTCTTGGATTCTGGTACAGCTTGGGCTTTTTTTTCATCTTGTTTTTTCTAACTTTCCACGCTTTTCCTGGAGTCTGAGATGCAGAACTAAAGTTCAGGGTTGGAATCAATGTCTCAGGCAGCTGATTCCTGCAAGAAAAACTGATTTGTGGGTAACAATAAGGCCTTAATCCATTATAAACTTTGAACACATCACATGGTTTTGATGGACTTCGGCTTCTGAGCTGAAGACATTGACAGTCATACCCAGATCTCGGTTCTGTGATTAAAAGATAACACAAAAGTTAGAGAGCTCCCCATCTTCCCAGACATGGAGCAGGAAGTACAAATTCCCCCTGGGAAACCCACTGAAACTGAAACTTTGCTTCAATTCTGTCATGAAGCAAAGGGAAGAGTCAAGGCTTGAATCTGTGATGTCACACTGACCTCATGTGTGCAGCTGCTATTGTCTGCAGTGAACAGAATCAGAAAACCGAGTTTCATATTTGTAGAACTCCTTTTCAGCACAAGGGGGTAGTATTTATTGCTCTTCCTCCTGTAATGTCATTGTTTAGAGCTCCGTTGTCCTTTAAGTGCCTTGAAGTAGCCCCAAGGGCCAAAAAAAAATGCAATACTGGATTCCTTTCTGCTCTCTTTTCATCACTGATTAACAGAGCTTTTAGTATAAAAACTGGCAAGCAATTTTATTTCCTTCTTATTTGCCATGAATGGAGTGATCATCGCAGCCTTCATCAAAATCAGCTCCTATTCAAGCAGCATCGCACATAAGCAGCACTCTTTAGAATCCGCACTCACAAGGGCGTTCGGGGAGTCGTGTGAGGGAACATTTGGAGAAAACCTAATTCATTCTTCATGCATGTGTGCCGCTACAATGGCTGTAAAATGTGATTTGAAATTGAGGGCATGCTAACTGAGCCCTGCTGTGTTCACAGGGTTTGTGCTGAAGCAATAAGAAGCAACTCGGGAAGGCTCTCCTCAAAGGGAACCAGTGGTGGTCCTGAGCCTGGATGAGATCCCAGTGGCTCTTGCGGTTCTCATTCAAACAACCTAAGGGCTTTGGGTCCCTGCCCTCGGCTCCATGAAGTATCCGTGCTGTTTCTTTGGAGCTGTTATCATAGATTGAGGGAGAGGTCTATGGAGTGGCAGCTGGGCTCCTTGGGCTCCAATAATCACAGGAAGCTGGGGTCAAATAGCTAATGAATGGCAGGAATCATAAAAGTTGAATCTATAATGGTTTTCTGGGCGCTTGGAGGCGCTGCACAAGCTGGAGTCATCACACAGGTCACTATTTATTAAATCACTGAATGTATATTTAGTCGTAATCATCCTGATTTTGACCTCACACAGAATTCTTACCGAGCAGAAGATGAAAAATCTATTTTTTTCACCAGAACAGATCTCTGGGTGCTTTTCATTCAGCAGACGGATGGTTCCTGGCACCCTCACCCTTCTCCTGAGATGAACAGTTCATCTGACATCATGTTTAAAGACGTATCGCAGAGAATGTTGCTAATACTCTACATTATTTGAACATTAAGGCCTGCTGTGTGTATGGCACGTGCAAAAACAATCAGTTACATGAACTTCCCTTTCTAACCCTCTATTACTGCTACTCAGTGGGTCTACATGATGAGATTAACTGGATTATAGCTATAGTTGGGTTCTGCTCCTTATCTGAGGGTAATTATCCTTGGATATATGGCGGTGAATGAATGGAATCACTGGCACAAAGCATGTCATACCCCGGTACGATAGGTGGCGCTGTCTCCATTTCAGCTATCGCTAACAGAGCCACTTCCTGTTGACGTCTTCACCACCAACAGCAACAAACTCAGGCATTCAGAAAGATGGCGAACGCAGAGCGAGATGAAGCTGCGTCCCTCTCCATCTGTGATGAGCTGGTTATGGCACAGACGATGCACAACGGCGCATTCTCCATCGCATTGTTTCTTTCTTTCTGACAACAACAGGAATATCGTCTCCTTCCACTTCCGGGTGACGATCGCGGGAAAAAACCTGGAGCATGCGCAGAACGCTCGATCCGATCCACTGTCGTCTCCAGGCGCGTTCAGTGGGCAGTCGAAGCGAGTTATCTCGGGGTCTTAATTGATCCGATCCAATTTTTTGTCAGATTAAGCTTGTTACATGAACTGAATAACTCAGTTTTATTGTAATTTAGCCATTAATCAGATCCGATGGCATTCATGTAACCGCACTGACTTTTATAGCTGCTGCTGAAACTGAAATAACTGGGAAAGTTAAAAATATAGGCCTGGGATATCAATCTTCAAGAAAAACATTACAACCCCTCTTAAATCATTACTGGCTTCATCAGTTTGTCAAAGCAACAGTTATCCACACTTTGGTTCCCTTTCTGAGATGCATGGTGTATGAACTATGATGTGATATAATGATGTCATTATAGAGGTAGAGTTAATTATCACTGGCCCAGTTTATGGGATGGCGGAGTGAAAAATAAGTGGCGGTGGATGAAAGCAGCTGTAAATCATTGTTTTCTTTTACAAGTCCTCCAACGGTCATAAAGGCTGTTTGTTCATCTCTTTAAAGTGACTCATATCAGTGTCCTGTAAAGTGAAATGTGACTCATACAATATGAATGTTTCTGCATCAGAGAAGGCGTCATTCCCCAGTCCTCTGTTAAAGAAGCAACACAATCCTCATAAAGAGGACGGACGGGTGGTTGGATGGGGCAGCTGTGAGATCGTGACACCTTTCTAACGCAGCTCTGTCACTTCCTGTTGGGTTTAGGTGATGACATTCATCGTTTAGAGTGAGAAAATGATGGTTATTTGGTCTAAAATACATTCCACAGACTGCTCACACTCACCCTCCTGTCCTCACATTCAGTATTTATGGACAAATATAAGCGGGCATAATTTTGAAGGTTGCGGTCAGAAGAAATGTTGCGATAGAATCATTTCATTTCTTTTTTAGAGGCTGGTCTGGTGTTTTTAACAAATAAAGCAGTGACCCTGCTCTCATTTGAGTTCAGCTCTTATCGTGGCTCTCACCACAGGGTCATTTCTATCAGTAAAGAACGTTTCTGAGCAAAAATAAACTAATCTAACCAATCCCTCAGCTTTTTTTTCTGCTCACTTCAATTTGCATTTGAATGATCATGAATTGCTTTTGTGAATTTGTAAAAAAATAACTGTCCCCATTAGTCTTATTTCAAAAGAACCTGACCTGAGAGCTTGTTAAAACTCACATGTGAGATTTTACCAGGCTTCCTGCTGAATGTCATCAAGGGAAAGCTGATCTCAGACCAGATAAAAATGACCTTTTCAGATGTGAGGTGTGTGCATTTGGCTGACATGAAGTTTTTAAGATTTCACAACAACATTAGATGGAAAATATCCGTTTCCGTTCAGAAGCTTTGGAGGAAAATAGTTTCTTTGCACTCGCTGCCATCCAAAAACTGAATATCAAGAAATTTTCTTTCAATATAGATTCAGTTTCGACTCGAGGAGAACTTTGAATGGCAGAATCATGGCTCTGCTACAGCAACAAATTGACTGAATATTCAGTCAAACACAATAGAGTATAATAGATTCATTCCTTCAAATCACCTTTCCTGAGTGGTAATTTGGCTGCTACACTGGACTACCCGGACAGAATGGATGGTGATATTCTCAGTGAACATTACTTTGATGAATGAGAGTCAGAGAGCTGATTTGTAGCAGCAGAGGTATCATTTAGCAGAAGGATTCTGTGACACCTCTATTAGACGCTCTGAGCGTGCACTGTAAGGCTGGTGCATGAGCTGACAGACACGGTTAGCCCATCAACATTCATTATGGAAATGGAAGGAAAAGACACTTGTCTTGAGAGTAAATTAACAGCTCTGCTCAACTTACTGAATGAAGAATGAAGGAGAAAATGAGGCGGAAAACTGCTAAAGTGATTGCTGAGTGAAGGGAAGCCAGACTTGCTTATGAGGGTGGAGTAATGCACTGATGCACGTGCACGCTCCGAAGAGAAGGTTCGGTGCAGCCTGTTGGTTTCCTTAGCAAGGAAATTGATTTTGAATTGGCTCTGAGTGAATGAATTGGATTAACTTAGAATTTATTTAGTTGGATTATGATTACAATGAATTGAGCTCCAATTGGCTTGAATTGGACTGTTTTATTGAAGTGCCTTGAGATGACATTTGTTGTAATTTGGTGCCGTTTAAATAAAACTGAATTGAATTGAATGTAAATATGTATAATTTATATCTACACAACTCACAGTTTGGGATGTCCGGCTGAAATTTCAGAATGCACCTAAGATGCACTGTAACCTATAAAGAAATGTCAGTGTGGTCTGCAGGGGTACCTGAACACACCATCAGGCACAGCGCTGCTCTCTGATGAAAGTCCGCTCCCTGAGCAGAAAGGAGCAGTCAAAGCTGTTGGAGCTCAGCAGGACGACACACGTCCACCTGCTGAGTCACTGCTGCACCTTCTGTAGGACTAAAGGTTCACAGCAGAGCACAGAGGCGTCCTTTGTTCCAGCTACTGCTCTGCAGAAATCTTAAGGCCTCTTCCGCAGTAGCTGGGAACCGTCCGGCGAGTGTTGTGAACAGACTGGGGACTGCGTTCAGAGAGGGTGCAGCATCACGAAATCCAGTCGCTCATAGCTGCTCCCATGGAGAGACAAAAGGTGAAGATGTTCTTTTCCCCGGATGAAAGCTGTGCCAATGCTGGACTTTATCCACCGTTAACCGTTTTGATCAATGCAGGCATCTAAATATCACTTCATCACCAACTGTGCCTGAGAACAGCTGCTCACACGCCTGCTCCTCTGATGCTTTCATTAACATGAGCCATCAAAGTCATTAAGGTAAAAGAACGTTTTTTTCTGCCAACATGAGTCATAAGGTGTGCCAAAAACAGGAAATGACAGCATCAGAAATATTTGCTTTGATGCTCAGTGTGTGAATTCCTGAATTCCCTTTTCTTCATTGGCCATGTATGCACAGTGGAAACATTTCCCTTTAACACATTATCTTCTGTCAAGTGTTGTGAACAGAGCGGTTCAAAGGTGGGGTTCAGTTATCTGAACAGCTTTTAAAGATACCAAAGTACAGTGTCACACCTCATATGACCCAAGGCAAGTAAACACGTTTGAAAACCAGGAAAAAGAAAGAAAAAACACAGAAGGAGGAAGTTTTTCTGGGTTTTTTACTTGTTAATTCATGTTTGAATCAGACACTTTGGAGAGAAATGGCCCTCTGTTTTCCTTTAGCACAGCAGAGAAGGAGCCAAATGACTGAAACAGCAGACAAACAGGCACTTGGTAACATTGTGATCAGCTTCACTATAAAAACAGACGGGTTTCAACTCTAAGACCAACGTACAGCTTGGACTGAAAGTGGCGCCTCACATTATAACGAGTCCCAGCTGAACATTTTCTAATGAAACATAACAGGAGACGTTAGTAAGAAAATACAGAAAAAACATTGTGACATGATCAGGATAACACTGAAAATCTATGATGGAAATATATAAAAACAAATAACTTACAGTGGAAATCCCACTGATGAAACATTTCAAAGCATTCATACGTTCTGTTGCTCAGGAATCAGTGCAAGCATGAAGACCTTTTTATTCCTGAGACGTTTAAATCGCTGTGAAGCATCAACCTGTGCAGCTAAAAGTAAAAAAAACACTGGCACTGACTCCAGAAACTCCAGATAGCTGGAGGGACTAAAAGCTTTCAGCCCTTTTCCAAGTGTGAGAGGAGAAAAGTGAGCAGTTAAGCCGGGAAACGGCTGTTCCTTTGGCAGCTGCAGCACTTTAAACACTGGAAGTGTGAGTTCTTTGTGCAGATGAACCTCTGCTGGTCTGGACCAGGACGAAGCTCTTAACAAGTGACAAAAACGGAGTGAAAAAAGACTCCTTTGCCTTTTTCAAAGAACACGTCAGGCCAAAAGAGGCAGCGTACGCTGGTCCTTAACAAGGCCAGACAGCAGGAGTGATGCTGAGGTGACATCATCACTCCTGTGGTCTTTGTTGGGCTTTTTTTCCTACGATTCGAGCCGGTTGTTCATTCCTGTCAGAACACCAGACGGCAGCCTTGTGCAGTGGCTGTTCAGTAACAGACCTAAGCCTGAGAGCTAGATTTTAATGGGAAAAGTTTCCTTTTGTGACCTTAACTTTCACACAGGTAGTGACCATGATGAACCGCCTTCTCCTTGACCAGCTCAGCGGTTCTTTTTTGATTCAAGTTGAGTAAAGCGGTCATCAGCTCATTCAAGCTGGCGTCTTTTCCTTCTCGCTCGATCCACATGTTCAGCAGCTCGTGGATCTTGTCTTCGTAGAGGAGGTTCTCCTTGCTTTTGATCACATTGTCGCTGAAGCCGAGGTGACGGAAGAACCTCTTGTGATGGTCCACGTCTAACAATTCAAAGAACTCAAAGCATCCTCTGAGAGACTCTTCACCTGCGAACAAAGATGAAGAGGATCATTCAAAGGCCTGGAGCCCACCGTGCACCGCTGATGGCTGTGAGCCTTTCAGGCTGGACATGCATGAAAAACTGAGGGCTCATCACAATGCATTGAACGTCTGATAGAATAAAAGTTAAATATCTTTACCATTCACAGGAACAAGAGTGGGGAATTGTTCATCCTCCTGAATAAGAAAGAAAAAAACATGCATTAAAACCAGCTGAGGAGCGTTTTCATGAGCTAATACTGTTAGCATCAGTGAGCTGAATCCAGCAGATCTCATCCGAATTTAAGGCAGAACAACCTGCCAGCGTGCACATTTCTGCAGATGCATGAAGGAACATGCGACAGGGAGCCTCAGAGGCTCGTTTCACAGCTTCGCTGCACGCCGCCGTCCGCTTTGCACAGAGGAGGGAGAATGAGGGTCAAAGTGGACCAACTGTTTCTGCTCTTCCTTCTATGCCTGCACCCTATCTCTACTCTGTCCCCTCTGACAGAGTCGGACTCCTGGGTTCCTTCTATGTAGCTTATTGTTAGCTTTTTATAAAGCTGTTATATCTTCATCTGTAAGTCGCTTTGGATAAAAGCGTCTGATAAACACAGAAACAGAAACTGTGTGCCGACAGCAGACGAAACGTCATGAGCTGAATCCCCGTGTTGATCCAAGGCCGTGTCAGCGCCCTGCAACACGCTGCGGCCTCCACTTGTATGAACACACAGCTCTACACTGTGGGAAAACGCTCAGACTTTTCTTTTTGTTCCCAAACTTATTGCAAAAGCAGGAATCTCAGAGCTGGTGCAACAACCTTAGTCACTGGGAGCGGTCCATGAATGGAGTGAGCTTGTTCAGGCAGGCAACTCCAGCTTCCTCTCATGTGATCGCATATTCTACACGCCACTCATCACGCAAACTCCTCCAATCAGGGCCGTCTATTTAAGCTGCTCACAGCAACCAAAGTAACAAAGAAGGGAAAATATTTTTCACAAGGAGCGGCGAGGTCGGAGCCTCCAGCCCAAAGTTAAATGAGAGCTTGGCGAGCCGCCTCACTGACTGCAGTACCGCGGCTCTCCTGGTGGGGACAGGAGAAGTTGGAACCTCATTAAAAAAGTCTTTTAAACTGTAGATAAACTTTAAATAACATCTGTGTGGGTTCATTCAGACATTCCAACAGCAGAGCCAGAGCCAGGACGTTTATCATCAGCTCAAGACCGGACAGTACAGCAGTCAAGGTATATCACAAGTCCTTATGGAGTCCGTCCTCTTAAAACAACGCCGCATCCTGCCAGCAGGTGCACTGCTGGCCGTGTGAAACGCTGCGAAACTCTGAGAAACTCTGAGAAACTCTGAGAAACTCTGAGAAACTCTGAGAAACTCTGAGAAACTCTGAGAAACTCTGAGAAACTCTGAGAAACTCTGAGAAACTCTGAGAAACGCTGAGAAACTCTGAGAAACTCTGAGAAACTCTGAGAAACTCTGAGAAACTCTGAGAAACTCTGAGAAACTCTGAGAAACTCTGAGAAACTCTGAGAAACTCTGAGAAACTCTGAGAA
Source organism: Leuresthes tenuis (assembly GCF_036924035.1). Classification (NCBI taxonomy): domain Eukaryota; kingdom Metazoa; phylum Chordata; class Actinopteri; order Atheriniformes; family Atherinopsidae; genus Leuresthes; species Leuresthes tenuis. The sequence continues at coordinate 2,863,772 of NW_027325360.1, forward strand.
ACTCTGAGAAACTCTGAGAAACTCTGAGAAACTCTGAGAAACGCTGAGAAACTCTGAGAAACTCTGAGAAACTCTGAGAAACTCTGAGAAACTCTGAGAAACTGAGAAACGCTGAGAAACGCTGAGAAACGCTGCGACGGTGGACGGGGAAAGTCTCTACAGTTAGGACACCTAAGCATGACTCAGGGGAAATAAAGGTGAAGTAAGCAGCTGACAGGACACTGAGCAAGGAAAGAAGCGTGGAAGAAGCAGGGAAGAAGATGAGCCGTTAATCTCACCCTCCTGTTGGGCCGCGCAGGGACCATGGAGCTGGTCTGGAGCGCAGATGCAAAGAGGACAGAGCAGGGCGGGCTGGTTAGGCTGTGCTGGGAGTTACTGGCAGAGCTGTTGAGGCTTTCGCAAAGCTTTTTCTGCTCATCCTCCATGCCAGCGGAGGATTTGGGTCTCACCAGTTGCCTGCTCACCTCACTGTAACCCTGGAGAACATTGAGAACATGTTCAAACTTATTCTGAGGTCGGACCGAGTTTAAGCACCATCATTCTTCTTCTTCTGTGCAGAACTTTTCTACATTTCCTCTTGACTCTGTTCTTTCTCATGTATTGTGCCTTAAATGTCTTCAGTGGGAACCTAAGTTTCATTATTCTATCCTCAGCTTACATTACGTCTGGGCTGTGGCGTTAATCCCTATTCTCTGGATAAACTAGCTGTAATATTAGAACAATAATGAGCACATTTCACTGCTGAGCTCTTATCAATCAAGAATAATCGCAGAAAATCAGTCACTCACTTTCTCAGCTTTCATTCTTTCAGGAAGGTTTCTCTGTGAACCTGAAGAGAGACGGAAAGAGAGGATTATACAACTGTATACAGCCTCCGATAAGCATCCATTTGACCTCCGTGAAATCAATTTATCTTTATTTTAAACCCAGTCACGAAGGTTTAGAACTAAAAACTGAGGTCTGATCTTCACTCAGGATTCTGATTTGTCTGTGTTGGACTCAGAAAGCCTCTGCTGGACTCGGCAGAGTTTGCCAACAGCATGGCAAACAGCAGAAACTATCCTCTCATGTTTGTCATGGATGAATCCCAGCGAAAGCGTTTTACAGCTCCTGATAAAAGCGACAGCAGCCATCTTTCAAGCCCGGCCTGAATGATGACGATACGCTCCACCACAGTTTATTCTGTGGGCCGTCTGAGACTTTAACAGCTCCAGCACATTCAGATCTTATCAGCAGGAGCTAAAACACCTGCTGCTGTGACATCATCAGCTGTGACCATCGATGTACAGTCCAGTTCAGCAGGTTTGCCTCGTGATTCAGAGTCATTCATTTCTGTGGTGTTATGAGCTCAATGATCTATCCAGAAAATAAAAGGTAACGAATGTATTCATGAGTTTCTGCCTGATTTAAATAAAGAACAAATCGAGGCCTGTGTGTCCAGCTGTTGAATGCTTAGGTTTATTTTTAATGACAATGCTCTGAAAACTCAACTAAGCAACCAATGAACGGCTGCTAAGCTGTCCTTTAGTTGTTAGCGCTCCATCACTGGGTACAGCTAAAGCTGCGGTAATTAACCTGCTGTCCTCCGTCATTTTCTGATAATATTAACCTGAACATCATGAGATTCAGAGCAAGCAATGGTCCATCTTTACTGTGCAATGAATGTTTCACATGAATAAAAGTTTTCATGATGTGTCATGAGTGTCAAAAAGCCATCAAAAAGTATATTTAAACAACAAAATGGTGAAGGGGGGGGGGTAATGTTAGTGCGACCATCATCTAGGACACGTAAACAGGAACATTAATGGAACATTCTATGCCTAACACCATCATTCGAGCATTACTTTGCATGTAACTGTAGGTCTGAGCTGACATGTGAACCAACAGAAGTTAAAGGTTTTTAATAGTTTTTAATGAATCCGACTGCTGGAGTCACAGCTCAATGTTCGCTTCCAGCTAAACAGCAGCTTGTCATGGCGCTACGTCTGCAGACTTTGGACTTGAGCTTTGGCAGATCTGAGAGAAACGCCCTAAAAATGACTCAATGTGACGTTCTCTCGGCTTCCATCACATAAGCTGCTCCACGGTGTGAAAGTGCTTTGTTTCAGAAAGGAAAAAGTGACATTTCTTAACCTGTGACTGCACCCCTCTGCCGTTCACTGATGGAGAGATTAAACCACAAACACTAGACTGCTTTCAGTTTAACTAAAATCTTGTACAGTAAGACACGATTTGCACGTAAAAACATGCCTTTTCCTATTTTCACCCACCTGTTGTTGCACGTCTTTTCTTGTAAAAGTAAATCAAAATGAGTGTGAGAGCCGCCAAAGCAACAAGAGGAAGTACAACTGCCACGATCAGCCATGCAGATACTGATGAGGAGAAAAAAACAAAGAAATATTACAACCACACCATAAGAAGTCTGTTGGCGTCACACGCTGCAGATGAAAAGCTGCGTTATACCTGTGGCTGAGTCGGCTTTGGGCTGGATTTTCTTGCACTCTGTGTTTGTGGTGGCTGTGCAGTTCCTCACCATCTCCTCATCACTGCCACACCTGGTTTGGAGGCAGGAAACAGGATTAATTAAAAGCACCAAGGATTCAAAAGTAACAAGGCCATGGTGGGAGCCGTCTCCAGGTGAGGGATGAGCTCATTAACCTCCCATCACTCGCTTTGAACACTCACCTTGAGCACTTCTTGCATACTTCACACGCGTGGTCAGGATCACAAAACCGCCCCGGTTTGCACTGACAGTCGGTGTTCTGAGTGGCAGAACATTTCCTTACAACTTCCTCATCTGAGAGAGCAGCAATAAAAAGCCTTTTTAAGTCTTTTTTTAAGACCGGGGCACTCTGAAAAGCTTCAGCATTGATTGTGGGTGTTGGGCAGAACTACCTGGACGACACATTGAGCACGTAAAGCACTGACGAAAGCCGTTGGCATGTTCTGTAAATGTACCGATGGGGCATTCTCCACATGTCCCCATCGTTCCTGCTGTGGTGCAGGGCGACTTCACGTGTTCACCTACAACACAGAAAACATCCCAAATGCATCCTTTGTGCTGAACTCAGTCTGCTGCTGCAGCTAAACAACAACCGTTCAGACTCCTTCACTACATCTGAGAAGGATCTCTGGCTATGAGGTGGTCACATACCGGCTGGACAGTTCAAGCAGCAACCGCTGCCATGTGGGTACTCCAGGTCGTTTCTGCAGGAGGCATCCCGCCCCCTCCTGCTGCCCCTCCAGCCAAAGCCGGGCTGTGGAAACGCCCCCGTGGGTTTGAACACAGAGAAGAGAGCAGAAAGAACCTGGAGGAAAACATAACAGCGGATTTTTAAAAAAAAAAAAAACCTCTTTTTTGTAGGATGTTGGAATAATTTCAGTAAGTAAAAATGTCCAAATACAAAAGTAAAATGTAATAAAAACTGAAACAAACTTTCACCTGGTTTTCAGAAAATATAACCAGATATAAAATGTGGCAGAAACACAACCAAAGAAAGAGAAAACTTTATAGAAGTAACAGAAGCTTCTCTCATCAGCAGGTTAATTAGCGAGTATCCATGGGAACAACATCTGGATGCACAGACGCTTTTCTGCCGTCGGTCGGGCAGAAATGGGCACATTTCACGTTTTCTTTACAGAAATTTACCGAGCAGAACATCTCTCATGGAGGCTGTGGAACTAACAGCATCAAGTGCAGGACAAAAAGAGATTTTACTCAAACTGAAACTTATTCTGTGACCGACTGTGAGGAAACCGTCTCCTCGTGTTGTTCTAACACGCTGTGGGAAATACTGAGGGAGGAAAATGCAGCCCTCTGAGCACTGAAGATAAAACTACTGAACGCAGTGCAAAAGGCTGGAATCAGCCCGTCTCAGAGGGTTTTAAAAATAAAAAACTATTAAAAAGAAAACATCTAAACAGTCTCCATTCAGCGTTTAAACAATACGAGAGAAAAAAAAAGCAGCATATTTAAAAAAAAACACCCTAGAAAAGCCTGGAGAAATATTGTTAAAGAACATTGGACTGAAACTGCTTCTAATTAAAAGAAAAATTAAGTTTTGCTTTAAGTAGGAATGTTTAAATCAGAATTTAGTAAAACACATGAAGTTACTTGGAAGCTGGAATTAACACATGATTTTGTATTAATATGTAGCTGAAATGGCCATAAAAAGAATTATTAAGATATTAGTCATCTTGTTTTTCCACAGAAGCTTCCTTCATCTATGATGATGTGACGCAACAAGCTGAGCTGCAGCTCCACCTTAAACCAGTTAGAACTGGACAGGTGGATGTGGGTGGGGGCAGCGATTGTTTCCCCAACACGAGCTCAAAGTCCATCTCGACATCACAGATATAAAGAGACTTGAACTAAAGGGGTGCTGGTCATCTATCCATATATCCATCCATCCATCCATCCATCCATCCATCCATCCATCTCTCTGCGTATCCGTGACGCAATAACCAGGTTACTGACCATATAAGGCAAAAACCACATCACGATCACGCCCATTAAATGGTTTCATCAGTTTAGTGAGAACCCAAATGTGGGCAAATGGCATCTCGCGGCAAGCCGGGACCCACGTGCCCACCATCCACCAGATGAAACGTTATGACAGGATCAGTCTAAGTCCTGCACTGATCTGTGCGTAAGAACGAAAAAAGTAAAAGTCTGCCCGCCTGCACCTGGCTGCTATGGCACAAATCAATCTGAAGAATCACAGCTTTACTCCGTTAAAGTAACCCGACGTCACCCTGACAAATTTAGCAGATTTAAACAAGCACTTTCCTGAAATTCTGAGTAAATATTCCTTAGAAAAAAACCCGCTTTAAGTCGGCCAGCTCCATTTTTATTTAGATTAATTCAAACTGAAGTAATTAACCCGGTTTTCCTTCATCTGGCTGGTATTCTTCTACATTTAAAACTAAGTAAAATAAAAAAGTCCTATCAAAAAGTTATTTTAAATCTTAAAATGAGTATTTCTGCGGACATCAGCCACGTTTAAAGGTGTCTGAATCTGGAGCGATGAAGCAGACCTGCGGCCTGACCTCTGGCTCCGCAGTGGGGGGGGGTTGTGTTCGTGAAGTTTAGACAAGAGTCCGCCAACAGCAGCCCACTGACATGCTTGCGTGGAGAGGAAAGCTGAATGAAAGCGCCCAGGAATGTCGCACCCGAGCGAAGACAGCGTCAGAAGCGTCCTGGCACCCAGACGCGAAGAGAAATCCAATTTCCAACTAAATTTACTGATGACAAACGCGCCACGAAGTGTTCCTTCAACAAACTGTGGCCATGGGCTCCCGACACTTTGAGAAAGGAACGTTTAAACAGCTTTAACCAAGTCCTGAGAAAAGCAACTGACTTAAGAACCAAATGAGAGGTTTTTTACTGATACATTTAATTTATGAAAAGCTCTCGGTGGTTAGGAGTCGACGTAATAGGTGCCAACTTTCAGGAAACGCTATTTTCATTAAGCGGCGGCAAACAACCTATTTAATAAACTCCAAACTACAGCAGCCAACTTTCTGCGCTGAACCGTTCATGGGAGAAAAAAAAAACTTACCACAAAAACAAAGCAGGTCTTCATCGTGTTGTTAAAATGTCAATATCCACCAAAATAAACCGATTCATTCCTGAAGAAAAAGACCTCTCGCTACAGGTCGCGTGACACTTTCCCAAGTGAAACTCAGGTGTGACGGCAGTGCTGCTGGATTCTGGCTAATTGGTGACGCAGACGGTGGGCGGGATCAGCACGCGCCACTGCCAGCACCACCAATCACAGAGGCTGAACAAATGGCTCGTCCACACATGGCTGAATGGGTGTGTGAATGTGCCTTCCATCAGTACCTGAGAGCGAATTCCCCACAGACATATATAGGTAGACGCTTCATGCACATTGGTCCGTTGCTGCGTGACGTCAGCGCGTCCGCCATATTGGATGTGGCAGATCTGCGCTGAATGGGTGTGTGAATGTGCCTTCCATCAGTACCTGAGAGGGAATTCCCCACAGACATATATAGGTAGACGCTTCATGCACATTGGTCCGTTGCTGCGTGACGTCAGCGCGTCCGCCATATTGGATGTGGCAGATCTGCGCTGAATGGGTGTGTGAATGTGCCTTCCATCAGTACCTGAGAGGGAATTCCCCACAGACATATATAGGTAGACGCTTCATGCACATTGGTCCGTTGCTGCGTGACGTCAGCGCGTCCGCCATATTGGATGTGGCAGATCTGCGTAAACTAATAAAAGGAAATGGACTGAACATACAGCGCCTCTTATTCACCCATTCACACAGACACAGATACCAAAAACAACGTCTGTAACTTTTAAAGTGATGATCATAATGTGTGTAACACTGTTACAGTGATAATAAATACTGAAATATTTATATTTTTAACATTTAATCTGTGTCTATAGTAACCAGATCCTGAAATGTAGATGTGACATGAGGGTTTTCTGAATAAAGAGCACTAACATTTAACGTTTTTATATTCACATTGATAAACATATATACACACACATCTATACAGCTATACAATTACAGTGTGTGTGTGTCTTAGTTAAAAACCTTGGAAAATAATACTCTTGCACAGCTTTTTCCATGTGTTGCCACTATTCAACTTAAGGGTGTTCAGTTTGGCAAGTTTGTGGAAGACAGACACAACTAGTGACATCGTGGTTGTCTATTCCAGACTGTGTTTCTGGAATAGACAACCCCCCCCCGGAGAAAACCCATCCTCAGAACAAAATGACAGATCAAGGCCACTTTGACAGCTTGCTCTGACATCGACTGGCGAATAAAACACTCAGCTGATCTGACCACCTTTACAGTGCCCTCAGAGGGAATCATCAGCCCTCCTTTGTTTTTTAGTGTGAGCTAAAATCAAATGGTAGCTCCGATCAAAGCTTGGATCAAAGCTTGGATCAAAGCTCTGATCAAATGATGCGGGTACAGTATAAGTCACCTAACTACCACAGCACACATATACATGTATATATATACTACTGCTAATGCTAATGTAGACAAATTAAGGCATAGCAGGATGAGAATATCAGGATTTATGTGATACAAGGTCAATAGTATGAATTTAATACATGCATTTCCCAGCCATAGGGATGTTTTCCCCCCGTTTTAATGGACAAAAAGCAGGATCAAAATCTCATATTTACTGTGATGGAGGAAGGTGTGTTTTAACACGAAAATGGAGATAATACCTTAAAAGGTGTGTAAATTGTTTTCTACAATTGAAGATTTTATCTTCTGGCAACATATCAACTGAAGGAGAAAAAGTGACGTGACAGTCTGTGATATTTTAGCCAGAATAAAATGGATTTGTACACATTTCCCCATCAAGTCTGAGTGGAAACTCCGACACCTTTTACACCAAAGTGCTGTGGACTTTACATTTTCTGCCTCTGCTGAAGACAACAGTTTGTGCAGAATCTGATCATGAGTAAAAGTCCGTGTTTGTGCAGTTTTCACACAGTTTTCCCTTTGTTAATGGTGTTAAAAATGAGCCAACTGCACCCACAGCGTAGCTCAACCCTGTAAGATTCTTCAGTATTTGCATATAAGTTAATGAAGGATTCGGAAAAGTGAATAAAACTTTATTTTCCACAGTGAAACACAATGTCTTTGTGTGTGTGGAGGGGGGGGGGTCTGAATGTTGACACATGACAGTGAAATAGTGGTGAAATTCAACATTTTTCTTCATTTTAATACATATTTACCTTCATATCTGGAACTAGCGTGGCTTATCTGGAAGAGTTGTTCTCTAAAAAGAAGATGGCAGCACAGCTTAGGTTTGTAAGGTCGAATCTGAACAAACCACAAGACGTCTGCAACAGTTTCTTGTGGAGTTATGAGACCAAAGTGTCACAAAAACGTTTTTCCCTCACAGAACCAGGTGATTTATTTTAAGAATCTGTCGCGTTGTGTAAAAGCTTAGAATGAGTGAGGATTTACTTTCTTTTTTCACATGACTGTATCTTTGCCACTTGTTTTTTGCAGCATCACTCTGTCATTTTGAAACTATTAGTTCAACCTCAAGAACTAGAAAGAAAATGGCACGTCGCCGTCTTTCTCGCAGCAACCGCAGAAAAAGAAGTTTAGCAGTAAAGGCTGCAGCTTCATTATGACTAATTCATCTGAGAAACAACAACTGCAGCCCCCGGTGGTTAATCACGACGGTATGATTGGTTCTGTAGACACAGAAACCAGACAGTAAATTAAAAAAACCTAGAAGAATGATTCTTATAACTGCCACAGTCACTGTTCTGATTCCTCTCTTATATCGTGTGATTTTACAACTTTTACTTCATGATTCGAGTCAGTTTTTTCTGATACACTCTTACATACACAAGCCTGCAGGCTTTCTTAATGACTTCTTAATGTCTTTATTGCTTGACTTTCCTTTGAAGTCACCTGCAGGTCAAAGTTTTCACTTCTTCAAGAACAAATTTAAACTTTTAGAGATGGGAATAACACAAAAAATGCACATTAAGATGAAATCGTATGACTCATCCAGCGAAATAAGCATGTTCTAAATGAGTAGCAAAACATCAAAACAGGGCTGCAAACACTTAAAGGGGAACTCTGAGACTGTTGGCTAACAACACGCGTAGTCTGCTACTGATGGCAGGATATTTATCAGATTTTGACGACGTGGACGACGACTTTGAGTAAGATGGACGTTCTTACCGGAGTGAATAAGCTGATGACGATGACGTCATCCCAGTAGATGAGTGTGTAGAAAGCCCTCTATAAGCCCCCCGATAGCCGCCAATAACAACAACACAGCAGCTATGAGCTAACAGAGCTATAGCACACGTTCATTCATTCATTCTTCTTAAAGTATTGGTGAAATAAAGATCAGATAATGCCTTATTTAGAGGCTCTAAGCCCCGTTCACTCCGTTATATGGATCTCCAGTTATCTAAATATCTTCTGAAGGACGCAGACTTTCACCAAACTGTTCTCAGTGAGTAGATGAACGTATTTCATGCCAGAAATAAGGTCTAGGTTTAAAAATAATTCATAATAACAGTAATTCAACAATTAACAATAATTCATAACTTTTATGAATGTTCTGCAAGTTTAAACTAAGCTTTCTACAAAAATAAATTGTCACATAGATTTAAGTTTGTTGCATTTTTGAGAACTTTGGCTTCGTTCATCTGTGGCTTTGTGAGGCTTTACCATCAGCCCACTAATACTACTATAATAATAAGGTTAGTTTTTATGTTTGACTCTCTCAACAGAAACAACGCTTCCACCGATCCTTCACCACATTATTGCAAAACCTGCTTTATTTTACAAACAGATGGTTGTGTACAATGTTTTTCAGATGACTGAGCGCTGCACTGGAAAATGAACAGGTTCCACAAATCCTCTCATCACAAACTGCATAGTCACACAGTGTTTAACAGACCTCATGTTTGTACTTGCAGGTTTAACATTATCTGTCAAGCAGTTGTCTGCAGCGAGCAGATATGCAGCCCTGCAGGAAGCTGTGGGCTGTGGATGTGGAGGGCGTGTGGATGCGGGTTGAAGAGGAGGGAAATAAAACCCTGTTTCAGCCGCGCCGCCCCAAGCTGTGGACAATTACGAGCTGTCGGGGCCGTGGACTCACAGATCAGCCTCATAGTGGAGTGGCTTCTGATTTCATGGGCTGCTGAGCTCACAGCCATAGAAACCATGCAACCCTCCATGTCTGCAGCTCATCAACATCTTATTCTACATTTAGCAGACAGTTATGGGTTCCCCATCACTCAGAGTGTGCTGGATTTGTGAATTTTGACACTGTTTACTCCTGAACACTTCTGGAACATGTGTTTTTGATGATAAGGCCAGGGAGGGGGCTCACAGCTCTTTGCCATTTTTACGAGATAAGACATGAATTTTGTATTCACAGCTCTCTGCTCGCTGCTTGGACCTCTGTCAAGATTCTAATGATATGGAGAGTTTCTATATTTTTTCTTTTGTGTGAACTTAAGAGGAAGGTTACGCTGAGAGGATGCAAAGGATCCGTCTGACATGAGGTGCAAGAGAATATTTTGAACTGGAAACACATCAACTCTTTCCTTTCTGTGTTTTAATGAAAACCGAAACTGACAAACCATCAAGTGTGCACAGAAATGCGCACGTGGAACCAAAAACATGAGGTATTAAACAGAAAAGACAAAGAAAATAGATACTTTTTAGGAAAACTCCAAATCCACTGACACCTTAACCCATTAAAAGCTGAAATGCCCTCAACATGAAGGCATCGTGAGGAAAGAGCCACACATTCAGAGAATGAACGAGGTCTAAGTTCTTCTCCTCAGTTTGATCTGTCAGCAACGAGCACTGCAGGTCATCAGTGTGGTTTTACCGAAGGAGGGAAAACCACCAGGCTTTCACTTTCCCTTCAGTGGAGCAGATAAAGTTGCTTCTGTCTGTCTTCATGCTGTTATTAGATGCCAAGGTGAAGAGTCCCATTGAAATATGAACATGAACAGAGTTTTTTATCAGTTCTCAGCAGCTTTAAAGTGAATATCTGGTCTGAGCTCCTTTATTCTCCAACTCATTCTGAACCCTCTGAGACAAGCTTTCTGTCATTTCTTTAAGGAGTCTTCAGGAATAGTTCTCCAGGCTTCTTGAAGGACATCCCAAAGCTCTTCTTTGGATGTGGGCTGCCTTTTGTTCCGTTCTCTGTCAGATGATCCCACACTGCTTCAATAATGTTGAGGTCCGGGCTCTGGGGAGGATTCATCCCTCCATAAGACCTGTTGCCACTGATTTTCAGTCCACTTCTTGTGTCATTTGGCACAGCTCAGCCTTTTCTCCCTGTTTCCCTTCCTTAAGAACGGCTTCTTGACAGCCACCCTTCCATGGAGACCATTTCTGATGAGGCTTGGGCCAACAGTAGATGGATCAGCTGAAGGTCCAGATGCATCTCTCAGGTCCTGTCAGGTCACAGCTGGATTTTTTCCTCTTTCTTAAGGACATCACTTTCAGATCCTGTTCATCTGCTGCAGATAGTTTTTTAGGCCTGACACTTCTTCTTTTGTCCTTTTTGTTCCTGCGCACCATGCTGAGAAAAGCTTTCGACTAATAGCTCATCTTGTTGGTGCAAAAACACTTTTCTTTGTCTGTCTTGTCTTTGGCATTTTTTTATAGATGCAACCAAAGAAATGGGAACAAATGATGAGTCTTTGTGACAAGTAGGACTCACTGCACCCAGACATACAAGAAAGTCTGGCTGCTTGGAAGCAAAATGTGAAGAAATTAGGTAAGTAAGTAAATCTGCAGATTGACTGACAGGTGAGAATGTGTGACAGAAGGAGCTGTATGTGGGGCGGTAATACATTAAGAGTGTGACTGCAGAGGTGACAAAGTGTGGCTAAAACATATTGACTGAACTACAACATGTCGACAGCAGCTCAGGATCTTCTTCAACTCGATTTCTCATCTGAAGAAAAGGGATTGTCTTGTCCTGACAGACTTTGTGGTGTCCGGATGTTTCCTGATCTCAACAACATCCCAGCTGGTTTAAATGTTCAGGCTCGGTTGGATCTAAAAGCGATGTGATGTGTAATGAAAATGAACGTGTGAGAGGCTCTTGCATTAAATCTCCTCCTGCTGGTTTCAGTTCAGCTCCTTGCCATCTGTGTTGCCAGTTTCTCTCGTCTTCGCAGTGTTTTTTAGACAAAAGTAACAGTTTCTGTCTCAAAGATGCAAAACAACTGACTATGACCAGAAAGTCATTAGGAAAGAGTTTGCTCAGGTAATAAATCAGGCAGAAAGCAGGGTAATTTTCTCACAGACTTCTGGATCAGCCAGAGGGAGGCTCTGTTGTTTTATATTTTAGCTTCGCAGATACGAACAGTTTCTAAAGTGAGTAAGTTTCTAAAAGCCAAATGAAAAGGATAGTTAATCTTTTAAAGCAGGGCACTCAGTTTGGAGAAGCAGAAGGTTTCATAATGAGCTAAGCTAGAAGCTATTCTTCACCTCAAACCTCAAAAACTTCACAGTGGTTTCAAATACTGTGAATTTTGACCGTAACACAGGCTGGATCTGTGTAACTCGGTGCTTTGGTGCCACACAGCATTGGAACAGACTGTAGACTGTGTCGCTGCATGGATGTTCTGCAGCTGAGAACAATTAGAGATGAAGAAAACTGTCTGATGCAGAGGTGTGGAAAATATCCACAACTCTCGCTGGAACTGTTGTGGCATCTTTGATGCTTGAGTTGTTTTAGGTGTCAGCACACAACAGGAATGTCCCGGACATAGCTGCCATTCTTCAGGGAAAACCACCGCATTCTCAACGTTGTCCCACCAAGACAAGGTTTGAATGCGTCAGATCCAAACCCGGCAGCATTGGATGCTGTGCTCGAGTGTTTTGTGCAGCAGTACACTTCATATTGCAGTCTGATGCCTCTGCTCCGTCACACAGCCAGTGAGAAACTGCATTTAAGTGAAGACATTTAAAAGGTGTTGTTAGCAAGGTGAGCAGCAGAGCTCCCTGAGTCCGGTCCATGATCACAAAGGGGAGACCGGCCCATATTCTGACCTAAAACATGGAGATAAAGGCGCACTATCAGATGTCCCGTGTGAAAAACAGGCGGCATGTAAAGGTTACAGAAATGCAGGGTAATATTTGTGGCTGTCAAAATACCCACGTGGGTGTGTACAGGGCTAAAGTCAGGCTGAGTCACCCACAAGCTGATGTCACAACAGCTTTTATGCTAACAGTGACAGTAACTGGCTAATGCTAATGCTAACAGTCAGAGTTGGAAAGCAGATGATATCACGGACATGGTTTTGCAGTCATGAGCAGGTGAAGCGGTCAGTTTAGCCTCTGTTTTAGTCCCTGACACACAAATAAAAAGCATTGTAGGTCAGAAGTAGAAGGGCTGATCTCGTTAGCGCTACTGTATCCCACGCTTCCAGTTCACCTTTTGGTATTTCCTCACCCATCATTTCATCAGAATACAGCTTGTCGTTCGCTCCTCATCCATTACTCATACAATCTGGTGCTTAGCTGAGCTTCTTCCTCAGTTTAGGTATGAAGAGAGAAATCTGTGGCAGGAACTAGCAGAGGTTTTAGTGCACAGTGATGAAAACAGAAGCAGTCTGTGGCAATAACTGAAGCATCTGCTTCAGCTCTTTATGCAGGTTTATATGCAAAAAGATGCTTTTAATAGCTAAAGAGCAAATTTGATGCGGCTGCTGCATTTCAGAACGTTTCAAACTCTGCCAGCGTTTTAGGAAAGAAACAAATTAATGTGCGTATATTAACAGATTATATTAGAAAGTCATGTTTGCATGTATGTTATGTTGTCTTTTTATTTACCTTCACTCCCACTGAGCTGTGCAAGAACACTTTGGTGCAAAATATAAAGAAATGATGCCTGAACTACTGCAACATGTCTGCATTTACACTTTTTACATGGAAGATAAAACACTTCAAAAGCTCAACACTCCCTCAGACCGCAAATTATTGTTGTCACTGGCAAATCTCTGCCGTGCAGGCCTTCATTTTCCCTGCAGGGAGTGACGAGATCGCAGTCTGAACTCCCACATTTACATAATAATTCATGCCATATGAGGAAGATAATGAAAAATATATTCTTGGCAAGTTTCACTGCACGATCCAAAATAACTTGAGACATTTTGATCTTTCAGCTGTACATTTATTTCCAAAAGGCTGCATATACATTTGCAAATTCTACTGTACAGAAAACATCCAAAATGTCCATAATTATAGATACAGTATACCACAAAGCTGCCCTGGCATTACCAAACATAGATGTCCAGCACTAGAAAAGCTCAGCAGCCTATTCAATATTATAATCTTAAATACTTCTTCAACTAATACCTTTAAATGTATGTCAGTGTGATTGATTATTCTTTTTTTTCTTTCCCGTCTGTACTTTACAACATTCATCATTTACAGTAGTTAAACAAGGCACAAGAATAGTGATATGAAGCCCAAGGCCATGCGTGAAGCAAAGAAGAGCATGGGACAGGAAGTGATGGGGGGGGGCTTTACCTCCTATGAAACAGTGTCTAACACCACAGGATTATACTTGGTGAGAATGTGTCTGTGTGTGTGTGCTTAAGATTAAAAAACAGTAAAGTTCGGAACATTTCTGAAATGCATCTGACCAACTTCTTCTTCTTCTCTTTTTTTTAATATGAACAGATTTAAAAAATGATGCAGCAGCACACTGGAAAGGAGCTGGGACAGAGGCGCGTTTATCAGCTTTTTCACGGTTTGGGAGCTGCGGATTCGGCTTTTTTCCTGTGTTTCAGAGGCTCAGCAGTGTGTGGTTGTTGCCGTCTGAGTCTCTTTATGAAGCTTTTTTAACTAGCAGACAGATGTGGACCGCAGACAGGCCACACATCATGCATTTATGAAGCTGCTGGAAGCTGCGCAGGATGAGGTGCGACGTCGTCCTAATGAAATAAACTCAGACCAGTTAGAAAAAGACTCACTTTGATTGCACCAAACACGTCTGCATCAGTGGCACCGTCTCACATGCAAGTGGATGAAGCCTCGTACCATCCCAGACGCCGACTTACAGGCCTGTCACTGATTACATCCTGGATGGCTTTTCTCCACATGGCTTCCTACTTGTGTAATACAGCTCCAAGTTGTATTTCTGAATATTAGAGATAGACTTGAGGATCAGGCTTTTCAGAATATTATGCACTGCAGAGGATGCTGAAAGACCGAAGTTCTTTGCAGTTTTATATTGAGAAATACTTTTTGGGAACCTTATTGATGATTTTCTGACTGTGTTTGGGCCAGTGTTTAGTCACGACCCATTTAAACCTTCAGTGGATGCTCCTTTTTATGCCCAACCAGGTAATCTGCAGGCTGGAGAATCCTCCAGAAAAGAGTCACTTGTATATTCTATAAGTCTTTAAAGTCTTTCTTTGCCTTTCAAATAACTTTTAAAAATGTGTTTTGCTGCATCAGATTTTACTTTGCATTTAATCGTTTTAAATTGTCAATCAAGAAGACACTGAAAATCTTTTTTAAGTAATTTTTTTCATTGGTTAAATAAAGATTCAAATGAATCAACAAATGACAATTTTTCTTTTTTTTTTTTTTTTATTACATTTTAGAAAACTTCCCAAACTTTTCTGGAAATGACATCTGTAAATGGACTTGGACACATTAATGAGATACAGTAGACATAGCTGGAGCACATCTGGACTGGGGGGGGGGGTGTTGAATGAGATGGGGTGTACATTACAGACAGGACGCCCTCAGTGCAACATAAGCCACCGCAAAGCATAACAGAAGCACATTTTTCCATTTTTTGACACTCTTTGCTTGCAGGTATACAAAGTAAAATCCATTTAGTCACAGTTAAGGAAACAATAATGTTGGGGAAAAAAGAAATTAAAGATTGCCTTTCACATTCATCACCAGCTTAAATCACACAAAAAGATGACAATAACTTGATCAGAAATGTATAGATGGCAGGATGAAACCACTTAAATATATTAGAAGGTCAGAAATACTCAGTGATGCATTCAAAGTCACCATCTAATTCCTGATAAACAGCTGGGAGACATTTGTAAAATACACGTTTTTACCTAAAAATCTGCAGAACTATTTGAATTTGAGATGTTGGGTTGGATTATGGACAAAAAATGACTTTTATCTTTTCAAATGTTAGATGTGTAAATCAGTTATGCGAGCCTGTCATGGCTGGAAAGATGAAGAAGTGTTTCTGATTTTCTTATCGCACCCAGTAAGGTGGGTGGTTACAGCTTTAAATTCTTAGTCCAGCAGAGATTGTTCGTATGAGAGGATTGATTTGGGGAAAGTTCTGGGACAGGACCTCACGTCATTGGGCTTATTTAAAATCGGATCGGTGTGGGTTCTTTAATGAATTAAAAAAGCATCCTCCTGCTTTTTGTGCATGTTCACGTTTTAAAAGAAAAGCTCTGAACAGAGTGATAAAAGGTGGAATATTGGAGTTAAAGTTTTCCTTTAAGCTCAGCTGATATGAAAGTGTGTTGATGAATCCAAACCTGGGGACATGAACACGAGGTGTGAAACTTTGTCAAACGGCAGCTTTTACTGCTCTTTTCTGTGGCTCCACTGGACTGCTCTCAGTGACTCTGTGTTTAATGAGTAAAACTACCTGCTGACCTTAAAAAACTAGGGTTGTAGAAACCGGAATGAAGCGGAATTTCCCTTAAATTGGCTCTGCAGTTGGATGGAAACCAAACGCACCACTCTTCTGTCATATTTAGTCTGGAAACAATAATGTTGGGGAAAAAAGAAATTAAAGATTGCCTTTCACATTCATCACCAGCTTAAATCACACAAAAAGATGACAATAACTTGATCAGAAATGTATAGATGGCAGGATGAAACCACTTAAATATATTAGAAGGTCAGAAATACTCAGTGATGCATTCAAAGTCACCATCTAATTCCTGATAAACAGCTGGGAGACATTTGTAAAATACACGTTTTTACCTAAAAATCTGCAGAACTATTTGAATTTGAGATGTTGGGTTGGATTATGGACAAAAAAATTACTTTTATCTTTTCAAATGTTAGATGTGTAAATCAGTTATGCGAGCCTGTCATGGCTGGAAAGATGAAGAAGTGTTTCTGATTTTCTTATCGCACCCAGTAAGGTGGGTGGTTACAGCTTTAAATTCTTAGTCCAGCAGAGATTGTTCGTATGAGAGGATTGATTTGGGGAAAGTTCTGGGACAGGACCTCATTGGGCTTATTTAAAATCGGATCGGTGTGGGTTCTTTAATGAATTAAAAAAGCATCCTCCTGCTTTTTGTGCATGTTCACGTTTTAAAAGAAAAGCTCTGAACAGAGTGATAAAAGGTGGAATATTGGAGTTAAAGTTTTCCTTTAAGCTCAGCTGATATGAAAGTGTGTTGATGAATCCAAACCTGGGGACATGAACACGAGGTGTGAAACTTTGTCAAACGGCAGCTTTTACTGCTCTTTTCTGTGGCTCCACTGGACTGCTCTCAGTGACTCTGTGTTTAATGAGTAAAACTACCTGCTGACCTTAAAAAACTAGGGGGGTAGAAACCGGAATGAAGCGGAATTTCCCTTAAATTGGCTCTGCAGTTGGATGGAAACCAAACGCACCACTCTTCTGTCATATTTAGTCTATTTAAATGTTTAATTACACTGATCAGCTTTAACTTTACGACCACTGCATGATATAAAGGTTCTGAGCAGTCGGGGCGTGGACCGAGGCCATCTGAGGGTGTTCGGACTGAGAGAAACTCTGGACCCTGGCGTCCTTCCCACTGATGCCATCAGATTGGTATGTGGGGAGGGTTTTTCGTGCTGCTGCTGCTGTGTTTCTCCAGCAGAACTTTGCATTGTTTAGCTGTGAATGCTTTTAATGACTCAGCAGTGAAAACTACTTCCAGGTAATAGATGCTTCCGGTGTGAAGCTGCTGGCTAATATGCTGCCACCTGGCTGCTGCTCTGGAGTATTTCAGTCATTCAACTGGTCCATGAATGCAGTGGGTCAGCCTGTGTGTGTGTGTGGGGGGGGCAGCCGGGTGTGTTGGTCTGATACGAGGTCTGGGGGCGGATTTGGGTGATAAGATGCGGCGTTACGCTCCTCGCGGTGCCAGGAAGTGATGTTTGCCATGCTGTCTGTCTGCCAGCGGAGGAAACCGTCACGAACTGTAAAGCCAGGGTTAGAAATCTTCCTCGGCCACATTACACCACAGCTTGTTCTCTCTTTTTTTGTGTTTTTTTTTGTCTGTAAATGAATAAATAACACAAGTACCAAACTTCCAGTAGACTTTTTGGATTTTTTTAAGACACAAAAATGGAAATCGTGAGATATCTGGCTTTGAAAGTTCACTATCACAATATATAAGCAATCAGCAGCTTCCCTTTAAAAACAGAATAGTGGAGGTGAAAAAGTAGCTTTTAAGCTCTCATTCATTTGTTCTGAAAGGGAGGAAGGTGGGAAATCAAATAGAGGTGAGTGTAAAACTATGTTGTGTCACTTTACCTGCATATAAGAACCTATATGCACATGTGACCAGCTTGTGCCGGGACTGCAGGGGAATGAGGGGAGAAAAGCGGCTCCCCTCTCTTCTAATAGTAGACCCAAAGGAATTCATCCACATCAACTCGAAACGAAAGAACCGAAAAAGAATAAGTTTGAAAGGAGCTTGAGAACTGAGTGGAAAGGCAGAAAAAGATTTACAGTCCATCCACAGGCCGATTCTGAAAAGAGAAGGGCGGATCCACGACAGGCGCCGTCTCACCTCGGCCTGCTGCGGTCGCTCGGCTCGCCGACCGCTGGCACAGTCCGCTCACCGACAACCTCCTGACCTTTCGGGCGCACCGCCGCAGCGTGTTGTCCATCACCGGCTGTGCGCGCACACACAGAAATGCCTCAGTCTGTCGCTTTGCACTCACCGCTCTCCTCTCAGCCGGTGTATTCAGGAGCCGTGTCCTCGCTCTTCTCATTGGTCAGTTTGCCCGTTCCACACAGACTGCCCACATGGATGTGATTGATGTCAGGCTCTGCTTCATCTTGGTCCTTTGGGGAGCTTTTGGAGTGGATCTTGCCAATCTCCTCCAGGGCGCTGGCTAGAGAGTCGAGGTCAGCAGAGTCCTGGTGGCGAGCTTCCCACAGGCTCAGAATGACCGCAGAGGGGCTCCGCTGCTTTGCAAAATAGCCCAGGTTTCTGTGGAGGGGCACAGCACCAGGGACAAGAGTTAATGTGGGCTTCTCACCGTTTATATCCTCACAAATTAACAATCAAACTGCTGTTTATCTGGGACTATTTTCTGCTGTGGATTAACACGCATTCTTTGTTGCTGTGAGTATTTCTGGAGACAGGAGGTTTGGATTGTGTTAAAATAAACTAAAATAACTCTTTATTCATCTGTGTTATTCGCAGCATGTGTTTGTTTTATGGCACCCATTAAAACGCTGCACTCACGTGTCACCGAAGAGCTTTTGGACAACAGTGGAGCTGAGCAGCACCGAGGAGGATAAATCAGACTTTGATTCACACACAATACTCATTAGCAGGATCACTTCACTGCTGGCTCTGATCTTTTCATGGCATTAGCTGACAAAAAGGAAGATTCAAAATGAGTTTTCTTTCAATCGGGGACACAGTTAGTGCGTGAAATCAATAAATATGACAATCAGTGGGTTCTGTGAACATCAGAACAAGCCCAAATTAGATCAAACTAGCTGGAAAACACCACCGTATCACAAGCCTCTGCTGCGTAATGTGAGCGGATGTTGTTTTAGTTTAGCTGCATCTGTTTAGTGATTTAAAAATACCTTTTCCCTCTAAATTCACCCACCGCTTGCTTGGGTTTGGTGCTACTTGCAAATGTGTGCAAATGTGTAATGTGGCAGTAAAGGCTGAGAAGAACGTGCGAAACATGTTGAAATTGTAGAAATAGACTTGATTTGTTTGTGTTTCGCTGCAGAAGCCAAAAACTGAGAATCCTGTCAGGTTTCCTTATCAGTTACCTTCTATCAGTGCCCATGTGCTGTATTTACTGTGCAGAAGCCTTTTTCCACCCCTCATTTCTTTACACGTTGCAGACTGTCTTGTAATCGTCTGAAGTGATCTTGAGCAACAATTCTCCAGGTTTCCTGAAGGTCTTTCAAAGTTTTTCTTCGACTCTTTTTACTAACTTTCAGTCCAGTTCTTGTACCCGAGAATTTTCAGAGGAAAGGAAAGTTAAATGCTGTACCATGAATTATTCAAGCTTGAACAAGGGATGAACCCTATAATCTGGTGATGTTCTGAAGAAAGAGGAAACAATCCAGCAAAGACCTGAGAGATGCATCTGGACCTTCAGCTGATCCATCTACTGTTGGCCCAAGCCTCATCAGAAATGGTCTCCATGGAAGGGTGGCTGTCAAGAAGCCGTTCTTAAGGAAGGGAAACAGGGAGAAAAGGCTGAGCTGTGCCAAATGACACAAGAAGTGGACTGAAAATCAGTGGCAACAGGTCTTATGGAGGGATGAATCCTCCCCAGAGCCCGGACCTCAACATTATTGAAGCAGTGTGGGATCATCTGACAGAGAACGGAACAAAAGGCAGCCCACATCCAAAGAAGAGCTTTGGGATGTCCTTCAAGAAGCCTGGAGAACTATTCCTGAAGACAGATATTTTAATGTTTCATCCTGGAAAAACAAAGACATGAAGGGTGGCTGAAGGCTTAAAGCACAGTTTACCAGCTCTGCTGGAACCCAAAACAAACAGAAACTATGTGAAATTACACCAAACACAACCGTTTTCATGATATCCCAGCACAAGGCTTTAAAGATCTCCACACAGAAAACATTAACAGCACTTATTATGTATGGAAGATTATAGAAGAATACTTTTCCACATACATTTCAGTACAAAATCTAAACCAGAAAAACATGTTTTTTTTTACTTTACTTCCTGAAAATGAGCTCATATCTGTCTGCAGTCATAAATGGCTTGAAATAAACTGTGTCTCGCAGCAGTAAAAACACCATCTGCTTTTTCACGGAGCTAAAACAAAGAGTGTGACCTTTCAAGACAATTAGAAACATAATCAAGAATAAATTAACATCACAAGTCACCAGTAATTACAGGCAAACGGAGTTTGCTTGGATTTCTCCGTCAGGTTCTGCTTAAGTGAAATAAAATAGAGCTTGTTGCCATGCCAATGCGGTACAATGCCTTCTTGTATAATTTAGCAGTGAGTCCAGTTGGGGGCAGTGTATCACTGCTGCTGCTTTCCAACAGGAATCACAACAAGCAACATTAAAGCTGCAGCTACCAGTCACATCGGGCTCAGTTAAAAGCCGCCTGACTTGGAGAGGAGAGCTTATCTGGATTTGGAATCCCACAGGACTTTTAGGTACCTGTGTCTCATGAATCGAGCACTTAACAGGAAATTATCTGAGCCGTGAGCGAGGAGCAAGCAAAGAAAACCACTTGCTTGAGTGAATTCCAGCGTGGGGCCTCATCATAAATGAATATTTCAAAAGAAGAGCGGCCGGGTAATAAGTTAGTTATCGCAGATAGATCAGACCGATACCGCTGAGTGAAATGAGATGCCTTTGATATCAC
The DNA here is from genome assembly GCF_036924035.1 of Leuresthes tenuis. Classification (NCBI taxonomy): domain Eukaryota; kingdom Metazoa; phylum Chordata; class Actinopteri; order Atheriniformes; family Atherinopsidae; genus Leuresthes; species Leuresthes tenuis. The sequence continues at coordinate 2,884,872 of NW_027325360.1, forward strand.
GCTCTTTATTTCTCAAAAGGAAATTAGATATTAAAGCCAGGAGAACCCAGCAGAGTGTCTAAAGTTCCCCAGCATCCAGTGGACAACACAATCACTTAGGTGCTGTACAGCCAGATAATCACGGCTGTCTCCTACTGCTGAGAAAACACGAGGAGAAGCTGCAACATTCAGGAGGTCGTCGACACTCACAGGAGAAGTGTGCTGCACAGCTGTTCTTCATGCCTACCAGTGATCCTTACCTCACTTTAACTCACACCTTACCCACATCCCTGCTCACACTCACCGGTCTAAGTGGAGTTTTTGGGCTAAGAGTTGCCAGTCCTTGCCCTTGGCGTTGGCAGTGTCAAAGGTGGCACAGATCCTCTGGCGGATGGACAGGGGGATTTTAAAGGCCTTGGGCCCCGTTTGGGACGTGATGGTGCAGTCTGTCTGCATAAAAAACGGAACCGACTCCTTTTCACCCTGACGGAACAGAGCAGAAACAGAGCTGAGGTCAGAGGCCGCTGGAAAATGCTGCTTCTAGCTCGTTTTAAGTGGCCTGGGGAGGCAGATGATGAGGGTTTACTGGGTCAGGACCATTCAGACAGTACGTTTAACTCTGTAAGACACCTGCATCTGAACTGTGAACCACTGAGACAAAGCCGGTGAGATACAGCAGCCTCTAATGGTTCGGTTAATGCTGGTGGTTCTGGACAAACAACCCTGTGGAACAGACTTTAAAACACACCATTCAAGCTTTGAGGCAGAAGATTTAAGAAGGAGTATCAGTGCATGACAACATTTCCATGAAATAGACTGATTCATGTCCAGCAGAGAGTTTCCCCTGATGAAGAGGAGCTGCTGTCAGACAGATGGTGGCAGTATCACTGCATTCTTAATCCTGCACCTGCAAGGGGGAGAAGGACAAAAAAGCACAACGAGGACCACAGCAACAACAACAATGCTTTCGTACTTGTCAGCAACTCTTTAAAGCAGTTTGAGTTCTGTTTGTTCCGTGAAAAAGCCAAACTTTCTCTGTCTGTAATCTATAAACCATGAGCTAAAAAAGGCTGGAAGCCACAGCCGGTGCTGAAATAGAAACGTTGCTCGACAGTCTCCTGCTCAGTCCCAGAAGCAGGAGAGTTACCTGCTCTGCTTTCAACGTGCACGGAGCCGTGATGGACCGTGTCCACGTGCACAGCTGACAAACAGCTGCAGCTGTGGCATGACGTTCTTTGTTAGGACTGAGTTGTGAGTGATGTGGCTGAATGGGAAGCTGCCTGTGTGCTGACGCTGTAAAACACATCTGCTTCACAGCAACATTAACCTGTCGCTCTGCTGGGGCAGTGGAAGCAAAGCTGAAGGCAGCAAGCATCCCAAGTTAAATATGGGCTGTGTGGCTGATGGTGATTAATGTCTTTTCATGCACCTGCTTTTCTTCAACATTTGCAAAAGACAAAAAAAGCTGTGCAGAAAAAGGAGGAGAAAAGTAGCAACACGACAAAGCAGTGTCTGAGTGTCGGAACTTCAGTTCAGGAAATCTGAGGCCATCTTTTGGAAAGCTGCAAAACCAGAAAAGTCAATTCGATGCATTTCCACAAACTGGTTTAAAGCGAAAAAACTCGTCTCCAGCAGGTGGCGGCAGAGGCTGCGTTCTGCAGAAGAAGCCGGTAGTTTTGGGAAGGAAAAAAACAACAACTGCGGTGGACATCCACCAGAGAGAGCGCTTCCTCTGGAATTTATGGCATCTCTGGGAGAAAAATCTGCAAAGTTTCATCATGTCTGAGAAGACGCTCAGTCCTGGGGTTTTATTGCTTCCAGTCTCAGGCGGGGAGCCACTTTAATCAGTCCAAGGTCAGAGGTCGTTTCCTTTAGTCGATTTACTCAAAGTCTTCAAGATTTTTTTCCTTTTATATGTAGGTTCTTTCAATTTTCTTTATTCACAACCTCAAAGTGTTAATCAAAAATGCAACTCGATTCCCAGCTCGTTGCACAAAGCCAGTCGACGTCTTAAGGTGTTGGATCACCTTGGCAACGATGAGATCAACCGGTGTCCTCTTAGAAAATGAAAAAACAAAAGCGACGACATTACGTTTGCACTGGAGTCAAAAAGCGATTTCACCGTTTGACTTTATGTGAGCAGCATCTTAATGAGGAATATCTCAACTGAAGGGACGTTTGACTTTTTAAAGACTGGAATTAACGTGAATTACGTTTGTTATTAAAGGCATAAATGGTTTCCTTGCTGTTCTCTCATACAGTTCAGCAGTGTGCAGCAAATCAAAGTCACCGGACTGTAAAATGATGCCTTCATCTCGTGAATTCTTTCAAAAACTCATTAACATCCTTGGAACCCTTTTTGTTTAGTACTCTGGAGCCTGGACGACAGAAGATGAACAATAAGACCACTGACTGCAACTTAAAGTTGTATAAAACTGAAACTTCCGCCCCTGGAACACGTTCCTTCAACACATTTAACAACTGCAGACCGTCAGCTCTGTTGATGCTTTCAGGACACTGCAGTGATATTAATCAGCTGATCATTTCAACATAAACTGCTTTTCATCTTCTCTTCCTACTTTGGCTGCAGCAGCTTTCCAGCTGGTTAGAGGTAATGATTGTGATTGGTCATCTGATGTTAGCCCCTCCCCTTTTACAGGACCACGCACATAACTGGAAAACCTGGGTTGAATTAACGAGCTGGTTAGCAGCTTCGTAGCACCGCTTAGTGAGAGGTCCACCGTTAGGGTTTGTTCAAAGCTGGATATGTTGAGCCGACTTTGCACCACAGAACTCTGATCTGTGAGGAGTAGAAACCATTTTCTGTGACCGGAGCTCTTCGTTTCATTGTGTCCTCCTCTTCCAGTTGGGTTTAATCAAACCTGACTGGATAATGAGCAGCACCAGCTGTAGATCTGGATGTTCCGTCTCTTAACATTTGCATAAGAGCCGTGGACGGAGATGCATATCAATTAGCATTTACTCTTCATTGGCTGTTTGGAAATTTGGTAGAAAAAGTCAGGATGAAACATGGATGAATGGCTCAAGCTAAAGGAGAGCAGCCATAAAACCACAGCACCGAATGTGGAGCTGAATGTGGAAGTTCTTCCAGGCGTAGAAAGTAATTGTAAAGATTTCTCCTGTGTGTTGGCCACCTTTGTGACTGGTCCTCTCCCTCAGCCACCGCTGCCAAGGTGCTCTTGAGTGAGCATTTGTGACTCCTCGCTGCTCCACTGGAGCTGCTTCGCAGATGAGGGGAGACTGCTACAGTGGGCAGCTGCCAGGTGGAGGTGCATTTGTAGCAGGCTATTTGCTGGAACATATGTCTCCCTGGAGAAATAAGGGTTACAAACACGGTAAATAGTGAGAACATCTGAGTCTCTGTAGTTGATTTTCGCCACCTTAAACATAAATCTGTGAAGAAAAAAGAAGGAGTGTCCTCCTTGCTCTATTAATACACAGTGCAAGCTCAGGAGAGCTGGCCCTGCTGTCAGTGGACACACTCCAGGAAGGTTACATAAAGGTTGAGTGAAAAAGTGACGCCTCCCGCAGCTGCAGAGCCTCACCTCGGCCACGGTCGTGTAGACCTGCAGAATCTGCTCGTGGCCTTTGACCTGCCGCACGCTGATTTTGCAGGAGAGCTGGGCGGTGGCAGGGCTGTATCTCTCCAGAGAGAAGGCACAGTGCAGGGGCTGCTGGTTGCTGCACCACACTTGGGGGAAGGAGAATTCCTGAGGAGGCAGAAGGAAAAAAAAAAAAAGCTCAAGAAACTGAACATCAGATGCAGAGTTAACATAGGCTCGAAATGAGATGATTCAGCTCCCTGTTCTGCACTGTCACATGCAAAGCCACCTCACAATCAACAGGATGAAAGCTAAGTGTTGGCTTTGAAGTCCTCGTGATTCCAGGATTTGACGTATTAATGCACAGAAACACCCATTAAAGCCATAAAAGGAGACCCTGTTACGGTTTACGGATCTAACCTGAATCTGAGTCCAACACAATGACAGCAGCAGCAGCTTGTGGGCAAAGCACTGGCACTGATCTGTGGGGGATACGGTGATGAATGGCTTTTTGATGTATCATTCATTTCCAGAGAACTGGCATATCTTCAAGGAAATGTTCATGACCTCTGTTACACTCCATCTTGGCCATGTCTGCATATTAAAAGTGACCTGTAAACGATTCCCGGAGAAGGCTGACGGGCTCACTTTCACCCTTGTGGCTCTGATCCAGGCTGCCCAGTGCAGCAGATAACGGAGTCGGAGGGGAAGGTTCCAGACACGGAAACCCGGGATGCTCTTTAGCACTAAAAGCTGACTTGATGTATGGCTCCACGCTCAGCTATTACTCTGCACCTGCTTCAAGAAAGCAGGCTGGTGCAGCCTGCCTGTCGTCCCCAGGCCTTCATAAATAAGGTGGAGGTTAGGGTGGGTGTTTTAAAAAACACTTTCACTCTGCATTCAGACCTTTAAGCAACAACACACAAGGTAACGGGGCTCTGCTGCTGCAACAAAGGGAGAAACAGCATTTACTGACAGCGCTCATTCAAGTCATACGGTTTGCATCTTAATGCTCCTGCAAAGCAAACACAAAGCTATTAATCTCAGGTCTGTCGTCATGATGCTGGTGGAGAATAATGAGGGTGACAGCAGGATTCATGCTGAAAGACAAATATAAAGTCGAAGTTGTGGTGTGAGCAGGGCGGCATTTGAAGGGCTCAGAGTCCAACACGCCGTAACCAAAGGTGATGAAGCGCAAGAATAAGCTTCAGCTTCCATGAAAGTGTCAAGGTGAGCCAGCTGGATCAGGTTCCCTGGTAAAAAAGGGGTTCTGGATCAGTTTCTTATTGCTTCTAACTAAGTTTCAGTTGCAGAAAATAAACCCCACTTTCACAGAGTCCTTCTGTATTTGCCACAACTGGTCCGACAGTCTCACGGCGCCCCTGAATGTCGGTGGCAAAGTGGCGGAAACATCACCACGAAGTGCCCTCTCAGCAGTTTCCACCGCAGAGCAGGATCCAGAAACAGTGCCAGAAACAGCTCAGCTGCATGCTGGAGTTGGATTACTGGAACTGAACTTTAGTCCACACGTGGAAGAAAGACGCGTCATTGTAAGCGCCACCTGGCCAGAACCCCCCCCCCCCACCCTAACCAGCCACAGGTAGGAGACAGAAAAGGACTGAATGGGACAGTGGAAAATGTGCATCCAGTGGGTTAACGTCGTATTGGAGGTGTTTTTATCAGAGTTTTGGGGTCAATCGATGCTCGCTGGAAGCAGGATCAGCCAATACCGATCACATGGTCCATTTCAAAGCCTTGGATTATCTTAAATGTAACATTATTTACTACGATATTCATTAGTTTTAACAGCATTCTCAGACCAGCATTAAATTCAGAGATGACTTGAAAGCTGCTGATTCATCATTAAGCTGAATGTGCGTCTCTTACACCTCAGAGTTTAAAAGTTCATAAGTCGCAGATTACAAAACATAAACCTGAGTAAAAGCCAAATGAAGACCACACAGATTGTGTCGAGGCTGTAAAACCAAAGCAGATCTCTGTGGATTTTGTTTTAGAGTAAACTAAAAGAGACGTGCTGTGAAGCAGTGGTTTGACTGCAACAAGGCAACAAAAGCGCCGTGAAATAACACCGAAACCCTCGATGCACAATGAGCACGGCGCTCTGAGCGGGCGGAGGCAGCGTTGTCATCACATCATCGTAGCTAACGCGCTAAAGTGTCTTCAAATGTCTCCAATTTATCAAGAAAATAATGCAAAAGACAAAAGTGCGTCGTGCGTCATACGCTGCAATCCAACATATAATATATACGGTTAAACCTAAATACATTCGTTACATTGTAAATAAAACAAAAGCAAAGGAAATGTTCCTAAATGTGTGAGACCTGACAGAAATAACAATGCAGAGGCCCAGCAGGCTGCTTTTACATGATTGATAGCAGCAGTCAGTAAACACTTTACTTGTGATAAATTGCTGGTTCACTTTTTTTAAATGGCTCTTGTGCAGAATTTATCAAAGCAGTTGTGTTTTTGAGGACACTTAGAGATAATTACATCACAGTAGGTACCCTCTTCTCCCCTTAAAACAGCCCTGAGAGAGGTTCAAAAGGTCCAGCGCCGCAGCAGAACCGGAGCAAATGACGGCTGATGGAAACCCTGCCTACTGCTGAAACAACAGACATCATTAGGTCTCTGATGATGTCTGTTGTTTCAGCCACAAAATCAGCTCAGAAAACGTTGGAGTTCAGTAGAGTTTTAACTTTGGTGGTGAAAAACAAGCACTGCTCACACTGTTTGATAAGTGAACCCAGGAGGAGCATGAAGATGCAACACAGATGCTAGAAATGAGCCCTTAAACACAGGTCCTGTTGGGTGCTGTCACCCGAGGCCTTTCTGCTGAGCTCACCTGACATGTGGTAAAGGGTTTGATGCTCCACAGGAACTGGGGAACATCCTGGATCGACACCTGGAGGCTGAAGGTGTTCGCTCGAAAAGGCAACATCTTTGGCTCCTCGAGGAGCTGACCCCCTCTGGTTCTCTCTGCAGCCACCACTCCCTGAGGAGGAGGAGGAGGAGGAGGAGGAGGAGGAGGAGGAGGAGGAGGAGGAGGAGGAGGAGGAGGAGGAGGACGAGGGGGAGGAGGATTAGGAGGAGGAGGAGGAGGGGGAGGAGGAGGAGGAGGAGGGGGAGGAGGGGGAGGAGGAGGAGGAGGAGGAGGAGGAGGAGGAGGAGGAGGAGGAGGAGGAGGAGGAGGAGGAGGAGGAGGAGAGGAAGAAAGGGAGGAAAGGAATGAGGAAAAGGGAAGGGAAGCAAAGGAAAATAAAGAAAGAAAAGGGGAAGGAAAATAAAGGAAAAAGGGGGAGAAAACAAAGGGGAGGGAAGAGAGAAAATAGGAAAATGAGTAAAAGAAAGGATGGAAAAGTAAAAACAAATGAAGAAAGACATGAAAAAGGAAAATAAAAGACAGAAGAAAGAAAGATGTAATGAAAAGAGAAGGAAAAGCAAGGCAGAAGGAAGAGAAACGAGTTAAAGTGGTTAGTAAGAAAGCCTCAGCAGGAAATGTGAAGATTCCTGGAGCGAACAGAAACATGGAAACCCTCCTTCCCTTTGAAGGTATATTCTCCCTTTGCATATCAGCACAAACACCTGCTGCTAATCCTTCCCTCTGTCACATGCACTAATTGACTCATCTCAAATATTAACACAGAAGACGGCTGTCGCAAAGTGACACCCAGTCTCCACTGAACAAATCCTACATGTTGCGCTCTGGCATTAGCATCACATTTGCAGCTCTGACATGACGGATTGAAGCTTAAACGTAATGCAGGGCGAACTCCTGTGTTGGGAGGGAGGCGCTCGGGGGCAGGCGTCCATCTCCCAAATTGAATTTGTGATGATGAAAGAGCACTTTGATAGTGGCTCGCAGGTATTCATCTGTCATCAGTGCTCAGCACGCTGCTGAATGCTCGGGAGCCCGGCCTGTGCCTGCTCAGCCACCTCAGCCACTGAAGGAGAACTCTGAGCTAACAGCAGGCCACGCCGAAAGAGAGGGCGCCTGCAACGCCATGTGTGTGCACCAGAGAAGCATCCCCACACCCATACTGTCTTTGCTGGAGGTGTGGAAACAACCCACTGCTGGTAAAATGGAGATAAAAGATCTGCTTTTCAGCTGCCTTCGAGTGGCTGGACAATCCTGCTTTTGTACAGTTTACGTGATTTCAAGCTCACATTTGAACTGATTAACCCCTCTGGGAGCTTTTAGTCACGTCATCAGGTCAACTTTTACAGCTGTATCAAACCAAGAATGAGAAATCCCGCCAGAAGAAAGAGGTTTAAAATGGTGGGAAGAATTTTCAAAATCCAGGGGACCATCAGTGGGTTTCTTTAAGAGCTTATGTGCAGTTAGTGCCTTATTAGCAGAATCAAATCAAAGGCCTAAGAGGGGGCTCCCTAAGTTGTTGAAGTAAATAATTTAGCACACAAAGTGTCTTTATTGTGTTACATTTTGGCTCGTGAAGCAACTTCTGGAGTGAGGCTGTGCTGGAATCAGGCAGCTGGAGCTAAGCTAACAGCGACTCCGACGGCTCCACAGAATAGCACAGTTTTTGCCATTGAAAACAACTGAAACCTTTCATAGTAGTCTGAGTGAACATAATGTGTTTGCATTACCAGGACCTGCACATTTCAGCAAAGGAAAAGCTCAGAAACAGAGGAAACACAAGCTGTACTTCTTCACTGAACTGGTCAAAGCCATTGATTTCAGTCGTTTCTTTGGTCTCGCGGTACAACACAGTCTGTTTCATCAGAAGTGAAACACTCAAGCAGCTGCTTGCAACATGAAATCCTTCTCTTTGGTGTTCACTTTGGCACTTTAAAAATCACTTGTGACCCTTGCACCAGCGTGGGAGAGGAGTGTGGAACTTTATCTGCAACTTGTGAGTTTAAATCATTAAACTCAGCAGCAGGCCGCCTGCTGCTTGGATCTTTGCATGTAAGAAGTCCTCACAGAGCTTTTCTTTTGCTCAAACAGGCTCCTGGAGACGCGATGCTGTCTAATTTGAAGCTGTTATGAGGTGAAGGTTGCTTCTGATTCGCTGTTTGACATATTGAGCGTTCTGCAGAACACATCCAACACTCATCATCATCTGAAAAAGGACTATCTATGGTTGATGTTACTGTGCAGTAGTGGTCCTTATTCTAGGCTGAAGACTAAAAGTAGAGGGGGGGGGGGGGCAGTGCTTTCTGGCAGCATTTACACTGGGAGGTAATGTCTGCCAGCAGAATACTGATGTCAGTGGTATTTCCAGGTAGAAAGCTTTCATCCTCTGTATCTGAAATACCATCTCACTGCTGTGTCCTTGGAAGTGGACCTACAACTGGGGGGGTATATTTACAACTGGGGGGGTATATTTACAACTGGAGGGGTATATTTACAACTGGAGGGGTATATTTACAACTGGGGGGGTATATTTCACTCCTCCCTTAGACTTTTCCTTTGTTTTTGCTGCTAAAACAGATGCAGATAATCACTTTTTTAAAGAATGAGCTGAACATTTCCCTGTTTATCTGAGCAGAAAGGTGCTGTAAACCCGTCTTCCTTTCACAAAAGCTTGTGTTGCATCAGGTCAGGCGGCGCGGCGCTGATCCTGAACCGCTCTGTGACTGACTGCGTGCCAGAGCGCCGAAAACACACAGCACAGATATGCTTGTAGCACACAGGAGCCCGAGGGATGTGCAGAAGTCTGGCATCTGCTCGGCAAACCCAGAGCGCATCTGAAAGCCAGCTGCTGTGACGGCTGCGATGTGACAGAGCTGAGGTCACGAGGTCCGCCGCCACGTTCGGTTCGGCTCGGCTCGGCTCGGCTCAGCCTCTTTTTTAGCCCAATCTCTCTGGAGAGGAAGCAGGCTTGATTTCCCCGATGTTCACAGATGAGATCTCATTACTTAAAAATCCCGTACAGTAGGTCGCAGAAGGATAATCAAGTCAAACAAGATGAAAAATGAATGGCTGATTAACATTTGAATGGCAGTGATTAAAGAACCCTTTGTCTCCGTCTGTTAAAAGCAAATCTAACAGGCTGTTCCAGAGTCTCCACAGCACTGCAGTTTAGTTTCACAGAGGGAACGAAGCTGGAGCAGGGAGCTGCAGTCGGTGCATCTTTGGGATTTTGTTAAAGAGGCCAGAAATAAGCAGAATTTGATGGACAGTTGATGAAAGGTGATAGAAAAAAATCAATGGACACAAACCATCAGTGACACGAAAGCTAATCTTTCACAATAAGCTAATCTTTTAGGATGAAGCCAAATCAAAACAGTTAGCACCAGCTCAGCTCGACTTGATGAATGTGGTTTTAAAGGCTTAGATTTGAAGGTGAGACCAGGCAGAAAGTGGAAGTGAGAACTGATCCAACAAATATGTCATGGCACATCTGTGAAGTTTGTGCTTCGTGGAAAGAAAACACTCAAGGTGTGAAAAAAGACGTGGGGGGGGGGCACATGAGTGTGTCTCAAAGTCAGCATGAAAACTCGTTCTTTAAACTCTTTAAATCAACGGTAAAAGTATTTTGGCCACTTGGAAATATTGTAAAAGGCTGTAAAGACAAAGCTGACATAATGCTGTTTTATAAAGCTGATATAGCTAATATGCTAGCAAACACGGCTAGCATCCACACTGCATCAGCTCTGTAGAAAATGGCTGCTGACTTAAGCTAACAGCTCTTTTCTATCTGCCTTCAAAGTCCAAGTGAAGCAAAAATCACAGATTTGCATGGAATTTGCACGGTTTAGTTGTCAGGCAACAGCTGCTTAAACGTGTTAAAATACTGAGAACTAGAAAAGATCTGGACTCCTAAAAAGGTTTTCCATTTATTTTGTGTTTAGGATTTTTAGTTTGGTTCAAAATAAATCAGCTATTCAAAACAAAAGTGTTGGGATTTCTGTAATCTGACCACTGAAAGTGTTTTTACACGGAAAGCAGCGTTCTCAGAGTCTCATACGGCTCGTATATGCAGGCCACACAGGGCTTTTTCTCCATCACACCCTTTCACACAGCCACAGAAGCGTGTGGCGTTCAGTGTCTGGTCCGGGGACACCTCCACATGTGGTCCAGGATAGCCGGGACTGCTCTTCTTCCTGAGCTACAGCTGCTCCCAGTCTAAGTATTCGAGTTTGGCTAAAACAAACTGTTTGGCTCATCTGAGCTGGTCTGAGTTCTGTCAGTCAGCTTCTCTCAGAGCTTAAGGTCGTGTGTGAATGGGTTACCGGAGCTTTGTGGGTAAACAGTGGCGTGAAACCATGAGAATGAGGATGGTTGACACATTTATCTGGGTTTGACATTAAGTGTGGGGGGGGGGCTTCACATTATATTACACATACTGTAGATGAAGAGGTGATAAAACAAAAGGACACTGACTCCACCCGAGTTCTTGACCTTCAAAGTGAAGGGAAGTCATCTTCAAACAATGATTCAGCATGAAATTAACTTTGCTCTGAGAATTATTAAACCATCATTAAAGCCATCACCACGAACCAAGCGCTCCTTAAGAATCAATGACAAAGGAGAACCGTATCTAAGCTGTTCTCCTCCCACCTGAAAGGCGTGCGGTGTGTCGTCCACACAGTACACCCGCAGGCTGTAGCTCAAGGAGCCGGCCTCCATGCTCCCAAACGCAGCCAGCTTCAGCCTCTTGACGGCAGCCTGCGTCAGGGGCTCGCCAACCAGGGCGTACGAGCCCGGCTGGTCCAGCAGCAGGTGGCAGCTGGTCGCGTCCATCAGGCAGTAACAGGAAGTGGACTCCTCCTCCACTGACATCACTTCCTGGAACAAACAACAGAGATGGCTCCCATGAAGAACGCCATAGCTGCGTTTCAGCACATTTTAAAGTTTTAAAAGACCTTTTCAAATGTTGGTAGAAAGGAGGAAGTGACACCAAAGAGCTTTTATGTTTCAAACAGTATTAACTTATCAACAGTGTCATAACTGAGCAACGGTCAGAAACAGTCATGCAGCCTCACTGATGTCAGGTGTTTTTTATCAAATAAAAATCCCATAAACTTTAGTTTCTTAAACCATCTGGTGACAATATGAACAAGTTCAGACAAAATAAACAAGTCGAAATGAACAAGTTCAGTCATAATGAACAAGTTAAAATGAACAAGTTCAGACAAAATGAACAAGTTCAGACAAAATGAACAAGTTCAGACAAAATGAACAAGTTCAGTCAAAATGAACAAGACAAAATGAACAAGTTCAGTCATAATGAACAAGTTCAGACAAAATGAACAAGTTCAGTCATAATGAACAAGTTCAGACAAAATAAACAAGTTCAGACAAAATGAACAAGTTCAGACAAAATAAACAAGTTCAGACAAAATGAACAAGTTCAGACAAAATGAACAAGTTCAGACAAAATGAACAAGTTCAGTCAAAATGAACAAGACAAAATGAACAAGTTCAGACAAAATGAACAAGTTCAGACAAAATGAACAAGTTCAGTCAAAATGAACAAGACAAAATGAACAAGTTCAGTCATAATGAACAAGTTCAGTCATAATGAACAAGTTCAGACAAAATAAACAAGTTCAGACAAAATGAACAAGTTCAGTCAAAATGAACAAGTCAAAATGAACAAGTTCAGACAAATGAACAAGTTGAAATGAACAACTTCTGACAAAATAAACAAGTTCAGACAAAATAAACAAGTTCAGACAAAATAAACAAGTTCAGACAAAATAAACAAGTTAGAATGAACAAGTTCAGATAAAATGAACAAGTTCAGTCAAAATGAACAAGTCGAAATGAACAATTTCAGATAAAATGAACAAGTTCAGACAGAATTGAGGGGAAACTGAAGACGGCTGCAGCACTTTTTGTCATATTTTTCATTATCTTCTATAAATTGAATTGAAACCTTTATGATTTGGTAGAAGTACATATCTTTCACATTTCTTATTTAAATTAAAGAAGTCAGATATTGAACTGACGCTAAGCCTGATGTTAACATTACGTCATATCGTTCAGGTGCACAGTAATGCCGCGGTGTAAAATATTTACCTACAGTTAGCTGCTAAACCTAAACTTTGCTGAACTGCAGGAACTATCTGAAGAACTGTTTTTAAGCCATGTGTCTGGTAATGATAGTAAGCAAACGGAGATTTGTTGGATGCGAGCGCTTCAGAACAGCCACAATAAGTGAAAATCTTTCATTATCATCATCAGTCCTCATGTGAACAGATGTGCTGTATTTGCAACACCTTTGACCAACTGCATGCACACTGTGGAAGGTGCAGTGATATGAGGTGAATATAATAATCAGGAATATAATATAATAAACCGCTTCCCTGACCTTTATATCTAAGGCGTGAGAAAAAAAGCATGGCGTGGAAACTCTAGATACCTCATGTGTCACAAGTGGCCGCTCTAATCCGTTAATGGAAATCCTCACGCTTTGCACACGCTACGCTGCTGGTGTGAAGCTGGCGTTGGTTTGAGAAGGAGCGACACAACCAGGCAGAGTGGAACAGTGGCATCAAAGCTTTTCTCTGTAAACTGAGTACTGATGAGTAACTGAGTGCATGATTTATCTTCTCAGCAGACAAGGAAGTGTGTCAGTGTGTGCAGGACAACTTCAGCTAAACCTCCATTCCTCCCCTTGGCCGCAGCTTTCATTTTGTAGAAGTAAAGTTCCTCTTATCTCTAAAGAATAAGGAGGAGGGATCATCTAGCCTTTCAACTTGGATGACGAAGGCCAGCTGGATAACTGGGCGATCTCCAAAATAAAAGGGGTATCTTACCTCTGCAAAATGTAGAAGTAGAGCCAAGTGGCAGCACCAAAGGGGAGGAATCAGATGGAGGCCCAAGCTGTTTGGCCGAGGCACGCCACATCTCAAGTAAAGTGGTGTCAAGTGAAGCAATGCTAAAACACATCCTTAATACTGAGAAAATGCAGCTCATTGGCTGCTCTTTTGCTTCCAAAGTAAAAGACTGAAAAATCAACTATAACTAAAGTACCGTGTTTTTCAGGCTATAAAGCGCATTAAATTAAACAAAACTCAGAAAAGTCAAACTTTATTCAACTCTCTTGTTGTACTGCGTGACTGAATGCGTTGAGTCTCTGAACAGGAGCCATTTTCAGACCCCGGACTCTTCCTTTTAGGCTAAAAAAGCAGCAGCTCACACATTTCTTCACTGAAACCAGCTCAGAGAACCCAGACGCAGACAGAAGTCATAAATAAAATGTTCCAATTCGTCCGGTCACCTGGTTTTGAGGAAATGTTGGGAGAAGAGGCAGCTGTTTCCCAGGTAATTCAGCTCAATGTTTGCTCATCTCTGCAGATAAATGCCAGCTCTCGCAGAGGGGGTATAGCTCAGTGGTAGAGCATTTGACTGCAGATCAAGAGGTCTCTGGTTCAAATCCAGATGCCCCCTGAAGTATTTTTAAACACTTTACTTTAAAAGCAGTTCTAAAATGTGCATATGTGGATGATCTCATTTCTAAGAGGTGAAAAACATCTCATTTACTGAGATAACGTCATCACAACAAAATAAAAAAGATTAATTGATTAAGTCAAAGAAAACTCCCGTATTATTCAGGCTATAAAGCGCATTAAATGAAACAAAACTCAGAAAAGTCAAACTTTATTCAACTCTCTTGTTGTACTGCGTTGAGTTTGATCCGCTTCGTAAGCATGTCTCTTAAAAGGAGTCATTTTTGGGGCAGGGGGTGCAGAAAATGAATGAATGAATGCACACACCTTAATGTTGAAGCACAGATCGTATTACTCCGCGAGGCTCGTGACTACGGTGGCCCGTAATGCTCAATCCTTCCAGCAGTGCAGCTTCGTAGCTTTCCAAGGCCGTGCTAAAACATTTTGACAGATTTTTGAGCGCCGTGTACCACATAAAATCTGTTCTAGGCCAGAAAGCAGAACCAGAATTAATCCATACGTTAGGCGCACCGCATTTTTGAGAAATTTAAAGGATTTTAAGTGCGTTTTATGGTCCGAAAAATACAGTAATGAGTAGATGCTTGGTTAGCAAAGACCAGCTCACACTCCTGTCCTGCTCAACCGTTATTTGAGCGTGCAAACTTCCCCTTTCTTCAAATGTAAAGCTGATGATGTAGAAAAGTCCAGAACTTTGCTTGTGTCAGCTGTGCACGGCTCAGAATGGGTCATATGGTCTCGCTTAGGTTTCAAAAGCTATGTTCAAGCGTGCAGAACCTCTTCTGAAAAAATGGAAATAGGAGAAAACTTGGACTAGTTGCATTGTGAAATGAGAAGAAATGATGTTCCACACTGCTGGAGGCGTTCCAGACGATTTGAGACCCTGGAACATGGCATATGTAGCTGCTGAAGTCTTCTATAGGACTACTTATTCATGCTTAGAGCTGCACAGGAATCATGACTATAAAACTGTGCAAATTAACTTCTGTATACAGCGAATGTGCTCTTGAATAATGAGGAAGGCAACATAAAACAGGTTTAAATCACAAAGCAGAAATCCTCAAAGGTTGGAGGCAGCCTCCCGAGAACGGAGAAAACCATTTCCTACATGAGTGATGCTGTTAGTACATGGCAGAACAAAATGTAGTCATTATAAACAATACAGAGTGTTTTATTTATGAGACGGCACCAGCAGCTGGAAAACACTTCATTACTTCTAACTGGATGGAAAGAATCCATTTTTTTCCTTTTCTTCCTTCCATCCAAACTTCACTTCATGGGAAATGTGCTCCAACGAAAACTGATAGAAAAGATCAAGTATGATCAAGCCAGAATGAGAACTTTAACAGCAATAAACTCATTTAGAAGAAAAGTACCAGCTCAACTTCTTCTTCTTCTTCCCTATGTAAGACAGCATTTAATGAGGAGCTGTGAGACCAAACATTGTGCTAACATAGCTGGCTCAAGCTGGCAAAATGTCACTTAAAAGTCACATAAGAGAAGTCCTGACATGCATGACAGCCAATCCGTGCATGCTCACACGCTGCTGGCTGGCTTTACATCAGCTTTTAGCACATCACAGTGCTCTACAGCCCCCTGCCTTATCTCATTATGCTAATGTTTCTGACCCACACATTTTGACCCATTTCTGAAGATTCAGAGTTAATTTTCTACTCTAAAAACACCAGCTGAGATGCTAATCTCAAAACAAATGAACAATCTGATAAAGAGAGTTGTCTCTGTGTTGGGGACTGATATGATGGGCCAAGAGCGAAATATGCAAAGGAGCCCCCCCTTCATGGGCCTTTCAAGCCGATGTTTCGCATGCCTCCGTGTCAGGATATTGTTCATTTGACTTTCCTGTGACTAACTGCCTCAGGGGGCAGTTTCCTTGTCTCTCTGCCCCCAACTCCAGCCTGGCAGTGTTGTCCCCCAAGCTTTTGCTTTCTACTTACTTATGAGTTGAGTTGGGAGTCGCAGGTGGTCCTGTTTTTAGTGCTGGCTCTTTAAGGTTAGCTTGTGGGTTTTGAGATTAGGGGAACCGTCCAAATCCAACAGCACAGCTGGTTTGCAGCTGGCTCTTGGTGAGGGCCCCCCTCTTCCTTATGGGTTTTGGTCTGTTATCGTCCAGTGATGCAGGTCTGTTCCGCCTCCATTTGGCATGTGTAAATTATGAGGAGGAACAGCAGCGTATTACAGAGGTAACAGTTATGTGAAAGAGGCTCGCAATTAAACAACGGTGTGTTCAGTCAGAGGCTTCTTCAGCTCTGCTGCAAAGAATGGATCAGGAGGTCATTTCTGCCCACAGCAGTAAGTCAGAACTCCATGACTAACAGCTAATCGTGTTACGAAACCAATTAGATGTTAGTTAAAATGGTAGATCAGCAGGTTTTTGCAGTGCAATTTGACTGGATTACGTTCCAAAAACAACCTCATGGGTCGTTTGGTCATGACCTGTAATATCAGTCAAAGAAAATGCAACATTAAGTGTTCTTCTGGTTGGAGTTAGAAATGAAAGCTACTTTCATTCAAAGCACCTGTCATTCACACATTTTTTCTTTTCTCTTTGTCAGACGACTAAAACATCAGAGATTGTATAAAAAGAAAAAGAAGAAAAAAAATTGGCCTTTAAGATGCCTTCATGTCAACTTAAACCATTTCCAGACTGTCGCTCTGCTCTCTCTGTGCAGAGAATATATGTTCATGTTTATGCATTTAGACGCTTTTATCCAAAGCGACTTACAGGTAGGCAGATAGGGTAAGGGGGCCTTGCCTAAGGACCCCTACTGGAGGTAATACCTTTCATGCAGGGGATTTGAACCCAGGTCACCCACATGAAAGGTGGAAATCTTACCACCAATCTTACACTATCCAGTCCCCAGTATATATACTTCCATGTACCATGATCAGAGACAGCTAGAAGCAGACGTTTCATCTGTTTTTACACACTCCAGCTGCAGTTCGACACTGACGTGCACGGAACCGAACACTGATAATGAATCAGGGTAACTAGACTGGGGGGTATCAGAGCCAATGACTGGACCAGATGTTAAACAGTGGTGGTTAAACAAAGAGGTGGAATATTTCCTTTAAGTTCTGGGTAATTAGAGGTTCAGAGCCAGCATCAAACATGGCAACATGAAAATTAAACTGCGGTTCATTTGAATCATTTCGTCCAGCTTAGTTGTTTTTACTTCAACAGGATAAAAAAAGAAACAAAACCAATCCCAGCGTTTTAGCTCCTGCTGGCAAATGAAGTTCATCATCTAAAATCTAATCATCAGTTCTGCTCTGGTTGGCTGTTAATAGATGAAAATGTGACATGAATGTGGCTGAGCTGCTGGGACTCCTGTGAACACCTTATGGAAATGTGTTTTGTATTTATGCTTTCTGCTTAACACACTGCATTATGGCATTGAATAATAACATACTGTAGCCTGGAGTGTTGAGGACTCTTTTGTGAGTCATGTGCATTTTAATGGCAGCTGAAATGGGGGGATTATAATGGCACGGCGCATTTGCAGGTATTATCTTCTCTCTCCATCTCTTCAGGTTAAATCGCAGTAGTAAGTCATTATTTCCAAGCTAGAAACTTTAAAGATCTCTGTGGCCTGTCAGTGAAATCTCAAAGCGACATGAATCTTGAGTCCATTCGTATTCCCACTCCACTCTACCCCCCCCCTCACTCAGAACTTCTGCACATCTGAGATATTACCCTATTTTACTGAGAAAAAAAGGTGTTTTTTTGTCACACAACAGCAACCGCAGAATGCTTGTTAAAGTCAGGGTTAGGTAAACATGGGTTTGAAGTCAAAGGAGTGGGAGGAAAGAAAACACAAAGCAGCTGCCATAGATGCCGGTTCTTTCAGCAAAGCCCCCTGATCTCTGACGGACTACTCCCATGAGAGTTTGCATGGTTTCTTATCTGCATCAGCATCAGCTGATACCTCCTAAAGAGATGATAAATCACGAGCAGGTAGATCGAACAAATGGAGGAACAGAGGTCAGCCTCCAACAAATCTTCTGTGACTCTGCAGCTGCTTCTGTGGAGTTGTCATTTGCCTGATAGATGATCTGTTCGTTGAGATCAAAATCCCACATTTTGGTTCATTCGCATCAACACATCTGCACCACATGCTGCATTCTGGCTTGAATGGGTATTTAAACTCTATTAAGAATCAAATCCATTAATCCAGAGAGGCGCTGCCCCAGCGGCAGCAGCTCTGGACATACTGCGTCTTTCTTTCCGTCTTCTGAGCTTTTTTCTGTGCAAACACAGATTTCTGAAGCGTTTTTTCGATGCTGATTTGGCTGCAGGAAGGACCTGCTGGTAGCTCTGGCAATGTGTCACATCTGTTTTGATGCAGTACCATGGCAACAGGAAAGCTGTTAAGTGTTGGAGCAGCTGATTGAGCTTTCCAAAGCTTCCAAGTAGTGCCTGTAATAAGACCGATGAGTTGAAGCGGAGACGTCGAGGACGTGGAGCAGAAACTACGCTGAATCTGTTACAAAAGCACATATTCAGTAAGAACTGCTACTGCAGCAATAAAATCTCCCAATAAACACGTTTTAGGGACATTGGGCAAAAGCACAGAAACTTGAAAAGCCCTTTTTTCCTTTTACTTAGTCGTGATACGTCTCCCACATCCATCACATGACCTCTCAACATCTCCGCTACACGACCCTTCGCATGTTCGGCACCTTTGATATAATCACCGATGCTTCTGAGGAGGAGTGGCTGGTGGTCAGACGTCCCTTGAAAAGCTTTGCTGTGGCCTTTTCTAATTAGCTCTCACTTCGAAATGCTTTGGAAAAGAAATTCTTTGTGTTTTTATGCATTTGGCAGACGCTTTTATGCAAAGCAGCTTAGACAGGTAGGGTAAGGGGGTCTCCTACTGGAGGTAGCACCTTTCATGCAGGGGATTTGAACCCAGGTCACATATGTAAATATATTCTAATTAATCTATTAATATATACATATAACTGGATGCAGCTCCACACAAAACAAGATCAGCTGCTGCCACACAACTCCTAATCAATGATTGTGACACCACTATGGTGGATATGTGGTGAACCATCAATCTAAAGCCAGTGAAGTGCCATAAAATTAATGGGTAGAGCAGGAACATCTGGGCCAAAACATCTGGAGTCCAGCCGAACTGGTTCTCTTGGAGCAGCTTGAGCGTCTTCACGGCGTGGAAGAAGGAAAGTGAGGTGTGCACAGCAGGGTCCGGCCGGCTGCTAAATAAACACAGAACACGAGCAGCTGCTCTGCTTTCACAGATGCATCGTCACACAGCAAAGAGCTTTGATTTCTCTTAATGCTTCAGAGGAGAAAACTATGTGTCACTAAATCTATAACAGTGAATCTGTGGTTGATTTTTAAACAGATTTATGAGGATACAGGCTGTGTATCCTGAAGATTTCAGGGAGTCATTCTGGGATTACACAGAGACAAAAGACACTTCTGCAAATCAAAAGTTGTTTACACCAAGTTTAATTTCTTCCTTACTGCGCTTTTTATTCAATATAATCACCTGTGAGCA
This sequence comes from Leuresthes tenuis, assembly GCF_036924035.1. Lineage (NCBI taxonomy): Eukaryota > Metazoa > Chordata > Actinopteri > Atheriniformes > Atherinopsidae > Leuresthes > Leuresthes tenuis. The sequence continues at coordinate 2,904,361 of NW_027325360.1, forward strand.
CACACTCCCTTGACCTTGAGCGAGTGGAACATTTGCATTGCACTGTACATCCCGCAGGGAGAAATTGAAAAAGCAATTTCTATAAAAGGAACTGTGGATAAAAATCAGAGCTTCTAATAAATACAGAGACGGTTTTTCCACACTGGTGGTCCATAAAATGGTTATCATAGCTGCACAATAAAGTTCCCTGAGTTTGCTCAATTACCACTATGAATAGTGACAAATTGCTCCAGTGTGAAGAGTTGTTGCTCCTCAGCTCAGTCGGATATGACTTTGCTGTCTTTAATTCCACAGAAACATTGCTTTTAAACTCAGTTCTTGGGTTTTTATCGATTGCTAATGAAAGGGGGCTGAACATCTATGCAGATCTCCTGAAGCTAATGATTGATAAATAACAACTTTTTTTGAACCGCTTCGTTGGCTGTCTGATGATTGTAGTTAATTAGAGTTGATTTGCTCTTTTTCATTGACAGTAATGCACAATCTGAGCCTAACCTGCACACCTGGATTATGGGCCAGCAGCCAGATTTCAATGTTCTAGAAAAACGCACCTAAATGTGGCCTTGGACACATGGATATCACTACATCTTGAATGTGGAATGAGCCATGCACCAAGACAAGTTGTAGATGTGCTCTACATCAGGTTTAGCTTCATATTTAACAGCTATTGCAGTGGACCAAGCAAAGGTATGGGCAGGACTCTGGATTTCTCTGTGTGCTCAGAGCACTGCGAAGGAGATTGTTGTTTTTGCTTTATAAAGAAAAGTCTAATAATTATGTAGCTGCGACTGAAAGACTTTGAACCAAACTTGCAAAACTCCTGATGACAAAGAAAGCATTGTGCTTGCTTAGATGAAGATTCATTATGTCGCATCTTCGTGTGAATTAGGCTTGCAGAGGCCAGCAGAAATGATATTCTGAACAAAAGCAGCAGACAATGTAGACAAATGTGACCTAAATAACGTGTTCTTTTAAGAGCTGACAACCACCACAGCAGCCAGGGGCAAACCTGCGCTCTTCATTACTCGGACCTACGCTGTGTTTGCCAAATTCCATCAAGCTTCCATTAACTCTGCTGCCTAACTGGAACTCTCTGCACTTTAACTCCCTCCACACGCACATATTCTTTCCACACTTGTCTTGTCGTGATTTTGTTCATTGCTGCTAAAAAACACAAGCAAATAATTGACGGTGACACCCATTGGGGGATGTTATGCCTGGGATTCAGCTCTTGGGATTCGACCCAAACCAATAAAACATTCCTTGTCCATAGAGGAGCAGGAAAAAATGAAAGACAGGAGCTGGAAAAATGCACTGTGTCTTGTTGCAAAGCTGCAGAGTGAGGCTCACAAGGAATGAAAACCAAGAGGAGAAAGAGCTGGTAACATTTGAAGCCACAACACTGCGTCGATTGTTTGTGTGTCACTGGCCAATAGGGAGCCTCGGTCACCAGAGAAACAACCCCATGATTCTTCTCCTGATTGCTTCAAATCTAAATTCACAGCGTCCTGATGTATTAATCGATACTTCTCTGTTGTAATGCCTCCACCTCCACCCTGCCAGTCCCCTCGCTGAGTGACAGCAGCCATGCTTCTTCCTGGCTATTACAAGCTGTAATTGTTTCTTTATTTTCCTCCTGCCAGACCGGGGGTGCTACATTCGTATGTCACACACTGGAGGCACAGAGAACGGAAGGTCGGATCAATTGGCTCAGCCTCAAAGCACCAACACTCTTTCATTGTTTATGCATTTGGCAGACGTTTTTATCCAAAGCAACTTCCACTCAAATCCCAGGGAGGCAGGTGGCGTGAGGGGGTCTGGCCTAAGGAGGAGGTGGTAGCTTAGATGAGATAAAACCGTATTGATCCCACAGTGGGGAAAGTTCACTTGTGTTTTTATTGTGGCTATGATCTGAAGACTTCCAGATCTTTGCAACAGGCAACATTCAGCAATTCGAACAGAAACTTTGTAACGGCAGCGAATTATCGACCCAATTAAAACACTGTACTCGTCCTCACTGACACTGAAAGCATCACAATCCTTTCTCAACGTAAAACAACTGCTTTGAAAAATTAATGACCAGACTGGAAATGCTAACGGACCCACGAGCCTTTGCACCGGAGCTGTAAAGGATCAAAAGGTGTGATCCACTTCGACTGGCAGAAATTTAACCAAATCATCGTGCAAAACAGGAAAACACTTTTTAATGGACGTTTTTTAAGGATTAAAAAAGGACCGAGACATGATTTCAGAAGCTAATGGTGCACTTTGAGCGCAGAAACACTGTTCTGAAGCATGCACTGTTGGTGACGTGTCCCGGCTGCACAGCTCCACCTTTAGACCGGCCTCACCAGGAACTGCCTGGAACATCTCAGTTTCTCTTCAGTTTTTAAAGGGCATTATTATTATTTACCAGAGCAGATAAAATGCATCTGGACCTCCAACCTGACGAAACAACAAAACTCGTGATATAGCACCGCTGATGCTGTCGCAGCCTCTGATTGGCTGGGAAACGTGTTTGAACAGGAGGAGGGTAAGACACATCCAGCCGGAGCAAATAAAACATGAGCTGTCACAACCATCTGGTTCCTGTGCCACCAAACCTCCATCCCTGCTGACATTTAGCTTAAAAAAAAGAAGCAAACCAAAGGGAGCCACATGGCGTGTGTGAGGCTGGCTTGCATGTGATGAGCTGAACATGCACATAACAGCTCACCTCCCATTTACTGTCCTGGGTCTTCCTCTTCAGCTGGACGCTCCAGTTCTCGGCGTCCACCTCGGCACAGTGAGCGATGGTCATCGCAACCGGGCAGAAGAGGTCCAGGCCCGGAGGACCATATGTCACCTCTGGGCCCAGGAGGATTTCACAGCCTTCCAACGTCTGGACGCTAAACACAACGTGACACACAAGCATGCAGGAGACAGTAAGTAAATGCAGCACATGGTGAAAGATGGAAGAAAATAAGTTTCTAGTCCTGTAGGGAAATAATTCATGATTCATAATCTATGATAAAAGCGAGCTCATGCATTAAAAAAAGGTGCGACAGGTCAGCCACACGCTGCGGTACATAACACCACTGCAGGCTTTGCATATTATCCGTTATGTTTGCTTATCACCTCTGTTGGAGCCTGAGCTCCAGCCGCATGGAGAACAACACGCCAGTGGGAGCAGCTTATAAAAACCGGTGGGCTGCAAACAAAACGTGCCCGTGGGCCTGTTCCTGCACCAGCTCTGACTGCTTCAGTGTAAGAGTGCCGCGGACGCTTGCTCTACGAGTTCAAGTTATTTCTGCACTGTGGGGCTGCAGGAATTAGTTCCAGCGCAGGTGAAAGAGTCCCTGCGATTTGACGGCGAGTTGGAGTCTGCTCATTAAAAGCAGCTTACAACACAGAGGTCTTCCCAGCGGATGATGGCAGCCGTGTTCGGGTTTTAGAGCAGAGGTTTCAGAGCAGAACAACACCTAAACAGAGCTCTGCGAGCTGCTATCAGTCATAACAGGTCACACAGATGATGGAGCGGTTCTGTTAAGCTTTCCTTCCTTCAATGAATCAAAGCAGCAGCTCTGAAGTGCAGAAAACAGTCTGATGTGTAAGCTGATGGGATTCCAACTGTCTGCTGCCATATTAAAAACACCAATATTGCTTTTTTTTAGGCCTAATACTTCTTTTTACATTCATTTCTGTCTGTACGAGTAAGACTGCAGCACAAGCCCTCATTCATACAAATGAGAACACCAAAGTACGGATCCAGCGAAGTGGGTTTATGGATAAGCAGTGAAAAAGCTGAACCGGGTCCATGTTTTTGGTGTTGTACGGCTCAACTCCTGCCTTCCTTTGATTTCTCATGTGAAAGTCAAAGCTCAGATTAGAATATGTAAAACCAGCATTGAGATGGAAAGATCTTTGGCTACAGGTGCACTGAAACATCAGCTGCTGTCACTGATGAAGGGAATTCTCCTCCAGGCACTTCTCAGATATGCAGCCTGTCGGCACCGTTTTAATGAGAATTTTCTTGTTCAAATATGTGGAAAAAGTCAAATGTTTTACATGAGAGTGTGCACCATCACTTAGAACTTGGTTTATTATTCTCCAGTAAAGCCTGTGTAAGTCATGTTGTGGTTTTTACCCATGTGTCAGTCAGCAAAATTACTTTGAGTGCTCTACTTTGCTGTTATTTGGCACACGGCGGCACTTTAAAACACGTGTTACTGGATGTATTACCAATTCTATGAGCACGTAGGTGGATGATAAGTGTTCACTTCCTGGAGTGAAATTACTGCCACGCAGAAAAGAGAGAAGTTGGTGCAGGAGATGATGTGTACCACCACTGGAGAAGCTTTGCTGCTTACATTCATTAAGTTTACACACATGTCTCAATCAGAACTGGACATAGAAAACATAGAACGCTCAAAGCAGCAGCAACATGTCTGAAAATGTTGGGATGGGGCAGGAAAAGTAGGTCAAATTGGGGTTGAAAGCTGGAGGAACATATTGCAAGTATATAGGTCAACTGGCAACAGGTCAGTAACATGACTGATGAGTCTCTCAGCTTTAGCAATCTGCCAAAAACTGTTGAGCAATTTCAGAGAATCGCTTTTCCACATCACATTTCAAAGACTTTGAATATTTAATCACCTACAGGATATAATATCAAAAGATTTAGAGAATCTGGAGAGGTCGTTGTATGCAGGGACAGAGCTGAAAGTCTGTGACCTTCAGGCCCTCAGGCAGGTTACAGCTTGGGCTCAGGAACACTTCCAGGAATCACTATTGAACACGGTTCATGGTGTTGCAGGTTAAAGCTCTATCATGCAGAGAGGAAGCTAAATGTGAAGTGATCCAGAAACACTGCTGGCTTCTCTGGACAAAAGCTCATTTAAAATGGACTTAGGCAAAGTGGAAAACTGTTCTGTGGTCAGATTAATTTAAATATGAAATTCTTCTTGGCTTCAGCTTGGCTTCAGCTTCAGCTTCAGCTTGGCTTCAGCTTCGGCTTGGCTTCAGCTCGGCTTCAGCTCGGCTTCAGCTCGGGTTCGGCTCGGCTTCAGCTCGGGTTCAGCTCAGCTCCAGCACAGCTTCAGCTTCAGCTTGGCTTCAGCTCGGCTTCGGCTCGGCTCCAGCATTGTACATGGACTAACATATCCAAGGCCTTCCCTGAAAAACACTGCAGTCCAGACCAACTGAAAACATTTGGAGCACGAAACAAAAAATACAACCAAGAAGACTCGGGACTGTTGAACGGCTCAAACCCAAAATCACACAAGAATAGGACAAGATTCCCCTCCCAAAGGTCCAACATCTGCTCTCATCAGTTTGCTGATATTTACAGAAGTGTTGCTGCTATCAAATTCAACAAGAACTAATATTCTTCATAAAACAGAACCATGTCTGATTGTCTACATTTAATGTCTCAGTAACAGTATTTTTCCCAGAATCCAAACAGAAGGGGAATCGATTTATTGACCGAAGTTTGCCTGACTCCACTTTGTCCCCTTTCGGTTCAATTCAATTAAATAGATTGAACTTTAGCTCGTTAGTATTGTGATTTTCCTCTTTTGACCTTTCAGCAAAGCAATTTGTGCTGTAAACAGGTGAATACATGCTAAGCTGCATCCAGCAGTCTGAGGCTCTGTGCTCAACAGGCTACAGAAGGAGCTAAAACATAAGCCTCGCGTCACTCTGACATTCAAGAATAAATTAACACTTAAGGCTGACTTTGTGGCAGCTTTTTTACCCGCAAAGGAAAATAAAGTAAAAAGCTTTAGTTGGATTTATCTGAGGTGTTCAGATGTGTCAGAGAGTGGGAGGTCCATGCTAATAATGCTAAACATTATTAGCATGTTTATCTGAGCCTGCCGGTCAGTCACATCGTTTCTAATGATGTTTTTTCAGCTGTTCATTTAAAATTCTAAGATTCAAACAAGCTAAATTATTACAAGGACACTGACTAATGACTGATGCTTCTTAGCAGAAGAACAGCGATACAATAGTTTTAGCGAGAAGCTATCCAAGCAAACTTTTCCAACCACGCAGCTCTGTTTAAACGACTCTTTGATTTGTCGTGACATGTGTTTTCTCATTATCTCAGTCGTTTCTTTCTGCCAGGACCAGGCACAGCTCGTTGCATTTCTGTAAAGGAAGTTGACTGGTGTTACTGAGGATTCAGCATGTCACGAACACCACAGGGATTAGGGCTTTGTTTTCCACTGACAGCAACAAAGGCTGCGCTGCTTTAGATGAAAACATTCTTTTAAATTGCTCCCCAGAACAACTGACTGTTTACTTGTTATGCTGTAATTCACGCTGCCTTAATTGTCTAAAAAGCCTCTGAAATGATACTCCAACTTTTTTTTTTTTTCCCTTTTGACACCCGCCTCCATCTCCTGGAAACTTTTCTGTCCTTTTTTTCCAAAGAGACACGTTATGTAAGCTTCTCAGCTATTACAGCAGCTTTTATCTGAATTAAAAGCTGCTTCTGTCTCTCGGAACGCCGTCATGGTAAACGCTTTCTCTGGGTGATGACATCCACTCCAGACTTCCCAATTACTGCTTCAACATCTGACCTGGAGTGTGTGAGCATGGGGCAGGGCTACGGTGAGGGGAAGATTTCCTCCAGCTGTCAGACACTGCAGGTCCTGTCTAACTGCACGGCCACCTCACCCACTTCCCCGTTTCTCTGTCATCATTTTCTTTGCTAAGACAACACGGGCCCTTGAATGCTTCTGAGAGGGCTTTCGATGCCGAGCCTGATCACTCAGTTAATTGAAAGTGTAGGCAGGCTGCTTATGTCCAAGGTCTGGCAACGACCTTAAAACAGTTCCTGAGATTGGCATTTTTTTTCTAAACTCCACTTGTCATCAGGATGAAGGGTTCTACGCAGGAGCGTCTTCAGCTCCTCGATGAGGTCCATTATTTAAAGTGAGCAATGACTCACTCCTTGGGGACCTTGAGAGCTGTGCAAAGTGGCATATTGGGTCAGGAGTGGCGACAGCAAGCCTAATGCATGCACACATTAGCATGCTCCATTAGCTTCACCTTTATTTGCTTGTAGTCCCCCAACTGTTTGTCCCACGGTGCTTTTGTCAATTTCTAAGCTGGTGCAGCACAGCTAATGTGCTACATTAACCGAACAAGCATCTGGAGGTGAAACCTCTCCAACAAAGACTTATCAGTTCTGCTTTTAAAATCTAATCTTAAATCTTTGCTGCAACACATTCGTCAAAAAGCAAGCAAAACGCAACAAAAACGTTCATCAAAGACTAAAAACAACACAACAAGGCAAAGATTCTTGGTTTATAACAGCGTTGTAATGGCCATTCAGCAAACTTGGACGCCGCTTCGTCTGTATTCCCGACAGCACCGCTGTGACTGAGCAAATGAGCGTCAGCAGCTGATCGCTTAACCTTACTCCCCATTCTGAAGGGGCAACTGAAATATGTGAAACTAAACAGGTTAAATAAAGCCTTTCAGCACAGGGGTAGAAACAATATCATGTTCTGGGGATTAATCATTATTTTTCCCTGTTTTTGAGTGAAGTTTTTGCTCAAACTTCAGGTTGAGTTCCTGCTGTGACATCAGTAACCTGTGCAGTATTTTTCCCACCATTGAGGCTTTTTTACATCCCATAGCAGAGCGTTTATATTGAAGCACACATACGCCATGACTCAGCTTATTGTTGGGACTCCTTGTTGAGCTTTAAGAATCTCAAACAGTCACTTATTCACCCTGCAAAGTCGGCCTTGTTTCAATGAAATGACTGAGGCACAGAGTTGTTCCTGAATGTACGGATGTTGATCATCTCGGGGCCTTCAGGATGATGAGAACTCTTAAAATCAATGTCCAAATGCTGACTCCAAATGATTTTGATCATCCCATTGTACAAAATCTAACAGATATTATGCTTTAGGCGAACTAATAAAAATCTACTGTTCATATTTCACTGATTGTTGCCTTTTGATTTCATCCTAAAGGATCAGTCCAAGTGTCTTTAGTGACTTCTTTATTTGTCTTAAATGTCGTCCTTGGAGAGTGAAAGACCCAAAGTGTAATGAGCTGCTACAAATGTCAGTACTATAAACTTTGTTTAGCTGACACAACTCCAAAGAAACTATTTTCATTGTCTTCACTCACCAGCTTAGATGCATTTAGAATTATGTATAAATTTAAGAAATTCAAAATCTGATATAAGCAAAGAAAAGTTGATAGAATATACAAATAATTCTACAATCAACTGGTGACAGGTGAGGGCATCAGGATTGGGTATAAAAGGAGTAACAACTTTGTGGCTAAACTTATTGATGATTCTCTCATCAATAAGTTCTGAAAATATTTCTCAGAGTAAGACTAAAGAACTTTGGTCTTTCAGCATCTACAGAGCAGAAAGTTATGGACAGATTCTGGGGAAATCTCAGTGTGGAAAAGGCCAAGGACAGAAACCCCTGCTGGATGAGCTCGGAGCCCTCAGGCAGCACTGCAGGAGAAACCGTCAGGCCACCATGATCCATACAGCCACATGGGCTCAGGAGGAGCTGGGAAAAGCATTTCCACTCAACACAGTCCACGGCTGCATCCAGAAATGTGAGCTGAAGCTGCATCACACCAGGAGGAAGCCATATATCAGCTCTGAGCAGAACCACGGCCCAGTTCTCTGGACTCCAGCTCATCTCAGAGGGACAGAAAGACAGTGGACACGTGTTCTGTGGGCAGATGAGTCCACGTTTCAGCTGCTTCTGGGAAAAACTGCTGAGAAAGAGCATCCAGCTGTTCTCAGAGGAAGGTTTAAAGCCAGCGTCTGTGATGGTCTGGGGCTGCAGCAGAGTCCATGGCATGGAGGGCTTCATCTGGGTGAAGGTACCACTGATGCACAGCTGGATGTTGGAGTTCTGGAGAGACAGATGCTGCCATCAAGGTGAAACCTCATCCTCTTCCAGGAAAGTATAAAACCTCATCGTGTGACTTATCTCTAAATAAAAACCTCTCTATACACGAACTGGATTCTAAAACATAACATTTGAGTGGATTCATCCTTTAAGCATCACACAAAAGACCAATTTAACTGCCTAATGGTATTATTATCTTACTTTAACTGAAAACCATCAACTTTAAGATGGTGATTATTTAAAATAGTAATACTCTAAACATTCAGTGTGTTTTACTGTGAATTAATAATGATTTATGGAAAATGTCACCTTGGTGGGGAATGGGGAGGTAAACCATGAGTGGTGTGTCCATCCAAAGATCCAAAGATCCGTGCTGTGAGATCATTCGACCATTTAAGAGGCTAAAGGCAGGAGCTGCCATGGGGCAACGTCCAGAAATACGGATCATCTGGGTCAACCGCTGCAGGCAACATGGACTCTGACCAAAAGGCACAGATGCAGGGAACCGTGTCACATCTGTGCACTGCAGCCCCCCCACTGAGCACAAAAGATAAGGATATTTAGTCCTCAAACTTTCTAAAACTAATCCTTCAGGCAGAGGTTTCTTCAACTGATTACAAACACACAGCTTTAACGGGAGCAGAACGACGTTCAACAGCAGATCCAAAATCTAAATGTTATGATATACAAATACAATGATATACAAATGTAAACTAGTTTTATCAATAAAGTTTTTTTCCGTACAACACAAAGTGCTTTTAAGACCTGTAGAGACAAAAGACATGAGTCTTCAAAAGGCTCAGATGAGTCTTTAAAAAGCTTCGAGGACTTAAGTTTTAAAAAAGCTTGAATGTCACTCGTATGTAAGAGGCTGGGGGTGGGGGTGGGGGGGTTGAGCTGCAGCTGGATGCTGCAGCTGAGAAGAAAAGAAGGTGTAATTCTCTGCCTGTCCTCTGGTTTGGCAGCATGATGGTGACTGACAGCCGGCGAGATGACGACCACAACAAAGCACAGAGGAAAGTCTGCAGCTCACACATGGCAGGGAAAAACCGCAGAGCTGTGGCTGCTACCAAATACTGGAGCCGGAAATATCTAAAAACCAGGAGGAAGTATCGGACGCTTTATGCTAGCAGCTAGAAATCTATTTTCATTCAGGTCGAGACATGCACCGTCCACTTCAGAACCAGACTTAATAACGTAATAATAGTACGATAAAAGTGGTGAACCAGCCCTCGGTTCTTCACATTGAGCTCTTTCTGAACTCAACTTTCAGAAGTTTCACATGTTGAGCTACGAACATGATGTAATTTAGCTTCATTTGTCTATGAGAACTGAACTTTGAACTAATTCTTGTGAAGTTTGAACGAGAACAACACTGACAGCTGATCAAGGAACTCATTTTAATTGTATCTTTAGGCACTTTGTTACCAGCAGCCTGTCACAAAGACACATCATTTGTTCCCATTTCTTTAGCTGCATCTATGAAAAACAGCAAAGAAAACACAGTTTGACAGACAGAAAATAGGATTTCTGCAGCAACAAGGTGATTCCCAAAGAGCTATTAGCTGAAAACCTGGCATATCTCAGCATGGTGTGCAGTGTGTCCTTAAAACATTTGAGGAAACTGGACAAGTGGAGGACAAAAGAAGAAGTGTCAGGCCTAAAAAACTATCTACAGCAGATGAACAGGATCTGAAAGTGATGTCCTTAAGAAAGAGGAAAAAATCCAGCTGTGACCTGACAGGACCTGAGAGATGCATCTGGACCTTCAGCTGATCCATCTACTGTTGGCCCAAGCCTCATCAGAAATGGTCTCCATGGAAGGGTGGCTGTCAAGAAGCCGTTCTTAAGGAAGGGAAACAGGGAGAAAAGGCTGAGCTATGCCAAATGACACAAGAAGTGGACTGAAAATCAGTGGCAACAGGTCTTATGGAGGGATGAATCCTCCCCAGAGCCCGGACCTCAACATTATTGAAGCAGTGTGGGATCATCTGACAGAGAACGGAACAAAAGGCAGCCCACATCCAAAGAAGAGCTTTGGGATGTCCTTCAAGAAGCCTGGAGAACTATTCCTGAAGACTCCTTAAAGAAATGACAGAAAGCTTGTCTCAGAGGGTTCAGGCTGTGTTGGAGAATAAAGGAGCTCAGACCAGATATTCACTTTAAAGCTTATTAGTATTAGTTACAAACTGTGTCCACATTTATTTTTGCACGTTTCAATAAATCCCAAAACTTATGAAGAAATGAGCGGCGGCTCAAGTCTTTTTCACAGCGAAAACTGAAACTCTGTAGGAAAGATCAGTGAAAATATGTGATTCTGATGATTATTACAAAAGGAAAACGGATCTCAGATATAAACTCGCTGTTTGAATCTCATTATCAGGACAATCCACAGCCCTGTGATTTTGCTGCTCTTTCCTTTTGTGACTTTGCTCAAGTGGAGAGAGCTGTGAATAAATAGTGACACTTCACAGCAAACTGGAAATCCGTGTGGCTCTCTGCAGGGAAGCATGCAAACCCACCCCCACATGGGGGAAAGCTCGGTCCATCCAACGGTCATTACCTAGCTATGATCAGAATAAATAATGTGCTTACAGCCAAGATGAAAGGCCACAGGAGACATCTGTGTCTTCTGCTCTGTGATGCTTGTCCGTCAGCGCTGCAGCTTCCATTCATCACTGTATTCATCATCTCTTAAACAAGCTTTCTGGGTCGTGACTCCCCCCCCCCTCTGGAGAGCCACATTGTTGACACTGAGAGGGAGAGGAGTGCATAACTACATATTGACTCTCAGAGCAGTGGGGACGAAAAAAGGGATTTTAGGATTGGAGGTTTGACTTTGCCTCCTACAGCAAAGCGAAGTAAGTCAGTGGGCTAAATGAAGGGCTTCATGGCAGAGCCCTCAGGCTCGCGCAGCGTGAACTTGAGTTTCTCCACAGTAGATGGGACATCAAAGCCCAGACTACCACCTGTGAGGGGCTCTGAATGCGAACACACCTGAAGGACTCCTGTAGAGAGCGGGAGGCAGCCTGGCAGGCTTGCTGGGCCCATCTGTCACACTGGCCCTGGGGATAAACACACAGCAACACGGCCGTGGGGAAAGTCACATCCAAGCCACCTCTGGACGTCCACCTGTGCCACCGCCCATTCGGTGCATGTGTTTACTCCACTGCTGATAGCTGCTGCCACTAACGACGGAGATCATGATGTAGGTAAGGATCCGAACTCGTAATCAAAATAACGTCAACTCGTTTCCACCTAAATTTCTCTTTAATGCCAACAGTTTCAAAGAAAAATTAATTAATCCTGTTAATTCATCCTGGAATTTATCAGTGAGCCACACTTTTCTGCAGCTTCATAACCACCAACAAACACATATTTTCATTTAAAAACCATTAATGCAATTCTTACACTGTAAATACATTAACATTAATGAGAATTAACCCCTTAAAATGAAGAATTAACCCCCTAGAATTAACCCCCCTAAAGATCCGAACTAGTAATCAAAATAACATCAACTCGTTTCCACCTAAATTTCTCTTTAATGCCAACAGTTTAAAAGAAAAATGAATTAATCCTATAAATTCATCCTGGAATTTATCAGTGAGCCACACTTTTCTGCAGCTTCATAACCACCAACAAACACATATTTTCATTTAAAAACCATTAATGTAATTCTTACACTGTAAATACATTAACATTAATGAGAATTAACCCCTTAAAATGAAGAATTAACCCCCCTAAAGATCCGAACTAGTAATCAAAATAACATCAACTCGTTTCCACCTAAATTTCTCTTTAATGCCAACAGTTTAAAAGAAAAATGAATTAATCCTATTAATTCATCCTGGAATTTATCAGTGAGACACACTTTTCTGCAGCTTCATAACCACCAACAAACACACCTTGTGTTTGAGTTTCATTTAAAAACCATTAACTCAATTCTGACACTGTAAATACATTAACATTAATGAGAATTAACCCCCCCAAACCCTAAAAACCCAATAAAAAAACCACAGCTCGCCATAGAATTAAAAAAATGAATTAAAACTCTTGTTTCCTCCGTAAGAATCCGTTCCCTTGCAGCACCTCAGCCCTCGCTTCACTCGTGGGATTCAAAGCACGATCCCCTTCTTATCTTTAATGTGTCCTTCAGGGGTTAAACTTAAACATTAACAACAAACTAATTCCTTTTCCCATCTGAAAGTCCCCGCCTTGATGTGAGCAAAGTTCAAGTTTTTAATCCTCTGCTTACATTTGATGCAGTTGGGTTCAGCTTCACACTGCATTTTAAGCAGTTTTACATGACAGACCTTCATCCTGCTGTCACAGCCGACATGATATGTGTCGCCCTAAAGTTGGCTTAGAGACCCACGCAAGTCTGCTTGCCGACAGGTAGCCTGTTAAATAAATGTCAGGAGCAATACTTGAAGCTGTCGCCTATCCACCAAATGAACCTCCTCGTGACAGGAAAACTTTAAAGTCATGCACAGGGAAAGGAGGTGGAAGCTAGAGGAGTCCTGCAGGTCAAGACAACTCATTTCGTCAACTTTTTCAACCCTGGATCTTCAGAATTTCCCCTGAGGGCCACGGCAGAGGGTTGATTAGGCTGAAGCTGCAGCAGCCGAACCTTCAGCCAAACCTGCACATTTCCACGGGATCAGAATCATTTCCTTCTTTTCAGATTCAGTGTTTTATCGGGTGTAGATTTTATGAGCTGCTGTGGATGTTAAACCGAATAAGAATGAGACAGAAAGGTGGAGGAAAAGGTCAACTACTCAGACATGTTCAGTGCTGCAAGCTCCTTAAGATTTTGGGTAAATTTAAAAGTACAAGTTCCCTGCCTCGGCCCTTTCTGGGGGTCAACATACCCTGGAGCTCTGTTTAGCCCCTGGTCCTGCGGTTAAAACATGGGGGGGTCCAGGAGAGGACCTTAAAAAAGGTCACTGAAGTTGAAATGCAACTTATACAGAATCTGAAATAAGAGGTTTCCTCTCATGTTGCTGGTCAGACTCAGTTTGCCTCTTCCTGGTTTTAAGCTGCTGCGATTTGTCCCAAAGTCAAAACCATCCTAAGAATTCACACCGAGAACCGAACCGTTGTCCAGGTTGAGTCTATTTTCTTAAAATGTCTGGTCAAGGTGTTATGGTGTCAGGCCTTTGACTGCTGCCTCCGTGACTTTGTGACATCAGCATCATGGCTCGGTGCCCTCAGCTTGGAGAATAAGGAAGGTGAGGTCAGAGGGCAGCTGTATAAGTAATCATTGACCAGGGGCTGTGATGACCAAATGTAGCGGCTAGCTTAGCCGTCATGGCAGAATTCTCTGACTTTTGTCAGCTGCAGAGAAAATACTGACGGCTCATAAGAACATCCCTTTGAGTCCTGAACATGGCTAATAGCAGGACAGTCTTAATAGATGTTCTTTATTTGAAGCAATCTCCACCATCGACGATGAGCTACTGAACTTGACTTGGTTTGTTCCACCTTTACGGTACCACCTTTGTGGTATAGCTACATGACAAAGATCCTCCAAAAGATTCTGACTATGATGAGAAGAACTCTTTTTTATGACCAAAATCTACTGCTCTCAGATATTTTTCTTTAAACCGAGTGTCTGCAGTCTCCACAGCGAACACAGTTTGTCATTCAGATGCAGTCCACCTCAGATCGAACACAATAACAATGACTCATAATGGAGCCAAACGGCTGCTTGAACAGTCTGAAAGAAAGGAGCAAACACTGTACTTTACAGTGACAGCTGATGTCATGTCAGAGCGACAATAAACCATCTAACTGTCCATCTCTAAAGCTCAGAAATATCCCCATGAGTGAAACAGCCACATTTTTAAAAAAGGGTCTCATTGGGCTTAAATCAAGAGACAATAAGGCGTAATAGAAGATGAACAATAACTACAGGGAAAGAGAGAGTTGGATCAGATGGATAATAAGACAGAAACTGACTGACAGACGGATTGATGCTCACAGAGATATTTGGGTAAACACCAGCCTCACCTTGCCTCTTCCTGATTGATCACCATGTACATCTCCCAGGACATATTTTCAGCCACGGCTCCGTGAGGCACCAGCAGGCCGACCCCTGGAAAACACACACAAACGTGTCAGCAGCCTGACGGTATGGGGCTTAATGAGGGCTTACAGCGTGTTGCACAGGCTGAGATCAGAGGTGCATTCATGAGAGGGTCAGGCCTCTGCAAAACACAAGCAGAACCAAACTTTGGGCTGTAAATGACATACTCCCATGTCACTTTTAAAGGAAATACAACTGATTAGTTAGTGTAGGTGTAGATTATTACAGCAGAGCTGGTGACATCATCGTACCAGCCCTCTTTTCTCTTCTTGACTTTTTAGCTTCTCTTGTCCTTTCTTTACAAAATATGTTTTTCCAGAGACTCAAACTATGTTTTTGGATCAAATCAATGAGAAATAATACATTTTATTTAGGTTTTTGGTCATTTTTGATAAGAAAAAACTAAATGTATGCCAGTGCTTGGCTGAATACTATATAAATAAAGAGAAAATAAATGCATGAGTGAAAGTACACATCTATCTGAATGAAGCAGTTGGTGTGGAAGAATTTAAATAGTACCTCTATTTATTGAAACTAGGCACATTCAAACACTTGTGAATATACAATATCTTTAAAGAAGCGAGAGAAGATTTTCTTGCCACATGTCAACACATCAGCAGTGGAGGGCAACTGCTGCCTGACACCATTCATCTGCTGCTGTGTGAAAGCATTCACATGGAGGCGCAGAGAGCATATAAAGGCCCTGCTTTACAAATAAAAGGTTCAGAGGAGCAGAGATGGAGATGACAGATAGAGAAGCTCTGTGGAAAGAGAACATTTTGAAATGTGCATTCTAACTAGTCTGTTTTCATCAAATGAACACTGTTATGTGTTAGTGAGGCTGCTCTGTTGGTACCACAGAGAAAAATGATGTAAACACGAGCTCTTTTCTTCTCTGTTGTGTTATTTAAGAGTTCAAATAACGGATAAAACATCTTCCAACTTCCCACAGTGGTCAAAGTCACAGCAATGCTGGAAAACTCTGTATGAATATATATATATATATATGAATAAATATATGTCTTCTGCTGTATCATTAGTCTCATTTAGGCTCATTGTTCCTAATGAGAAGTTCATTGCTTGTTGTTATTCAGCTTGTGGAGTTTGACTTGTGGGCGCTGATTAAAGAAAAAAAAGTAGAAAAAAAGTGTATATAACCAGAAGGAAGAAATTTAAAGAGTGACAACTGAGGACTCTGAATACTAATCTACTGGAGCCAGAGATATTTTGAGCCTAGAGGCCATCGGTGGTACTGCAGTTTAAGGCAAACCCTTGTTTGCTTAATAACTGACACTTGATGAATCCGCCCATCTCTTAGCATGTATTTTTCACAGTTTTAGCTCAGCCAGATCATCTAACTGAAGCATTGTCTATGTCCCAGTACACAAGCACAGGATGAGAATTGATTTATTGACCAAACTCTTTAGTAATGCGTTAGGATTTTCTTTAAAATCTGAAACTGACCAACAATTTTGCCGACTGTGAGTTAGCACCACGTTGAGCGGTCGATTAGACAACTTTTCTCTGCATATTTCTGACTTGCTGTAGGCATTTTTTTTCTTTTTACAAATGAAGTGCTCTCCTAGGATTTGAGGAGCATGGACAGAAAGCCTCGGTCAGTTTGAGTCCCGCTGTTTAGTCTCTCTGAAGATGATTTAATGCAACATCAGTTGGACTAACATGAACCTACATGAAGCGTAAAAGTCTGGTTTAACCATCCAAGAGTCCTGTATCACAGGTATGGAGGAGGTTAAAAATACAGTCTGAAATCTGCTCGAAACGTTTAAACTTGAATGTGTCCAATGGGGTGGTCCCGTGGAATGGTGCTTTTTTGATGCATATCACTAAGAGGACCAGAGAGCTTCTTTAATCTGCAGTGGAGTGCTGCGTTTGGCTGGCCATACAGCCTAATGAATAGCGGCCCCTGCAGACATGCAGCATGAGAGCTGCACTCACCAGCAACAATCCCTCCACTCAGCCTTAAAGATGACCGCAGGAGGCTGATTTCACTTCACCTCTCCACGCTTGTTGATGGCCGTCGGCTGCAGCCACAGAGAGGGCTGTAAGTGTGGGGGTTAAGAGCTGTTGACCTCGTGGACAACTGTCTCGGTTTGTCCAAAGTCCTCCAATCAGCTCATTTGAAACGTGGGACACGCTGACAATAACTCTCCCTGACAGACGTACAATGTGTGTGGTGTTCAAGGAGAGTGTTTATGTAATCATGGTTGTGATATACTGTAGTTATTCAGAACGACACCATGAACCATGACCCAACTGAGAAAAATATTTGAAGTTAATGTATTTATATGTAAGCGACTGAACTCTGTTGAGAAGGTTGGTTGTTATTCTTTGTCTTTCTTTGTCATTTGTAACCCAAAGTGCTTCAAAACAAATGTAAGACTTAAACAGGTGAAAATAAGATCAAATTCAAGAATAGAAAAAGATGTCAAAATGAACACAAAAGTAAAACAAAAAGCGGGCATTGAACACAAGCCGTTTGGTCTTAGAGCAGGGATGTCAAACTCCGGTCCTCAAGGGCCGCTATCCTGCAGGTTTTAGATGCTTCCCTGCTCCAACACACCTGATTGAGATCAATGCCTCATTAGCTGGTTTGTGCAGAATGTAACAATCTTTGGAAGAGATTCAATTAATCTGAATCAGGTGCCTTAGACTGCCTCAACTGTCTTAGACAGTTGTTTGAAAAGCCTGGGTCTCACACCCAATCAGGGAGCTGGAACCTGAACACTAAAGGCTCTGTTCTCCTATTCTAGTAGAAATGATGGGAACCGTAAGCAGGTCTCCATTCTATGAGCAAAGTATTCCTGTTCAGTTATAGGGAGCAACAGAATCTTTCAGATAGGTCAGAGCTGGGCTGTTAAGGGATTTAAAAGTAATAAGAGGCATCTTATTTACAGGAAGCTTTACAGGGAGTCAGTACCCTTGTTGCAGCATCTTGGATCAGCTGAAGGATCTTCTGGGAATTATATGAGCACCCAGGCTACATGGCATTGCAGTCGTCCAGCCTTTACGTGTCATTTTGGGACAAGTTTCTACGGATTTTAGTGATGTTATGCACATGAAAGAAGCAGGTTTCAGAGGCTTGTGAATATATATGCGAATAAAAAGACAAGTCCAGGTGAAAAAAAGACTCCAGGGTTCCTCACAGTAGATTAAAAGCTAAGGCAATGCCCTCCAGAGTAACTGCAGCTGGACAGGGGCTCTGGCCAAAAAGGAAGGCCTTGGTTTTGCATTAATTCAAAAGTAGAAAGTTACAGATAATGCAGGTCTATGTGTCTCTGAGACAAAGCTATAATTTCAGTAACAGATAACTAAAGCTTGGTGTCATCGGCATAACATCTGACATGTTTCTGGTGGTTTCCGCTGATATTGTGGAAAGGTATCAGAACAGGAAAAGTACTTTTGCACGTTCTGAAGTCTTTTAAACGTTTTAATTTAAACTTTGAGTTTTGTTTTTGAAAATTTGGATGCCCAAGAACTTTTTACAGGAAGTGAAAATGCATGGAACTATAAAGGCAGAATAGTGCCAACAAGACGGGCCTTCTGGGACATCATCAAGGCTGTGACTGAATACAAAAAGCATGCATGAGAAGATTCATGGCATCAGTAAAGAGTGACTGAAGTACATGGCTGTGTAGCTCAAAAGGATGTAAGAATAATAGTGTTCAGTTCTGCCAAAGTGTTTCGTCAACATCTTCACACAGATGTTAGCAGAGTCCAATTTCTTTTTTTCATTTTCAGTTAACTAGCTCTTAATATTTCGTCCATTCTCTAACAGTAACCTCTCTAAGTCAATGGGATCACAGTCTCTTTCATAAACCTACCTCTGTTCATTTCATTCATACACTATTCCAAAGGGCCCAGTGTTATTATCACAGCCAAAAGAAAAGTGCAAGTAAGCTGCAGCTGCCTTGAAACTGACCTGATTCAAGGGGAACTCCGATATTTTTAAACCTGGACCTTATTTCTGGCATGAAATACGTTCATCTGCTCACTGAGAACAGTTTGGTGAAAGTCGGCGTCCTTCGGAAGCTATTTAGATAACTGGAGATCCATATAACGGAGTGAACGGGGCTTAGAGGATGCAGCCTCTAAATAAGGCATCATCTGTCTTTATTTCACCAATACTTTAAGAAGAATGAATGAATGAACGTGTGCTATAGCTCTGTTAGCTCATAGCTGCTGTTATGTGGCTACTTGCAGCTATAGGAGAGCTAACGGAGAGATTTCTACACAGGCACTCTACTGGGACCACTTCATCCACACGCCCCCCTGCAGCACAGTTTATTCACTCCGTGCTCTGTGACAGTCGGCTAACTTCACACGGAGTTTGCTACTGCTAGTTTTGTGCAACATGGCAGGATATTTATCAGATTTTGACGACGTGAACGACAACTTTGAGTAAGATGGACGTTCTTACCGGAGTGAATAAGCTGTGCTGCAGCTGCTATGACATCTATGACGTCATCCAAGTAGACAAGTGTGCAGAAAGCCCTCTATAAGCCCCCCGATAGCCACCAATAACAACAACACAGCAGCTATGAGCTAACAGAGCTATAGCACACGTTCATTCATTCATTCTTCTTAAAGTATTGGTGAAATAAAGACAGATAATGCCTTATTTAGAGGCCGCATCCTCTAAGCCCCGTTCACTCCGTTATATGGATCTCCAGTTATCTAAATATCTTCCAATGGTATATCCTGTATACCTGTGCTTTAATATAAGCTACTTCCTTTTAATCTTTTGTTTTTCAGAGGAGAATACAGTTGTCCTTTATTTCAGTGAAGGTTTTAGATACCTGTTAGTTTTTTGATAAAGATATTGGTAAACCTATGGAGCTTATATGAAATACTGTGAAAGTCCATCTTATGTGGAAGTAGGGCCTTTTTGCCCCCCACCAGATTAGAAACTATTTTTGATCATCATTTAAGTGTGAATTTTTGGTTTCATTACTTTTGTCCGGACAAAGCAAAGCTCGGTGATTATTTTCAGAGATCCTAAATCGTTTAAGCGAGACAGAAAACAGAAGCTGCAGCCTGACAGTTTGAGCTCCACCTCCATTTATAGCAGCAGTGAAATCTTGTGTAAGAGACACAGGTGACAGATTTAAGGTAACTGCACTTTCACTGTCTGCTGCCTGGCGTCGCCGCTGCCCTCGCTGCTAACAAAAAACCCGTTTCTTACAGTTCAGCAGGCATGATGGCACAGGGATCATGTTGACCCGATTAACGTTTGTCGTCAAGACCAGAACATTTCTGAAATCTGACATAAACTGCTGTGATGTGTCATCTGGAACACACAAGCAGAGCGAAGTGTACGAAGTCTGAGTGACATGACTGGTCCAAAAAGCTGCATGCAAGAATGCACAGAACTGCATTTTAATGGGGAAGCAGCGTTTGAAAACCTCAGATCAATGAAAAGAAAAGAGATGCAGTGCTTTGTTTGCTTTAATGGTCGAATCGCCCCCAATGAAAACCAAACATACTGATTCTGACTGCTGATTTGGAGCCGCGTCCCACAATCTGGACGACCACCAATCAAACACAACAAAGGCAGGCGGCGCTTTCAGGACCAAGCAGATCGGTTGGGTCAGCAGCAAGCAGGGTGGCAGCTGAGGGAAACTGATGGAGGCTGTAACGGCTGCACCTATAAACACAGTTCTTAGTCCTGATGGCTGCTATAATGAGAAGTTACTGCAGCCTGTCATTATGGAAACAGAGTGCAGGAGCTGCTTTGATTACAAGCCCAAAGTGAGACTGACACTCTGCTTCACCCGCACCTTCTTCCAGTGAAGCTCACCTGTGTTTGGGACCACCAGCCGGCCTCCGGGGTGTCCGAACACGCCGCTGGTCCTCAGCTGCTCTTTGCTGGCGCAGAGCGGCCCGTTGAGCGTGAGCAGGCCTTTCTTGCGCCGGTCCATGGTGCTGCTGTAGTCACGGCTCAGGTCTCGCGGGAAGGTCTCGGCGGGCGCTTTGGCGTGGAACTCTGCGCGCTCGGCCACACCTAGTGAAACCATAAAGGAGCTCTGAACTTTGACTTTGATGTCAGGCAGGGGGTCAAAGAGCTCTTTGTCTGCGCTGTCGTGGAAGCAGAGGGGGGTGCTGTACGTCCGTCCCACTGTTAAATCAGGCTGCATCGAGGAGTTGAGAAGCAGTGGGTTGCCTAAAGAGATGGAGAGATAACACATCCACACAGTCACCTGAGAGGCCTGCTTTCATGGGACTAAAGAGGCAGGGAACTCATTTAATTAATGTATCAAAGCACAGTCTCTGTGTTTACTTAAGAGTCCTCATATGAGATAATGAATTCGCTGGTGCCCTAGATACTGCTAAACAAGGTCAAGCATATGCTATTTTTCTTTGTCATTTCTTGATGTAGCAAAGCAAAGGAAATAATTTCAGTGTTTAAAGGCTGGAAAACATATCCTTTTACATTTTAATGGCAGAAGTATGAAAAAACGTGCCACTCAGTTTGTGTGAGTCAGACTTTATGCAGGTGCTTCATGTGAACTGCACAATGCAGTGACTGCATTCAGCAATGTCATTCTAAGAAAGAGGAAGTCACTTATCATCTTCTGAATAAATGCAAATGCCTGGGTGCCCTCAGGTAACAAGGTTTAAGAAACACGTGGGGACTGCAACTGACCAGTGAAGCTCCGGCGCCAATTAAAGCAGCACGTCCAGGCAGGCGATCTGTGCATCAGAGGCGAGGGAGCACAACCTGGACCGTGGCTTCCAGGGCTCAAAGCCACGGTCAGGGCGTTAGATTTAATTACCAAGCACACACACACAGCTTGATCTCCATAATTCATCTGCTGGAGTCAGCTCCTGTGGACGGTCGGTCGTCCTCCTGAAGGAGAGGAAGGGGGGCCAGGAAAGGTCCATTCTGTAAATGAGGGGAGTCCTTCAGCTCCCAGTGTGTGTGTGTTGGTGGAGGCAGGAGGGCGGGCCTTCATCTGTGGCCATTAAACGTGATGGCGCCGCCAAACAGAGCGAGCAGCGCAGCGCATCGATCTGGCAGCCGTGCCAAGACAACAGCGAAGTCACTGAGTCCTTGCTGCCCAGCTGTTGCCTGGCGAGGGGTGCAACGCAGGAGGCTAATGTTGTTTTATTTTTAGAGGAATCATTAATTATGGAGGGTGGGATATGTGATGAGCTTTCTGAGGTGTGCCGGTTTTCACCTTTCATTTCAAAACTCGACTTTTCCAACTGATTTTCTTCCCAATTAATTCTTATATTAAAATGTGTTTATTCACATTGTTGCAACTGCGCTGCTGCAGAAACGCTGTAAATCAAAGTGAATAGAGCTGCATGTAACAGTAATTAACTGTTAAACCTCTGGGCAGTGTTTTCATCTTTAACCGACTTCTTTTGTCTTTTTCAACAAAGTGGAATTTGCTGAGGTCCAAACACCAAACTTGCATATTTTATTCATCTTTTAAACACAAACTGCCTCACACAGACAGCGCAGGATGCTAAATGATATATTCAGGATTCAGCCGATCTACAGGAGGAAAACTTACTGTGTTTAATATCAATCACACACATCACTGAATCAGACACACGATGTCATTGAAGGAGGTGCCAGGAACTACGGAGCCCCTCTGCGGACATCGTGGGGGAAATATTCACAGAAAATCAGATAATTACATGTTGGTCAAGACTTAGTAGGAATGTGATAAATATGATGTTGCCACAGGATAAAATGGATGATTCCACCTTTACTTTAGATAGAAATGAATTGTCTTAGACAGTAGTTTGAAAAGCCTGGGTCTCACTCCCAATCAGGGAGCTGGAACCTGAACACTAAAGGCTCTGTTCTCCTATTCTAGTAGAAATGATGGGAACCGTAAGCAGGCCTCCATTCTATGAGCAAAGCATTCCTGTTCGGTTATAGGGAGCAACAGAATCTTTCAGATAGGTCAGAGCTGGGCTGTTAAGGGATTTAAAAGTAATAAGAGGCATCTTAAATTCTATTCTAAGCTTTACAGGGAGTCAGTACCCTTGTTGCAGCATCTTGGATCAGCTGAAGGATCTTCTGGGAATCATATGAGCACACAGGCTACATGGCATTGCAGTCGTCCAGCCTTTACGTGTCATTTTGGGACAAGTTTCTACGGATTTCAGTGATGCTATGCACATGAAAGAAGCAGGTTTCCGAGGCTTGTGAATATATATGCGAATAAAAAGACAAGTCCAGGTGAAAAAAGACTCCAGGGTTCCTCACAGTAGATCTAAAAGCTAAGGCAATGCCCTCCAGAGTAACTGCAGCTGGACAGGGGCTTTGGCCAAAAAACGAAGGCCTTGGTTTTGCATTAATTCAAAAGTAGAAAGTTACAGATAATGCAGGTCTATATGTCTCTGAGACAAAGCTATAATTTCAGTAACAGATAACTAAAGCTTGGTGTCATCGGCATAACATCTGACATGCTATGATGCTTTAAATAACCGGGTTACGGGACCTCTTCTCTCTGCCAGTCAGTCAGAAATCTATGACTGAGGTGTCTGAAAAGTATTGCTGGTCAGAGGTTTGTGTAGGTTTTGTTCAATCTGATTTCTAAGGCCTTCAGAAACTCAACTGAATCCCGTCTGCTCTTGAAATAATTAAGTTTGAACCGGTCAGATTTTGTCATGTTTGGCGTATTCTTAGACAAACTGGGTCCTTTCAGCTGGCCTTGCTGCTTACATTGGCATCGTGTATTTTGCTGAGCTAGCTAGCATGTAGGACAGACTTTTGTTTATAGCTTTAGCTCCATAGATTCTAGTTTTAATTGTTTGTTTTTTTACTTGTTGTATTAGAACTCACAATGGCTGAAGCAGGAGAAGAAGTGGATTTTTTTTATTCTAGGTGGACTTCTTCAGAAAATAAGGACATTTTGAATAAGGGGGGGCTATCCTCGTAGCTAGCTGCTAGCTGCAGGGAGCTGTGTTTAGTCATTTTGTTGTTATTTTTGTTTCCACGATTATGTAACGATAAAAAATGGCACGACAGAAAAATGACTGGTAATGATACAAAGAGTTATTTATTTGTCAGATTGTTGTTTAATGTCTACTGCCAGGCTGTCTACTGTATAACAATAGTGTGGCGGGGAATAATAGACAGACTTTATCTTGGCTCTGGGTGTGTTTATAGACACTTATTGTCACTGCTGCTTGCTATGGACTGTTGCCAGAGCTGTGAACGATGTAAAGACTCATTGATCTGGCTGTGGCCTTGAGTGTGTGTGTGGTAGAACGTTTGTTTAAGGCCAGCTGGCTGCAATCTGAGGAAAACCTTGATTTTTCTAACAGGTTATCATAGCATCGGTCTGTTTGTTGTGGATTTGGTAATGACATTGATATCATATGTGTGCTGTTTGCAACAGTTTCTAACACTGCAGCAGGTATAATATTTACACTTTCAGTTGTGCACACATGTCCCTCCACTTAGTTGCTGGAACTCTTGCAGGTTTGAGTCAAATCACTGAATTCTACCTGACATAAGGTTCCAGTCAAAGTGAAAATGACAAAAGCATGTAGTCCTGGTGTCATTGTCAAGACTATTTTAATTGTGGTAGGGCAGCACTGAAGGCCTGGGTGTAAAATGCACGCCCCTCCCCCCCGCTGTACAGTGTACTGTATTAACATCACTGCCTGTGACAAATGCTCCTGCAGACATGGCAACTATCCCCCGACTGAACCTGCATCATAAGAGCTACAAAGAGGAAAGTAATTGCTATTAAGGTGACGTTCCACCAAAAATGAATGAAAAAACTACTTAAACACTGACAGCAAACCAACAGGCGACTCTGTAATAACTCCAGTTCAGTGGACATTAGCTCTCTGCAGCGGACATTCGATCACCGCTAAATTTTCTCCTCTTCGGTCGAGTGGAGAATGATCTGATTATCGCATGAGTGTGCATCTTTAAGAATGGCGCCACGAAAATGGAATGGCAGCGGTGAGATGAGAGAAGTTAATGAAATGTAGCTCAGGTTGAATACCTTGAGGGATGGGTTTGGAATTGGTCCTCTGATTAAAAATCACTCAGAAGGAGAAGAAATGTGGAGAGACAGGGTCAGGACCGAGACTCATTCTGCACCCTGTCTTTCACACACTCCGGCAGCTGAGACCATCACTAACTCAACCAATATACTGGGTTTTTTTTGTTTCTGGTGCTGATAACAACTACCGACACGCAATTAAACCCATACTTTTTCCCAGGAAAAGGTGTTTAATATCCTGCTATGTTTATGGAGAGAACGGTGAGTTGTTAATGATGCAGTCGCTACACAAGCAGCTGAATATGAAATACCTTGACAAGTTCCCCTGAAACAAACCGGGGCTGCTAAACCATAAGAGGACAGACGAGGAAGGAGGTGTTCTACATTTCACTGGGATCCGGGACCTGGCTGCTACAGAGGAAAATGGGAAGGAGTTATTGTGGCCGGTGGAGGGCACAGCAGGCAGCTATGGGAAGAGCTGGCCTATTTAAATAGGATTGATGACCTGCTGAATACAGTCCTCACACACCCTCCCGATCCTTTCTCCTCGCATCTTTCCAATCTTGTGACACGGGTTGGGGGAGCTTGACCAACTCCCCAGGCCTTGTGGTGGCTGGGGGCCGCCGCTCCTGGCGGGATGGATCACCTGTCGTTGCCATGGCTATCACTTGCAGCAACCCAGAAGTGTCAGTGACTGTAATATGGATGCTTGTAGGGAGGCTGGCCGGGACAGTCGCAGTCATACGAGCTACAGAAGTTATTGCTGTGCACAACAAAAATTGAATTGATGCTCACTGTTCCATACCTCTCACATTTATCCATCAGTGGCTTAGGCCGCTGTAATCTGATGGAGGAGACTGGTTGCCTGACAGTCAAATGTGTGGTCCAGAGGGAGGGGGGGTGGAAGGTGCCGGTGTTTATCAGAGATTGATTATCTCTTGCTGCAAAATAACAGAGGAGCAGGTCTGTCAAAATAGAAGGACAGGTCCTTTCACTGATTATGGGGGTATAAATCCTGCGCAGATAGGGAGGCTGCATGCCATTCTACTTGATGCAAACAAATGCCATCAATCATCCAACTGGCCCTGTCTCCGAGGCCTTTCATGACGCTGCCTTTTGCCCTTGTGGTTGCTGCCTCGTGTCAGCATGCAGTTGATGGTGCTCTCTCTTACCTTGTCTGGTAGTCTTGAAGTTAAAAGACTGGAAACCCCCAGTGAGAGCCGAGGAGTCGATGACGTCCACGCCGTAGTCGCTGTGGTTCTTCCTGTACAGCATGACGGCCACCACGAGGATCGCCACGGCAATGATGCCGGCTCCCAGGCCCGAGTACAGAGCCACGTCGTTGGAGCTCTCCATACCTGAGAGGCGACAAGCACAGACAAAAACAACGGCCAGGGCCAGTTCAGGCAAAATGAAGGCCAGCGGCAGCGTGCAGAAACTCAGCTCAACACACCTCATAAGTCACTCAATTTGAGTACTAGATCGAGGAAGGTTTTAGACTCACGTTCAGAATCTGCTGTAAATAAAAAGTAAATCTGTAGCTTCGTAAACAAAAGAAAAATCTATAGAAAACTTGTGTGACCTCTGGAGCTCACTTTCCATCTCTGCTGAGGCTCCAGGTTACTTTAGCTACCAGAAGCTCACCTGCACTGCAGTGTGGGCGGCTGAGCTCCAGGAATCAACAACAAGACAACTGTGTGGAATAAAATAACAGATACCCTGCAGCACTGAGTGTGATTCTTCAACATTATTGTGCAAATTTTTGTTCCAGCCCTAATTTCTTTATATTTTTCTTCCAAGCAGCCAGGCTTTTGTATTCTTTTAAAATGGTCTTGATCATTAGGTTCTCCAGGCTTTCTGTAGGCTTTCCAGGCTTTTTTTTTGTTTGTTTTTTCTTTTTACAAACCTGTTCAGTCCCTGAACGAGACCATTTTCAGAAGCTTGTACTTTTTTTCTTTGTTAAGCCACTAAACACTGACCTATGAATCGTTCAAGAATCAAAAAGGCACCGAACTCATGGGATGAACCAGTGTTGTGTCCACATATAACTAAAAAATTGTATTACAAGCTACTTGTCACAAAGACTCATCATTTGTTCCCATTTGTTTGGTTGCATCTACAAAAAAATGCCAAAGACAAGACAGACAAAGAAAAGTGTTTTTGCACCAACAAGATGAGCTATTAGTCGAAAGCTTTTCTCAGCACGGTGCGCAGGAACAAAAAGGACAAAAGAAGAAGTGTCAGGCCTAAAAAACTATCTGCAGCAGATGAACAGGATCTGAAAGTGATGTCCTTAAGAAAGAGGAAAAAATCCAGCTGTGACCTGACAGGACCTGAGAGATGCATCTGGACCTTCAGCTGATCCATCTACTGTTGGCCCAAGCCTCATCAGAAATGGTCTCCATGGAAGGGTGGCTGTCAAGAAGCCATTCTTAAGGAAGGGAAACAGGGAGAAAAGGCTGAGCTGTGCCAAATGACACAAGAAGTGGACTGAAAATCAGTGGCAACAGGTCTTATGGAGGGATGAATCCTCCCCAGAGCCCGGACCTCAACATTATTGAAGCAGTGTGGGATCATCTGACAGAGAACGGAACAAAAGGCAGCCCACATCCAAAGAAGAGCTTTGGGATGTCCTTCAAGAAGCCTGGAGAACTATTCCTGAAGACTCCTTAAAGAAATGACAGAAAGCTGGTCTCAGAGGGTTCAGGCTGTGTTGGAGGATAAAGGAGCTCAGACCAGATGTTCACTTTAAAGCTGGTTAGTATTAGTTATACCCCTCAGTTCTGCACATTTCAGTGAATCACTGCTCCTTGTTCTTGTTTCCTTTTTTTTGGCAACATATAAAGAAAGCAGTTGTGGCTCAATACTTTTGCTCAGTAGTGTCTACAGTATTTTTCTCAGTAATGCCAGATGGGTGGGTAGATGGAGTGATTTGGAAGAAAGGTCAAAAACATATTCATCAGAGGAGGACTGAAATACTTGTGGATGAAGTGCTAAAGCTCCAGAAACACAAAGTGCAACATTTCTTCATCTTCTGATTAAAACGGTGATGTACACAGAAGAAGACACACAGAAAA
Organism: Leuresthes tenuis; assembly: GCF_036924035.1. NCBI lineage: Eukaryota > Metazoa > Chordata > Actinopteri > Atheriniformes > Atherinopsidae > Leuresthes > Leuresthes tenuis. The sequence goes on from NW_027325360.1 coordinate 2,932,406, forward strand.
GCCTCCGTTCACACAAAGACTTTAATCCCTCAGTCATGGATATAAATCAAGGTCACAGTGAACATTTAAACTACACAGTACATAGAAATGTATGCAGTACTTCTGATATTTCCCAACCAACAGTGTGTATTTTTCTCCTTTGATGAAGGACACTTTACCACAAAAGAGAAAAAAGCCTTTCAGGGCATTGCACACAGAAGAGCACCGTCTTTGTTGTATTAATAAAGACCAGCAGAGAGTGAAGGAGAGATGAAGTAACGCAGTTGAAACAATGCTCAGACGTACAAGGTCAACCACAGGAAGGAGTTCCACTGGCTCCAGCAGGATATGAAACAAGAAGGATGGAAAGAGGAGCGCTGGAGCAACTCATGTGTCTTATCTCTGCATGCTACGCAAGATGGGAACAAATGATCATGTCTCAGCTGCTAACGTGGTTGGTGATTAGCCTAATGGCCTTTGCACCTTACAGCCAACAGCTATGGTATCTCACAGGAAAGGAAATCAGGGCCGTGCAGGCTGGCTTGTGGTCAGCAGCTGTCACACAGCCCAATCAAAGGCCAAGTGATTAACATCATTCCAATCAAGCCGATCACTTGCACCGTTCCAGCAGTTATCAAACTTTCCTTCAAGCATGCAAACAAGCTCATGAAGGCATTTAGACTAGAGAGAGGCCTGACAATCACTTCACAGGGCTAACTCTGGCGAGTGACTGAGAGCTGCCAGAGGAATGGCAGGACAGCGATGTAAATTGGACAAATTAGCTCGTTTGCAATGATTACAACCCATTAATCCTCCACAGCATAGCACATGTTCACTTGTCACAACCAATATATCTCCTGGCTCAAAGCAGAAACACAGCTGTGATGTCATGCTTGTCATAAAAGTCAGGCCGTGAATAATGACAAGAATGCGTAATGAGCATTTGCTGGGTTAATGCAGGAGTTGCTCAGATCAAGGTGAACTAAACGGCGGTAATTCATGTTTCTATTTCTACAGAGAGAGTGCAGAGGACCGTTCCTTCTCTCTCTTTCTGCAAAACGTAAACCTAAATCATCTTTTGCAACCTAGAATTCGGGGCATATTAGATAGAAGTGGCAGGTGGGGGGTAGAGGATGAAAGAAATCCACAGAGGAAGACTCACTTTGAGGTTTTACATCATGTAGCAGCTTTCGATCTGCAAAGACAGAGAGATAGAATGAGACAAAGAGGAGAGGAAGTGGTGATTAAAGTCCGAGCCTCTGTGATGTGACTAACAAGTGAAGTCTCAAGTTCAGCACCGTGAGTAGAAGGAAGCTCTTCTGCTGACTATGCTCACAGAGTGTCTGATTATAGCAAGGTAGGTTTCAATGCTGTTCTCATACCACCAGGGATAAAGAGGGTGAGGTGAACAGTGCTCAGAGGAATCTTTGAGTGGGCTAACCATCTCCTTGTACAAGGAAAAACAAAAAAGACCTATTTAGGACTTATTTGGGGTGGATTGATTGCATTTTGTAGTGGGTCTAAACCAATTTAGAAACCAATTTAGATGTTTTTTTAATTGATTTTGCTTCTTTTCTGACAAACACAGATGCAATTTTGCTCTATAAAGAAGCATACCGATCCAAATGTGTGCTGTGTGTCATTTAATGACAGCTCTATCAGAAATAACCACAATTAGTATCAGAGAAATGTCAAATATATCTCTTTTACAGGTTCTCCAGCTCTGAAATGTTGAGATCGATGTCGCAAAAAGCAAAAATGCAGTATCTGAAACTAATAAAACATTTTTGGTGGCATAAATATGGTTATCATTTGAGCTTATTTTTCAGATATGCATTTAATCATCTTTATCAAAAGAAATTACCTGAATTTCACTGCATTGCGCGAGTTACTCTTATGCTGAGCTTACTGTGTTTCCTTTTCAACAACCCAAACATGTCTGCCATTTACTGTAATCCTTAATATGATTGTTGAAAGCTGCCAAAGATTTAGGATAAATACATTCTGTACTCTGGTTCAATTCTAACTGTTGACAGATCAGGACAAGATAAGAAATCAACAGGTCGTCACCAAGTATGTTGTCAGTCATTACTGACAAAAAGTGTGAAAAACTAAGTCCACCCTTACTATTTTCATGGAAATTAAGAAAGTAAGTAGCAGCCAGGTGCTGCTAATTAAAAGCACTTAAATAACTGATCATCAGTCAGTGTGAGCAGCTCTAAAAAGGCAGAAGTTCTGTCAGTTTGCTGCTCTGCAGCATTCAGGTGTGTGTTAACACGATGCCAAGGAGGAAAGACATCAGCAATGATCTCAGAGAAGCAGCTGTTGCTGCCCATCAATCTGGGAAGGGTTATAAGGCCATTTCCAAACTATCTGGAGTCCATCATTCTACAGAGAGAAAGATTATTCACAGGTGGAAAACATTCAGGACAGCTGTCAATCTTCCCAGGAGTGGACGTCCCAGCAAGTTCACCCCAAGGTGAAGAAGCCCAGAGCTACATCTCAGACTCTACAGGCCTCAGTTAGCATGTTAAAGGTTAAAGGTCATGACAGCACAGTTAGAAAAAGACTGAACAAGGATGGCTTGTTTGGAAGGGCTGTAGGAGAAAGCCTCTTCTCTCTAAAAAGAACATGGCAGCACAGCTTAGGTTTGCAAAGCTGCATCTGAACAAAGCTCAAGACTTCTGGAACAATGTCCTTTGGACAGACCAGAGCAAAGTGGAGATGTTTGGTCCTAATGCACAGCAGCACGTTTGGAGGAAACCAAACACAGCATATCAGCACAAACACCTCATACCAGCTGTCAAGCACGGTGGTGGAGGGCTGATGATCTGGGCTGGTTCTGCAGCCACAGGACCTGGGCACCTTGCAGTCATTGAGTCCACCATGAACTCCTCTGGATACCAAAGTATTCTAGAGTCAAATGTGAGGCCATCTGTCCCACAGCTAAAGCTGGGCTGAAACTGGCTCATCAACAGGACAAAGATCCCAAACACAGCAGCAGATCTACAGCAGAATGTGTGAAAAAGAAAAGAATCAAGGTGTTGCAATGGTCCAGTCAGAGTACAGATTAAAATATGTGAGACTGACGATCTCATACAGAAAATGTTTGCTCAGAAATAACTGTACTTCAGATAACTACCAACTAATTAATCGTGGGATGTACTTAGTTTTTCACACTGCTTCTGGAGTTTGGCTTCACTGTTGTTAAATAAATACTGATACGTATAATATGTCCCGTGTTGCTGTTCCTCTGATGTTGTATTTTCTTTAAATTTTATAACACATGAACACTTTTTTACCTAAAAGGTAAGACCTGAAAATTGAATGGTGTCTCTCACTTTTTAACTCCGTAATACAACTCAAATACAAGCCTTTTAAATGTTATATATTAGCTTTCAAAGATTCATATTTTCTATTTCTATTCTCACTCTTCAACTCCCCCCTCTTGTCTAAACTTGTTAACCTCTGGCTCAAAAAGACCAAGATGACAGCGGCCTTATGCTGAACTTGAGTCTTCAAAATGACAGTTCACAAACCATTGTTTGCTATTTTATTCATTCCAGTCAGAAAAACATAATATTTCTAAGGCCAAAAACTATTTACATGTCAAACAACACCTGAACAACCACTGAAACACCAGTTGAATTTGTTGGCAGTGCTAAATAAGCTAAATCCTGCCAGAAAAGCTAATAAATGCAGTTGTGTGATGTCATGCGCTAATCACATTACTTTTATAGTCTGCAATATCCCACTGCTCCGTTTAAATGGGTTTTCATCATTTGTCCTCGAATATACCAAAGTTTAATATCAAAATTCTGAAAAAAAAGCCATTTTTATTTACATTTTGTGTTAACAGTGAACCGATCAAGCATAATGCTGTGACTGAAACTTAAGTCTATAAATTTATACCACCTGCTTATGAGTGGGAAATCTCAGTTAACAAGTTGCTGTTCTTTCCATCCTGTGAATAATGGTTTTGAGAAAATTAACAAAAACTGATGTTTTTCACACATTTGCATGTACAATGTACAATTATCACTTGCATACACCTATAGCATACGTGTCTGTTAGCTGTTAGCTCTTGTTTGGTCCACTAAATTTGTAGCTGATGTCTGTTCACAACGAAAGGTGTGCCAGCAGGGAGAAAGCACGACGTTGGGCCTCACTAAAACACTCTTTTACAGAGAAGGGGAAGAAACTTTGTTGAAAAAGTCATTAGTTTTACTGCTCGGGGAACTTCTGAAAGCTATTAGCTAGCTTTAGCCAAAGGAGTATAAAAATTAGCTACAACTAGCAACAGTGTCAGTTAGCTCACCACATTGTAGCTGCTAGGCTAACACTGCTCTCCCAGATAAACTAAATTTAAAAACTGTGCACTTATTTACCAGCTCCTGCACTGATATTTATATTTAAAAAACATACAAAGAATGAACAGAATGGACAAAGCGTGCAGAAAGCAGTCAAGAGCCAAAAGCTGCATGTTGAAGCTTGGCTAACATTGAACAGGCAGCTGTGGAGATTTGCTGCTGAATGTGTTCACTGACAACACCAGCTTTTAAAATTAGGTCTCATTTATACATGAATATCAGTTACTAATAATTGATTAACATTAGATCTCATTTATACATAAATATCAGTTACTAATAATTGATTAACATTAGATCTCATTTATACATAAATATCAGTTACTAATAATATGATGCCACAATTTTGATGTAAAACTAAATAACTCAGCCCTGTGCAGTTATATTTCTGGTCAAGCCAGCGAGTAAATCATCCATTTTAAAGTCACTGTATGCATGAACAAAAAGTGCAATTACATTTCATTTCACACGTCAAGCATCATTCAAAAGAATTGAATATCTGCACTTCTAATTCGGTGACAGACTCAGCATGACCTACAATATGTTGTTTGAGCGGTATACAGGATAAAAGGCGCTGCCATTACCATGCACTGGGAATCTGTGTCAGTCCACAGTGTGATTTCTTTTCCAACGCATACCTCCTGTTCAAACAGCCTTGCAATGTTCTGCCATATTACAGGGAGTGTATATATGATAATGATGATGATGATGATGAAAATGATGATGAGACCCAGAAGGGAGAAAGGCCTTACTCTGGGTACACAGTCCATCTGTGCAGTTCTCAGTGGCCTCGCTGTTCCCTTCACACATCTTGCCTCGGTGTCTGGGTGCTGGAGAATTGCATTCCCGGCTCCGCTGCCTCTCACACTGGCTGCTGCACACCGTCCATTCGCTCCACTCGTCCCAGCCTCCATCAACTGTAACACGAGAATAGAAACAGCACAGAGTTTATAGGGAATATAAGCTACACGAGGCTGGGTGCGTCAGCATATGCACAAAAAACAAAGCAAGGTACCACGGCACGTCAAAGACCAGAAACACACTGCAGCTGCAGTTGTTTACTGCTCTTTTTAAAGGATTGATGTCATCCTCACGTTTACATGATGCGGTTTGAGTCTGAACGTGATTAACTCAGCTCAGCTGACAGAGCTAACGAGGCATCTTCTTTGTTTAAGCCGCATACAAACAGGACAGGGGAAATTTGTTCTATGGCAGTGTTGGGGGAATTTCTTGTCAAGATGAGGATGAAAAATAAGCCGTTTTAGACACCCTGCAGGGTCAGTAGCTACACTTCTTGTGGCAGCTATCATAATATAAACGTCTTTGAGGTCTTGTCTTGTGGATTTTCACCGGTTCTTTCTGCAAAAAGGGCTTGTAGAACTGCAAATAGTCTCAGGCTGTCATGCATGCACGACTTTTCCTTGTCCACTCAGAGGTCTATCATAATTTCCTCACTCTCTAAGGTAGTCCACAGTGGATTTTAAGGTGGACATGACAGCAATATCCTTTTAAGAAGCCCGTTTGCTGAAATATAATTGAATCCATCCATCCCCTCAACCGGTAAACATGACCCCGAATTATGACCATTGTGCTGAATTTCTCCATCAAGCTTTTGCTCTTTGTGTCCAAAAGACACTGTTTTTACTTAATCAGTCAAGAATGGACTATTCTTGACTTACACCAAGTTTTGCTTTGCCAGTTTTCCCAGAAAGACTCAGACTTGACCCCTTCAGCTTAAAAGAACAGTTTATAGCAGCAAATATAGGGAGTCAGAATATTTACAAAGCCGTCTAATTTGCACCACCTTCCTAATAATGGCTCGTTTAAATGTAGCTGAATAAATGTAAATAATGCTTCTGTTTCAGAGAGAAATGTGAATATTATTATTTTGTCCTTAACTTAAAGCTTTTTGAGGATCAGTCCACTTCACGGTAGCATTGACCACAGGTGCCAACACCTTAGCTGCCGTCGTAAATCAATGATACAGGACAACACTTGACAACCGTGGCATTTGTCTTGACACGTGTGCTATGGAAACAATAATGAGAATAATCCCCCTCCATGCCGTTAAATGTCTAATGAAATTCTGCACCTTTGCCACATTGGGTATGAGTAAACCGTTATATTCTGCAAATTAGCCTCACCTCTACCACCACTACTCATCTGTGTGAAGATGCTCACACTCAATAGGCAACAACCTTGAATCAGACATGCTTGTTCTTGAGAATATCTTTCACTGCAGTTCAAAAGAAGAAGGGTTTGACTTCTTAAAGATGGCCGTGGAATTATTACGTTGCTTACAGTGTTCATCTGAGGGATCTCATTACTAAAAAATGAGTGAGCAGTGTGAGATATGAACCACTCGGTTACATACTCTATCTACACTGGCCTGAGTGGAATCTAGAGAATCTCAGAGCCACAGCAGAGCGCTCCTCTGAGGTGGAGGATTTTCACCTTTAGAATAATCTTAGCTGGAGTTTAGAGGGGTGGAGGAGTCTGTATTAACCGAAGCCGTCGGCTCCAGCTGCAGTAATGCCCGAAGTCGGAGCTTTTTCTGCTGAGAAATACAAACACTGTAGGTGTTCGGGGTGTTAGCATTCTCTGAGAAGAAATAACACCTCAAAAATACATTGAAGCTCTCACAAACTTTGTGAAGTCTGTTACTAATTCTCAGTTTTGTATAGTTTTCACACACTGAGCACCGAAATGCTCCAGCAGTGGGCACACGCACATTCCCATTATGACAGACAGTACATGGTGGTGCAGCCTGAGAGACATTTTCTCCTCATTAACCCCTAGGCCTGTTTATATAATGGGATTTGATGCAAGGCGATGAAACTGAAACAGCCTGGTCTATGCTAATAGCTGGAAATCTTCCCCCATGCTCTGTCATCTGATCAAGGAAAACTCATCATGCTAAGCTTAACAAATATTGGGAGACCATATGGTCCCTGAAGACTCCTGGCAGCGGTTGTGATGCCCATAATACAGTCAGGTGGGTGATACAGAATTTAATTTTCCTTTGCGGTGTTACATGGGTTCTTCCTTCACTTTGCATGTAGCTGCGGAAATTGAATTGCAAAGGAGGCATGTTTATATTAAAGAGAGAATCCGCAGTGCAGGAGAGTTTGACCTAATGAAATGAAGCTAATGAAATACATTGATTAACTGATCATTAAGTGTGAGCACCTCTACAAAAGCAGAGGTTCTGGCAGCTTGCTGGTCTGAAGCATTCCAGGTGAGTGTTAAAACGATGCCAAATCAGCTGTTGCTGCCCATCAATCTGCTAAGGCCGGATATAGATCTCCGTAAGCTCTTCGTTGATGAGTGTCAAACACGTGTCAACGTGTCATAGCGCTTTGCCGACACCTGAGGGACTGCTCTCAGTTGCCTTTAAACTGGTGTTGGTCATTTAGCTTTGCCTTACTGTGGAAAAGTGTTAAGATAGTGAAGATTATCATTTGCAACAACTTTTCATCTGCGCTTCTTTGCCATTTTGTTGTTGGTGTTTTATCTTTAGCTTGTCTTTGTCGGCCACCTCTGGCTCCAGCTGGCTCAAGCTAGTTTTCAGCTAAACTCAAGCTAGTTTTCAGCTAAACTCAAGCTAGTTTTCAGCTAAACTCAAGCTAGTTTTCAGCTAAACTCAAGCTAGTTTTCAGCTAAACTCAAGCTAGTTTTCAGCTAAACTCAAGCTAGTTTTCAGCTAAACTCAAGCTAGTTTTCAGCTAATCAGCATTCGATCGACACATTGTGTCATATCTGGAGCCTAAACACTGTTGGCTTTTCTGAGGACTTCACAACAGTTCACTGTTCACAACAGTTCACTGGTCTGAAAACTGGTTCAATGATCTCGAACACAGCAGCAAATCCACAAGTGTTTGAAAAAGAAACAAATCAAGGTGCTGCAATGGTCCTGAACTCAAACTGTTGAAATCCTGCAGAGTGATCTTAAGAGCACTTTGTTCAAATAAATGCCTGCTAATAACTAAAGCCTCACTATAAAGAGTGTGGTGTGTAAATTAAGTTATGTAAAGCGTTAGGATGGACAGGTCTACCTTGTTTTTTCACATCTGTACATTCAAAAAAAGAAACTGATTGTTATCATTGTCCTTTTTATTAGCACTGAACACATTCCAAGTGGAGGAATGACCTTTCTCAATCTTATTACACAACATCCGTGCGTGCAAAGCCCACTAAAGGCACATTACTGACTACTTGATCTTCATGATCATTAGGATCTACAGGTCTCAATTCCTCTTTGAGTGGTTGCTCCTGCTAAAGCTTTCTTTGTAGCGCAGTATACATTGCAGCATGCAGTTTGTATCGACTTTCAATTCTCCCCACACCAGGAGCTTCATTTCTACATCATCTTCTCTTTGCCGTCTCTTGTTAAGTGGCTAACAGCTTCTGACTTCATCCATACTCTGTACTCTGCCTGCATGCAAACCAACCTTCCTCAAATACGTCAAACCCAGACCAGCCTGTCAGTCAGCGGCTCAGAAAGGCTTTATTACCGCCTACACTTCAACTCTGCCTGTATTTTTTATTCCTCTTACAAAGACACGGATAAACCCAGACTACAGAAGAAAACCTGCTTCTTTCTCTGCTGCATGCACCTTGTGATGTCACAGGTCCACTTATCGCAGCTTTAGTAGGCTCTTATTTTTCTTTATTTGCAGAAAATATCCTCATATGACAGCCATGCTGCAAAAACAACCCAAAGGCTATATTTAAGGCTGACACCTTTAATTGCCAACAAGAGGCAGGTAGATGAAGACTTCATTAAACACATCAATCAGCTTAGCTTTGCACCAGAAATTGACTTCTTACAGCCAAGTCCTAGAAAAATACAGAAAGTTTTGAAATATATTCTATTTCATTCATTGTTATGTGCTGAGGGTAAAACTGGAGGTTTTACCTGTGTGCTGTTTACTGTCTGTGAACAAAAGGCTTTAAAAGTCGGATATGCTCAAGATAAGAAAAAAACACTCACTGGCTGGAACTGATTGACGGATAAATGTTGAAAAGGTAAGAGCCAGATTACAAAAAGCTTATTTATTCACGTGCAGCAGTCAGAAAGAAGCTTTAAAGAAAGAATCTATAACAATTCTTTGGTTCTGATTTGATGATTTTTAAATATTCAAACTGAGATTTAGGATTTAATTTTTATAAAATATCACTTTGCATAAGATATTCTTATGGCTAAAATGAAAAATTATAACAGAAAACTACGGTATATGGGTTAAAATTGGATTAATAACAGTTCTTTGATTTAAAGTCCATTTACATTATATTTCAGAACAAATACAACAAAGATATATTTACACTAAATCTAGCATAATTAATAATATTAAACTACTATACTAATCTCCAAACTTTGTCACCCAGCCCAGCTTTACTCCTGCAACACCTCACGAGTTCCACATCTCTTCCTCACGCTGTTCTGCTGCCATTAAACTAAACCCGAGTGTCAGGCCCCATCTGACCCATCTCTGCATCAGAAGCCTCCCAAACTGAATAAATTGGCATGAGGCAGCCTCATTGGATGACCTTGCCAACTCCCAAACCCCAGCTTCCAAACCTCAGAGCTCTTTGGGAAAACAAAATGTGGGGAGCATTACAGAAGTGTACAAGATGTGCAGCAGCTTGCTGGCACTGGCGGCTCTGCAGGGGCGTCACATCTGCCCAGAGGGGACGGGAGCTAAATCAAACATCTTCAGCATATGTTCATTTTACATGCGCTGATAAGGCACACGTATGCACGCAGACTTGAGAATCAGACGGCTGGAAACTATTGTGTCAGATAGCTGCTGAATTTACAGTTCATCACGCCTGAGTTCAAATCTTCTTTCTAAGTCTGATTTCCTCTGTCTTCTCTGATTTTTGCTGCTCTGTCGCTCCTCTCGTCATCAGTTCCTTCCTGACATTTTCTGCACCAAACCATTTATCTTCTCTCTCTCTCTTTAGACAGGTTGAGACATCGGAGAAACATTTTTTCATTATTTTCACTGCTTTTTAGCAGAATTGAAGGCATTTCACAGAGAGATACAGATAAAACGTTCAATTTAACTGAACTCATTAAGGTGTCATAGGTTATATTTAGGGCTACAGATACTTTAGAGCCCCTGACAGCCCCCATAAACTATTATCCTATCCAGTCCACGCAAACTTTAGCTACATTTAAGTCCAACTCACTGTGGGCTGGTTTCCAGTTCTCTCACCCAGAATAATTGGAAAAGCAAGCTTCCACCAACTCAGACACACACAAACATCCATGTTCTGAAAGTCCCTTTAAGTGTAAACGAGCTTAATAAATGTGTGCAGCCAGATTATTTTTATGGCAGCTATCCCCCCTCTGCAGAAAACTCCGCTGCTTTCAAGCAAACTTTTTTAAAAAGCAACTAATTATGTTGTAAATGTATCCAAAATATCCTTGTTTCTCATAAATTATCCACAAAAATTACTATTCCATGAAAAACAAAGTCTAATCTGGAGATTTATGGCAGTAAGACATCTAAAAAAGCTTCTATTGGCCAACAAGAGCAAATCGAACTAACAAGAAACAGCCATGTTGCAGCTAATTAGGTTACCTGGCAACGGGTCCATATAAAAACAGGACCTTAGAGAGGCAGAGTCTCTCAGAAGTAAAGATGAACAGTGGATCAGCAGTCTGTGAAAAATCTTCCTCAATGTAAAAGGACTTTCCTCCAGACCACAGAGTAGAGCGGCCGGTCGACCTGTTGCCAGTGCTCAGAAACCAGCACCCAGCTCAGAGCTGGCAGGTATTTAAAGGTTTTAGAGCAGCATATGCTCCCATCTACACAGTGTCACACAAGGCCTTGAATGTTTCAGTGAGAAAGCTAAACCACATCCTGCATCTATTACAACCTGCATGGCTTCACAGCAGAGCCGGGAGCAGGATCATGAAACACAAAACACAACAAAGGAGACCCGGGACTGTAATCTAGATCAGGATTATCCTATATAACGCTACCAAAGGTCCAGCAACTGGTCTCCTCAGTTCCCAGATGTTCATGGACTGCTGCTGAAAGAAGAAAGGATGCTACGCAGCAAAGAGACGTGCTACTGCCCTGAAATTTAAAACGAGTTAAGATTTTTTAAAGTTCTGTTGTTGATAAAATGCAATAAAAGGCATATCTGATGAGCATTATTACTGTTTTTAATTTATTATAAATTTTTTAAAACAGCCATTAGGAATAAATAAATCTATTTACCTTTATTAGCTCATGTTGACTGGCAAAGCTAAACACAAATACATATTTGGAACTGCACATTATGCTTTTATTCTACTTTGTCTCAACATAATTTGCGATGGTGGTCAAGCTGCTTCGCTAACCAACAAAGATCTTGCCAGATGTTCACTTTGGGAATCGTGCATCTTCACCGATTCTGCCGTTTAACCCTTTATCCACAGCTAAAGATATCCGTAGGTGGTCCTGAACTCTGGGCCACTACTTTCAAATATCCAGTTTATTTTGGTCGTTTTATAGTATAACAACAATAGAGTGATGACAACAGACTGACGCTGTTTCACTATTTAATAGATGAATTTGTGGTAGAATTAGTTTGTGATGCAGTTTATTTTCTTCCATTGTGAGAAAAATTAAATTAAATGAGGATGTTTCACTTTAAAAGTGCTGCTTCTTAAGCGATTAACCAGGGGAAATAAACCAAAAGCTAGACAAAAAGCTGGTTTTACACTTCTTTCTACCACATATGTAACTGGATGTTGACCAACCTTCTCTAGAGCACCTGTAGCCAATATAGTGTCACAGAAAATGTGGCATCCAGTCTACCGTTTTTCACACACACACAACAGTTAAAGAATATTTCATCAGAAACAGTGTGAATTCCCCATGTGATTTGTATTCCTCCAAGCCTCATGGGCCTTCCACACCATCAGGCCTCAGGGCTTCAGTCTCAGTGGACACCTGTGTTATAATGACACTGCCTGAACTGTTGCACCATCTCTCTTAAAAAAAAGGAAAAAAGAAAATCTTAATTTAATTTTTTCCCCCCCAATCTTCTCCCTTTGTTCTCCTCCAATGGCTGACATTCAGAGAAAGCAGACAAAGCGTCTTTATCTCAGAGCAGCAAGGACCCTTTTTTCTAAATCTGTCAGGTTTCCAACTAACTAGAGATTTCTGATTTAGTCATGCAGATGTTAAATGTCAAAGATTTGAAAATAAGATATTTTTACACATAAGTGCATGATTTCTGCTGGTAATACACAGAAATAACTAAAAATGACTGAATCAGGAAGTGAGGCAGGTGTTGGGACTTCTTTTTTTCAAATGACTGTTATGCAACATTTAAATCTATCAAAAGATAACCAAGTCACATTTCACAGTTATTGTGCTGCTTACAGCCTCTTTCTTTCCACCATCAGAGAGCAGCTTCTTGGTAGTTAATGGATTCACTGTGAATCGCAGCACAGACCCTCTAGAACTTGCTGCGATTCACAGTCATGTGAAAATACGAGTACATAAGCTTTTGGCATATTTGGACAGACAAACATTTGATCCTCTTTTGGACAGCCTACAGATACAGATTTGTACCGGAGCAATAATACTACTTAAAAACCCACAGCATCCGTGCCTTTAAGAGGCAGTTGCAGACTTAATTGTCTTTCTATTTGCTCCTTTAAGGCAGGAACTTGTTTCTTCAATTCCCCCAGTTCACCTTCTGCAACTCAATCACAAAGCGAGTCATGTGACTCCCTCACTGATGCTTTAACCTGCACCATGAATCCCATCCTGCTTTTATATTTCACTCTGTGCAGCACCAGTACAGCAGAGTTGTCGGGTCACCACAGGAGCTTTCCCTTGAAATCCATATTATTGGCTGTCTGTGATGCTGACGAGGCAGGAATTTAAGCTAATTTAAGTCTAGATATCAGTAAGGGATGAATATTTCATGTTACAGTGGGTGACATGATTGAAAGTGCAAAGGCAGAAAGTCAATCAACTGAAAACAAAAGCAAAAATTCAGTCTTTAGTTTGTTTTGAAAGCTTTTTTTGGTCATGCAGACAAACAGAGGCGGGACTGACTTGGGCAGAGGGCGTTGCAGGTGATCTTCTGCACGGACATGCCCTCGCAGAAGGCCCCACCGTTCAGGGGTGCCGGGTTGGTGCAGGTCCTCGACCTCTTCTGGACCCCCCGCCCACACGGCACGTTACAGGACGACCACTCGGTCCACAGGGACCAGCCGCCGTTCACTGCAGAAGTGCAACAGAGTTAGAGAGGAAAACAACACATATTGCTTCTTTTTTTAATCCCAGAAGTCTGGCATTGTTAAATAGTCTAACAAGAGCTCGGGCTATTAATGATTCTGCAGGCTCCGAGGCACTGCGAGGCAACAATGCATAACAGCAGGAGCAGATTGGTGGATATACAGCTCCCTTTTCCCTAATTGCCAGTTCAATGTTCCCTGCTCTTGAATTAAGATAAAGGCAGGGAACTGTGGAAAACACAGAAAACAGCCATTAAGCGGAAATGCCATTTCTGAAAGCGACACAGACTCATACGGCTTGACAGCTTGGAGTTGACCACTTAGCGCTGTGACTGAGGCACTTTACTCTATGATCTCTGTGTCTTACGTGTTTGGAAGCCAAATGTTTAGCAGTGTTACCAAAGCTGGTAAACCTACATTTTTCCCAAGGCCTCAGGCACATAAATACTTAATAAGCAACACTCCCTTTAAATGAGATTAAGACACAGTGGCTTATTTCCTTTCATAAAGCACACATTGATTTTAAATAAGAGGCAGTAAATTGACTCTTTGAATAATGCATTCATTGGAATAAATAGGAAACATAACTCTCCAGTAGAAACACTAAGATTGGTTTCTTAAACACAGGACGCCAAACAAATCGATCTGAAGTGTCATGTAAACATTTTTATGACATAATAATGTGCTCAAACAGGTAATTACAGCAGCTGACAACAGGAAGGCGTACCGAAGACTATCACAGCAGCTGTGGTGCTGCGCCTTTTTGCCACAATGTTGCTGGCCAGACACGTGTAGTTGCCCGAGTCGGACAGGCGCGCCTCGTTGATGATGAGGTTGTGGTCGGCTCGGGTGTCGATATTGTCGTCGGTCAGGGAGCTCACGAGCTCCTCGTTTTTCAACCATTCCACCTACACCAGAGGGGTCATAAAGGGCAGATACATGAGCAAAAATGTACCCACATAATAACATCAAACACACAGCAGTCTGAGCTGCTCTTAGTTGTTTTGCTGCTTTTGTTGGTGCTTTAGCTTTATTCTGCTGTGGTAAAGACATCAGACAATATAGAAACTAAGTCTTTAAGCAGTGAAGACTGTCCAGTGCAGCTGTTGTCTGGGCTTTTCACTCGGGTTCCTGTATCATCATATATCCTTTGTCCTGGCTTGAGCTAATCTTAAATAAAGGAGTCTTCAACCCATTCATTCCATCATCTTCTAGCGCTGCACACTGTCAGCTTTTTGGAGACCTGCACCCAATATGAAGCATGAATGAGACTGTAAAGCGAAACACCACCGATGGCCATAAGGCTACAACAGACCTCCATTGAAAAGGGTTTGTCCAGCTTGAAAGTCTTGTCCAAATATGGTCCGTTTGGGTCCAAAAAAGACCAAAATGGTGAGTGTCTTATGTTAAACTGGCCTTTGAAATGGCAGTTCACAAACTAATGAGTGACGTTACCACGACTCTGTTTATATATCAGCTTAAAGCAGTAATTTACCATTTGCTCCATTATTTACCTACTTTATTTAGGATACTTTAGAATAATTTAACCAAAATAATCAATAATTCAGTTAATCTTTTGTGTCAATTGACAGCACAGGTCACTTCAGGGCATTTTATATGGTAAGAAAAAGACTTTATATCTCCAAAAGACCCAACAATTCCTCTTTAGCAAAAACTTAGCAACAGTGGGAAGAAAGAATTAGTTTGATTAAGTTCATTAAAGATTAAAGAAAGCTAAGAGATGATAAAAGAAGGATTAGCCCAACTGATGCTAGCTTGCTTACATTAAAACCGCAGCTTATTTTCTTCAATTAAAAAAGCAAGGTGGCGTCTCCATAGTGATCGATACATATTTCAAACCAAGATTCCCAAAGTTTTTATTAGAGCTGATCATGAATTAGTTGCATTTACGCTGTTTTGGACAGCAGTTATGATCATTTGTCAATATTCAAGTTAAAAAGCACATTCAGTGAATTTCTGGAAAGCAAAAAAACACTTTTGCATGTGTAAGTTTCTCAAAGGCTTTTTCATTTTTCCAACTGGTGCAACACAAAGCATAGTTCTGACAGAGACCTTAAAGGCGGGGTGACGCAGCCGAGAGGAAGCAGAGACCTCGGGCCTTTTCTGCACCTTTTTCCATACTCAGAAACCATGTTGCTTCCTGCGTCCTGTAGCCTCATCTCACACTTTCTCAGATGCAGATTTCACGTTTGGTCTCACCCATCCTTAAACCGCGACACGCATTACTGCTAGTCAGCAGATTAGCCCCAACAGGGCGGCGCAACCGCCATCGCTAACACCATTAGGCAGTCAGAGGAAACACTATAACCAATTACCAGCAGCTGAGAGGAAAACTAATTATGAATCACAAACTTAGTGACGCTTTACTGCTCCTAGTCTGGTAAGAGAGCTGCATCGTTGCGTTTGCAAATTACATTTATTGCGAAGCAGAATGTGCTGGGCTGATAGATTTATGGGAAGCACACAGGCACCATTTACAATGAACAACATTCAGGCTGGATGCAAATGGGAAGTGCTTGTGGGCATGCAGGGACTGGCTAAATAGAAACGACACACAGTATAGAGATGATGGATTGCAGGTTTATATTGACACAAATATAAATGAGAATGAGAATCATTACAAAGTAATCATTTCACACATTTAGTAGTTTTTCACCCCAACTTGTTTAACCTAATGGAGACGGGCAAAGTGGAGCGAGGGATAGTGAAGCCTGGGAAGAAAACTCTGGAGCCGATCCTCAAAGGCATCCTGAGTCCTCTCTACAATTAACAGATGGCCTTGTGCAGGCATTTAATCAAAGGTTAAGCTCTTAGCAACGTTAAACAGATAAGAAGACAGACTCGTGATTAAAGTCATCTGTCTGAATTGATGATACGAGTGCTGTCATCCATCCACACACCCCTGCCTCTCCCTCTTCACCAGACAACTCTCTATGTTTTTATTTCAATTCTATCCCGGGAAATCTGTGACTTGAAAGAGGCAATTAACGCATGTCACATGCCGGCCGTGGCAGCGTTGGGGGCCACGCTGCACATTAGCTGTCTGTCTGCCACAAATGGCCCTTGGGGTTACGATGAAAAGATTCACAAGGCAGAGAAGAGAGGGGGATACACAAAGAGAGGAAGAGGGAGGAGGGATGGAGAAGTGGCAGGGGAAGAAAAGATGACGGGACACATACAAATTAGCCTGGCGAGTATGAGACAGTGGATGTGAAAAATGAATTACCTAATTGGCACATTTGTTTCAATTAGGATGCGGTCATCAGTGTCAGCCTTGACAGAGGGGTTTCCAGGCATTAGGGCTTCCTCCCTGTGATTTCATTACTGGGCCTCTCCCTGAAGGTCACCTCTCCCAGCCCTGCACAGCAGCCGGCCTCTCATCTGCTTCCACGTGTCCACGCAGCTCATTTAGATGACATTTGCTGATGATTAGATGCTGAGAAATGCGGTGGTTGAGGGGCAATTAGAGGACAGAGGAGCGTCGTGAAGGAATGACACCGCAGCCATCGTCAAAACTTATGAGGAAAGCGCTGATCAAGCCCTGGCCAGCTGACGCATTCTGCTCTCTGCTCCGGGGTCTAATGGTCATTTAATGTCAAGGTGTTGCAGAACAAAAGGTGCGCTTCAGTGCTGTGAGGACAAAAAGTCTTATGTGCTGACTCGTGCTTTTGTATCACACTTTAGCACGACCTCTTCCCCTTTGGGTCGCTCTCAGCTGCCTGTGGTGAAGCTGGCACAGGCAGCAGAACTTTTTAATTGCCGGGTTTCTCATCAGCGCAATTACACGGATTAGGCCCTCGGTCAGGCGTGTGCTCGGGGACCGGGGGACGCCAGCAGGGACCTCCTGAGCAGCATATCAGAGGCGAGGCCGCAGCGCACGGAGCTAATCCACTCGACAGATCCTCCTGGCAACTAATCAGCTGCACATATAAAGAAAATCCCGCTCAGTTGCGCACACACATAGTCGGAGACACGTCTTGCAGAGCCTTGCTCGTTCTGTTCGTGCACACAGCGAGGCTGTCAGCGGCAGGTAGAGTCAGGAGGAGCTCAGCTGTGCTCCCCTGCTTCGGAGGTTAATCAAAAAAGATACAAGAAGAGCTCAAAGTGGGGCTCCATCACCCATCCACCTCCCCTGCTGCGTCCCCAAAGCTACGTGGCACAGCATTACTATTCCACCTCGATCCGTCTTATCTTAACGAAATAAACACAGGGAGCTCCAGGCTTCGGCCTGGGCTGGGAGCAATGTAATTGCTTGGGTTAATAATGAAGCTCATCATCTACTCTCTGGGAGACTTTCTCTGACCTATGAGAAACACAACAGAGATGAAGAATCTGAAAGTTGGAACAAGTACAGAGGAGGCAGGAGGTGGTGCAGTTAAATGCTAACTTGTTTTGAAGTAGCGCCGCGTTGTCTTTGCAGAGCACCACGGTGCAGAATCATTTAGTTGATTCCCCTCTGTGCCGGGAACCTTTCTGTATACCTGAGCCACTGTGGATCAAGAGGATTCATCTCAGATTAAAGGCTTTCATTCAGGAAATTTGAAATTGGCTTTCAGTTTCAGTGCTTTTTCTTAGAGTAGTCACTCAAAGGAAAGTCATTTTCACAGGGTCCTCGTGGACTCCTTTCTCCTCGAGTTTAAAGCTCTGCTCTACATTCCCACCCCCTGAAATCTGACAACTATGAGTGGCGGTTTGATAGAGATCTGGACAGCTAAAGCAATATTGCAAATAAGTGGCTCCCACGTTCTATTAACTACAAGGAAATTACACTTTCTGCTCTTTGGATATGAAATATTGAGGTATTTTTGTGGCGAAAGGTCAGAAATTTAGCATTTTGAAGCTTCATTATGTTGTTTTCTGTTGAATGGATGTCTGCAGATGTTTGCCTGTTAAAGAAAGGTTTTATAAAGATAAAAGTTACAGATTTACGAGCACTGCAGCATCCACAGCACTGTGATCTAGATGTTTTCTTCAGTAAAGGAGTGTGGCTCTATCCATTACCTACTTGGAAATTAAACTTTAATGTCAGTTTAATTAAAGATGCACGGGAACAACAAAAGATAGATAACATTAAAAAAAAGAATTCATACTTTTATGTTTCTATTTAAACAATTAATGAAACAACAAAGCAAAATTCAGTTGTAGTGGTTGAAGCATTTATCAGCGCCATATTTCCACGTCTTTACTTCGGATCGGCCCGGTTTGCTGTTAAATATCGTATACATGCAAGGGAGAAGGCCATTTTATTTCAATGTGCTGCGGGAAGTATAGCAACAGCTTAAAGCAGTAAGTTTAAAGCTTTGTCAGTCTGATTTATGGACGTTCTGTTTGATGTTTATCGTCTTTCCAATAAATGAAAACTTCATCTCACTCCGCAAAAGGCAAATCGTCCAGTTTTTAACGGAAGATCCACGAGAAATTATCGTGATAGAACAACACGAACAATGCAAGAAGAGAGGTGAAAGGATAGTCTGCCTGGTGTGCAATTAGTTTAGTAAAATACCTTGTTAAAACGCAGTGGGTTAGACCCTAAAGCCAGTAGCTGAGTCAAACAGCCTCCTCCATGTACTTTTCCTTAATTGGATTTTATCTTTAAAGTGGCTTGAGATGACATTTGTAGCGATTTGGCTCAATATGAATAAAACCTAATCTAATTTCATTGAATAGTTCTTTAGCCTGTTGGCAACTTCCCAGTTCACTGTGTAGTCTCTCAAGTTTTGCACATCTATCAAAGATTACAGATTCCATCCATCCAAGCCAGGGTTGCAGGGGGTTTGGAGCCTTCATGCTAACAGGATGAAAGGCAGAGGACGCCCTGAATAGGTCGCCAGCCCATTGCAGACAGATTCAAATCAACGGATTTCTGGTTGACTTGCATACAAACACATCGGGTTTATCTGCACTTTACCTTTAATTCTGTGTAAATATAGGAAATATAGTATTTAAACATCATGAATGAATCTCTTCAGCATAGCTTAAAGCAGTGATAACAACTCTAAATATATAGAGAGTAAAATTCTGGGTTTTGTCACCTGCCTGCAATCATCCCAAAGCAAGCTCCAGCAATCAGAACCTGCAGCAGGAACCGTGTGCTCTGACAAGACCAACCTGGCTGCAGAAGGCTGCGATGCCCACCGCTTTCTGCACACATACCGGCTGTCTGTGAGGCAATTTCAAAAGGGTTCTGCAGTGAGCTTCTCATTTCAGGCCTGCACCCAACATTTAAATGGGGATCAAACAGGAAATGACCATTCCATCAGCCTCAATCTTTTCCCTTTTTTCTCAATATTACACTGAAAGTTCCCCTTTAAGTTCAGCTTCAGCTCTCAGTCAAATGGGTTCTCTTCATCCTAATCCTGTTCTATGGAGCAGAGCTCTTTCTGTGGAGAACTGGCGTGGACACGTTTCTCTGAGCGTTGATGACCGGCAGCATCACCAACACAAAGCTATCTGAACTCATCACAAAGATCACCCAAAAAGAACAACAGTTGAGCTAAATGTGCCGACGTTAAATTAAAGCGCCACGCGGGAGACTTTTGGCTGTCATGAGAGCATTAAACCCGTGTCATGAATATTTTTCTCAACCTCAAATACACTGGTACAAATTGGACTGTTAATTAAAATGTGATTGAGTATCATTACCTGTCAAAGGATTTCATTACAGTGCCATGAATAATTCCATTAAAAACTGACTCACGAAGAAGAAAAAACACATTAAATTACTATTGAACGCAGCATGCGGTGGAATAACTCCCAACAGAGCCGCTGCCCTCATAAATAACTAACAGTTAGTGTTAGCTCGGTGCTAATACGCTACGAGAACTAGCATCCCATTTGTGACCACATTATATTTACATGTGGTCCACCTTACTTCACAGACTGTCTCTAACAAAGCTTTTCAACCCAAATTGTTGAGACCTTTGTGCTTGAATGTGCTTATTCTTTTTGCAACAGCGCCTCAAACTGACTGGCTACAGATCAGTTAATAGATAAATACAAAAAAAGAAGAAAGAAAGAGAATAAAATGGGTTTAAAACTGCAGGTGGAGACATTGTGTGTCAGGAAAGCTGCACAATCAACCTCTTCAAATCAATAAAAAAAGTCCGTTTTGTCTCCAAAAATGCAGCAAGACAACAATGGTTCCACAGATAATCTAACATATTAATCAAACCAACGTTTTATCCATACAAACACTGACTGACAAGAAATGGGACCGACAACCGAAGGGGAAAACGTTGTCTGCGGAGGCACTTCAGTCACGGAAATAAAGACATGTTGAATAACTGAGACATTCCTGCTCCCTAAACAAACTGTTGTAACCACACGATACAGACTGATTCCACGGTGAGAGACCGGAGACTCATTAGCTCTCCCTGACATCGCTGCTGACAAGAGTTATTTCCAAACAGATCCAAACCGCAGGCTCACTTTCTATTGGGCGAGCGTTTCTGGGCTCCAGCAGCAGCCATGCTGCAGCTGCACTCTGAAACCTCATACCAGCACTCTCATGGATGCCATCTCAATATTTCATGGGCAAGGTGCACTGAAATTGACTGGGCTGAGGATATCTGCCCTGTGCTCTTTACATTATTCACTCCCATCTCTTGTGGCTGGGCTCGTTTGTGTTGACAAAGGACTAGATGGGAGATTGCAATCCCGTCTAGAGTTATTTTTATCCCTTTTGTGGGTTGTGCTGCGCTGGAATGACATCAATCCTCCATTTTCACGTTGGATCATTTATACAGCGCGGGGCTGGAGGTTGACCTCTATCTAAATCTCTTCCCTGCACACATCATTTACACATCCACTGCTTATGCTGTGAAGGCAAACAACAGTGCAGAGGATTAGGAGCCGGCAGAACTTTTAGCTCTGGGAACAAGCACAGCTAAAGTTACAATGCACCTGTACAGCCCCTTTCAAAGCAGTCTTTTCTAATTACTGTGTTAATACTTTAGACTTTAGCCACATTCATGCAGTTCTGATGAGTCCTAATAAGTTTTAAAAGTCCCATATTTCTTATTCTAATGTTTTTTATTAAGATTTGAAGCTGAGATTCTGGAGACTTTAACACCTGATGACACTTCAGGGGCCTCTGTGGTTCTATCAGTTATAGCCACAATAAGGACTGCCTGGAATTTCTTAGTTATTGAGGCAAAAATGTTTGTTTCTGCAAAAAAAATTCAAATTTAGGATGTTTGAGTGTACAAGTGTCCATCAATATGCAATATTTCCTCTTGTTTTTCATAAACCCAGCAATAAACAAGCTTACAAAGACCCAGACTGGATGCATTTCTTCATCTTATGTGTTCATAAGCTGCAGTGAGCACAGCCAGGAAACTGGCACCACAACCAAGGTGGGAAAAAGTTTCTGCTGCCAGGTCTATGGAGAATTTATTTTTAACTCCAGTACATCACAGAATGTGCAATTAAAACACACACAGTTAGAATAACCTTTATAATTTCTCTGAAGTAGTCCCCTGAGCGGAGGCCTTGAACAGAGCAGCAGAGAAACCAAAGCAGAGCATGAATGGACCGAACTCGAGCCTCGAGTCTGCTGCACATGTGACATCAAATGATAATGCTTGTAGTGGCATTCAGAGGGCAACAAAATCATTTTAATGGACATTTAAAGACAAACTATAACTGAAAATGGCATGAAAATAATAATCCAGAAACTCAAATAAAATGTCAACGTCTGGATCATCATCAGCCAAACGGAGGAATAACCTTTAACATTATAACATTATAACATATATAACATATAACATTATACATGAGTCTATATACGCCACGAGAACACAGTCAGTAAAGGCCAGTATTCAATGGAATTCTCCCACATTATGGGAGGATGTTCGTCAGTGAAGGTGTTGTTGTGCAGAATAGAGCACATTACTTTAGTATTCCCTATTATCAATGATGCTATCACTTCACTTCCTTTATTATCATTTATTACAGCCGTCAAACCAGGAAAAAACTTAAATATTAAAACTTAAGCAGGTATCCATCTCATCCAGCCTCCCCCTGCTCTGCTCATTCAGGGTTGTTCTGATCTCAGTGTCCGTCTCACCCATGCCTCAGTCGTCCAGCAGCAGACTTTATCATCATGAGCCCCCCCCCCCATCACACCTGCCCCGAGCAACTTCTTATTTCCTCCCAAACTTTTCCGCTCCAACTTTACATTGAGTCGCGTTGTTTTATCAGTGGCTGTTTCATCATCAGCACTTCATCTCTTCTCATTTTGTTGGCCGTGTGTGACGGGCTGATGAGCAGGAGAATGAGAAAGGGACAAACCCACACAGGTGAAAGGAGGCAGGGATGCGTTTCTTACAACGCTGGAAATTATTTGGTGCCTTTCGGCAATTATCTCATCGACAGAGACGCAACGCACACTCACAGATGAAGCATACCACAGAATCTGGGAGGCGAAAGCACTCCGTCGCCCTGGATCCACCAGTCAACCAAACGCTGTAATATTACCATTTACTTTGTGGTCTGAAGCGTTTTAAGGCAGAAGTTTCTCTCAGAGTGAACACACGACTGAAACTAAAGTGCCAGAGATGTAATATCTGATTGTATGATGTTTATACACTATATATATATATTTATATATGGATGAAAGAGCTGCATAAAATGTCTGCTGCCAGTCTTCTTCACCTAGATTTGGAAGCAACACCTTCCTTTCTAACTATTGATGT
This sequence comes from Leuresthes tenuis, assembly GCF_036924035.1. Lineage (NCBI taxonomy): Eukaryota > Metazoa > Chordata > Actinopteri > Atheriniformes > Atherinopsidae > Leuresthes > Leuresthes tenuis. Next base: position 2,955,721 of record NW_027325360.1, read on the forward strand.
GCATGTAAAGGCACCCAAACATATAAATCCGTTAAAGGTCAGAGAAAGCACACTCGACCCCCTGAGCAGTGATGAGTAACTCTTCCAGATGCAGATCTGTCCTGCTCAGTGGGAGTATAAGCTTCTCCTCTGCCAGGAGAGCAGAAGCTTACCTCTGACAGTCCACTCCACGAGGAGCGGCAGCCTTACCTCCGCTGCAGGAACTCCCTCTGGAGGCCGGCAGTGCAGAACGATCATCCCGTTGATTGGCACCTCCCTTCCCTGGGGGTCCTGCTCAAAGTTTTTCCTCAGGTCTGTGCGGGGAGATAAGAGGCAGCTGTCAGGTGTCAAGTGTCACGGTCAGCCTGGCCTCAATCCCCTTCAGCAGCAAACGACCCGGCCCGTCCCCTCCCGGCTCTGCAAGCCACGACCTTCAAAACCCGCTAAGCAACCCAGGATAGAGGCTCCTGCGCTGGTAACCTGCTCAGCAGGTGGAGAAACTGGACCGATACACTGTTTTGATCATTCTGAGCATTTGTATGTATGAAATAATGACCTTTAACAGCTCACTATGCACTCTAAACCGTTTTTTAAGTATTGTGCCACTGAAATCTCAACATTGGGCCTCATGTACTCTCAAGACCAGGAAAAGTTTCCTGAGAATAAGAACAAAATGCAATCAGGTAAAGGTGGACTCGACAGTCAAAACTGAGCAGAGACGAAAGCAGGTAAAGATTCTTCCTTCTTTAAAAGGAAAATAGATTTTTTTTTGTGCTCCTGGTTTTAAACAGCATTTGATTCCTTTCTGCATCCAGTCAGTAAAACATTACATTGAATACAGAGGAGGTCTTTCAGATAACCTCTAACACCTTCCAGCAGCAGTATTGGTTTTGGACATCAGCTGGGAGAAGCTGATTGTGTCTAACTTGATTAGACAGCATTACCGTCTCGCAATTGACTATTTCATTGCTGATAAATCTCATTCATTTTCAACTAATGGGCCCATACAGTCCGGTCCAATCCAAAGAAGAGATTTCAAAAGAAGGTCTTATTGTCCTTTAGCTCCATTTTATTTATCAGACGCATCTATCAGTCAGCTGTGCCATTCTGTATTATTGAAAAACTCCAACTTCCACAGGAAAATCCAATTTTTACCCGTTAACTGACAGCTCCACGCTCTCTATGACTTAGTTTCATCTTTATTTGCTCTCAAGGTGAAGCACAAACAAACTACGGGTGCATAATCTTACATTTTAGCTGCTTATTTCATTTGATTACCTTACACAGATGTTTACATCAGGCATGTTCTCATCACAGTGCCCCACTGGCAGCTGTGGACTTTTCAGATGTATCTATTCAAGGAGCAGAATAAGAAAAGGATTTCTTCCTGTGACAATCCAGACACAACCAGGGCAAATCGGACCATATATTCTATATGATCTAATTCTCTGTGACATCCCCCAAACTGCTGCTTTGACCAGTCTGTTGGAGACGGAGATGCTGTGGAGATGTTTTTGTCTGTGTTATTGCGCTTTAAGGCACTTCCTGCAGCGGCTTCACGTCCGAAAGCGGGTGGCTTTGTCCATCACTTTGAGCCAAGTCCTTCATTTGATTTCAAAACGCTCCTCTGCCAAGACACGTGACTTTAAATGATGCCCAGCGTGGTGGAAAAACTATGTATCCCTGCAACGCGCAGCACAAACACTTTTGTTTCGTAGTTTTAACATGTAAAGACACAGAAATCAGTGGAACTCAGAGCTCAAGATTTATTGAGCATCTAAATTAAATGAGCAGTGAACTCAGATGAAGTCGACTGAACAGCAAAGATGTGCTGACTTTATTTGGTTAAAAAATTTGGCCTTTTTCACTTTCAATCATCCACCTTTTTCGGTCAAACTATTCTTGGTTTGAATCAGGCTCATCAAAAAACCTTTTATTCAAAGTATTTAAAAGTATTTCAATATTTAAAGAGCCCTCCGTGATTAATATTATCTTATCTTGCTTCTAATTAATTAATTCTAATTAATATTATCTTTCTTGCTTCTAAATATGACTATAATTGATTCAGCAGAAGCAGAAAACACACCTTGCTTTCTGGATGTTTTTATTTTCCAGTTTTAAATGATCAGTCACATGGTCTCATGCTGAAAAAAATCTCAGGAGCACAAAGTTTGGCTGGTTTCCCTCCGTGTACACTAGGCCTGAGTGATTTTATCGACATCACGATATATATCGATATTTTGTTTCCCGGTAAAGTATCGATTTTTCTGCCATGAGTATCAATATTTTTTTTTTTTTTTTTTAAAGCAAACTTTATTGAAAAGTCAGACGTTACAATTAGTGAAAACATAGAACATTAACATAATACAAAACAATGATAAATTACTTCATAAAAATGCATATAGTGCATAGCTCAGTGGTTTTTATGGCTTTTCTGTTTATTGAATGTAGGATTGTTGTAATTTATTGTTTGAGCTCCTTCTCAAAAATGAAAAAAGATGGTTTGTGATCAGAGAATTTGGATTTATGTAAATAGTATTTAGCAAGTAAAACAAGCAGGTTGATGATGTAATATTCACAACATAAACATGAGTCTGCGTACGCTGAAGACACGTTTGTGTTTGTTTGTTTCCGTTTATCTGGCGGTGTTGTCCTTCCAGTTCAAAGGTCAGACCACCGTCCAATCAGCAACGATTCATGTCAAATCTCACTGTCCCTTTAAAATCTTTCAGAAAAGGACGTGTATTAAATCATATCGAATCATATCGAATCGTTGGCTGAATGCCGCGTATCGTATCGTGAGATTAGTGTATCGCTACAACCCGAGTGTACACCGTGGAATAGGGAAGTTCCCGCTCTTCTAGACAAAGTTGCAACAGGAAGGAATGATTTTCAAACTCACAGGCGATGCGGACAGTTGCCTTCCGACTCTTGGAGGTGCCGAGGTGGCTCCAGGCCACACACAGACACCAATAGTCCTCAGGCCCATGGAAATCCTCCACCTGCTGGCGGGACACATTGATCATCACCTCACGCACCTTCAGCCCTGGGAGAAACAGAGGAATAAACATGTCAGTAATTAAATGTGCACTGAATGCTTTATTTTAAGATTTACTCCTCTGTCGGGAGGGTCTTAACAACAGATTAGACTTTTGTAATCTCAGCTCAGTTCAGGATTGGTAAATGGTCAATAGACTGTGTTTCTGTAGTGCTTTGGTATTGTAAATGACCCCTTGAAGTGCTATTACACTCTCACAGGTTACACAGTGCTTTTTATTTCTCCATCACACACATTCACTCGCTGATGGATGCATTGCTGAGGAACACTTGAACATGTTGTTCAGGGAAGCCAGGGATCAAAGCACCGACTGGGAGATGGTTTCTCTTTCACACATCCAGCCATAGAGATACAGGTAAGCTAACACGGGTAAGCTAACACAGGTAAGCTAACACAGGTAAGCTAACACAGGTAAGCTAACGAGCAAGTCCTTCCGGGCCTGTGAAGGGCCAGTAAATAATTAAGCAGACAGTCCACTGTGGGCTCTGCTACCAGCTTTAATGTTTTCCACTTGTGAATAATCTTTCTCTCTGTAGAATGATGGACTCCAGATAGTTTGGAAATGGCCTTATAACCCTTCCCAGACTGATGGGCAGCAACAGCTGCTTCTCTGAGATCATTGCTGATGTCTTTCCTCCTTGGCATCATGTTAAAACAAACCTGAAAACTGACAGAACTCCTGCTTTTACAGAGGAGCTCACATCTAACCAAGTGCATTTGATTACAAGCACGTGGTTTCCTCTTCCCCTCGTAATTCCAGCGGAGGCAGGCATGATTCGCTGCTCTTATTGTTAAGGCCTTTGACAGAAAACCTTGGAATTGAGGGTGTATTTTTTTTATTTACACAGCTGAAAATGTGCCAGCTTTCTGGAGAAGAAATTCAAAAGGGATCATCCGATTTAGGAAGCATCATTCTTTTACAGTAATAAAATTCAACCTCTTGGCACAATTCAAAAGGACATTTTATGTAGTAAATTCTTTAGAAAATATTCCTTTTCAAGCCACATTTACCTCTTCACACACATCCATAATGTCTTATTCCATACACTGGGTGCATTTCCCCTCTCACACTCCAATGGGCACCTTGCAAAGTCCTGAATGCTAAATATGGGTCCTTAAAGAAAGCTTAATCAATACTCCGATGCATCTAAAGGCTTGTGTCAGTGATCAATGGGTTTTACAGGATTAGTTATGCATAAGTTCTTCGGAAGGGCTGACACACTTCCTAAATCAGTGCTTTCTACTCCTCTCTGCTGAGCTCTAAGAGCATCACCAAGGAAATTGGCAGAAAGCAGACCCTCGGGGGACCCCCCCTGTATGTTTTGAGCACTCAAAGCCGCTAACAAGAAGAACGTTAAATCAGCTGTGACGGAATTAGCATCAATAATCTGGCCTACACTTAAGAGCACATGTAGGCTCCCTGTGCAAATGACACCAGGACAATTCGCCATATTATGGAGCACAAAAGGCATGTGAGCACAGCACGCTGAACAATGCCATCATTACAGCGAATGCATTGAAAAGTGAAAAAAAAACAAAAAAAACACTCCCTTTGAAAATCCTCTTAGGCAACGCGCTGCAAGCTCCCAGTCTGAAATGTTCGTCATCCTGCCATACAGCTCCAGATGGGCACACAACCCCCGTATTTAATCTGAGTCATCGGCTCAGGACCTGTCACATGTGTTTTCTCTGAGCCCTTTGCAGCCTGCGGGCCTTGTGCCCACAGTGGGATTTAAGGCAAGAGATGTGCAATATGCTGAGGAGTGCAAAAGACCAAAAGCCACCCTTAGTCTTCTGCTTCTCGTGCATCCACTCTCACTGAAGAAATAACCTGTATCTGACGTGCTCTCATCTTTATGCATTTGGCAACTTACACTCTATATATACCTAAAGCAACTAATACTTACATCCCAGTGTAAGGGGGTCCCCTGCTGGAGGTAGTACCTTTGATGCAGGGGGTCAGGATTCAAACCACGGCCACTCACATCTTACCACTGCAGTAGTCTTAAGTGAAACAGCCTCGTTCTTTGCCTGCACGGCTTCCAAAGCAGACTGACAGATGAATAGCACTGAAAAGTAAGTGAACGGTGATGTCGATACATCCATGCTGGTGTTCCAGGGAAAAGTAGGAGCCGGAGAACATTTCACAGGAGGTGATCTGCACTGTGCCACACACAAAAGTGGACGTCAGGTGGTTTGTCTCAATGTGCTGAACGCGGTGTATTTGGTGACCGGTAATTGTTTAAATCATGATTGACAGGGCTGAAACTTTTAGGGGGAGTAATAAACAAAGCAGCAGCTCCACGGATGGTGCTTCGTAGTCACAGCCCCTGTAGGGAGCGAGACACGAGCATAATTCATAATTTCTCCAGCAGCAGAGGAGAGCTGGCAAGTGACAGTGTATGTGTGGGAAGAGAGACAGCAGAGAAAATAATGACTAATGACTTTCCATGATGCTCTAGAATGAGTAAGCCCGGGTTTCAGAGAGACGGAGGGAGGAGTGAGAGGATAGACTGACTCACAGAAAGAGAAAGGCGATAGTAAGCTTTCCCGACATCCCGAGAAGCCAAAGCGACCTCGACAGGTGGTTTGCAGGAGAGACGGAGACAAGTGGCACCACAGTGTCATCTGTCAGCCCTATTTGTTTACAGGCAGAACACCGGTGACAGGGCTCATTAAAGTACACCACTTGATCTGTTCTCCTCCCTAATCCCAGCCTCGCTCTACGCAGCTTCCTGAGTCACTTGATAAATCCACCCAAAAGGTTTAACTCACACAGAAATAGACAAGCAAGACAGCTGGAGTGGGAGCTGGTGTTTTGGTGCTTTAGACTTCCAGGGAAGGGAAGAATATTGTGGTTGAAACCCTTCTCTGGTTATTACCTTCCTCTGGTTCTGTTAAACACTAATCAAGAGTAAATGGAAATGGGCTACCGTCCCATAGATCAATATTTGACTTATTGAAAATGGCAATATCTGCCCTAAGCTCTGAGAGAAAGTGGCACACCGTCTCTGAAGAAGGAATCTCAAGATTAGACTTTGCTATTTTGCCTGAAAGCCGCTGGCCTTGTTTTAAAGACCACACAGCCACTTTTATTCAGATGCTAATACAATTTCCTGACGTCCTAATGAAATATCTGACATGCTTTGGTCAAAATACCACTTGAGAGGAGGGGATCAGTGTCGGAGCGACCCATCGGACTCCACCTCACCCATATTTTCCTCAGTGTCTGCCTCTTGCAGCACTGAATAACCCCCGAGGCACATTATTATCATATGAGAAAGCATATTGTAGCCTGAGAGCTCAGACAACGCACCAGACTGATAGCAGCATACCAATGCTTCAAATAATCCCCCCCCCCCCTACTTTTAGGTTGGACTTCAGACAGCTGGTAGCTGGTCTACAGACTAAAAGACTGAAAGTTTCAGGCCCCAACATATCTAACCGATGTATTTTCTTCTTTTGCAACAGGTGCATTCAATGGTGGGAAATTGGATTTTTCCACTTGCAGCAGGTAAGAAAAGGAGAGAATGTGGAGGTAAGAAAAGGAGAGACTGCTAATTAGGCGTCAGAGTTCATTGTTAGGATAAAAAAATATAGAGGTAGAGCATTATTAGATCATTCAATTCTAAAGTTAATCCAAATAGATGAGATTTTATGTTAATGGAAAACCAAAAAGCAAAAAGTCTCTAATTCAGTTTTGATGGGGCGAAATTAATCATTTAATATCTGGAGTTTTTCACTCGTCACTCTGGCCTGGTGATAAAGACCAGAAAACTAGTGTCTCTTCTGCACAACATGAAGCCGCTGATTTTGTGCTGGAATTTACTCAAAGTCAAAGTTTGAATAAACAGCCTCGGGCTTCAGGGGTTAATGTGGCTACAGAGTGAGATGATTTGAATAAAGTGTGTGGTCTTGGATCTAATTGCTCTGTAGCTTATCTACAGCGTGTTCAGCTGTATGCAGCTGCTGTGAAATACCGGTGAGCCCCTGCAGGCACAAATCTATTCCATATTCCATATCGTTGTCATTGTCTCTTGGTGATAGACTGTCAGAAAGGAGTGCACAGCTGAATTTAATTCCCAATGTCACCAGCATTGCTTTGAGGCTAAAGTCATTTAATCAAAATCACTGTACCTTTGCAATGGCATATAACGAATTTCAACCCAACACCAGTGTGTGTCGCATGTGTTCCGATAAGACTCGTGCACGCTCCACAGCGCTACCAAGCTGCAGCTTTGTATGGGCTCAGATCCACTTACAACATCTATATAACATTCACCATAAGCCTCTGTGAGTTGCTCTAAATGTGGAGAATACCGCTCTCTGGCTTGATTATGTATTTAGAGGCTAATTAAACTCTGACATGAGGAAAACACTCAGCGGCAAATTCCAAACATTCAGAGAGACGTAATTAAACCAGTAAGGCAAACAAAGAAAAAAAGGTCCGCTGAAGTTGCCCTTGGAAAGTCGGCCATATGGAATTTGGTAGTAAGACTGAATCCAGTTCAAACTTATACCTCACTGAGCTCTAATGACAACTCAACATATAGGTGGTTTAGTTATTCACAGCAGTTGGGAGGAAATAGCTTTAAAACCAATATTCTGATATACATCTACTGGAAAATCAGAGGGACAATCCAGCCCAGTAGCCAGGAGAAGTAAAGAAATCATCACCTGTGAAAAGAAGAAAGTCCGTTTTACAAACAACGTTCCCATAATAATTGTGTTAAGAACCTGTAAAGGTCACATTTTTGGCCTGGAGATGCCCCGTTTCTTACTTCAGGCAGCAGCTGACATCGAATGGTGACAGCATTGTAAGCTTTCTTTTGTGCTGCAACTTCAATGCTTCATCATTCTGTTGCCATGTAATTAATGCACGGAAATAAACGCGGCTGCAGAGGAACTCTTCGCACTAAGTTAGATGATAGTTGGGTTTTTTTAAAGCCTCCTCCCACTGCAGCTGGCAGCAAAGTGTCAGCGGCATCTTCCAGCTCTGTATTTGCACTGGTTGTGGTGGGCCAACCTTCATGCCCCTCGTGCTAATCTCACTGAAAACAGAACTTCATTTATCAAGGACTGAAAATGCAGCAGCAAGTTTTGCTACTTCTAACCTGAACACAGCTCACTGAGTGTGTCATTAGCATGTGTGCTCTTTATCAGCAGCTCTCACGTGGTTTTGAATAAATTACAGCTTTTAAATTCAATGCAACGAGTTTTCCAACTACACTCCAGTCCATTTATTTATTCATGAATTGGACTGCCAAACTTTCATGTTATGAAATGGTGGTATTTTGAAAGCAGCTGTTGAGCATTAACATCTGCAATCTAAGACTCAACTATACAGAGAGCTGTAAACAGTTAATTGTATTGTTTGCCTGCCATATGAACATGCTAAAAGGTAGCAGCACCGTTGCTAATTACAACACCCTTTTGGACCTAAACCTCTTCCTGCAGCAGCTGTTAAGGACCGATTATACCCTGATTTAACCTCTCTATTCAACGCTGAACAACTTCTCACATAAGCGTCACAGAGCCATGTTAAATGGCATATTCCAAACAACAATTTGGTGGAGATTTAGGAGAAAACAGTTAAATTTGTCAGTTAAATCAGTTATAGAATCTATTATATGCCTTTACAGTAGTTTACACATTATGTGCTCAGGTTTTTTTAATTTTTAAACCCCCTTTTTGAATGATACAGATTTCAGATTTGGTTAAAAAAACAACTTGTTTCACAGGTTATAAAACTTCAGTTTCCTACTATTACATTTAATATAAAATCAAGCGAACTCATGAGATCAAATCTGTTAATATATACAGGATCTGCTGACTAATTGTGTGACCTAATGCAAAAAGAATAATCTTTTACTGAATTGTGGCGTTAGGGCACCAACAGGATGTATTCATCTTAAAACTACCCATAGCTAGCTGCGTATCTGGAAACTAGCTAGCTAACTATTCCGCCTTCATTTTTAAAATGCACCTTCACTGGATGTCAGAATTCTCAGAACCATTAAACCTGGAGACAGTTGGGATTGACGAATGGACCACTTTGATCGACAAACCTCTCCGGCTAACAGGCTCACGCTCAGCTGCGGCAGCGGCAGGGAACACGGACTGTATCATGTTTATGTTGATGTATTTAGCAGATTCTTTTATCCAAAGCGACTTACAAATTAAGATATAACAGCTATATAAAAAGCTAACAATAAGCTACATAGAAGGAACCCAGGAGTCCGACTCTGTCAGAGGGGACAGAGTAGAGATAGGGTGCAGGCATAGAAGGAAGAGCAGAAAGGTAAAGTGCAGAGATAGAGGGGGTAGGGAAGTACAAGGTAAGTGCTGGGATAGGAGATGCTCTCTGAAGAACTGGGTTTTCAGGAGCTTCTTGAAGATAGACAGGGACGCCCCTGTTCTGGTAGCGCTCGGTAGGTCATTCCACCATCGTGGGACGACACATGAACAGAGTTTGGATTGTCTTAGGCGTGGTGTAGGAGCTGCTAGACGACAATCCTGGGACCAACGGAGGGACCCAGTTGGGACAGAAGCCTTTGCAAGAGCATTCAAGTAGATGGAGCCGTTCCATTAAGCTCTTTGTAGCTAACATCAGGGACTTGAACCTGATGCGGGCGGCTAAGGGCAGCCAGAGGAGCTCAATGAACAGAGGGTATCATCTATCTGAATGACAATAAGCTGAAGCAGAGCAGAGCAGTGCGATGGTTTTTCTGTATTTGCGGGATTTAAAAAGCAGTTTTAAATCCTTTACACTTGGAACACCAAAAATAAACAAAAAGAAAACTTTGGATTGTCAAAAGTGGGTTTTATGGTTAAAGTCTGATGTTTGGGCAAGGGTAAAGGTTAGAGGTGGGGGTATCACTGCGTAATTTATGGCCTACATGATTTTATGATGTTCTACAGAACCAATGAAAACATCCACACTGACAGGAAGATGCAACTGCTTTGCTTTCATATAATATATGTCTGAATCTCTGCTGGTTCACAGAAGGGGATTTTGTCCCAAATTAAAACAAAGAAAAAGAGGCAGCGCGATGATCCGCTGCATTCTGGCAGCTGTGTGTGCGTTTTGTGTGTCGGGGAAGGGCCGGGGTCATGTGTCAACATTTATCAGAGGAAGGTATCATTATGGGTCTACTCCAGAATATTATTTTATTAGCGGCCTCACCTTTCATTAGTACAGTGTGTTAATTACAGTGCAAGCGTGTCAAAACACAGGAGGTCTTTAATGATAACTCACAATGTTTTTAATGGGAATCCTCTGAACTAACAGGGTGACACGCACACAAGAAAAATTATTACTCTTAATACTTCAAATTAAACTCAGTTTCACTATCAGTATTTTAAGAACTGATCGAACCACCTTTGCTTCAAAAAGAACAGTTATACAAGCTATTTATAATAAAACTAGAATCACAGCTTTCCATGAGGAGCATTTTAGGTAATTTTTACCTCAATTTCTATCCATCAGATTAACCACATGCAGTGTTTTATGTAGCCCGATGCTAACAACCAAAAGGACTCACAAACACCCATATTACCCCAAACTTTCCCTTTGAATCCAGCTTTCTAAGGACAAACAGCCATGATCATGCATCACCACCACAGTCTTCATCAGTACAAAAGATTTTGATACTCACAGGCCTATCCAGTTAAGGCTAATAATAGCCAATAATCCTTCTGTTTCATCTCCCGCGACCATGTGCTCGCCTGCACTTGTGAGCCACCCACATGCTGAAAGAGCCACTGTAGAATTCTTCAAGTATAACCGATGAAACTTCACTTTAGATCTCTTTAGAGCAGCATTAGCACATTAGAATTATCCTCCATCAGGGTCTAATTATGTGCGCTCCAGCTCGCCAGACAGAGGGCTAGTTTCCACACCAGGACTGACAGAAGAATCCTGAAGGTATCGTTCTGAAATCTCTCCCTGCAGTTCAGTAAATGGAGCACTTACAGTACTGTGGCTTTGTTAAAAACGAATCCCTATCCACTGTTTCACTCTGCCAACATTTATACTGTATATCAGCAAAACTGGCTGCCACGCCAGACAAGAAAGAAGATACACGCACATGTCTATGCATGTGCACCCAGCCATTAGAATCTATCTCACTTATCTTTTCAAGAAGGGATATTTGATAGCACAACACTTTTTACTCTTCTCAGAAAAGTGGAACTTGTCTCTCACAACTCCATTAGGCGCTGTGCCCAACTCTTAGCTCTGTAACCAGAGACAGCCCCAGCCCACAGCCATTTCTCCTTGAAAGGATACCCAATTTCAAGCCTGCAATGCGTGAAATCAAGCCTGAAGAACCCCAAACATAAAGCTCACTAATGACACATCCTGCAGTGTTATGAGACGGTGAGAACAAAACAATATAGTGTACCGTGATGGTTGGAAAAGAGCACTAATTAGCGTGACAGTGGCATGCAAACAAACAAGAAACATTTGTTTTTTTCATTTCTCCATCTGTCTCTGGATGGGGAGCTAAATGCAGATTGATACATCAAGTCGGCCCACTCAAGTGAAAAGTCATTTGAAACTCAAACTCTTTTCTCTGTAACTGCATTAATCTATGGAGTGTGCACATCCACATTTTCCTTTCTGTGTCTTCTTCTGGAAGCATCTCTAAAACGCTTCTCCTTTTCCACACCATATTGAGCACATTCATTTGAGTCATTAAGATCACTCTTGGTTTGTGTTTCAGAACAAAATTTAAATAACTTGCACTCACATTAGCTCCATTTCCTCTGCAAGCGATTGTGCCGCTGAACTACAGCGGTGTTCAAGCTAAAGAGTGGAGGAGAAGTGAACCTAAGCTTGTAGGGTACTTTGAGCCATTCGTTCCGCTTAACTGAAGTCACCTGTGTTCCCCCAGTGCACCGCGCCCTGCCAGGTTCACAGATTCTGATTCTTATCATCAGGATCTGAAAGCATGATGACTATATTATGAGGCCTGTGAAGTATAGAGGATGCAGATTAGTAACCCCGTTTTTCTACAAGCATTGTAAAATAGTGGAAAAGTCTCTTCATTTTAGCCAATCCCCCTTAGTGAAGGAGTATATTAATCCAAAAAGTGTTGACTTTAGGGTTTATTTAAGGATGGAGGTATTTTTTTACTGGATAACAGAGAGGCTGGGTCTCATTTGAGGCTTTTTTATTTGTATTTAGAAGATAAAAAGTAAAAGGTGGCATAAAAAATTAAAAAATCTCTACTTCCACAAAAATGCACGAAATGGAGAGGTTCATTTGAGGTGGTTTTGCCCATTTTGAAGAAGATATGATGCGCTTCAGGGGGATGGAAACAACCTCTTTGAATGCATCTTACCTGGAATAGGTTAAGACTCACCAGCTCTATCTGCTCTGAGCCGGCAAACAGCAAACTCACGTCACTCGTGTCCCATCCACTTCTTCTTTTTTTGAGGCTTTTCAAAGACCACTTCAGATTTGCTTCAATAGTTAATGGAAACCAGGGAAATTCTCTGAAGTCGGATTTTCCAGGTTGAACTGCAAAAAGTTGAACTGCAACGCTCCTAAGAAATGGAACGTCCAACTCGGAAAGTTGAAGGAGGAAGATTCTTAAAAGATAGTCCACTGAGCTGAACTCAAACCTTAAAGCTACAGAGCTTTAAGCTACAGAGCTTTAAGGCCGTGATGTCAGAAGTTCTGATGCCTTTAGCTTTCTTGAGTTTCAAGCTTCAAGTGACTGAAGAGCAACTGACAGCCGAGGGTGTCCTGGAGTTTCTGATGCTGGGATATGAGCAACAGATCCGTTAGGCCCAGTGGGTTGAGGTCTTAATTGATTGGTTTTACTTCCTCCAGATGCTATCAGGTCCCATCAGGTTGGTCTCTGAACACTTTGTACTCATCATCATGTTCTTTGAGCCCTTTACCCACAGTGGTCCTACCAGGATTGAACATTTCATTCTAAGAGGAACAGTTTCTCACCTGTCAGTGGTTTCTGTTGCTATGGTGGACTGATTAGCCTCAGATGAGCTTTATTTAGAAAGGAATAAAAACAAATATGAAGCAATTCAATTCAATTCCATTTTGAAAAACTTTATTTGTCCCCGGGGGAGGGCAATTAAAGGCACACAGGGCAGTTTAAAGAGATCTGGTCAATGTTTCAGAAAATCTCTGACCAGAAATCTCCTTTGACTTTGTCAGAAAGTGACCAGGCAGGGATGAAATGTGAGTTATTTACAGTTGTGACTAAGACTGGACCCACACATGATGGCTGGATGGTAAAAGTGAGCCTTTGTGGAGCTCTTGCAGACTAATGGTTGAGGTGCGGTGACCTTTGTTTGAGTTCAGGCCTGCCTCAGAGCTCCAAACGATGTTCACATTGCTGCTACACGCCAAAAAAGGAGAAAATGCAAAAGAAACGATTATCAAACCTCTCTGTTCAGAATTTTGTCTTGTAGCAAGACCTCTTATGAAGCCATTCTGCATCCTAACTATAGTTTTTAAGTGTCACAGAGCACCATTCAAAGGTTTGAAATTGGATATAAAAACATTAGTGCATGCATCGATACTCCTGTGACGGCTCAAGTATTAAAGCACAATCCGCTGACTCACCAGCAGCGACAAAGTGCTCCTTTTTCTCTCGTAAAAAAAAGAAAAGGAAAAAAGAAGGGAGCTCTGGCAGCAAACATGCGGTAAGGCTGAATAAAATCATCTCCAGGAAAAAGAGAAGTTATAACCCCTCCTTATCCCCCAGGAGTCTATAGTGGAGTTAAGAGGGTATGAGTATATGTGTGCGAGGTGTATTGTCCGGGCCACATTCGGTTAACAACCCCATTAACTGGCTCACAAAGCAACCCCGGGGCAACGATAACATCAATCCCAGCTTTAGAGGCCATTACGTTTCAGCTGGAGATATACATGGCGCACTGTAAAAGGAGGTGAGGCTACGCCGGCTCCAGGGCTGGTAAGGTGTCACCGCCCGTTTGTCAACCCCAACCTCCCGTTCACCCGGCAACCCCATCCAGACCACACACAATCACAGCTCCTACGCGCCCCCCTGGCTGCTCGGACCGGGAGGTCTGAGGCGGTTTATCTGCTTTACTCAGGACTTTTGGCTCCATGCACACAAGTCAACACACCAGCAAATACTGTAACACACGTGCACGCCAAGCTGTGCAAACGCACACATTCTGAAGGCAATACGGACACACAGCAGACATATGCAGCAGCACACAGGCAAACATCATTTCATCACATATAAACATGCAGACAGCAAACAAATCCACCCACAAAAACACTCTCATTGTGCATGTGATACCAATGCAGGCAGCGCAAATGACACATCAGACACATAACCAGATGACCAGACTGCCACACACTGAATGCAGACCAGCTCTCTTACAGATATGTACGTCACACGGCTGTATGGAGACGAATGGTTACCACCACGCTCCCCCACACTCTGCAGCATCTGAAGGCGAGAATTTTGCCCGCTTGCTGCTCACGACTGATAACATTCACGCTCTACAGATGCTTGGTGAGAAGGTCAATGATTGCCTTTTCCCATGTCCTTCTGCTGCTGACTATTAAACACCAGGAACATGTTTATCTGCAACTTCAAGTGCTTAATAGCCAGATTCCTCCAAGGGAGGCCTAACAGGCTCAATTAAAACCAACTACAGGACAACACACGGGTCTTAACAGTATAAACATGTCTCCTCTTTGAGAACAAACAAGGATAAAGAGTCTCCCCCTGATAAAGCCAGGTGGATGCTCACGTTCCCAGGTTGGAGGCAGTAATCACATTAGGAAAACACAGAGAAAGGCAGCACCGATGACTGACAGCTTCGCTCGCTGTGTTGGACATATGGGTGGGAAGGGACCAGTTTATACCCAGCACCCGGGGGATCAGTCAGCTCTCCCAGTGGGTGCCACGCTGAGCATCTCCCAGATTTGGTGAGGCGAGTGGTTTTCATGGCAACCATGAAAGGAAATGCTGAGGATGGCTTCACAATGGGAGATATGACAGTTTAATTCTGTGGATGAAGCTGAGAAAAACCCACCTACACTCACTTACTAATGTTCTGAGGCTGTGGAGAAGATCTGAAAGTGGCAGTTTGCATTAAAATGACAAGCATCAAATAGGTGATTATAAAGACTAGTTATTTTTGAAACCCAGTTCCATATTTAATTCTTATTATATTCACAGATAAAGCTACACAGTCCTGTCCCAGACTCCTATCATGTCCCAATCCCAGAAGAATGACTGTTGGTCCTTCTTTTTCCTGCCTTGCAGTCTTCAGGCTGACGTCATCATCTTCTTTAAAGGTCTCTGAAGGCTACATGTCAGAGTTATATCTGTAACTATACTGAACAGTTTGCAAATCCAGCATTCAAACTCTGCCACTAGCTCCATGGGTATAAATGTAAGCACTGCACACTTCTAACCGGGAGCTCACACCAAAAGCGTCGTGAGCGGTCAGCTGCCGTTCGTTTTCAATGTAAGCTGGCGTCGATGAGCGGCGCGTTGTGAGCTTCGTGAGCTTCAAGAGTTGAGAAAGGCTCAACTTTATGCAAATGAGCAGTGACGCGACGACAGCCAATTAGGGCCGATCTGGATTCCGAAGGTGGAAAAAAGGCGGGAAAAAAAGGCGAAAAAAGCGGAAAAGGGCAGAGCGCAAACACAAAGAAACACAAAGAAGGCTGCCAAGAGTACGATCCATGGTGAAAGAGGGAACCGATGTATGGATGGATTATTATATACATCTGCTAGTTGCTATACATACAAGCCCCGCCCCTTTAGCCGCTTCCGGCTTCTCTGGCCGCTTCCGGCGGCAGAAGAAGAAGAAGCGGCGGGTTGTGAGCGGCTGTGGTGTGAGCCCCCGGTACAGTAAAAAAAAAAACACCTTTTTTTAATAATCAGTGAACATAGTTGAAAGTTTCACTTTCATCTCTTGGGAACAGGCTGCCAGTGTGCCACACGCATTATTGCCATTTAATCTTTATTGTAAGCTGCCTGTTTTTCTTCTGAATCCGACTTATGGCTTGACCTTGCATTATGAATCCACACATTTCCCACACCTGTCAGGAGGATGAAGTCGAGCAGACACTCAAACACTGAAGTGGAGCAGGGAGAGTAAATAAAGGAAAGAAAGAGAAAAGCGTTACAGCTTTACGTCAAGATAAAGATGGCAGCATCTATCTATGTGAACCAAAATGATGTTTAGAAATTGCCAAACGGATATCAGCCGATATCATTTTCTGTGCTGCAGCGTAAATGTTGCCTGGCTGGAACAGACACCATACATTTGTACAGAAATATAAACCCTAACTGTGTGTTTTTGACTCTTTAACCCTGACCAATGAGAGAAGTAGCACCCCACCCTTCATTTAGCCAGATGTTAATGTTTTTACTGACTAAGGATGGATATTGTTAAGAATTTAGCAATTTCATGATCGATATCGCTTCGGTTCCTTATCGATTCTCATCCAGTTATATATTACAAATATAGTACAATATATAATTCCATATATCTAACTCTGCCTCACTCTAGCACTCCTCGTCAACTAAATGTTAATATCAGATGGATTATTATGGAAATTATCCAAACAGCATTCTTACAACAGGGCTCTGAAGTTTTGAATGCAGGCAAGAGTGAATCATTTTCTATTTTATGTCATTTGGAAACGGTAAAAATTCAGTTTTATTTCTCTTTTTTTATATATATATGTCTGCCACTAGCTCTTACGTTGGTTAAAGAGTGGTACTTGCTGGAGTAGCAGTGGTACTTACTTGTTTCCTGCCGCTTCCATAGATAGCGGAACCAGAGAAATTTATATTATAACTTTTTTTCAGCGTGAGAAATACAATGTGTGGCGGGAGTGCGTGACAAAGGACCGAAAAGCGTGACTACTTGAGAGCCCTGTTACAATCAACAGGACCTGGATGTTTTACAT
The DNA here is from genome assembly GCF_036924035.1 of Leuresthes tenuis. Taxonomy (NCBI): domain Eukaryota; kingdom Metazoa; phylum Chordata; class Actinopteri; order Atheriniformes; family Atherinopsidae; genus Leuresthes; species Leuresthes tenuis. The sequence goes on from NW_027325360.1 coordinate 2,972,700, forward strand.
TACCTGGGACTTTAGAGACTGAAGACACTGTCCTACAAGCTCCCTCGCGAGAGTCGCGCGCCAAAACTTAGCGTCGTGTCAAAGACTTTACATTCGTGCAAAGTAACTGCATGCTGTGTGGCCAAATGTTTCAGCGTGTTGGAGGCATTTCTCCTCTTTGATGTGATCAAAGCTCTGCTCGTGTTGCAACTGGCCCTAGTGTTGTCATTTTTGGTGAAATATAATCAAACTTAGGGGCGCTTCTGCCTCGAAGCCATGTTGAAAATATTCTGAGCGGAAATGACGTCATCGCGCAAATGCGTCAGACGTCAGCAGAACCTCTAAACGGGACAGTTAGGCAGGCGGATTAACGATTCCACGGCATCGAACTACTGGAAGCTTGATTCCCACCCCTATTAAAGACGAGAATATGATGCGCATCATCGTCCTTTATGCAGCAACACGTACCAGGTGAACATCATAATGTGGCACATCACAACCTGTGTCTGCTTGTGCAAAAACTGTTTGTGCTGCTTTATACATTCTGTTGTGAGATCTGCTGGCTGTGTGCAGGCAAATGGCAGCTGACTTGTAGATGAGTCCACACGGTCTGTTAGGTTGCCTCTCACAGTGAAATAAAGTTAAAAAAAAAACAACTGATGATCCAGAAGTTTTACACCATGAAAACGAAAACCAACACTCACAGCTTTAACTAGCCCCCTGATGGCAAGCATTGTGTTAAAAGCAATTAAACGTTTTCACAGATAAGTTCACAGATCTCTGTAAGGTGTCCCAGCGGCTACATTGACGATATGTCCTCAATACAGATATTTATTTCATGTCCCACCACTTCAATGCTTTTTTACTCTCAGACATTTTGGCTTATCACTGTTTAAATGTTGTTCTAATTGCAGAAAGTTAAAAAAAATACCGCCTCTATTAAATGTGCTATTCTTAGTCCCCCTTTTTGCCTGATCGTCTAGGATGCTGGGAACGGTTTTATTGCATCGCATTAAAAAATAATAAGTCTTCTAAGAGCCCTTAAAGGCTCTTCTCTGTAAAGCAAGGTGAACATTAGTTTCATGTTCAATGTAAACACTCATTTACTGTTAATGCTTAGTCATTATGACCAGGTTGTTGACAGTGGGATTCCAGCTACTGTGTCTGACAATAATGTGAATACTCTCCTACAGGTTTTCATTCGTGTGATGATGATAGGATGCTTGAACTCCCCACTGACTGCCTGACTAATGAAATCCTTCAGCAGCAGCTCCTTATGGCGGGGTAAAGCAGACTGCGTTCCAGGCTTTACAGACTGATACCCCAAACACTGCTGAGTTAAATCCTAATCCCATATTGGTCTTAGCTGTGGTAATTTTCTTTTCATATGGCTTGCTTCATATTTCTCCCACTCCCTTGTCCCAGATATACAATATACTGCAGAGTTATTATTAGAGAAAGCATGAAAGATAGCTGTGAAAATCACAGAGCTGTACCAACTTATCCAGGCTCCAGCAGACAGTTTCACTTGACTAATTATGTGTTCAAGCAGTCCTCTGATGAAGCGACTGATATGATACTCATTAGGAATACTTGAAAATAGAAGTTTTTATTCATAATGGTGACGGGAAATATTCTGAAACTGAAAAAAAAAAGTCTAAAGCTTTCCAAATGTTACTAAAAGGTCAAAGATTGACCCAAAAATGTGGTGAAAAGTTTGTCTGTTCTTAAGAGAGATAGATCATTTTAAACATTCCATGTAATAAAGTAATATACTGACTTTGCAGTGACATATAGTGGGGACGTGTGGTTGAAACATGTTTAGGACCGTGGCTGGATTAACATGCTGACGAGCTCAGGGGCGTAAATTTGTCACTTTCTCCCATTATAGATGGCAGCTTCATTACTTCCCCTGACACCCTGAAACCAACCAGAACTCCTGTGATAGAAATGATACAGCATGGCTCCAGGTTGTCTGTGTGCTACTTTGAAGTCATTTGACAAACTTAATTTAGGAATATGCAATATGTAAGCAGAACAGGCTACCGCAGCTACAGCCTTAAAGCCCTTTTTTGACTTTGAGTCCTTCCACAACATCAGGCTCGAAACATTTTGTGGTACAACTCTTTTGAATTAATTGAACAAATTAATAATGGATGTCAGTTCTATAGTTGATTTGATCCTTTTTTCCACATATCCTGCTCAGGGTTGTTAGGGGGCTGGAGCCACCTCCAGCTATCATTGGCAAAAGGCTGCATGCTCCCTGGACTGATCGCCAGCCCAACACAGAGACGCAATTAAATATGCCTTGTCACACTCAATTTAGCATTACCAGTTAACCTAACATGCATGTCTCGGGAGTCCTCTGAGAAAATCCACCCAGTCGAAAGGAGAACAGAGAACTCAAAGGTTTTAACCAGGGAAATGGTGTAAAGTCCTACCCCCCCATGGACGAGTTCAGAATCTGAAATAAAGACTTGTGTGAGGATATTTATCAACAGCAATACAGCAACGTGGCATATTTTCTTCCTCAGGAAATGATCACAAATAACGAATGGACTGCCAGTACGTTTCATACAATTGCTCAGAAAGACAAAAGCCCAATTTCTTTTTCATTACTTTTCCCCTAATGCCAGGATGAGATTGATGTTTGAGGTTCTGCCAGTAATGCCTCAACAATGACTGGATAACAAGCACACACGCAAAACCAAGATGGTGAGCTTGGAATTTAAAAAATGCCAGCGTACTGTTTTCAAACCACAGGTAGAGGGTTTGACGTGACACAAGCTAGCTAACACAAGCTAACACAAGCTAGCTAACACAAGCTAACACAAGCTAAATGTATCCTCACTGCTCTGAGTTATTAGTTAGAATTTAGAGTAACTTTCTGAGATGATTAGGCTGGTTTATCATTACTGACACAACCCTGGACACCAGCTAACTTAGTGGGACTAATAGTGACCTGTGAGCTGTCTGCCAAACAGGTAACACGGATTAATTTATTCTCATTTCGGTTAAGAAGGAGTGCACGTATTTTGCTGCAGGTCGTGAGCTGTGACCACTTTGAACGTATCGCCCTCATGCAGATGATGTGTTCCCATCAGTGTCGGTCAGAGTCATTTAATGTGGGACTGAATGCCAAGTAAATACTTTCTAATTTGCTCAAAAGCAAGATGTGAGCAGGCGTTAGAAGGTATAATTTGGGTAATGTTTTTAAAACTGTTCTGTTTTTATGCAAAAAAATAAAAAATAAAATAAATAACGAGTTTATTTCAGCCAGTTTTTTTATGTTAAATATCAACAACTTCCTCCAGATTCCAGCATTGCTTCGGCTTGAATTGATACAGAGTTTCGGGGGGTTTGGTTTGGTGTGTTGGGCCAGTTGGCAGCATTGTGTTGGTATATTTTACAGATGTTTACCCTCCAAAGCCTCAAAAAGACTGCAGATCTGTACAAAGAAACTGAGCCAATGACTTCAAGGCTTTGATATTAACGGACAGGGTTTTTTCATCTCAATTGCTGAATGGTTTTCTCATATAAAACATTTAATTTCAAGTCTGCATAAAGCCTTTTGTAGGGTGTTATCTCATTTCACAATTGCCTGTCAGCCTTTGTTACTCTGCAAATCTTTGCATTAAAATAGGTGGATGGAATCTTTTTAATAACCAGATTGCATTTTTTTTTTACTTCATCAGGTACTTCCATAATTGCAAAGATCTTCAGTGAGTATTGCTTTGCGCGTAGCCCCTGGGAATAAACGAAATGATCACTTCTGTCCTCTGCATATCTGATCGAAGTCATCTCAGAGCTTTGTTAAACTGCTGTAATATATGTAAATGACCTGGTGAGGACTTTATTTTGGAGAGGAGTCATTGAGAGAGTCCAACTATCTTGTCTGCAGAAGAAAATAATGAAATTCTTTTCAATGTTGAGACCAGTCTAAGGGAGAAATCCAGTACTCTCTTCCTTTAAGAATGATACAACCATCCACAAGTGCTGAGCCTCCACTATTTTCTATAAATTGGGAGGAAAACAGAAAATAGGCTAATAGATTTATTGAAACACGTGCAAACAAATGGAAATCAAGTATATAAAGTAAAAACAAAGTCTGTGCAATTCTAATGAGCTTGAAAGTCAATATTTTCTCTGAACCTGAACCCTCTGACACAAGCTTTCTGTCATTTCTTTAAGGAGTCTTCAGGAATAGTTCTCCAGGCTTCTTGAAGGACATCCCAAAGCTCTTCTTTGGATGTCGGCTGCCTTTTGTTCCGTTCTCTGTCAGATGATCCCACACTGCTTCAATAATGTTGAGGTCCGGGCTCTGGGGAGGATTCATCCCTCCATAAGACCTGTTGCAAACTTATCTTTGGTGTTTTTCAAAGATTCCCCTAAAGAGAATAAAACAACAGTGTCTTTCCGACTGGTTGCTGATAACAATATGCATAAAGATACTATTTAAAATAGATTCTTTGCTAAGTTGTCTGTTATGTGTCGACACAACACTGGTTCATCCCTTTAGTTAGGAACCTTTTTTATGCTTGAATGATTCATAAGTCAGTGTTATCTGACCTAAAAATAATACATTCCCTTGAAAATGTCCAGGTAATGAAAGGAAATGTCCAAAGAAAGCCTGGAGAACTTTAACTAAATTGAAAAATTACTAAAAAAAACTAAACTTAATTAAATGAGGGATGTTCAGAGCCCGCACAGAACTATATATCATGAGATATCCAAAGATAAATGCACTTTAGCAGTAGTTTGTGATGAAGTATCTCTGGTGGCCCATTTTTCTTTACCTACTTTACTTCCACAAACCAAGAATTGAGCTTGCAGTGTAAATTCTCAGTGGAGTTTTGTGAGCAAATAAATAAACAACATTGTTCCATGTGAGCCAACTTGTGTGATCTACAGTCGGCCCTCTGCTCATGGTGCCACTTGCCTTTGGGCTGCATAGCGTTCTGCTCCACCAAAGTTACTGTGGGTGGAGGGAGATATATCCTATCCTATTCCTCTGCCGGAGCTCTTCCTGTAAATGTTGAATGTCAGTCCAAAACAGCGAAGTTGGATAGAAAAAACAGAGAGAGCCACACTATGACTTATCCACAATCACACTGGTGATGTATGCAAGGTGGGAATGTCCTCTAATTTTTGATAACATTGAGGCTGCAGAGTGACATTCAAATGAACTTGTTAAAATGTAATCTGTAAACAGCTGCTGACCACCTTTCTTTATAGATGGTACTAGAGTAATCCATAAAAAATGCAATCAATATCCATGCACACACTTTGCAGGACTGCTTGTCCTCAAATGTTACACAGCATGCAGCACAGATATACTGTACACAGTCCTCTCTTAGCTTCTGGGAATCTCAAGGGCATTCTCAGCTTTATCAGCACATGGTGATTCATCAGGCCAGTTGGTAAATAAGAGATGCTATCAGCTGCCCCTGGTGGCATTGAGGGCCTGTGTCCTGATCAATAACATTCCAATTCTTCACTGATCTCCTCCTCTGATTAGCTGGACTAATCCAATACACACTGTTTGTTGTCCATTACTAAGCCAGGACAAAGCCTCCCCATTACGTTCGGTCTTATCTGTGGTTTAGCGTTTATTACAGATATAAGGTGCACCTATGCAGGGGACCATTGGGAGAACATCCCCAGGCTCTTCTAATTGCTAGTCCAACTGGGCTAGCAGATAGCAAGAAGATTTCACTTAGCCTGGAACCACCACAGACCTTTAAAAGTAGTGACAGTAGCAAGAGGTAACCAACCGATGCACAGAGACGGAGGACGTCAAGGTAAAATGGAGGGTAATTTTTCTTCTCCCTTGAATTGGAATGGCAGAAAGCAAAGTGGAATGGATAATGATGGAGTTAGAGACAAGGAGCAGGTGGACCGGCTGTCAGTAAAGAGCAGCAATGGCACTGATGTGGGAATGCTTATGAAGATGATGAGTCTAATTTAAGTTAATGACTATGAAATATGCATCAATTTTCTCTTTCCAAATGATGTGCAGAGAGCACAAAGGGAAGGGAGGAGGAATTAGCCACATTCAGTGTTTAGCATCAGGAGAGAGATTCACTGTCATTGGATTTTAGTGCTGCCTTTGATACTGTGGGACCTCAGTATACCCATGAACTGCGCTGGCTCTTCAGGCTTCAGTGGCTGAGATCTTACAACTCCAGCTTAAAGGAGTCGGCATGCCGTGTAAAGTATGTTTAGATGGATAGACAGATTCAAATCCCCTGCATGAAAGGTACTACTCCTTCCAGTAGGGGTCCTTAGGCAAGGCCCCCTTATCCTATATGCCTACCTGTAAGTCGCTTTGGATAAAAGCGTCTGCTAAATACATAAACATAAATGTAAACATAGATAGACTCACTCAGGACTGTGGGTCCATTTCTAAAATGGAATCTGAATTCTGGGAACATTTCTAGTCATTAAGACATCTAATGCATCTAATTAAAAAAAAAAATAAAATAGTAAGGGTTTGATCACGGCTTAATCGGATTTGGCAAATGTTTTTCTTGTTTTATTGTGATGGGGACATAACGCAGTGGGAAAAAACAAGCTAACATGACCAAAAGGGTATTTTAGTGCCACCCCACATCAAAAATGTTTAGCTGAACGAGAGTGAAGCCTTAAAAGTGCAAAAAGCAAATGGTCAGCCAAAGCTTATAGACTTATTTTAAGGCTGCCCCCTACAAAAGTTTTAAACATGGCTGTTTCCCTGCCCTCAAACATGCCTTAAATCATTTTTACATTACAATTTTGGCAGAACAGTTATTGAATAAATAGATAGAAAATTAATTGATATTACGTTAAAATCTAATTCAGAACTTTAGTGAACAAAACAGTTGGTGTCAGAATTATATAAATGCCCTAAAACTATTTCTAGAGTATGTTTTCCACATGGAAAGTTAAAAAAAATTAGGTAATTGCACCGGTTGTTGTCTATCAGCTGGATTTGCCACCTTGGAGCCAATTAGTCTTGATGTGTGCTCTCTTTTGACAGCTTTAGTTTAATTAAAATGAACTCTGGTGTGACCGCTCCGTGAGTGCGGGCCATTTGAGGAAGTGTGAACGTTCCCAGCAAACTGGGGAAGTAACCTGGACATTTACAACATCTGCAGCTGGTTATCATCTCAGCAGGATGTTAGCGGGACTTTATCGATGTCCGTAACAAGTTGTTCTAAATGACACCTTTTGGGATGAGTCTTTCACAGAATGTCTTGACTCGTCTGAGTTCCATTAGACATATTGTGTATTCACACATATACATATAAATACCCTCCCTGTAAATATATTTGTTCGTTAGATTTGTATAGAAATATTAACCCTTACTTATCTAACCCACTAATGAATACAATGGCTTCTGTAATCCCGACCCTCTGCGTAGCTCAGCGAGTTACGTGATAAAACTGTGGTGAAGAGGTAGAGGACTTCATCCCTGAGTGTACATGTAAATATTTCTGATGACTTTGATTTGTTTGGTGGGTGTAAAGGTATCTTTTTGTTGGGCTGTCATTTGGTGTGGGACCTCAGTCTTGTTTTAGTGTTTATGTTTATGTATTTAGCCTTGTTAGCATCACTGTAAGGCTAATATAATGTATAATATACATTGTTTATGCATTTAGCAGACGCTTTTATCCAAAGCGACTTACAGGTAGGCAGGTAGGATAAGGGGGTCTTGCCTAAGGACCCCTACTGGAGGTAGTACCTTTCATGCAGGGGATTTGAACCCAGGTCTCCCACATGGAAGGTGGCAATCATACCATCCAGTATCCAGTCCCACCCACTCCCATAGTGCATATTACATAATTTTTGGTGCAATTTTATTTCAATAAAAAGATAGCACAAACCATCCATTTTCATTTTCGATACCTGCTTAATCCAAGTGTGGGGTGGGGGTGGTTGGAGCCTATCCCAGCAGTCACTGGGTGAGAGGTGGGAGGAAGCCGGAGAACCCAGAGAGAACCCAGAGAACCCATGCATACACGGGGAAAACATGCAGCCTCCACACAGAAAGGCCCCAGGTGGGGATTGAACCTGGAACCCTATAATCACCCAATAGCACAAACCCTTGCATGTAATAGTTTGATACTTCTAAAATAAAAGGGTGCATTTAATCTAACGTACAGCATTGCGCTTTGGAAGTCTGTTACAGTTCTATTGAATAATTAAACATCATAGAAGCTGCTCAAACAGGGTCTGACCTTATGCCCACGTGACTCTGATTAGACATGAGTTGAGCGCCAAGGCAGTCCACCTTAATCTGCTCTGATCCAAGCAAAAAAGAAGAAGAAGCAAACACAGACTTACTACATAACTAGACTTGGGACCATGGCTCCAACACCAGAGTAGATGATAAACCAAGAATTATGTGTACGAACGCGTTACCGCGGCTTCAGCTCCTATAAACTCAGCTGTTCAGCTACAAGGTGAAAATTGCATAATTCATTATTGCTGTTATTTCCAGTGGTTCAACAGTCTCACTTAAATTCTGGTAGCAGACATTTCTGTTTCTGTTTTGCCTTTTCATTAACACAGAGCTGCATGCTTTAGCCTGGAGGCAGAGCAAGCTTCTGTCTAACTCCTATCTGTCAAATTCACCGATTAGCCTCCCTCCTGCGGGATCCTCGATGAAGTTTTGAAATACAAAGTTAGCTGGTAAATACCACCAAGTGAACTTTCCACTTACTTTCTCTCCTCACATAGAAAAGTGCACAATTCAAGTTCCAAATTTCATTTTGCCATTATCAACTTCACAACAATTTCACAGCACAGCAATCACATCCTAATGAACCTCCAGGAGTAATTAAAGCTTCTTTCCTGTGGAGGGACCTTCATGAATACAAGAAAGTGCTTTCTTGCAGCCTGTAATCACAGAGCATTCCAGCCGAGGTGTCACATTGGCTGTGTTGTTTGCCAGAAATCCCTTCAGGAGGCCTAAGTCAGGTCCTTTAATCAGCATACTTCCACCTGACAAAAACTAATGGGATGTAATTGGAATGGCATGTCACTGCTTCCCTCACACTTCAAACCAGAAGCTCAACCTGAAACTCATTTCCAAGCATTGATTCTCACATATTTTAAGGTTTTTCAGCTTGTTCAGCCTGGAGGCCTACGTGTAACCGATGAGGGATTGACCTTCGTCATGGTCAAAGCACTGAATCACAGATTTCTTATCACTTTATTTATACAGTACATGACTTAATCATCAAAGCAACACAGGGACACCACAGAGTACAAACCGAGTACATGAAAAGGATTGTAAAAAGGAAGTGCAAATGGAGCTTTAAACCATGATTAAAACCACTGCAATGTCTTTTGGAAATCAGTGTGGTTTAGATCTGATTCTCAAAAGTGTTTAATTTTCACAGCAAAACCTTTAATGTGCAAAATAACGGCACATTGAGAGTAAAGGTCGTGATCATTGTCTGCTTCGCTGATTTAGAATCGTACTAGCGGAGAGAGTCGGTGGATTTATAAAAGAATCAAAGCAGCAGAGGCTAAGATGACTTGAGCTTTCAACAAACACCCATAACACTGAATGGTACATTTGCCATAATGCGACTTGTAAGTATCTAATTAACATCTTGGGCTCTGGGACAACTCCCATGCCGTTCCAACACTATTACTGCAGTCTGCAAATCGGTTCTCTGTTATAATCTGTTAATTACCAAGCACTGGTCAAGCATGGACTGTGCCATGTTACTTCAGAGCAGTGAGAATGGAGCTTTAAATGGTGGTTAAATCTTGTAAAAATGGTTTAAAAGTGGAGGACAAACTTTTACCAACAGCTGACACCAATGCAGCATTGAAACTGGTCTTGAGAAATCTTTGAGATTCAGATGCTGGCTGAAACACTTATTCCAGACCCAGATACTGTGGATCAGAGTATTGGTTGCCTCACCTTCCATTAGCACAAAATACTTTGTACCACAAAGAAGCGATATTGTGTCAGAGATGATCTTTTCACGGGGGAAGCTCAGATTTATGAGGATGCTGAGCACAAGTGATTGCGTGTGAGCCACCCAGGGGATGCATTTTGTGTGTTTATGTTGATAACATTTAAAATGTGTAAAGAGATAGCAGCCATGCCAGATGTGCCTCTCCTTTCTTTGTATAGCCCCTGCCACTGTGTCAAGATGTATAGCTTTAATAAAGCAAGTGGCTGTTCTGTTGTGAGGTAGACAGTAAAATTTACTCAAATCTTGCCAAAAACTAACATGAGAGGTATTTCATCAGTGGGTCATATTTTGCAATCCTGTGTCATTTGTAATTTCATATGAAATCCCCTTTTATACAAGGTTCTCCCCACAAAAAGGTGTTAAAAACCAATGCCAGAGGTTTGATGGATTTCCTTTTGCTTGAAATCTGTTGTTAGGAATCTATCAGCAAAAAGCATCACTCTTGTCTAAATATTATGCTCTGTTGGCCCATTAATCCTCAAAAATGTTCTTCTTTTTGTTGCTGCTGCTGCGGTAATATCACACTACCTCTCACTTGGCTCCTGGATGGAAACCATAATGGTTCCACAAAAAAAGGTAGCTTTATAGTCTGAAAAGTCAAGATATAACACTCTTCAGAGGGTGCTCTGAAAAACAGTCTCACGAGGGAGAGACTACTGGATAAGATTAGATACTTCTGCATAAGAGCACTAAAACATGTGTATACCTCTTATTTTATTTATTTTTTACCTTTGGGTGACATTTAATGTGATAATACATCGTTTTAACACTGCAGATAAGGTAGACAACCGGGATAAAACATGCCAGAGACCCTTTAATTGATGTTTATCTGTCATAGACGCTACATTCTGGAGAGCTACTTTTCAGGTTTCTTTTAAAAAATAGATGTAATTGGACAAATCCCTGTTACCAAGCTGTTCTGATTACCGGTATTTAACAGTTAAACGTATCAGGTTTTGATAAGTTTCCTGCAGTATTTTCATACCACATCAAAATAACTGTCTCTTTATGAGTTTAATGACATGCTCCTCTCTCCGTTCACTAATTACATTTTTTCAGGATCTGTGCTGCAAACCTAGGTGATATATGATATCTACTTAATGAACTCTTGGGGAGACTTTATTAGATTAAATAGTAAGTAATTAATCAAATATGTCACAAAAGGAAAGTTTTAGCACTAATCTTTGATATTGCACAAGCGGACTCTTTATCTAACATGGCAAAGAGCTTAAAATAAGCCCAAACAGTGCTGCACCAAGTTTGACCGAGCTGTGCTTGCTGAAGCTGCTGTGCCTTTGTTGGCTTTTAGGCTTAAACCATCTGAAGCCACACTGATATTCTTCTTGATGGCTGGTCTAAGTAGCTGCGGTTAGACCTGGAGTCGTCTATATGCAGGAAACTGCTGCATCAACACATGATCTGTATTCTAAGAAATATGATAAAACATCCTCATCAAACAAAGAATGAAGGCCTGAGGCCTTCAAACACTTTAGGATTTTGGGCTGTTAAATTACATCTACTAGTTGCATTTGTCGTTGTTTCTTGCTCTAGAATGAAAATCATTATACACCTTATTGAAGGTGAAAGTCTGCATTAATGGAAAAAACAATGTCTGCATTCTAATAATAACTTCTCACCTGAGAGGGAAGAAATAACGGTTGCCTTGGAAGCAAGTGCAGGATTCAGCTACACGGCAGCTAATTGCTACCTTTCCTCATCTGTTGCACTTTTTATGGTCATCAATTAGATGATAAATTACTTCAAATATTCCCCCAGCACAGCTTATTTACTCTTATTTGCTCTGTGACGGTCGGCTAACTTCACACAGAGTTTGATACTGATAGTTTTGTGCAACATGGCAGGATATTTATCAGATTTTGATGACGACTTTGAGTACGATTGACGTCCTTACCGTTTTGAGCCAGAGTATAGAGATGAGGACCTCCTGGAAAGGAGGATGCAGAAACAGAGAGAGGAACTGAGCTGTGCTGCAGCGGCGCACGTCGATGACATCATCCCAGCAGACGAGTGTGTAGAAAGCCTCTATAAGCCCCCCGATAGCCGCCAATAGCAACAACACAGCAGCTATGAGCTAACAGAGCTATAGCACACGTTCATTCATTCATTCTTCTTAAAGTATTGGTGAAATAAAGACAGATAATGCCTTATTTAGAGGTTGTATGGTCTTTGCCCCGTTCACTCCGTTATATGGATATACGCGGATCTCGAGTGATCTAAATAGCGTCCGACTTTCACCAAACTGTTATCAGTGAGTAGATAAGGTCCAGGTTTAAAAAAAAACAAACCTCCCATCTTTTTTAATTTTAATTAATTTGATTAAAAATCCCACACAGTGACCTCTTGATATGTATATATATATACATATTTTTCTTTGTTTCTGAGTAGCCTACAACCTGGGAACCCTGCACTTTCTGTCTTTAAGTCATTAACAACAGCTCATGTATCAGGTCAGTATATATTACATTCTTTTTGTGATTTTGAAACCATGACATGGCAAAATGGTAAAATACCATGAAACTGGAAAGTTATGGAAGGTGTATTTAATGTCTGAATATTTAGAATTAACGCCCAAACGTTTGACTTGTTCTGTATATTTACATTTGGCACAAGCAAATGACTGAAGGACCTTATGCTTGTGAGCTGCACCATCAGTGGATCTATAAAATTACCAAGACTTCCCGTGTTACCCTGACAACGCGCAACCTTGGCTCCGCAGAAGGAGACACTTGAGACAATTTTTGAATCGACCATCTATCACCAAGCAGGTGTAAGATTAAATTCCAGAAAAAAATGACATTCTTACTTTCATCTGACAAAAAAAAAGGAAATTAAAGAGTAAATAACATCCTTGTAACTCTGAGTCTTTAATTGTGTTTCCATTCATGAGCCAAGCTAATCTGAGGCAAGATTTTGAAAAGTTGCAAAAAAGATAAAAAGATTTTTATGAACTAGTTTGAAGCGAATAAAACAAGCTGTGTTGTGTCACCAGAGGGTGATGATAGAGGCTGTGTGGGTGCCAGTGGTTGTCATTCAGTAGAGGAAGTAGTAGAAAAATAACAATAATAATAACTTGCCTTCCAAGGACCCCAAGGTCGCGTTACAAGTGTTGAACAGCTAATTGTTTAAAGGCCACAGTGAAAAGGTGAGTCTTAAGGGCAGATTTAAGAGTTTGGGGTGTGACGGATAACTGGAGGGAGATAATTCCAGAGTGAGGGGGCTCTGTTCCTGAAATGCAGGGGATGGAGAGCAAAAACAAAGCTGCGGTGGACATCCCCTGAAGGGAAACGGACAGAGTTTCTTTCACAGCTGGTGAGTCACATCATTTCAATCTTTGCCAGGTTACAAAGTTGTTTCCAAAACCCTGAACATGCCGTCTTTGAAGCAGTCAAAAAGCATCCCAAGCAACCCTAAAAACGTCTTGCACATTCATGGAGGTTTAACCATTTCCATTCACCTCTTCTTATTCAAATCCTCTAAATGCAGATTGAAAATGGCAACAGAAACTGGGCTACAGAGTCTCTCCTGCAACCCAGAAATGAAGCACAACAAAACTAAATCCATTTCACTCACAGAAAGTAGAAGGTGACCTGTTTGGAGAATACAGCACATTCTGCAGCTTTTCCTACATTACTTCTGTATTTCTTTCTTGACAATAAAAGCAGCCTGGTTCTGGTGCTGGCTGGTTAAAACATCTAATCAGATTGTGCACCTCGAGGCACGACGGCGTGCTTTCTCTAAAGATAAATGAATAAATGAATAAAAAGGCCCAGTCTAAATTTGCTGCACTGTGTATTGATTGAGTTTCCAATTTGTGATTGTTAGGCTTTTATTTCAGAAACCTGTTAATGCACAAAACTGAATCTTACCAGTGTTGAGGTCCTTATACTCCTGGGACAAGTGTTCATTCTGATGCACCCATTCCCCGTTGCATTTGAAGAAAATCTGTAAGGCGGGCGTGGCTCGACAGCGCAGCTTGATGGGGTTGCTCTTGACGATGTAGGCATCCTCTGGCTCCTGGATGAAGTGCGGCAGGGTGCCCTGCACTGAGGGCAACGTATCGGACTGAGCAGCTGTTGCACCTGCAGACAAAACCTGAGTTACTTTACGATACCAAGTGTTTCTTATGGAGGAACAACATTAAAATGAACAAAGGGCAGTCCGGCAGACGCAAAGGCAAAGTTGTTTTCAGTCGTTTACGTGATTTAGTTCATTTTATTTTTACTAACAACGGCAGAGTTTGAGTTCCCTATTCATCAAAAGATGAAATATTGTAGAAAAGCACAGTGTACACAAAGCCCCAACCCCAACAACCCCCTTTTGAGTAAACCTGTTCTCCTCAGAGCAATTTGTAGATGAATGGAGCAAGTGGAGAGGAATTAGGAGGGGGCTGATTACCCAAATTGTGGCTGTGGAGTCTGAATACATCTTATCTCAGCCACAAGGCCTGGATTTTGTTACACACAAACAGCCTTTGTCCTGGCATCAACACACCACCGTCTTAAACGACACTTCACGACAGGTAACCTTTTTTTTTTGCTGTCTGGCAAGCGCTCGGCCCAGTTTTTGACTATTGTTCATCGTGGCAGCTCATCGATCTGAGCACAGTGTTGAAAAGGCGGATCGTAGAGATTGCTCGAGCGTGACTTTGAATATTTATTTCACTAAATCTTTGCCTTACACAGTGTCCTGAGCTTGCTTCCTCTAAAGCACAGCGAGCACTGCGGGGTGGGACAATGAGGAACAGGATGTTTGTGCTCCTGCCATCCCTGGGATCCTTCTGAGAATTACACCTCAATCCCATCAAGGCAGCTCCAGCTAAGCTATTCAGTGCTGTAAAAGCCCATGAAAGCTATTATGTCCTCCCCCCCCATCAAATCCAATTCTGTCCCTGAAATCGAATCTGCCCTCTCCCCACCTCTCTCAATCAATGTTGTCCTTGTTAAATGGGTAAATGAATGGATGCAGGTGTAGAGAGGACCCACACATAGAACAAGCAGGCAGGGTTGACAGGTAGATGCTTATTATATTCTTTCACTAATTTATTCCACTGTTTTGTTCATATTCAACATTTTGTGATCAAATGATGAAAAAAAAGCACTGACACTTACTTGGCTGCCTCTGTATAGATGTTTTCCAGTAAAATCTCACATTCGGTAGCATGTTAAGCTAGCATCAAATCAGAAATTGTATCCGACTTGTTAGTTAGTTCCCAGCTGCGCATTGCTTTCATAAAAAATTAAAAGATGGTGTATGTTTGTGCTCCTCTAGGTGTTTTATTCATTTTTCATGTCTCATAGTTGGTCTTTTAGGATTAGACTGGTTGTATTTCTGGTTGAGAATTGAGAAAATAGTGACAAAATAGATAATTTTCTGATGCAAAAGGTAAAAAAAAGTGTAAAAACTGGCATTCTGAGTGAGAAAAAAAGACATCCCTGATTGATCCCGACCTATCACAATTAATACTTAACCCTGTAATTGCAGATATTTCAGATACTAGTCATAATTTTCTTCTTTCTCAGGGTGACTAACTCAGCAAAACACACTGTTTTCTATCATTTAATAGAGCAGACTGACGTGAGTTAAGCCCGTTTAGTGATTTTTTCCTGAGAAAGCCTTAAAGGCAAAGAGACATTTTATTTGTTTTTGTATTAATTTCCAATAAATGGTTGTTTCTCCTCATTAGGATTAGTTGAACCGTTAAACTATCAGTCGGCTCACAGCGCATTGTAATGATAGGGAACAGGACTTGTGTGTTATTCATAATCTGTTTCATGAGACCAGGCTGAGCAATCCGCTGGTTCTGGCTCATTAGGTGGAACGAAATATCCTGGTATGACTGTAATGGCAAACATGTTCTCTCAACCCCCCAGCTGGTCGAGGCAGATGGCCGCTCTTCCTGAGCCTGGTTCTGCTGGAGGTTTCTTCCTGTTTAAAGGGAGTTTTTCGTTCCACAGTCGCCTGGGGATTGAATCGAAGGGAAGTTTCGATCCAATCTGTTGGTTTTTCTTTAGCTGGACAACTTTTTTCTTAAGTGGCGTATCATTTTGGATTATAATTATTTCTAATTGCTTGAATTATAATTGTATTACAATAAATTGGATTATAATTGGCTTGAATTGGACTGCAACTTTGAAGCACCTCAACATGACATTTGTAGTGATTTGGGAATGTATAAATAAAACTGAACTGAATTAAAAACAGCAATTTTCATGCAGTTGAATGTAATTGTTGAATGGCAGGTGAGTCCAGTCTCATTATGATGTTTAAAAGCAACATTTTTACCGTGCAGATACTGTAAGGATGAAGATAGGTATATAGTT
The DNA here is from genome assembly GCF_036924035.1 of Leuresthes tenuis. NCBI lineage: Eukaryota > Metazoa > Chordata > Actinopteri > Atheriniformes > Atherinopsidae > Leuresthes > Leuresthes tenuis. The sequence goes on from NW_027325360.1 coordinate 2,988,997, forward strand.
TGGGTGGTTTCATTAGACGCTGGCTGTGTTCGATTAGTGAAAGTTGAGATTTCAAATCATTATCTCCTCCTGAAACTAAGAAAAACCTTTAACCTCATCTGAAAGAGTTTCATTCAGGTGATAAACAGATTATCTCTTATTGCTTTATGAAGATGAATGACAGGGACTGTGTACAGGATGGAGCCATTTTACAGTTATCTGTATGTGTTCGGAGGAATTCTACCCATCAGTGCACACGCCTGACGTAAATTTGACTTCAGTGATGGATCTTTAATTCCTTTCCAAACCTGCATATGTCCATGTTGAATGTAATACATCTAAATTTATTTGTATGAACAGCTCATCTCAACAGAGAGAAGGATACACACAAAGAAGTAAATCTAAGAAACTCTTGGACTCAGTGTTTCTTTGTCCATATATACGACCACATGTGAAGGGAAGCTATCACACAGGCCACCTCATGCTGTTTTCCTTCTCTTTGAGGTACAAATCATACATCCTTTGCATCAAATGAAACATGTCTTCCCTTCTTTTTCCTTTCTTTTTCACATGCTGCAACTTTAATCATCATTTCCATCTTCAGGCAAAGTGTTGGATTGTCAAAGACTGTAAGTGCTTTGTGTGACACCGTGTGACCTGCACCTGTATCTGTGGAAGAGCTATTTTCTCAGGAACACTGCTGGTCCCCGTCTGCACACCATAGTGTGGTTCTAGCAGATTTTGGAGGTGTTTTCCTCACGAGTTTCTCTTGCTGAGCACACATTATTGCTCATCAAGTTTTCACTGCAGATATTTACATCAGATAGTTTCACCGACTTCAACACCATAAGCAGTATTTAAATGTTGCTATATAAGTAAATGAATGTGGTGTGTACACGTTTGGTGGATAAATAATGGCTGCTATTAACTCTAATGCAATTCAGAAAAACGAATGGGCATTAAATTGACTTTTAAACAACCCTGTGAACAGGAAGGCCAATCTCTTATGAAGCCGATTATACCAGCAGCTAAAAAATAGTACTTCCTCTTCAGTGTTATAATTTAAAGGCTGTCATGCAACTTAACAGGAATACTGTTACTAAATGGGTAATAGCTGCAACATAAAATGTTAAAGGTTTAAAACAAGTCATAGCATGTCTATGTTTTGCATTATTATTACATGTTCAAAAATGCTTATTAGGAGGTAGGTATAGAATAGAAAAATACTTTATTCATCCCCCAGTGGGGGAAATTCAGATTAGTCGAGTAGGTCAAAAAATTATTAATATTTACAATGATTGCATACTAGACAACAACAACTATAATTTTAATAATAATAATCAATGATGAAATAAATAAATTTGAGAAGAACATGTCAGAAAAGCTATGGCTGTGGGGACAAAGGACCTCCTGAACCTCTCAGTCCTGCAGCTGCAGTAAGATGAGCCTCTCATCCCTGACCTGCCGGGATGCTGTGGAGAGGATGTCTATTATTATCCAAAACAGAATATAATTAGGAGGCAACAGAACCCAGTTCAAGTCTCATTTGACCCGGTATTGTCTAAGAACTTTTCATTGTTTGATTTCACTGTGTGTGGCAGGTGGTTTGCCTTCAGAATAAAAAGTATTACACAATTTAAGCTTAAAATAATATCAAGTTACGTATTTGCAGGTTTACAACATGCTGTCTGAACACTTTTATATAGGACAAGAGTCAATGAAAAATGTCACAATTTCACAGTGAAACTTCTGTCCTGAACATGGAGAGAAAAGTTCACGTTACGCCTTCAAACCAACGGAGCAAATCAAATTAATTCCTCTGCTCACAGTGTGATTATTTGTGGCTCAACAAGTTAGTTAAATGTATTTTTCCTGCAGTTGAAGAGCATGTCATGAATCTGATGAGGACTTTTGTTGAAGATGTCGGTGAATGTGTCGGTGACTCATCTATTTCACTTCCTTCTCATGACAGCAGGTAGCATGATCCCAAAGAAACGTACCTCTGCTCCTCTTTGCTGTAGCAGAGAATCAGATTTTTCAACCCTAGCTTGTGTTTGATGTACAGGAAAACGTGTGTTAAACCATGAATGGCTCAATCATCTGATTTCAGTGAGTTTATGAGTCATAAAATATCTCACGTCTCCCCATCCCTGGAGTTTTCTCCTGTTTTCCAACCCCTTGCTGGTCCCTGCTTTGTTTTCTGGGTCTGTGTATCTGTCTGTTTGTGGCTTGTCTTTACTCCCCTTCACTTTTGTGCCTAACCATTCATCAACAGCAGTATTTCCAGCCAAGCTCTGCACTCCACTCTGCCACAGTGGTTTTCAAGTCATGTGCCCTCCTGCCTGTTCCACTCTGTTCCACATCCTGATCTCATTCCTGCTCAGCCATCCTTGCTGTCCAGCCTTCATCCGTCAATCAACTCTTCCTCCCTCCTCTCAGGAACTCTCACTCCACAGCTCTCCATTACAGCCCTTCTCTGCTTTCTTTGTGCTTAGATGCTGCTAATCTGTGGTTGAGTCTGCTTTCGGGTCCATGTTTTAGCCATCTACCAGCGTTGATCCGACTTATTTATCTTTATGCAACCAGATTTTCCGACAAAATGACAGATTTAGTCCCTCGCAGGGACAGGTGTATTTGAATGAAACAGTGAATGAATTAAGTCATAAATTCAAAACATCAAATGGCTCATTCGATTTGGCACATAGTCTGCGTTTGAGGTTAACCACTCTATGAAAAACTGCTGGTGGCGAATGATCCGTTGCATGCTCTGAATTCAAACTCTGCTCTCCAGTTATTGACCTTTGTGTTGCCTTTGAGGACGATGATAAACTTGTAGAAAGACCAATGCACTTCTTTGGCATCTTAGGTCAGGTGTTGCTTACTACAAGGACAGGCTTCTTGTAGTAAGGTGACAAAAGCCCAGGTGTGGCTAAAGTGATGCTCAACAGCCTTAAAAGAGCTTTAGATGTTAGCTTCAGCTGCTCACATTCTCTGGTTAGACTACATGTGTTGCTATCAGTGTCATTATCAACCTGACCTTGTGGAGCCATTCACATCCACAGATTCCCTGAGCTCTGAAGTGATTGGTCATTTAAAAGTCCTGAGGGTCAAACTAAGGGAAAAATAATAATATATTTTCATAACATGATGTTCTAACAAACATTAGGCTGATAAGTTCCACTGAAGCTTTTAAAATAAAGCTGAATTGTCTTTTTTTACTGTGTCTTAGAGTCTTTCTTGTGCCTTGTTAAAATCATTATCTGAGGGGATTTATTTTTTAGACCATATCTTTTATTAATTATATTTTTACTTTGTTACCGTATTTGTTTTTCTTGTAAAGCTCTTTGATGAAAAGTGCCCAATGAATAAATTATTTAGAGCAATAGCTCAAGTTCTGCAGTCACTTATGACAACGTCAAGCTTTATGTGAAAACAATATTTATCAAAAATAGGCCGAGCAGTCTGATCAAATGTATTATTCTCCAGGAATTTTCTGTAGCCTGTTAATCACCGACAGTGAAGGTCAGACACAGTGCTGACGTGGTTTTAGCTTTTATTGCTTTTTAAATTTACATTTAAAGGATTGCAAATCAAAGAGAAACATGGCTTGACCATTATTTAAAGCAGTAACACATGTAATAGTCAGGGCTCGTCATCCTCCTTCACCGAGCATCCCTCCTCTAATCAGCTAATTTAATTTAATTAAAAATAGTCTGACGCGGCCACATTCTCCTTTCACTTTTTTCACATTGCGCAAAAACTAACGATGAGCCGTGTGCTTTTCTTTGAGTGTTTAAACATTCAGCACATTCAAAAGTAGCAGATAATTGGAACAAGGTGACAATTCACGCTCCATAAATCTGCGGCCGTGGAGCTGGCTGCTCCACCTGTGATGGATGCTCATAAATATCAACCTTAATGAAGGAGATGACTGCAGCTCCTATAAGTCACTTATGCCCTCATTACTCAGGTTAATTTTAACACTGCCTTTAAAATGCTCCCTCACCTTATTTGCTGCCAGTCACAGCTTTCCACCTGAGTTAGTAGGAGATTCAGTTCAGCTGATAAATGCCCTGGGTATCAGTCTGCATATAGGACATGGCACCAGGGCTGTTGGCTCTGGCTGCCTGACAATGCCTCAGAGCCAGGGGGCCGTGTTAAACAAAAACAGATCCAAATCAGTAATCTCTCAGAGACATGCCAGGTCAGTAGGCATTACATGGCCTGTTTGATATGCAAGGAAGGCTTCAAACACTTTTTGGTGTTGGGGTTCACAGTCGAAAAAGCTGAAAAAGAGGCGCTTTCATTTTTTTAGAGTATCGATGGCTAAGCTACTTTTGATGAAACCAGTTGCGACTGGGGCCCCTGAGGCTGCACCGCTCATCTCATGACACAGTAAGACCGTGTTTGACACATTATTGACAGTTTTAGCATGGAAGTTCTTAGGTCACAGGGTGCATTACAGCGAGAACATGCTCAGCCTCTCTTAACCTCAGAGTCATTGTGCTGAGAAGGGCTGGGAGTCTTTGGGAATCTCCAAATGTGATTCATTTTGATTGTGATTGTTGGTGTCATGTTTCGTTTCAGAATCAATTCTTGATTCAATAAACAGCAAGTAGGCACTGGTTTTAGTCTCGTACTCCTGTTCATTGTGCATAAAATGATGTACTCGTGCCCTTAATCCACTATATCGTACTATCGAAAGACATCTTTAACAAATCAAATTTCAGGTAATCTAATAGAGGAATTGGTATGAGGTCAGAGAAGATAATTACAACAGGGAATACAAATCTTTATGGAGCATCAAAAGAGCATGGCCTGAATTGACAGTATGAAGATATTAAGCATAACATGCAGAACGATGTCGGCCTCACAGGTAAATGCTCCCCCATAGACATCACATCCACCATTCCAACCCCATGTTACATAAAAAACACGAGTGATTTAAAACTGCTGCCTTACAATTAGAAAAAGCAGAAACAAACGAAGCAACATTAAGTGAGCTATTATACATCATTTTTATGCATGTCTTTAACTCTATACTTTATACTTCAGTGACTTTTAGATGGTATATTTGTATAATTTGGCAGGGTTTGGCCTAAAGTGATGAAATATGCACATATTAATACAAAGCATGCATAATTGTCCGACTAATGGCCCTAAAAAGTCAGAAATCGTAAAATGCTTCTCAGAAGGAGGCATTTTCAGCAACATTTTGGAACAGCTCGATCACAAAATACACAGAGGAAAAAAAGTGCAAATGAACTACAAAAGGAAATGAAAAGCTTACAGAGGCTTACAAAACTTTTCAGAGCTGCAGAATGCAGGATCGTCCCGGAGCAAAAGAAGTCAGACGTGCAGGGATGATACCGGATCTGCTGAATCTGAGGTTGAAATGAGTGCAGCGTATGTGTGTGCATGGACTCCAAAATCTTAATGAATCTTTTGACAAAGGTGACATCCCTCTGGTCTGCTCACCAGTCAAATCATTCTGAGAACATCAGCAGTGTGCAAAGCTGCTAATAATAAAAACCCTCTTGTGCATTTCTATGAATTTTTATATTGGTGTTGTTGCCACGAAAAAGAGAAAATAATAACAGAGCAGAAAATGTTTTGCAATATTACCAAATACGAAGGCTATGGACCCTTTTGAAACTATCTTGCATGGTTTTCCAGAGTCACATAAACCACTTTATCACCATTTAGGAAACCTGAACATATCCCAAAAGATTCAAATGTCTTCTGCACATGTCCAGTGTTTGTTTTGAATGAAGTCTGTTAGTTTTATTCTTCATGCAACACTTGTTTTTACATGTAGCTCCGACCTTTAACATCTGTGGAACATCTGTGCAACATCTGTGGAAATGAGAGCATAAAGAAACTTTGGAAACTAATATTGAATTAAGATTTTTGCTGTCAGAGCCTGGATGAAAAATAAAAAAGACTGCAGGCTTATTAAAGGGGGGGGGGATTTCTACACAGGCACTCTACTGGGACCACTTCATCGACACGCCCCCCTGCAGCACAGTTTATTCACTCCGTGCTCTGTGACAGTCGGCTAACTTCACACAGAGTTTGCTGCTGATAGTTTTGTGCAAAATGGCAGGATATTTATCAGATTTTGAAGATGTGAACGACGACTTTGAGTAAGATGGACGTTCTTATCGGAGTGAATGAGCTGTGCTGCGGCGGCGCACGTTGATGACATCATCCCAGTAGATGAGTGTGTAGAAAGCCCTCTATAAGCCCCCCGATAGCAACAATAACAACAACACAGCAGCTATGAGCTAACAGAGCTATAGCACACGTTCATTCATTCATTCTTCTTAAAGTATTGGTGAAATAAAGACAGATAATGCCTTATTTAGAGGCTGCATCCTCTAAGCCCCGTTCACTCCGTTATATGGATCTCCAGTTATCTAAATATCTTCTGAAGGACGCCGACTTTCACCAAACTGTTCTCGGTGAGTAGATGAACGTATTTCATGCCAGAAATAAGGTTTAAAGGTTTAAAAATACCGGAGTTCCCCTTTAACGTTCATTAGTTAATATTACAGCAAGGCTTTGGTACTATTAGCTGGATTTCTTTATCTCACCAGTGAGACCTGGAGACCTGTCTGAAATCTGCATTTATGTAACAGTGTTATAATGTAAAGGATGTCAATATTTTACAATTTGTCATAACGCCCTGTTTTTCCATCCTACTTTCCAACCATTTGTCACTTAGTTGTCTGTTACTCATTCGTGACGAGTTACTGATGGTGCTGATCAGCTCAGTAAAGCCAGTAGACAAAGACGGTGATGTGGAGGTATGCGGTGCTGCTGAATACATTTTCTGGTGCTTTGGAACCTAACATCTGTAAATCAGTGAGGAAAAAAAGTGCGTCGTGAGTGCTGTGAATGACAGAGGGAGGCGGGTTAAGAAAGTTGTGATTATGCATGCCTTTAAGTTTAAGAAAAGTGTTAATTAATGCTATGTATCATTAAAGTGGAGTTTCCCTTGATGACGGAGCATATGTGTCAGAGCTGAGCCCCGAACACAACTCACCGCTGGAGACCATAGAAAAGGAGGCTAACAGAAGATTTACAAGCTGAAGATCTGGCCTGCGATTTACCTAAAGAGAGAATTTGAATGGCTTTTGTGGACAGATGAAGTAAGAGTTACTCTTCATAGTGCATGTGGACGGACCTGTGGTTCATCACTTATGGACACAGGAGACCACTTTATGTCAGAACCCAGCAGGGTGAGGCAGTGGAATTAGTCCGGGCTGATACCAGTGATAATGAGTTATGTGCGAAAATATCAGGCACACTTCTACTGCAAAGCCATGCTATTTAGCTAAAAAGTGCTGGTAAAGACGTCTGGATGGGAGCATGTCTCACTCTAAAAGTTGTATAAACCTTTTAGTATCAATGGAGCGGGCTTTTCCAGATGTTACATTCTCACTAAAGCACCCCCATACCATCAGAGAGGCAGGCTGATCGTCTTCCTACAACGGGCCGGGAGGAAGAGCTGTTCTGCTGGGTCGGGGTCTGTGGTGGCTGGGGGGCTGTTGGCCCCCGGATGTGCCTCCTGCGCCACACCCCAGCGGAGTTGAGGGAGGGGGAACAGGAGTGGATGCATGTGCTGTTTGAGTGTGATCTGATTCTTGTGGTGACTGGGCCTGGGTCTGGGACAGCTGGCCTGCTTGTGCTGTTCCTGATGGGGGGGGGGGGGCGCTCACATCTTGAGTCAGGGGCACTGGGGCAGGCCTGACCCACTGTGGCTGTCTGGGGCGCTTGGCCCTCCTGGGTATTGGGTTTGGCCTCTGCCGGGGAGTTTGGGGGCGCTCGGGCTCCTGGGGCCCGGGTCCGGTGCACGGCCCGTGTCTGGGTGGTTGGGGCCTGGCGGGGTCGGTGGGCTGTTGCCCCTGGTTCCCGGGGGGCTCTGCCCTATGCTTTTGGGGGCTCTGTCCCATGCTTATGGGGGCTCTGTCCCATGCTTATGGGGGCTCTGTCCCATGCTTATGGGGGCTCTGTCCGGGGGCTTCCTCTGCAGTCTTCTGGGTGGATGCCTGGCTGTCCCTGCGGTGGGCTTCCTGGGTTCTGTGCTCCGTGGGGGCTGCTGGTGGCCTGGGTCTTGTGGCCCTCTCTGCCTGCTTCTGATTGCTGGGGGGGGGCTGCAGATTGTGGGTCTGTACACTTCTACACTCATAACTAAGCAGGGTTATCGTGTGGGACAGGACAAGGGAAAAAAAAGATAAAAAGAACTGAGCACTGATAACAAGTCACATGGAGTCTCTCCTCTTTAGTCTGGAGGATGCAGCGTCCAGCAGAATTTAATTAAATTTATTTCTAAATGAGCTTTGGTCCAAAGAAGACAGCAGGATCACTGAATCATGTTCACATACGGCTTCTTCTTTGTGATCACAGACAGTGATTTCCATGACAGAATCAGTCAGAATCATGCTTTTAATGCAGCGCTACCCTTTTTCTGGCCGTGTCCCCTGAACACAGAGATATCTCTGGATTATCTGAATCTTTTGTTAATATCTTCTAATGTATCTAATATAATATTCAGTATTGTAATTTGAAGATGCAGTTCTTGGCAGATTGCTGAACCTCTGAAGGTAACATGTCCCACTTTCAACATTTGATTTCTGTTTCTTGAGAATAAAACACATTGGTTAATGGGTTAAGCAAGTCGTTGCATTTTGTATCTATTTACGCTTCGTCAAACGTTTTAGAATCAGGGTAGAAAAAACATTTTTATAATTTAATTGTTCAAGTATCCCAAACATTGTGCACTCTTATATTTTCCGATAAGAATAACTGAATTCTCTTGTCTCTGTTAAACATTAAGCTGTGAGGTTTAATGAACCCTGAGGAATATGGTTTAGATTAAGTTAATCTGCCTCGTAATGAATGTGCAGCTTATTTTTCTCATTATCAACCCGGTGCTCCGGTTCTTTATGTGTACTTCCAGTGTTTTTAGCACAGTATCTGTCTGCCTTTTGTTTTTACTTTGCTTTGCATGTTCTCAAATGCATGTTTATCATCCTCAAAGTTTTCTTATACTTTATTGTGCTTTTGGAATCTAACGGGGACAGAATCAGTTACAATGTGACACCTAACTGTCACAGATGTTCATCAGCAGGACTTTCAGACATTTTAAAAACATGTTGTAGCCTTAATTTGGGAGCTTGTGGCTGCAATCTGCCCGGAAACAGCGGCTGAACGTCTTCTGTACAGTAGAAGTTAGTCTGCACTGTGCTGCTGCTGGAGTTACCTCCACAGTAGTGGTGAGCGGCTTTTCTTCTGCACAATCACTAGAGTATAAACTCATTGTTATCCACAGGCTTTTGCAATTAACTTTGTGAAATGAACATTTTGTGAAGTGCTGCAGTGTGAATAAGGCAGTTGGTTTGTTTGCAAGCACTAAAGTCTGGTGATCCAGTGTGTGATGGTATGAAGCTTGAACTTCACACTCAACATTGAGCTGAAAACTTGATTATTAAATGATTAAATTCATTGAACGTTGAAGGATCGGCACTGTGGCTTCCACTGCAGGTGAATTAAAACGATAATAAGCGCGAGCAAGATGACCTTCATATCAGTATAGTTAATAAGAAATGATTAATTTGGGTGATTTATGTGGGAAAACAAACAAAAAGCAACACCTGGACTCTAACCTGGATCTTATGGCAGTTTTTCATGACTGATAAATGTTGTTGGTTGGTGGATGTGAGCCATCTTATCTTCTGATGGGAGGCTGCAGACACCTGTTTGAGAGCCGCTGTGTTACGCTAAGTCCTACCTGCTAAAGCTGTGCTGGGATTGTTCATTGAGACAACCCTCATTTCTTTATGCATCATGAATAAATGGGACCAAACTATGTCTTTGTGACGCAGATGCTGATAGAATCAAATACATTTGCCTATGTTACACTTTATCCACTGCAATGGTTTCCCTTTTAATGCTTGAATGATAAAAGAAAATGAGTGAAAAGTCTCTACAGAAAACTTTTGACCCTCAGAAAGCCTGGAAAACTATTGTTTAAGAGATTCCAGGAAGTCTTGCTGCTTGGAAGCAGAACATGAAGCGATGAAGGTTGGCACAGCACAGCACTGTATATTGTTTGCTATGTAGAGGACTCACTGGGAGATATGGGTTGCTGCTGAGGTACTTTGAATCAGGTCGCACTTCATAACTTATTCACAGTTACACATCACACAAGTCCCGAAAGGATAAGTCTGGTGAAAAGTTAGCTTGGGTCAGCTGCAGCCATGTAAAGGTTCAAAGGTCACCGCTGTGTCAAACCTGGGGAACAGGCCACTTATCTTTGCTCTGACGGGGGTCACGGTAGGAGAAGATCTCTGTGTGATCCTGCAAAGATCATCAGAAGTCCCCATTTACATAAAACTTCACGGTTACCAGCCAGTAGATCCTCTCAGTCTATATGTTGACCCTCTGAACAAGACGGTAAGCAAGAAGTTTGTTGTCTTTCTCAACAAAACAACAATTACAACGTGTGTTTTTTTTCAAAAACGGATGATGAAATTGTGTTCCAACTGTCTAAGATTTGCCGGCTCCCTTATATAACATCTGATGAGCTTCGCAAACAGCTCCACGCGCTGCTGAGGCTACATTTAAATGTGTTCAGTGGTGTGGAAACGAGGGCTGGCTGAGAGCTCAGCTGAGTGTAACTCTCAGGCCCTTTCTATTTAAAAGGTAAATTGTGTCAGCGGTGTTTCTTGAAACCCATTCTTGCCACTAAATTGAAAGGTGGTTTGAGCATCAGTTCACTGTAAAGCCTGTTAAAATTGAAACAGGAAAAGAAGAATTGCTGAAAGATCAAGCTGACAGCACTTTTGCTTCTCCAACAGATCCTCCTGACTGAGCTGAACATTACTATTTCACACAGCAGCTCCAGAGCCAAAGTCCCTTAAAACCACACGCTTCCTCTCACATCCACAGAGCGCTGAAGACTTCTCACGGATTCCTTTTTTGTTCTTTATTTTTAGCAGCTCAGATCGGCAGAGGCCAAGGATGAGGAGTGTCAGCAGTGTGGGTATAAGCTTTACGCGGTGAGTAACCCTCTCTGCTTTTTCCCGAAGAGTCCTTGTCATTTCAAAGCCAGGGAGTCAGCAGATGTCAGACCAATCCTTGACACTCATGGAAAAAAAAGGGTGGCTGAAGACAAATGCAGTTAAAGGACTGGTAAACAGGACTGAGAGACCGCTGAGTGAACTCCCGAACATAGGTGCTGGAGACATGAAAGGACAGAGACTCCCCTCACACACACTCCCATTAGTGGGATGAATCTGACATTCTGACATTCACTCTGATGCCAACCTCAACATGAACTCTAGGACAAACCTGATTTGAATCACAAACTAGCTGCACTTTTGAATCTGTACATATTGCTTCACTTCTTTTTGCATTCTCACACATGAACAGAGATGTTCACACCGAGTGGAAGTGATTCGTTCCAGCACACGTTTAACATCAATAAACAGAGGTCTATTAGAAAAGAATTTGGTCTTACCTGTTGGATTTTAGTCAAACTGACTGAATTGTTTCTTTATAAAGCAGCTGAGAACATGACGACTCTCAGGGTTAGGGTTAGTACGCACAAATGTGAGTATTTTTTCTTTTAAATCCTTTTTTACTGGGCTGAAGGGTGATCTCATTACAGTTTCCTGTCCTTCACCACACAGGTGAAGCAGCTCAGTCAGTCCTGGCCATTCTTTAAACCGCTCTGGTCTTAGATCAACTCGAGGAAGTGGGTCTGGGTTAAAATCAGTGACGGTGGGGTCGGGTTCTGTGTGATTGGATTGTTTTATGTGGCATTCTGACGTCTCTGTCCCTTAATATAACTGAACATTTGTCCTGTTTGCCAGCTTGGTGCTCAGATTGTGGAATGGTGATGCACGATCTGATCAGTCCACTTGTAAATGATTTCATCTTGGAAAGCGTTTGAGGGGACCAAAACACCACTTTTTGCCTCTGCACGGCCTATAATTAGCAGACAAATAGCTTAGTGACCAAATTTACACCATTCTTCTTCTTCTTCTTCTACTTCTGTATGTGGTGCTGCTTGTTGGCCCTCTCTGATATCTGATGTCACATAAATGGCCAAAACAAAAACACAGTAATTAGTGATCGTGTGAGAATTTCTCTCATCAATATTCATTATCTGAGTGTTATTTTGGAGGAAAAAAAACGTATATCGGAGCGTCTGCACACGCCCGGCTCACAGTGGAATAACCAGCCTCCTTAATCTGATTTCAGCCAACTCATATTCAAATCATGCTGCATTCACTGTACCTCAGAAAGAAGAAAGGAAGCAGAAACTCTCGCTCATCCTCATCTGATTTTCTCTTTGCTAATATTAGCACATTTCCATCAACAGTTGTGCAGTTCAGTCGAAATAAAAGTATCACCCATGGCAGCATTTATGGCTGGTGATCACACAGGAGAGTCTTCATATACTCACGAGAGAAAGGGAGGAGATGAGGGAGTATCGGGCTTCTCCATTACTGTGTTAGCCGCCACTGCTGTAGCCCAACTGGATAAAAGCTCCCAACAAGGTCTTGATATAGGATATATTTCTCTGTCATTTCTTTCATGTCACATGCATGCCAAAAAATAGAGCCAAAAAGATCCAATGTGGATTAAAAAAGTTGCATAAATGAATTAAAAGTGACAAAACAGCAATAATTCAATAAAAGTGACAAAACAAAACGAAACAATCAACTGCTGCCATACAGAAGCAAATAAAGGACATATTTAAATGTGTATTTCTGCTATAATATGCAGATTTTCTCTTATTTGGGCCTTTACATAACTTACTCGGGTAAATATTGGATTTTTTTCCCAGTATTTACAGATAAGAGTTTTCTGGAAAAACCCACAGAAATAACATTAGATTGCTGATGTAGATCTGTAATATCCAAATAAATCTTTGAAAATCTATTTATCCCAGTTACGAAAGGGGCGGCGTGGAGAAAAAGAGCAGTTTTACTATTTGAATCACGCCATTGTCTTGGTGGAAGGCTTGTTTGCATTGTTAGCAGTCAGTATGGATACCGATGGTGGTACCAGTGCGCCGCAGGCTCCATCAGTATTATATTTGGTTCTCATACACATTCTTTCAAACAAGCGCCAGGTTTTCAGGAGTGCAACTTTTGTCAAAAAAACCCAAAACTTTGGTCTATCACTGGCATATTAGGCACCATGGTCAGGGCTTGCTTATGCTAATTAGCCATATTGAGCTGTAATCATGCTACTCCAGTGAAAGCTGTTTGTTGTTATCATTGTTGTTGTTATTAACAGTTATTATCATATTATTATCATTGTTCAATGATCTTTCTGGGAATGATAACCGGACTCTGGGACGGTCGGGTCGGTGTGACAGAAGAACACATTCATCTCCACTGAGAAATGCTTTTCTGCTAATATCTAAGCACATTCACACCTAAAATCTGCCAACGGGACACTTGCTGTTGACACAGACAGCTCTCTGTGGACACAGATGCATAGCTTGGAGCCAGGCAAGATGGATCCTCTCATGGTACACTTCTACCTGTGGTTAAAATAAATCCCACCAGGACGTACGAGGTCATATTTTTTTTTTGTACAGCAATGAAAAACTGCTGCTTTACCAAAATACATGAGAAGAAAATAACTCTTCAAGTAGAAAAATATTTTTCCATGTCCTAGGTGTCAAACAGGGGGTTTAGAACCGTTGCGGGTGATGACTCAATGCATGCAGGCTCACAGGAGACAAGCCGGCTTCACTGTATACAGATGCACGGTTTGCGGCATGACATTGCCAAGCAATTTTCCCTCCCCAGCATCCCACCTGCACGCTTCTCAGCAAAGCCTCTTACATGGCCTGTAATCAATTTTAAAAGGTTGAATGGTATGAAAAGCAATTACACGGCACATGTGTCCACTGTCAGGCAGCTGGTGAGGCTGCAGTTTGAGAGGTGGGCTCCCCAGTGATTACAGTGCATAGATCTGGAGCTGTGTCAGTTATAGGTTGTTTCTGTTAGATCCTCCTGTTACACCAGGGGCCCGAGCAGCCTTACAGGCCTGATTGACTGAGACAGCCTCTGACAGTTATTGACAGACTGCTGCACTTCCCAGAAAGGGCAACAGAGAGAGAGGAAGATAGCCTGGGAAGCAAATCCACATGTTAGGTCTGCTCACAGATCCTGTTCCGGCTTTGGCTCCAAGGTGAATGTTTTCTTTTATATTATCTGACGGTTGTTCTTATAGACTGATGGGTCATATCGGCTCTTTATTAAATAACAAATGTCTGCCACTCGTGATATTCCCCAGGACTGCTTCTCTTCAAAGTCACTGCCTTTTCTTTACTCAAGTCATCACTTTTTTGAATTACCACATAAATTTCCTCTGTGTTATCTGATGGTGCATCGAATGATTTCAGTTGAAACTTAAAAAAAACAAACATTTTCTTTGGAAAGATACTTTACTATAAATGTAAAGCATCCAATATTAGCAATGTCAACTGGGAATAAATTCATGCTTAAAGCAAACAACTTTACTCCATAATTAGATTATTCTGGAAATATTCTGCTGCCAAACACAAGGTAAAAAAGAAAGTGAGCAAAAACTGACCAAATACGGGTTTATTTGGCAGAAATAAAATCAAATTTGCATAAATTCAGAGATCTGCGTGCAAATATTCTACATATTTTGAGGCAGGTCTAAAATTACATTTGCATGCTGCCGTGGGATTGAGAGCATAAGGTGGGCAAAAGTCGAGCTCTCTTCGAATACTGAAACATGTCGAATGAGCCAACTACGATGCAATAGCCTCGGACTAGCTAACAGCTAGCCAACTTGTCTACTTGCATTAAAGAAATGTGTTTAATGTTGATGCCACAAACAGTTTCCTTAAACTGAAGATGAATGGCAACAGGTCAGGTTTATGTTTAGCTGATCTATGAGTGAAGTTACCATAAACGAGCACTTTTATTGCATAACAATGTTGTAGAGTGAATAAAGTCTCCTGAACATAAATAATAACAAAATAAAGTCTCTTCTTGGTCTAACCCTAACCCTTCAGCTTGGGAGCCAGATGTCCATCCCGTCCAGTTTCCTGTTGCCGGGCAACATGCAGCAATAGAGCAGAAGTGCATGTTCTCCTGTGCATCAGAAAGTGACGGTAAAGGGGTGCTCCGCAGTTTTCACTGAGGTGAAGCTCTTCATTACTTGACTTCCTGAAGGCATCACACCTTTACATGTTGTGAGAAGGACTCTTCACCGTCCTGAATGTGTTTTTAATGCGTCGCAGGCCTGAAATGCACAAACGGATCTTGTTTTTAAAATAAAAAAAAAAACACATGAAATATCTCAGGTTCATACAGTCTGAAAAAAAATTAAAGTCATGACAAATATATAAGAATCAAATTTATGTTTTATTTTCCATAGTGTCCCAATATTTTTGGACACGAGCTTGTTAAAAATTAATAAACTTTATCTAAATATGTTTGATTTCTGACTGTTTTTATTCAACAATGAACATTTATGTTTAATTTAATGTCATTTTCCATAAGCTTGAGTTGCTTTGATATGGTTTTAGATTTGTTTTCTAACAAATGATGTTTGTCAAATCCGGTGTCAAACCTGTTAAACCTGCAGTCTCATCGAGCTGTGAGCATGTGGCTGACCACAGAGGGAGGGAACGGCAACATAGTACCATATGAGATCAGATCATTTGATAAACGTTTTAATTTTAGAACTCAAAAAGTTTTTAAAGACTGATATTAATTGACTAAAAATAACCTATAATGGAAAAAGGTAATATATCAAATGTGCTACAATGAAGCTTCCTGGTGAAATAAAGATAAAATTAAATAAAAAAAGGACATAATATGAAGACATTTTGGATCGAAAAACTCATTCAGAAGTAATGTTATTAAATATAATGTTATAAAATGGAAACTGTCAGGAATAAATGTGGCACATTCAAATGAAAACTGGCATGATGAAAACACAAGAGCCACTAAAAATGGTCATTATTAGATAACAGATGAATTAATGAAAATGAAAATGACTTTATAAAATAAAAAGTGTCATAATGCAATAAAGTTATGAAACACAAGAACCGTTGTAAAAGAAAAATATATCAAATAAAAAGAGTGATGATGAAATAGAGCCAAAAAGAGCCGATGTGGATTAAAAAAGTTACATAAATGAATTCAAACGTGACAAAACAGCAACAATTCAATAAAAGTGACAAAACAAAAATAAAAAGTGTCATAATGCAATAAAGTTATGAAACACAAGAACCGTTGTAAAAGAAAAATATATCAAATAAAAAGAGTGATGATGAAATAGAGCCAAAAAGATCCGATGTGGATTAAAAAAGTTACATAAATGAATTAAAACGTGACAAAACAGCAACAATTCAATAAAAGTGACAAAACAAAAATAAAAAGTGTCATAATGCAATAAAGTTATGAAACACAAGAACCGTTGTAAAAGAAAAATATATCAAATAAAAAGAGTGATGATGAAATAGAGCCAAAAAGAGCCGATGTGGATTAAAAAAGTTACATAGATGAATTAAAACGTGACAAAACAGCAATAATTCAATAAAAGTGACAAAACAAAACGAAACAATCAACTGCTGCCATACAGAAGCAAATAAGGGACATATTTAAATGTGTATTTCTGCTATAATATGCAGATTTTCTCTTATTTGGGCCTTTACATAACTTACTCGGGTAAATATTGGATTTTTTTCCCAGTATTTACAGATAAGCGTTTTCTGGAAAAACCCACAGAAATAACATTAGATTGCTGATGTAGATCTGTAATATCCAAATAAATCTTTGAAAATCTATTTATCCCAGTTACGAAAGGGGCGGCGTGCAGAAAAAGAACAATTTTACTATTTGAATCACGCCGTTGTCTTGGTGGAAGGCTTGTTTGCATTGTTAGCAGTCAGTATGGATACCGATGGTGGTACCAGTGCGCCGCAGGCTCCATCAGTATTATATTTGGTTCTCATACATAAACATGGAGTGCCCGCTGTCCTAATCCTCACAATACTGCTGAAGCAATCGGCCGCTTATTAGCCTTCCAGCCGCTGCAGGAAAGTTATCGTCTGACATACTGATGACAGTGATTTCCATATTACCACAACATCTACATGGATTGTCTTTCAGCTGAGCTAACCTTGCAGTTATATATCACAAGATCATCAGATTAAAAGTTAATCCCAAGGCATGCTATAGACAGGCAGCGATGCACGTGCTGCCAGGTCGTCTGATTGGGCTCAAGCACGTGCTCAGACAAAGATGCATTTATGCATTTCATGCTCTGTTTTGTCAAGATGTTTGAAGAGCGGTTTTGTATTTGCACTCAATTTGTTTGTTTGGATTTGCTGTTTCATCTGAAAAGGCTAAAAGCAGAGTATTTAGCGTGGAAGAGCTGTGACGCACAGTATGTTTGACACAGAATGACAACATTCAGGGTTTAAAGTGAAATGTTCTGTGTTTTAATCACTGGATTAATATTAGTTTTCTTACTAATGGTTGACTGATGCAGGTTCCCCGATGGCCAATGTCGAGATTTGAGGTGGATGGAAGTATCTAAAAGTCAAAATCTCTCTGGTCTCTGTTTTTTTTGTACAAAAAAATGACTCAAATAAAATGTGCATCAACCATTAAAAGGATAATCAAGTCAAAATGACAAATAACCAATTGTTAGTGCTCTTAATATATCACATTTTTGTGCAGCTTTTCAGTGGCTCAAGCCTTTAAATAAGCACTTGTCTCTTCCCTGGAAAGACTCCTGTGTACGTCTGCTGCTGCCATTTTCTCTTCTTGCTTAATTACGTACTTTCACCCACTGTAAGCTCTTCAAAAAGTGAACCAAGCCAACTTTGGTTAAACTGTGATCAACGTTTAAATGGTTCTTTTTCAGAAGTACTATTTTATTAAGAAGAATGAATCAATAAAGCTTTGCACTGCTTTCCGTTAATCTGACCATAACTGATCCCCGGTCAAACTATGAAGGAGATCTCAGTATTTTCTGCATGCAGCCACATTAACAGATGGACACGCACCAGAGTTAATTTGTTAATATGTTCTGCTTTAGACCAAATATCTCATGTTTTAAGAAGATGGAAAGATGTGCATCTTATTTTTGGTTCTGTCACTGACTGGAACATTCTTTGGCACATTATCCTAGAAGTGTAAGGCAGAATCATGATGAATTCCTTTAATCTGAATGTAAAAGCCCACAGCATCTACCGCTAAATCGCTGTGTTGACTGGAGATGACCCTGTGAACTATGCAACGACCAAACTCAATTCTAACATGGCTAATGTGACCAAGAAGGACGGGAAAACTCAATTCTGTCGCTAAAAATGACCAAAATGGGCATCTCTGTGCTCTACAAACCAGATTACACTTATTTAAAGGGGAAGTCTGACAGCATAACGGGCTGAGAGATAAAAACTGGTTCATAATTAAGCTCAGTTAGTTTTTGGTCTGAGTGTTCAGTAAAGATAGGGAGTCTGTGTGGACTGTCTGTTTATAGCACATGGCATTTGAGTGAGAAAAGGCATAAACAAAAAAAAACACAGACATTATCTCCATAAACTGAGACAGCTGCACCTTGTTTGGAAATGCAAAAAGGTCTGCAGCCCCTTCCGAATGAAGCATGTCTGGCCGACTGAATGGCTTTGATCACCGCTGCAGCGATGACAAACGCCTTAAGCATTACCTACGCTGTCTCCTGGCACATTTCAATTGAAAGGCCAGAAACTAATTACCAACTGTGACTGCTTGACAAAGCTCCAATTCTAGCTCATTTCCCCTGTCAACCAGAGTGGGGGCGGATGGTGGAACTTGTCAAACCCAACACTCACTCTGCATAAGCCTGCTTTCACAACCGCCCCTCCATTCAAACTGTGGCTGTCCAGCTCACTGCCATCTCCTGATGTGAGAGAAAGCACACGGCGGCTGAGAGGTTGTGAGGTGAATTGAATCTCAAAAAGGAGAGTCGTGCGGTTGTAGGGTTGATTTATTTACAAGCTGGCTGATGGGGGCCACAGAGGGCCCATGGTGGGATTCTGGGGAAATGGCCTCTAAACCCAAGCTGAGCCAGCTCTGATAAATCCTATTTAACACTCTGCTTTAAAGCGCAGAGAAAAACTCATGGTGGCTACACTTATGCAATCACAGCTACAGAAGGAGCAGAGATTCCATGTGTTATTGCATCCCTCTGACTCTGCTTAAGTTTTTGTCTCGTCTCCACTGTGGCACAATACTAGTTTCAAATAACTCTGGAAAAAACTTTTGGAAAAACCTCTGGGCTTAAGCTTCCCTAAACTTTCAGACGGTGGTAGATTCAGGCATATTGCATGCCTGGCTTGCCTGGATTGTGGCACTTTTGTAATTGTATCCCTTCTGGGTCGTATTTCTAACTGTTTGAGGCTAAATTCTTGGGCAAAGGTTCCATCGTCCGCTGTGTTGTTGCCTGAGATGAGACGTGCGAGGAATGCTGGTTAACGTAGATCTATAAATCCTAGATTAAGGTGAAAATCAGGTGAAAAATCTGCCAAAAAACAAACAAAAACCTGCCAGCTCACACAAAATAAATAAGTTACTACACAACATACCATTTATCGCGGCCGCTGGTCTCCTTTTCTTTCTTTTTTGCCACATCTAGACTATTAATGTTGACGCTGCTGCGTTTATACGTCATACGACGTCTTCTCTGGCGATGCGTTCAATGGCTCCCGTAATAACTGGTGTTACTTTGAGTCTGCGCGCATTCAGTGTCAAAATCGGGGACAGCTTTGTCCAGGGACAGGTCACTGAAAACGGGGACAGTCCCCGGAAATAGGGAACGTCTGGTCACCTTATCCTAGATGCTAGTCTTGTTGTTAAATTCAACTAATGTCAGCAGTTCTGGGCTATATCTTAACCTTAATAATAGCAACAACTGCTTAGGACGACCGTGTTTGTGTATCGATTATTCAACCTGCAGAAGTCCACCTATGAGTTGGAATGAAGAGCTTTTTATTGCAGCTGAATTAGCTTATTAATACACGATCACGCTACCAGGTAGCGCAATTTGTCCATGTAACATAGAACTGTAAAGAAGTCGGCCTAAAATCACAGAAAGAGGGCACTTTTTTGCTCTTTGGTTCCCATGTCACATGACAAATCTCTGCGTGAGCCCTGCACATGTACAGCCATACTACAAAGATGCTATTAAAAGCAACTGTAAAGCAAAATATTGTGGTGCAGGGTTGGAAAGCAAAGTCATAAACAGCTGCAGCTCAGCTCCAGGGAGGTTTCAGGCGGACTATTCTTCAAAATAAATCAGAGGCAGAGAGTTTTAAGGTTCACAAACTTGTGTTGCTTTATCTGTAAAATACACAGAGCATGTGAAAACTCATTACATGTCTGCTTACTGTAGCTTTGCCTCTTGTCTGTCTGAAATATCAGGGGAAATCTGTTGTAAAAAAATTAGCTGCACCAACCAAACGGTAACAGGTGGTTGTAAAGTTTCAGTATCAAACACAGAAATTAAACCTGCTCAGAGGTTGTTTTTAGTGAATTAGATAGATTTCACCTGCTCGCTCTGTTCCCAGCCTCAGCTGAAACATGTAACACTCATAAAGGAATAAAGCTAACAGGCATGTGGGCTTCACAGCACTATTTACCTGGAGTTTGTTAACACTGGCCAATATCAGCCAAAGTGAGCTCCACTGACCAGGAGAGGAAAATCATAATCTGCCCAAATGCCAATATGTCAGACTTACTGCTGTAAAGCAGATCGTCTTTCAGCTGTCAGCCCAATGCCATTGATTTATGAATATATCATACTGTAATTGATTGGGGTGGTTTGCTGGAGGCCCTTGTTAATATTTCACTTGACCTCTCACCAAATTGGAGCTTATCAGCTCTGACAGGTGACTCGAATGTGAGATGTGAAATGAAAGCTGTTGCTCTCCTCTTCATTTCATTAAAAATGTAACACAGAACCTGCCGGAGGTGAGACGTAATGAGAGGAAGCGGGCACCTGGGTCCTCAATGGGTCCTGTTCTTGCAGGCTGCTTTTCCTGGGAAACTTCACATTTTCCCAATGCTTCATCATCACATTTTCACTCTTGAATATGATTCTGAGCTGGTGGGCAGGAGGCTTTGCATGCAAATGAGCCACATTTGATTGATATTTACATGGACAACAGATACTTGGGTGTGCAATTGACTCCTTGTGAAGCTTTTAGTGTTAATATGCATGTATAATGATTATGTAATAAGGATGAATACCTAATATGTAGAAAATCTGCTTAAATGTAAATACTATGCAATATGTAGGAGGAATTATCATGTAATTTATGGGCAACGTGTTTCCATATGCATTGAAAAGTGAGTAATTCAGTCGTCATTACCATCCGTTATGAGGAGCATCAGATTAAAATTGAGTAAAATGAGATTATATCATGAGGAAGCAGGAGGAAGACGAATAACTGATAGACCTTCGATAAAGTGTGTGTGGGGGGGTTAGACATTATCTCCTCTGATACTCATTGTGCAGCCAACTCCCCCTGCAGACGCACGGGCCTGGAAGCTTTGTTGGAATTGATTTAATGAACGGGGGCCCAATCTTTGGACACTTTCCTGCTATTGACTGGAGCTTCGAATCAGAATTTTGAACAGAGCTAAGTCGGGGATTTAATTAAATCTCAAAAGAGGGAATGACTGACATTGCGGACGGGGTGGTTGCAAGGAATCAATTGTGCGATGCAAATGAGTTTCAAATCCCACTTTGGCTTCCACAACCATTATTTATTCATCTTTTTCTCCCTTCTCCACAGCTTTCTGCTGAGTTTGTCGCTCGAGGGATACCTCCATCTTTATTCGGTGTAACAAGACACACAAATGTTTTAAACACATTGATGATCGGACTGCCATCTTGCGCTCGTGTCATTCGTGAACCGGAGCGTCTTAAAGGAGGAATCCACCGTGAAATACTTCGGCAACAACTAAAACTGCCAAGCTGCGCTTTCGCATATGTGCCAAATGTAAACGAGATATTTCCAGAGACGCCAGAGCACAGTTTGACAGCAATACATGTCACAACTATCTGAACCATCAAAGACAGAATGCAACTTTTCATCGGAGTCCCTCAGGATGAAAGCAGCAGGCTCGATCTAGAGCTACCATTTTACAACACTGCCACACTGGGAGAAATCCCAAACCGGGAGAAATTTCCACAACTTCCTCCACTCCGTAACCTCTAACTGAAGATGGATTAGATAAAGTGGTCCCCATGCAACCCTGGCCCACAATTTTCCTTTACTTATTTTTGACGAGCGAGGCTGAACAGGGATTTTGCTTCTAATTTCGGTCCTGAGAAAAAAAAGACAAGATGATTGACAGAACCCCTCTTTGCTCAGGCATCGACAGTTATGTCTTGTTCAGTGAAGGCATGTCTATCTGAGCAGCTGCAGAATTTTGCATTGGACTGTCAAATTTGGTGGTTCAGGAGTTCTTGAAGGGAATGTGTAGTGTTTTACCAATTATTAATTAATACTTTACATATGCAGGGGATTAGATCGGACAATTAGACACCTGCCAGCTGATTCTGCAGCTGACCCAAGCTGCAAGTGTTGCAATATTTCAGCATATCATTGACATACTGTCGCCAAAACTAAAGAGGTGCTGTGGTAGTAGGTACAAAACACAAAGGGATGAGTAAGGCAGGAACAGCTCAACACACAAAACGAGAATAACACCCCGAATAAGGAAATCTGGTAGTATAAATACAGAAAGAGTTGTGACTATTATGATGCAGGTGCCTGGTAATCAGTAACTGGAACCTGGTGTGAGACGAGGGCAGAACTCAGCAGCACATGGAGGAATAGTTGCAAACAAAAAAATAAAGAAAATTAATTAAAATTAATTGTGGAAGAGCAAAGATCACAATAAAAAACTTCCATCAGGAAATGGTGGGAAAAAAAAACAACAGAGAATGAAGAACAACTGAATATTAGGCCTAAATTCAATGGAAACGCAACTCAATGCAAAACATATTTATAAGAGTATATATGTGAGTTAAGTTCAGCATATATCATATGAGTAAAGAGCTACCAGCTGGTACTGGAAGCTCTGAGCCCCTCATTTGCTCTTGCTGCCTGTTTATATGAACAGCAGAAGGCGACAGCAGCATGCAACAGACAACAACAGTTGGCCAATCAAAGCCCCTGCTGCTGCACTGTGGGTCGGCTCTCATTTCATCCTTTTGTTAGCACACTACTGTCTTGATGTCACGTCTGTACTAAATCCAAAATATAGTGCATGTCACTTTACTACCCAAACAACATGTCCTGGTACAGTGGATTCCAGTGCTTTTATTTTCCCCAGTGGTGGAGAAGTAATGCTCCTTATCTGGGTCTCAATAGAACTTATTTGAATCCTTTGGATTCAACCCCATGATGTACGATGACATCCTATGTCTCCATACATGCTCCAATGTGATGCACTTTCCATGTCAGTGTTTAATTTGCCAGAAACCATTCTTCGGAGGATATAGACACTAATTTATGCACTTTCATGCAAGAGATTGCTGGTTTGACTCTAGTCCTGCACTTTTATGCTTCCCACCCACCAAATTTCAACTGATCTCTCATCTGCGAATAGATTGGACGAGAAGTTTAAAGTAAACGGTTAAGAGTTAAGGCTAACGTTCGTGAATGGGTCCACATGTTACAGAATACTTTATCAGACATTGACAAAAATGTACATGGTTCCAGCTTTCACATTTTTAAATTCATGCATCATGATTCCTGTCGTGTTGCGTGAATTCTGCTCCACAGAAAACAACAGCCAAGGGAAATTTTACAATTTACAGATGGTGACACTATTACATTGTGGACGAATGCTGCCATTACACATTTACTGGCTGGACTGGCAACCTGTCCAGGGTGTACCCCGCCTCTTGCCCGATGACCGCTGGGATAGGCTGCAGCACCCCCCACCCCCCCTGGCAACCTGACCAACGGATTAAGAGGGCATAGAAGATGGATGGATGGACATTTAATGGTACCACTAGGCTACCTTGTCACATGAAAAACAGGTGGGGGGCTGACATGTTATCTGGTGCCTGATGGTAGATGGAGGTGCTACAATCTAGGAATAAAATGATCTGGAAATGCATGAAACATCAGAGTTTAATCAACGCTGCGTTCCGGTTAGCATTAGGCGCAGCACTGTATCACATCTGGAGTCAGTCCATCAGCCACAGCATTGAACTAAACATTATAACACAAATATCTGCACAAGTTTCAGCAAATTTAGTAACAACATACCGTATTTTTCGGACCATAAGGCGCACTTAAAACCCTTTAAATTTCTCAAAAATGCGGTGCTCCTAACGTATGAATTAACTCTGGTTCTGCTTTCTGACCTAGAACAGATTTTATGTGGTACACGGCGCTCAAAAATCTGTCAAAATGTTTTAGTACGGCCTTGGAAAGCTACAAAGCTGCACTGCTTGATGGTTTGAGCATTACGGGCCACCGTAGTCACGAGCCTCGCGGAGTAATACGATCTGTGCTCCAACATTAAGGTGTGTGCATTCATTCATTCATTTTCTTTACCCGCTGCCCTAAAATGGCTCCTTTTAAGAGACATGCTTATGAAGCGGATCAAACTCAACGCAGTACAACAAGTGAGTTGAATAAAGTTTGACTTTTCTGAGTTTTGTTTAATTTAATGCGCAGTAAAAATACGGTACTTTGGCTGTACTTCCATAATATACAGTGCATGTATGACTGTGCTGTTACCTACCAAACTTCCAGTTATTATCAAAGAATCGACGATATAAATGCAAAGCAGTCACATGCATTAATGTAAATACAAGCTACTGAGCAGCAGGTGACTCACATATTTACAGTTTAAACTGATGAGTCTCTGCACATTTGAGTTTTATCCTCATTATGTAATATATATATATATATATATATGTTACATAAGTTTTGGGTTCCAACTTTTTTCACCCAATAATTGGCTTAAAAAACAGTAATACTAAAAATACAGAGTTGACATAAACTTTCAATAACTTAATTTAATAACCATTTCCTTTTTTTTATTTTTACAGCACCTCACCTTTTTTGCACCTCTTTTATCACCGCGGTTGTTTTTGAAAATCTGATCTATTGATTTTCTTTTTCAAATTTGTAAAACTGCCTCAACCCTGGAGAGATTAAATCTATTTCCACCAAAGCTAACGCCCTGAGTGGGACCTGGCAGGTGGAGGCAGCAGGAGAAACACTAATGAGCACATACCCATACAACTTAGAAGCAAACCTGGAAGCTAGAAAACTTTTTCGGCTCAAAAAATTGTTTGCTGAGCAACTTTGATTAAAGTCTGCGGGTGTCAGGTTGGAATCCAGCATTAATTTCCACCTCATATAGCTTATAGACACAGGGGGGAAAGACTCAGAAATACAGCTGTGAGTGCGGTGCAGCAACCTTATGGTGGCGAGCACATGGAGAACTTTACTGGGGGAGTGGTGTTGGACACGCTTGACCTGGTGTGGGAAGAAGCAGGAACAAAAAATAAGGAGAAAAGTGAAGAGTTAGTTTCATTAAAGGTTTTAAGAGATCCATTAGGGGCTGCAGGATGATGTGGTGTTTAGTGCTGTTGCCTCGCATCGGGTGACAGGTTACTCTGAAAATGTATCAGACGTCTCTTTCGAATCCCAGCTGGGTTCTTTCTGTGTGGAGTTTGCATCTCCCAGAGTCCAAAAACATGTATGTTAGGTTAATTTGTTATTCTAAACTAACCCTAGGGGTAAGTGCACGGTTGTTTGTCTCGTTTGTGTGGCCCTGTGATGGACTGCCGACCTGACCAGGGTGCACCCTGCCTCTCGCCCAATAACAGCTGGGATAGGCTCCAGTGGGTGTAGAACATCATGGATGAATAGTTAAAACTACACATTTCCATTAATTCATTACACAAAGAATGCCCACAACCTCTGAGCATTGTTTTCTTTTCATTTTCCATGTTTTTATTCATAGATGTTGTTTATGAATGATTGATTTCAGTCAAAAAATGTAATTAACTTCAAAATTCAGCTGAATATTTCAACTGAATGTGTCACAAAACATTATTTAAGTGCACTTTCATTCTAATCAATTTGTAACCGCGCTGTGGAATACATAATTTAATTGTGACTGAAGAGCTTAGAGTTTAACCTCAAGTGAAAACCTCGTCGCTTGTAATGCAAGAAGAACTAACTGTCATGGATCAGACAAGGACATGGTGATGCAGCTGTGGTTGGGCCAAAATATGTCTGCAATTCAGAGAGGTTACTGCTGGTCTAACATTTCTAGCTAAATGATAATTATCATAAATGTGCGAGAGAAGGTCTTTTCATTGCCATGGCCGCCTATGCTTCTACAGAATAATGTCCAGTGAAAAGGGCCAGCCTTGACCCTCGTCACCTTCCCAGCAGCTAATAGAGTGGAATCATTGACAATTGGCAGCCAGCAGCATTTACAAAAGGACTGGTGATTAATGCTAATTAAGAACAGAGAACGTGTGTGTGTGTGTGTCTTTGTTTTGCGAGTGAATCCTTGCATGTCTGACCTTGCCTGTTCTCCGAGCCCGGTCCCAGCAGCTGAGTTCAAGACCTACCAATGAGCCTGCTGCAGTCAAATAAGCTGTGTGAGAGGGTGCAGGCGGGTCAGCCTGCTTCAACGCTGCACACGGGGAGGAAGAGAGGCTCACACAGGCAAAGGAAGGTAGTCTGAACGGCCGGAAGGCCTCTACGGATCTGTTGACGTCTCCACTCTCTGAGGTGGAGTGCCAAGTCAGCACAGAATTGAATGACAGGCAGAGAGCAGGAGAGTGAAATCTGCTAGAGAGTGTCTCGGGGTGCATCTCTGGCAGGAGAAAACATGCAGGCTACATCTGTCAAAGGCAGGAGATGAGAAACCGTCAGTCATACTGACCCTGCAATATGAAAAATGCCAGTGCAGCCATAAGAGCCATCAACACACAGCTGTAAAAAGCTGTCCTACTTTTTATACGCTCAGCATCCCATCATTGGACAGCGTCTTTGAACACATCACATTCATTATGTGATATTCACACCTGATTATTTACATTCAATGCAGCAAAAAATTGACTTTTCCTAATTTTCATACATACTAAGCTTATCTGAATTTTATTTTTATGCTCTTGCTCTTTTTTCTTCGAGTGACAACCAAACAGTAAACCTGGTTAATCATTGGACTGGTCCAATGGTGTCAACTCGAGTTTAAATGCGTCTTAAATGAGGGTTTAAGCATCACTAAATTCAAACTTGACAACAAACACACCCACTCTTTTCACAGGGCTAATCACTTGTCTGGAGCACTTTTGACTCTTATTCATTAAACGAACATCGAGAGCAAACAGCAACAAAAGGGGCCCCTTAGTTACGAGGGTCTGGGCAAAAAAAAAAAAAAAAAACAGCACTTGACTACACCACAAAGAGCAGCTGCGAGCCATGAGGTGCATCTAAATCTGTGCAACCTGTTTGATTCTCACACCATCACTGTCTGCTCACCACACTGGTTTGGGAGAACTTTACTGGGGGAGAGGTGTTGGCCACGCTTGGCCCGGTGTGGGAAGAAGCAGGAAGGAATTTTCTTGTTACCGAACAGCCAATCAGAATGATCCCTGTGGCTCCAACATGCTGAATCAGCTGAAAAATAAATTGTCAACCAGGCCTCATGGTGCAGACAGTGAGTCAAACACCCCCAAAAAGAGAGAAGAGACTGAGGCTCCAGACTTTCCAGACAGCTGATTATCAGCTTGGTGAGTAATGACCAGCCGAATAATGAAATATATAATTGTCAGCAGGTTACTCAGGATGCATGCTGCAATGCTCTAATGTGGATTCATGCTTTGTTTTCCCTTTCAGAGCAGGATCACTGATCCGTCTGTTAGGGCATCAGTTAAAATGAAATGTTAGATTGAATTTTTGCTTGTTTTGTTATTTCCTTTTGTAAAAATCCCCCCAAAGAACATAAGAATCTTTGTACAAAATGTAAGCAATGGCTTTACTTTGTATTCAGCATAAACTAAAGCTGAAGCATCTGAAGCATCACGCTGAGGTTCCACCCTTAGTTCCTGGTTCAATGAAAGCAGCTGAGTGACAGATGTCCACAGAGTTTCATGAGGTTTCTCACACTTGTGCATCATTTGGGTCTTTGAGTTTACAATGTGCCTCACATGAGGAAGGAAGCAGTCATAGTACTAACATTTGGATGATTATGCTAAATCCCCCACAAAGTCCAGATCGTCTGAGCTTTGATTGAGTGCAGAGATGTTAGGGAAACCAATGAACACCTCTCTGGGCTTTTCTAATTAAGATTAAATTAAAAACCCTGATTAAAGATGAACTGTATGCACAACACAGCTGGTGCAGACGACTCTACGTTTCAGATTAAGTCTGGCCAGCACATCTTCTTTTTAATCAATGCCATTTATTTCCCTTAACGATATAATATAAAATCCACAAATACCATTTATATGAAGATAGATAACCAGTTTCCCCTTTAAATATGTGCCATCGTCTATGTTTGTCATCACTCACACTGGAGCCACGCTCCCAGATCGCCTCCTGAAAACAAAAAAGCTCTTAACACTTCCTCAAAGTGAAGCAATAAGTAGAACAAGGACATCTCATATAGAAAGATCTCATCTGGAAATAAGTATCCAATACAGAGGCCAGTTTGGCGTGATGGCGCTGTGTCGCAGAGATACAGAACGTGCTCCTGTGTTCCTGTCAGCCATGAATCTCCCACTGATACTGGCGAAATGCAGCCACTTTATTTCAGCCAGGATGATAGATGCTCTGAGTGCATTATTTATGACATATAGAGAAATAGCTTATGGGTACATGTTCTGAAGTACTAATGAACCTCGTCCTAGTTACCTTACATTGAACGCCACTGTGGCGACTGTCATGAAACAGAGATTGGGAGCTTCGGTGCAATCAGTGACCCTGAAAAAATGCCTCGATTGGGACCCTGATCCAGTAGTTGCCATTCGATACCTGTTAAAAATAGCCAATTCAGTGACAAAGTCATCATAACTGGATGTGAAATAAAATATCCAAAGGAATCTATACACGATTCTGTTCTGACTCAGGAATACTTTAAGCATGATTGTACATTTCCTGAAAGTATTAAAGCATACGGTGCACTTAAAAGATTTCAAACGCTGACTAGTGATGTGCTTCAGTACATTTCCCACCATCTCCTACAATCACCCTTTGAATTGAGAGCAAATTTCCTTTTCTCAAAGCTTCTGTCCAACTTTCAGTAGAAATCTTTACTCTACGTTTGATTTGTCGTCTTTGATCTTCACTTTTGATCTAGGCTCGAGTTGCAACTTAAAGAGGACATATGAAGGAAAAATAATTCTGCTGTTACATATCTTGGTGTCTGAAATCTCAAGCAAGTGACAAACTCACCCCTGACATTTCTTCAGCTAGCAGTTGTTTGGATGTTCCTCATTCAATGAGTGGTTTTACGTCACTCCTCATCTTCACTCCTCTGCTGAACCTCCACCTTTCAGCCTCGCCTGCTCACATCCAGCTTGGTAGACCGATGAAGCTAGCTTGTTCTGTAGTGAGCTGAACTGAGGAGCATGTGTACCTGCTTCGATGAGCAGTCTAAATCAGAATTGATCTTTTAGAGACAGATCAAAGGACAAAGGATATCTCTACCATGGCAGATGAGGTGTGTGGTGACAAAGCTTCCATTCCTATTCAAAATGAATGTTTTTCACTCTTCTGGCTGACAAAGAGCAGAAGAGATATTTATTTATAGGCTTTGTTGCCGGTTTATTACAACTGGCTCCTTCCAATCCAACTGAAAAACAACTCATTATGATCTCACAGCTAACACAGCTACCTTTACACAAGTACAGTTTACATTCTATAATATAATAACAACACAAGCCTTTTCACAAATGTGCTCAGCTTTATGTGTGAGAAAGATTTGTCCTCAATAAGCCGCCAGTTTTCTTCTTTGGTAATTCTCACGAACCAAACAGAGGAGGTCGCATTAATGCATGCTGCAAGCTGAAAAGCTGCAGCAACAACTCAACAATACAAGCTTTAACTGACCAGACCAGACCAGAGCAAGTTCTGCATCCGAGTCCAGTTCTTTACTGCCTAAAAACTGTCTCCAGTAGAGAAAAGCAGCACCGACATACACTTTAGGCCCTTTAACCCTGTCCTGTCCAGACTACTAATTTTCTACTTTTGCCTCTGAATGCGGTTTCTTTCATCCCAGAAGCTTCTAATATTGTTGTAATTGCTGTGCTCTTCCCTTGTTGCCTCCATATTTGTATGTAGCTATTTCTACTGCTCTCTATGGCAGCTCAGAAGGGTCAACACGAATAAAAAAAGCCCGAATGAAAGTTACGCTTCAACGGAAGTGAACAGCGTTCTGTTTCCTGCTAATCTATAACCGACATGAATAAACATGATCTTGCATCAGTGTTTCACTTGCTTCTTACTTGCTACCGTCTGCCAGGACCCGAACATGTTCCGACTTTTGCAGCTTCTTTTTTTGCAGCTTCTCACCATCTAGTGGTGCAAACTGGTATAACCAGCCCCTAAAGTTGTATATCTTAGTTGCATAGAACATGGACATAGGTCATATTTTCCAATTATGTTGGAAGCGCTGGTCTCATTTTTGATATTTCAAACACTCTTGTCTGCAGAGTGACCTGAAAAATGCCTGAATAAAAAGGGTTCGCCTCATGCTGGAATGAAAACCGGTGCAGAAGGTTTTACTCCATTTCACTGACACTTAACAAGAGCCAGGAGAGTATCCCACTTATTCAAGATTACTTCTCTTCTGGCAGCCTCATTATCCTCCATAAAGAAAGGCCCAATAGATAGAGCATGAAGGAGAAAACGGGGTCCAGCCTTGGCAGAGTTAGTGCTGTCAAATCTGACATGCTGTATGTTTAATGGACCAAAATGGAAAAGGATTACCTAATTACGTTCCTATATAAATATATCATGTAAATAATGATTGATGTAACTGTGATTAAAGAGCAGCAGTAATGATGATGTCAGATACGATTAAAGTTCTCACTGTCTTACCAAGAAATGGTTAGATTTTGATGTCAACAGTTAGGAAAAAAGTAAATAGTGAAACAAGCCTTGGGCAGGTCAGGCTGGAGAAACCAAAAGTTGGCACAGTGAGTCTTGTCTCAACCCCGTGGAGCTTGTTTGAAGTACCTACTGATGTGCTGTTATTTATGCACAGCGAGACCACAGAGACCACAAGCAGAGCCCTGTGTGACCCACATTCAGCAGACTTGAAAGTGTTGCTCATTGCCAAGTTTAACAGAGGGCAAAAGTACACAGAGGGCACGACTGTTTCATCAGGCAGCTCGTCCTGAGCGGACAAATACAAAGCAACTAAATGTTTTATGAAGGACAGCAAACCAGCAATAACCTTTCTACATACGGTCGTTTTGCTTGCTTTTAAAGTGGAAATCTCAATTTGATTGTGTGTTTGTGCTGAGATGGGGACCAAAACCTGACAGAACACCTATTTTATGAGGACTTTGTGTGAACCCCATTGGTACAAAGTGATTTTTGAGGGTTAAGCTTTGGTTTTATGGTTAGGGTTAGAATCAGGCTGTATGTTCTGGTTAGGCATTCACTTGTAATGGTTAAGATTAGGGTAAGGGGCCAGAGAATGCAGTGTGTCTATTTTCAATTTCCATCATTTTGGAGACATCTTTGATGTTAAAGGTGTACTTAATGCATTTTACTTAAAACACGCTATGTTTCAACTCTCAAACTGTTTTTTTTTAATAACTAAAGCACTCTGCAAGCAAACTTTAGGCAAATTAAAATGTTGTTGACATCTTCTGTGTGTGCACAATGAAATGAAAAGCAATGACCAGGAGGAAAACAGCTTACTTCCAAAAAGAAAACTGGATGGTGAGTAAATGCATTCAAATAATATAGACAACAGGAGGAAACCCATTAGATCTGATATCTATTCTGAGGAAAGAGAAAAATAAAGCGGTTGCCTCACTGCCCTTCCTTCCAGCCCACCTGTGCCTCCCTCCCTGCAGTTCGCTCAATCCTCTCTTCATAAGTCATTGATTGCTGACCAGAATGGCCAGAGCATCTCTGCAGCATTCTCGCTCTCTGGTTAAACAGCAGACAGAGATAGGCTTCAGTTCTGCTATGCGCCTCCATCTCTCAACACTGTTCTGTGCACTGCTCGCTCCAAAGCTATCTGCAGGGAGAAGAAACATCCGCAGTCCTGAATAAGACCATCACTCAGTCAGAGGATGAGAGGGATTTCTCCTCCGATGTTCGGCGTGAATCTACAGACACAAACTTTTTAGGCAGGTCTGCGCTCCTAAATAAAGAAAATTAATCATTCTAGAAGGAGCCACAAGTTTCTTTGAGGAATCTTTTGAAATTCCTGTATTTTTATTACATCACAATAAAGAAAAACAAAACATATTGAAATGTCAGTTTTCTCCAAAAATATGCAACCCTCACATAACGCTTGACGTTTATCACATCAAATATGATGAACACCGAGCCAAACAAGCAGCACCGAATGTGGTTGAGGTTTGTTTACTCCGTCCTAACTCTGCCTGCTGTAGTCAGAACAATAAAGATTTATCTCATCGTCTTGGGGACATTTTCTAAAACTGATTACGTCGATGTCTTTATTGCTCTGTCAAACACCACCGTGCAGTCATTGTTTTTAGTTTAAATCTGCACAAAGAGCTGAAACCAGAATCCAGAAAAGACGGGTTGACTTGTCAGTCCAGACTTCGTTGGATGTGGATTTGATCACCAATTGAAAAGAGAAAATATTGCTACTATCTATTTCCAAAAGTAGAGATTGAATGAGGCACAGAAGCGGCAGAAACAGGTGTGCATCAGACTTTATTAAGCATATCAAGCGGCAAAGCCCAGCTTAAACTGTGAGGATGCTTCTGCCAGTTTGTTTACCCTGAAACAACTTTGGACAAACTCTCTGCAAAGTATCGACATCCGTGGATGCGACACGGTGTTGAGCAGCAGTTTGAGAGTTTGGAACATAAAGTTTAAACTTGGTGAAGGACAGCACTGAGACGTGATACATCAGTGGAACTGTTAACTGTCTTTTTAAGACAAAACACTAGCAACACTGTGCCACAGAATCACAGTGAATGTGTAGATTCACCCTTCAGGACTTCATCGTTTCGATCACAGAGAATGATTCACATCGTTCCTGCTGGTCAGTTTCCAAACAGGTCAGAATCACCTGAACAGCTGTTGTGTTCAGTGTTGTGTTGAGCGTGTAAAGCAGATGTGATTCCTCTCTGAACATCAGCAGCCAAAGCTGGCTGGCTGGCAGTCAGAAGGGAATTAATTACACACTCACAGATTCAGTTTCCACTGCAAACACAATGAGTTCAACACAAACAAACACTGGTCAGCATTCACTCTCACAGATGAATAAAACAACACCAGTCATTATCTGCGCCTCTCATCTCCTCTTTGTTTCTGCTGCTCCACTTTGCCCAGAATTTGCTGACAGCCTTTATTGTGCGGTTCAATACCAGATATGAAAATGCATCCGATTTCCGTCTCTCAACAACCCAACTTGCAGAAGACACTTTAATTTAGCTCTCTCCCCCTCGCTAATGAATAAAAACATCGTTATGAGACATTTTCCCTCAGAGGAACGCAGATTGACACAAACTGGAAATTATTAAATGGAAAAAAGTGTGTGCTATAAACTTAATTGCTAGTTGGTGGTTGGACAAACAGGCTGACATGTGACTGCGCCGCAGCGCATTAATTCACTGCCCTCATACAGCTCTTATATAGCTGAAAGTGTCATTACTGAGTGGCTAAATGAATATCATTATCCTCCTTTGAATTTTATTCAGTTAGATTGGGTTGGAGAAGAAAGGCCTTAAATTAACACAAATTCAATGCTTTACCGCTTTGCTGCTTTCTCATATTTCCCTTCATATTGTATGTCAATACTATCTGTATCTAACTTATCACAACATAAAATAATGGCACAATTCTGGGCTTGAAATATGTTTCTAATGAGTTGCTTAAGAAAATTAAAAGGATTTTAAATTGTTATTAATATTATTATTAATATGAAGCTGAAGAGTGTCGGTCCTTATTAACAAACACAACACAACGCAGATAACGGTTACATAGACGTCAACTTCAAGTATGCCATGTTGCTGGTTGCCTTGGTTACATGCAAAGACACGGCAATACAAGGAAATTGAGTCACTTCCTGATTGGCATTGAGCAAAAGCATGAGAGTGAAAATTGACTGAGAAGGGCTACAAAAATGATCATGGCGAGGGATAAATACATGCAGTCGCTCTCACAATCATCAGAGGTTTGACTTTTTTCAGCGTAATTATAGGTCATAGTTGCCCGCATGAACACATGATCAATGTTTGGGAAGAAGGCGAGTCTCAGTTTAACTTATGAGATAAGCAACGTTTCACTCACATGCATTTGTTAAGGTAATGTAAATGGTTACAAATGAGTTGTTAGGTTAACTACCTAATTACATTATCCATCATAAAGATAATGTGCATTATCCCTCACTGGTAATGGAAGACAATAACTGCATGGGATTATATATAATGTGCATAACGGTAGACACACAGGCTCCACGCTTATGAGAGTGCTTGTTACTGCTAATGTTTGACCAAGCTTAGGCTTCAGCTCAGCCTGTTTTCTGTGAAC
Organism: Leuresthes tenuis; assembly: GCF_036924035.1. NCBI lineage: Eukaryota > Metazoa > Chordata > Actinopteri > Atheriniformes > Atherinopsidae > Leuresthes > Leuresthes tenuis. The sequence goes on from NW_027325360.1 coordinate 3,023,786, forward strand.
TTACCAGTGACGCACGGTAGCTGGACTGGACTGTACTGTTAATAGCTTTCGCTTCATCTCTGTTCTATTAGAGGCACAGCTGATGTATATTCAAAGGCACAAATGGAGTTAAACACCTGTTTTGTAAATCCTTCCTTTCTTCCATCAACAGTGCTGCTCTTTAGACTGGCAAAGAGTCAGTGTCTGCTGACATTCTCCCATGCAGCTGCACAGTAGCCTCGCTCAGACATATGGATACAAAGAGGCTGGCTGTCTCCCATCTCTCAATGATTCTGGAGCTTTCGGCCATGCTTAGTCCTCAGAATAGATTCCCATGTTTAAATCCCAGCACAGTTTATAGATCAGGCCAGTTGTGTTATTTAAGTGGTCTACAAATGAGCATTTGCATGTGTTTTTTTCCATTTATCATTCACATTTTATCATTTCTAAAAACAAATCTGGCTTACCGGTTTGGCATTATGGGTCCATTTAACCCCCTAATATCTTTATCATCTTTTTATCCCAAATGCAGGGGAAAAAAGAGAAGATTCACAAGTTGCTGCTAGTAAAAAACAGATTTAAAGGGAGATTCAGTCCTGCTTTTCAACAATTTAAGAAGGCCATCTTTTAGTTGCACAGAACCACACATGTATGAATCATATTAAGATAATAATTAGGCTGCATGGTGGTTCGTACCGTCGCCTCACAGCAAGAGGGTTCCTGGTTCGAATCTTGGCAAAGGCCCTTCTATGTTTGCCTGTTCTTGTGCATGCGTGGGTTCTCTCCAGGTACTCCAGCTGCATCCCACAGTCCAAAAACATGCATGTTAGATGAACTGGTGATTCTAAATTGAGCGTAGGGCTGAGTGTGCATTGTTGTTCGTCTCTGTGTTTGCCCAGTGATGGAGTGGTGACCAGTCCAGGGTGTTTTCCACCAACACTGAATTTATATAAGCCAGCATAGAGCAGGCAACAAAAAGCAAAAAAAAAAGATTTTATGAAGGTATGGAAGGTTTCAGAATCGGAGAAGGTGGGGCGCGTGGGTTTTCTTCCCAACAGACCAATGCCTATGATCTCTGAGCTGAAAAGCTTTGCTCCCCAGGACAATCCGCACATGCAGCAATATCGGGGAACTCAAGCCTGATTTGAGAGGACAGACTGATCCACTACTGCCAGCAGGATGTTCAGGATTTCACATGTGATAGCGTCCAGGCAGGATCCTTGGTCTACTGGGCTCTAATTGGCAGCGGGAGTCCGCATGGCTCTCAAGCACGACACCTGAAAACGGGGGGGTTCAGCCAGATAAGGCTGTTCAGATGAGGCCCACGTGACAGCCAGCCATAATCCTACATTCTTCCCAAAGTGCTGCCAGTTCCCTGGTTGTATCTACAAGAGGCTGGAGGAAATCACTCTCCAGTCGAGCATGGCTTTCTGCAGCTCAGTGGAGTGATGGACAGCCAAACAGGCCGGACAGCCTGGTGGACAAATAGCTTGTGCTCGCAGACTCCTTCTCCACAGAGTACTTGTGTCAAAAGCATTGCTTGACAACCCAGCTTTGAAGCCTAATGGCATTAGGATTGTGAGCAGACAGCTGGTTAGAGTGAGGCGCAGAGAGCCTAAAGTGTATTATTAAGTGTAATGAATGTCAGTGTACCAAGCTCGTCCGACACATCAGGTGCCAATTACAGAGGCAAACCTTGATTTGGTTCTAAACTCAATGCACCGAGGAGGAGCTCCTTTGGCCTAACTGACATTTGGCTCATTAACTCGGAGAAACAGGAGAAGAAGCTGAATGACCATCCTCGCCTCTGGCCCCATGAGGGCCCTCATCGGAGCTCCGGGACACACATTCTCCTCACTATGTCTCCACAGAGCTCACTTCTTACCTATTATTGATGAGCTGGAGGGTGAATGGAATATGAATTGGAGACAGCCAGAGTGACATTTGGAGGTGATTAGATACTGTTGTGCACCAGAGCTGCAGTGTTTGGCAGGGCACTTCATTCATTAGTCAACAGTGAATAGCGCTTCAAATCTTTAAGCAAAAAGAGGTAAATAAAGCATTCATGGATATCATTGCTTCAGGCAGCCAGAGCAAACACTATTGATTTTTCCGGAGTGTTCTAAAATAATGGTCACAGATGTGTCAAGACATTCATCAAAGAGCTTCTATGAGCCAAATCTTCAATGCAGTAAAAAGCCAATATGCAGCTCTGCTCTCTCACAGTAATCGGAAATCTGTGCCAGTGTTAGTGGTGACACTTTAGCATCTTGCTACAATATAGTCCCAACCAATCACACGCACACAGCAGCCCCACAAACATTTCTCCTTTGGGTGAAAACAACATTTGCTGCTTACTTACTTACTGTGCGTCGTGGGCTCCAGCTTTTATGGATGGACTGGGCACATGGTGGATTGTGCCTTCTAATTTAAGACCTGGGCTCAATATACTATATTCAACCTGAAGAATATTGCAGCCGCAGTTTTGTAAAATCTCAGCGGTCCTGTCTCAAACCAACAGGCCTCAAGGTGCATGTTGTCTTCTCTTCTAATAATATGTAATGTACTCACCACCACAAAGCAGATTCTCCCAAAGCACTGGCAGCTGTCTCGCAATATATTCTCAGTCGACTTGTGGTGCTGATTATTAGGCCAATATATCACAGTGAACAGCAAAAAACAACAAGAAGTGGGAGCGACCACAGGCTTTTTATAACCGTCGGCACTGAGCTTTAATCGAAGAAGTGTAAGAGGTCGTGTGAGAGGTGGCCACATAATCTGACCTCAGTCCACCACGAGAGAAGGTGCTCAGAAAAGAGGCAGTTATCGCTGTAATGGAGTGATCTATGAATTGCTTCTGATGTGTGCGCCCCCTGTTCAAATAACCACCTTTCAATGAGTGAGTAGCTGGAGAGGCGATGCGGGGCAGAGGGGTGAAGTATCGGAGATAGCCGAGGAGCGTTTTTTACCCAGCTGTCGGGTTCTGTTAGGTCTAAGGTGAGGCTGTCTGAGGGGATTGCTGCTCACAGCAATCAAAGCAACATCGTGCACTAACATGACTGTGTGACAGAATAATGAGGCGAATGTACTGTTTCTAAAAATGTTAAATCAAGCTGTTTCAATCATTTCTCTTTTGTGTGAAGCTTCAATCTATCAGGATGAAAGAGAATCTCTTTTATAAATATGTGGCTACACTGTGAAGGTCTTAAAAGGAACTTTTTTCAGTGTAAATATCCACAATATAGCTCTTGTTTAAACAGCTATGCCATGTTTGAGGTTTTAGTTGGCCTCAGTAGCATTTTTAGCTTTAGCTTACTATCAGGGATCAGGGGAGACTACCCAGAAGTCTTTCACACAGCCCAACTTAAAAAGAAAAAGTCTTAGAAAAGCAGCTTTTGACTGAACAATCCCAACCTCAGCTGCAGTGAAATACAACTGAAAGGTTTACTCACCTGATTAAGGAATTGTTCAGGTGAGGAAGTTCCCAACAGATAGCAGAAAGAGAGGAGAACAAAAGGCATTAGTAACGAAACTGCTCCTAAATCTGAATACTGATATCATGTTATTAAAGGCACATTAGCACCAGGGTGGTATTGTACCCTCACTCAGGTTTGCATTCTTCATGCAACTCTGGGGGTAAATTAGAAGAAGAAGTAGAAACCAGCGATGTAGCCGTCTTTGCCAATATGTTGTTTTTCTCCACTCTTGCTAATTTATACTTCCACAAAGTAGCCATCATGAAAAATAAGGGTCCTGAAACGGCAGCTTCCCGCTCTACAGACACCACCTACCTTTTATCTGCTCACAACAACAATAACCCGTGTGTCACTACCACATCATGCTCATCTTTATGCTTGCTGTTCTTCCTCCTGCGAAAGGTGGCAACTGACGTCACAAAAGCTGGCACTCAGGACTTTTTGGTGTAGTCTCAGCCAGGTGTGCACGCTTTGTGAGAGGCTTTACAGGCACGACCCATTGAAACTCAAGGAGGTGAAACTATTGTAAATGTTCCAAAGGAATAAAAAAAAAAAACAGCATAAAAACTAAACAATGAAGCTGAAACTGAACTGTTTCTGCAGTGCCGCGGCTCCATTATCTCAGTACTGATGCCGGTTTAGAGAGAAAACCGGTTGACGTCACAGTTTTCTCACGCAGTGACCAATGCGGCGAGCACAATCTCAGATTATAACCATACCGGAAGAGATGATAGATGAGAGCGAGACTCTCTGCAGAGTCGTATATCTGTGGACCCTGAAAAAAGGGTTTTAAGCCTGCAGGGTGAGTTGATTAACAGCACAGATGCAAGGAAGAACACTGACTTGGTTCCTACATTTCTGTCTGCCATCCTGCAAATTCTGCTATGACAGTGCGGGTAAGTTGTAGCAACTGTTGCTATCTGTGACACATTACCTGGTGTGTAGCTGTGTCGTTAAAGCTAACGTATCACATTGTATTTTCTCTCCTCTGGTTATCTATGAGGCAGTGTCAAAGGAGCACGAAGAAGCCGGCGATTCGGGTCAGTTAACGTCATTTTAAACAATGGACTGTGGAGGACAGTGTTTACAGAGCAGATGAGAACAGTTGCTCCTGAATATGTTCCTTAAAAAAGGTTGTTATATGGATATCATGATAAGATTGTTATCATGAACTTCTTTGACCACAATAATTGGAAGAATCTGTTACAGTTCTAGTCCTACTGTGTCAAGGTAGTGAGAATTGAGTACTAAAGGGTTCTGGACCTAATTATTCATGCATTCGATCTTGCGAGCCCATGAAAATAATTGTTGCTCCATTATATCCTGTTCAGTAACATTACAGCACCATCAAAGCTCAGAAGTCCTCCATCAGTCAGATCTGTACATGACAACTGTCATATCGGCCGGCAGGAATGGCCGCTGAGGCCAGCAGCCACTGCCTAAAAGCCTTATGTTTCCATGACCATCACGGTTCACTTGGTAGGATCACGACACATTGACTGGCTGCAGCTCTCACTCCTCCAGGAAAGACACGTGCACAATAAATAGTGCATGTCAGACAACTTTCAAACACTCTCTGGTACAAGCAAACTGAAAGACTGAGAAGGAGGTGAAAATTTCATGACAAGTGGAGAAAAGGGTTGATGGAAACTGCAGGTTTGGGGGGGGGGGGGGGGGGGGGGGGGTAAGGTTGTGGAAATACTTCCAAATAACAAAACCTTTTTTCACATTACTTCAGATTTCTCTCTTTTAAATAAACGACTGGTCAAGCCATGGTTAAGAGTTTGCCCTCTTTCTAATTCACAGGCATTTATGTGGGTGGGTCTGCGGTCACGACCTAGCAGTGGGAGCTTTGCTCCCTGGGGTCCGTTGGACAGTCCTGGCCGGTGACACATTGATGTATGAGCTCCAGTTTTTGCTCCCTCTACCCCTCAGCACAAAGAAGCAGGTGTGCTGATCAGTGCCACTTGATCTGTCAGTCGGATGGATAAAAATAGCCTTGGAGATTGAGCTGGGAGCAGGACTCGCCTCACTCTTTGGTGGAAACTCAATTGACTTTGAAAGGCTTCCAGAATGTTCTCGACCACGGTAAATGAGCCAAAGACTTCTCAAGGTTGAACATCTTAATAGCATCTTTGCAGCAGGCTTTTCTTACAGTTAGATATCTGTTAGCTGGAAAGGGAGAACTTCATTAATGTAGCATATTGAGAATGTGGAGTGGTAAAAGAAGAAGCCAAATTATTTAAAAGTGTTTGTACTCACCTCCATCAAAGAACTGTTCAACATGCCATATTGTCAGTATGTGCAAAGAGAAACTAAACAGTTGCATTTGTCCCATTCTTTTGTGTGTCAGGCTGCACAGACTGATGGAAAAGATTGTTACCTCTCCTGGTTTCTTATTTCTTGGTCATTTATAGTCAGATTAACTTGGCATATCTTAGGCTATCCTCTTCCTCTGCAGGCTCTGAAAAAAATGCATAACTGTGCAAATTTTCTCTGAGGATCCTGATCAAGAGAGATTGAGGGCAGAGACTATAAGATGGGAAAGAAGCTGCGGCGTCAGCAGCTTTCATTGTGGGGAGGCTGAGAAGGCTCCAGTTGTTTGAAGAACAGGCTGCTACTACACCACATGGATGCTCAGACTAATTAAATGTGCTCTGCTCCCCTTCATGTTCTCTTCTCTCATCTCAACCCAGTCTCAAATCCGAACAGATAGGTTTGGAGGAGTGTTAATGGCAATGTTGTTTGTTCAACCCTTTTTTTTGCCAAATGTAGCGCATGTTCTTTTTATCGACTCCTCTTACAAGCACTGTTTTAACAGGAATGTGATTAAAAAACAGCACACACGCAAACATTCATGTTTGTAAGGCTCCCCGATTAAGTTCTCCATTAAGTCCTCAAGTGAATTAGTTATGCTGTTGCCATGTTCCCTTTGACTGAGTTTACTTTTAATGAGCAATTCACTGTTTCATTTCCACTTGACATGCTTTTATCTTACTTTGTCAAAGGTACAAAATAAGGTGCCAAGAAGAAGCTTGTTTAATTAGCTCGACACTTATTATAGTCCCAATGGTAAATTCCATTTGAAATATTACCATGATCACCCACACCATTAACATAAAAGTGAGACAGTGGGCCATTTAATGTGGCCCCCTAAATAAACACAAAAGCACATTCAAATCACAGGGGAGACACGAGCTCAGCAGGTGGACGAGTTAGGCCGACCAAGTATAAGATATCTGACTGTCTAATGCATTAAGCAGTGGTCAGCACAGTCACCAGCCTACTGAGACTTCACTAAGACGGGCATTAAGTGTCTCAAACTTGAAGTGCTGACTCACCGACTCCGCCGAGAATCTCATTTATAATTTGAAAGGCCACGCTAATCTCAGATCGGCGTTTCAGCTCAGAGAAAAGACAAATATGCTCATATTCCATCGAAGAGGGAGCCTAACAGCATTAGCAACAGACCCAGATATAATGCAGAAGACTTATTTCTTTCCTGAGAGCCCAGAATATGTTCGAGGAAAGGCCTGAGAAAAGGCCTGAGTTTGGGAGGATTTACAAACATCTGTTGACCTCAGGTGAAAGGTTACAAAGGACAAATTAATTACACTGCCCAGCCAAAGAGAAAGTCACCGCCTGGCCTTAACTAAGCAAATAGGTAATCGCCTCCCAGTGGAAAAGTACTGCAGTGATTAACATGTTTCAGGTGGCCACAGGTTGTTTTTTTTAACTTGTTGCAGTAAATAAGCCTCATTCATTAAACAACCATGCCAGACACATCCCACGGTCCTGGAAAATAAGGGTCAAATTATCAGTCAGCATCAAGCAAACAGAACAACTGAGGAGGCTGTTGCATAAAGTAGGTTAAGAACGTCCATCGCATTATAAAAACCTGAAGGATCGTGTTGAAGCATCATCACCAAACAGCCTTAAGGGACCACTGATCAGCAAGGCAAGTGCAATAAGAAAAGGTTTGGATGTGAAAGAAAGCAGACTGGATTATAGACCTATGGAGAAAGGTCATGTGGTCTGATGAGTCCATATTTACCGAGTTCCAGAGAGATAAACCAATTATCAGTTATACTGGTCATGTTTTACAGCTGTGGTTTCACAGAAAACAGAACAATAAAAGATGTGAAAAAATGGAATTTATTTAACATCGTAACATGCAAGTTGACAAAGGAGAAAAAGATGCTAAACAAGAACAAGAAAATCAGCAACACCAGCTTGTCAAAACCCTTGGAACTCCATTTTAGATTGATTATGTATCATGTTATTAGTATAATGATAACTTTCAAGTATCTGATCATATGCAGAGACAAAATACAAACTCTGAGGTACTTAATGCGCACCTAAAAGCCTTACATTTTCACAAAAAACGGCCGTGCGCCATACAATCCGTGCGCTTTATGTGCGCACTGGATTCCAAAATCTGTCACGGATATAATTTTGAATTTACCGCGGGGAGCGCCGAGCATTAATCGGGGCATTAAGCCACCTCTGCATCTCTCACCGCTCTCCCTTCATGCCGCTCACCGCCACGTGCACTTTTGCGCCTCTTCTGCAACTGGCCACTTCCGCCTCTCGCTTTGCGTTCGGTGTGAATCCAGGCGGATCCCAGCCATTCACTCTGAATGGGGCGAAGATTGTACGGAGCTGTACTCAGCGATTGAATCGTGTCATCATTAATGCTTCTGCCCATGTCCCAGTGAGAGCCTGTTCTTCAGTCTGAGATGGATGATGCATACCGATGTGCAGTTTATAAGTTTATAAAGTGTAAAAACGACCGATATTGTTGTCCTTGACCGTCGGAGCATTTCCGGCTGACACAGGGAGGTAATACATGTACTGCGGGTGCTGGCAGCGATAAACCAATCAGAGAACATTACATAATAGGTACGCCTTATAATCAGGTGAGCCTTATAGTGCGGTAAATACAGTACTACATTTTGGAAAAATGGGACAAGAAAATGAATGAACAGGATTTTACATCAATAGACTTTGTTCTTTCTTCATGTCAAGGACATGTTCCCAGTTTACAATACCAGGATTCAGTTCTTCCATTTTCTATACCGCTTAATCCAATTCAGGGTCGAAGGAAGGCTGGAGATTATCCCTGCTGCCATTGGATGAGAGGCAGGATACACATTTGACAGGTGATCAATCCATCATGGCCACACTGAGACAAAAAGCCATGCACTCTTTCATTCAGTCCTAGTTTCAATGTAGAATAACCAATTAAAGAAAGCACATATAGCCAGAAAGAGCTCGTTGGTTTGGTCCACCTGCATTGGACCTCGTTTTTATCCAGTAGGATGTCTTTAGTGCAGTAATGTGCTCCTCCAAAGAAAGGTGAAAACATTCTCATATTTGTTTTATACACAATTTCCCCCAACATCCTGCTCCATTCATGCCCATAAACAGACAAGTCTTGGCATGAAAATATTTTCACAGAAGTGGGAATTATCTGCGAGTAAATAGATCCTCATTGCAGCCTTGAATGCGAAGAGGCGATCCATAGGCAACACAACAACAAGGGCAAGAGAAACCTCCCTCTATTTGACAATACACGACAAGCGGGAATGAGGATGGCACCAAAACGCAGAGCACTTAATCTTCGAAGTGCTCTGAATGAAGTCAGGGTTTTTGTCATTGGCTTCTTGGCAGGACGTTACATAAATCATGTCCAATAGCTTGTTTGTTTATCCTACTGCTGCTTGTTGTGTCTGTGCCAAATGAGTCAGCATGTTACCCCCTGCATGACCGGTCCTGTTTTAAAGATGATGGAGATAAGGGGTTGAGGGGGATACTGTACACACATCATCTATATTACTGTCACCCAGAGGGCAAAAAAATCAGGAATGGACCTTTAATTGTTGCATCAGACTGCCCCTGCATTGACTTCTAGTAGCTGAGCTGCTGGAAGCAGAGGTGGAAGGTCTTCACAGCAAAGAAAGGACATGGTCACACCAACACAAAGCCTGAGACTTTAACCTGGCTTGTCCAACTTCCAGCTCATACTGAGGTGACTCAGAGTCTTGGTTCCGCCTGTACAGGTAACTCCGCGGGTGTTCAGTCAGTTCAGGACTTTGTCAATTAGGGGATTGCAGTGGCTCAACATACTCTTTATGAGTATTGTGTGCTGTAGATTTTATACCAGTTCCAGAGGGGAAAAAATAAAAGTAACAGCAAGTGCTGTGTGGTTGTGTCGTCCCACCTGTACCAAAAACTCAAGGAGGGACATGTCTATAACAAGAGTCGACAGATTGATTTGGACTATGTCAGACTTGTTGGATTACTGCTTACTGCTGGGCTAAAACCAGCGAAATTGTCTGCTGATCAGCAGCAAGCATTGAGCAGTCACTGTGTCGTGTATAAGCCATGATGCTAAGCAACGTTAGCATTCTGTGGCTATTAAAACTGGAACAGACAACTGTTTGATACTAAATCTATGGGCTTGTCCCACTATAGATTTTTGAGGTCTAAGGGGTTGTCGAAGGTAGAAATGAGCTTTTCTTGTCATGAGGATCTCTTAGCTTAGCTGTACAGGTAACACCGCGGGTGTTCAGTCAGTTCAGGACTTTGTCAATTAGAGACGCAGGAAGCCTCACGCTTTGATAAAAGACTGATGTTGCAGCTGAGACAACCCTCTTTGGAGACGGCGCCGAATGAAACGATAACAGATGAGATATTGATTCAGTGCTGATAACAACCATACAGCTGAATGTCAAAATATTGTCATCATCTCATTCCTCATTATATTAACACTGCAGGGACAAAAGGACGGCCAATAGCAGATTATTTCCACTGGGAGAAATCCACAGCAAGGGTTTTTATGTCAAGGTTAGCTAAAGTCACTTCACTGTACATGATGGCAGACTCGGTATCAGATTAAATTAAATGGAACATGTTCACATAATGCTGCAGCTCTGCAGTGGAAGGGATAGAGTGATAATAGGGGTCTTAATATTTCGGGGCTGAGAGGATCACACCCCTCTTGAAAAAACCCTCGACTAAAAATGTCGATGAATTCAGCATCCCGGTTAGAAGTTGTCCAAAAGGCCTAAACCTGCGGCTCCATAAAGGTTAATGTTTAAAGCAGCATACATTTCTTTTTTTAGGTAAAGTTTTTAGGCACAGAAATGGGCCATTTACTGAGACAACTGGAGCACTGTTTACCAATTATCAGCAAGAAATGTGAGAACTGCAAAACAGTCATTGTGAAACTATCCGATAGGGCAATATGAGAAAGAATGATGCACATAATCACTTCATGGACTGCAAAGGCACAACCATCTACACATCTGTCACAGATTTACCAAATGGAATCATCTGCAGCACATCCACCAATCCTGATTTTAAGGCACTTACTTCTCAACCCCGACAACATACTTCTGCTTGTATTGGCAGTGGTCATGTGTTGGTTAAAAATCATGTGGTTCGGGTGCAGATTTAGACTTCCAGTGCATTCATGTTGGAAAAACATTCATTATCAAAGGATCAAAGGATTATCAAAGGACCCATTTTAAGCTCTGACAAGAGTACATGTTAAAATGAATTCTTCATAGAACTTGGAAAATGTTTACACGAATCCCTAAAGCATGTACTAATATGTTTGACTTCTCCTTCACGGTGGACTGTCATGAGTTATTTATTGCCTCCAATGTCTGAACAAATTATCAGAGGCTGCTGTCCACATCAGCTCAACCAATGCCAAAACCATTTCAGCCACAATCCAAGATCCTGCTGCGTTTCTCTTCAGCAGCTCTGCTTCCTTTCGCTGATCAGCAGCTATACAAGGAAGCAGAGCCTCCTTCCTGCGTGTGGCTTAAACACTGGAAATAAGAGAAATCACACACCGGAAATCACTTCAATCTGTATGATAATTTGAGACTTTGGTGTGTTGGTTCAGTGTGGCTTTTAGAAAACACAAGATTGGCTGGAGTTAAAATGTACACGATACAGTGAAGATAATGTAAATATCTTTCATTCACTCACAGTCGGTGTCCCATAACAACCCCCCCCCCACAAACAGCCGTGAAGAACAACACACAAATCGACCTCCTCCTGCCTCTCAGCACCTTAACAGCACAGGCCACCCCTGCCAGGTCTGTACTTTTGTGCAATATCTGCAGCCACTTTAGATCTTTTAACCCGACTCTTATCTCTTATTTTTTCATCCAAATGTTTATAAGTTCCTTTTTTGTCTTGTTTTGAACCTTTGTGGTGCAGGAAGGCTCTGCGGGAGCAGCTTCAGTTTCGTTGCAGTGAAATGACGATAAAGGCTATTCTGATTCTGAGAATATCTGCTGTGAAAAGCAGCCATTGAAAAGTAGCTTTAAACACGTACAACTGTCAGTGTATTTTTATTTCAAACAGTAGCTGTAGGGCTTTATATCAGAACTTTTAGGGAGCTCTGTAGGACTCACAAATCCCTTTTAGCTCTTTTAAAAACAAATCTAAAAGAGTGTTTTTCTTTTTAAAGACAAAATATACATAGTCAGTTGTTCTTTACCATAATATTGTATTGAGATAGTAAATGTGTGAATGGGTTTTGTCATCTCGCCATGACAACCTGTGAATTTAGCCTGAAGCTTTGAGTTTTACAGGGTAAAGCTCGGTAGTATAATATATGAATTATATCTGAGATGAGTGATGATGGCCCTTCAAACAGACCAGAGTAAAGACAAAAACAGTGGGTGTGCTACACCAACAGGCAAGGAAAACAGCCCAAAGGCCGACCATTTTGAAATGCCCAGAAGCAAAATAGCCACAAATGAAAGAGCAGCGTTGCAAAGGAGCACATCCTGACACCTTTACAGAAATCCCTCCAAAGCACATGAGAGCGAGAGGATTTTAGCAAACAAGAAAAGCCCATTTGGACTATCACAGGGCAGCTCTTTCCTGAGAGAGGCTTTCAAAGTCTGATCATGAGCAGGTTGCTTGTTGGCTGGGAATGAAACTTTAATTATCTTGATGCCTGCTTCGCGTTCTCTCCAGCGAACCGGGCTCCCCTCCCCTCCATCAGGAGCCACAGGAAGACGGGTTAATAGAGGTGCATGTCTACCTGCATGTAAATTGGGCATGTTTCAGTGTGGTGGCAAAATCAAAACCCCTTCTCCAACCTATAGTTTTTATTACAGGAGAACCGATAGTAACAGATGCTGAAAACCTTTATGACACAACTCCTCAGTTTGAGATTTAAAGGCTGCAATTTGTATTGGTACCGGATGCTCATGTGTTGGTTCAGCTATAACTTCTATGGGTTATATTAACACTGAACTGATATTTGAATCCCAGGATGAGTAGTAATGAGATATAACACTTAATCTTACCATATATATATATATATATATATATATATGTACTGGTGTGTATATATGGAAAGCTAAGGTTACTTGATTGATGCTGTGAGGGAGATTGCTTCAGATTTCAGCGTGTAAGTTATCAGTATCAGCAAACAATGCTTTCTCATCAACAGCATTTATTACTGCCTTTAAACATTTTATTTATATTACCATCTTGGTAACTTGAAGACCTTCATCTTTATTAAAAAAAATGCCAATAAATACATGAAAATACATAAAAACAATGACAATTATGACCCCCTAAGCTCCAAAGCTCTGAGCGTTAGCTAGTGCTAATAAACGGCCTAGAAATTATCCCTATTTATGGCACAATTTCCACTTTTGAAGTGGAACAGGTTGGGAAAACACTCCAGAACACTCAATCCACTGGGCTCCTACTGCATGTCCTCCGACGTTCAGTACAGTTGAAAACAGAAGGTTTCCGTGCAAAGCTAGCTTTGATTGAATGTGAGCAAGTGGGTCTCACAAGACGAGGCCAAGCAGGGGAAGATTGTCACCTGACAAGTGACGTAACTCGCTCCTGAAGATCTGAATGGGAACTGAACGAGATATTTTAAAACCTCGGGGGCACAAGACTTGTAGTGTTTCAGTTGGCTTAGTTCAGGAAAGATTCAGGGGCCCAAATATGTACTTTCAAGAACAAAAAGTTAAGTTTTTATACATTTTTTAGAGTTTTAATATAATTTTATGTGTTGTTGCCTTGTTCATTTGGTTTTATGTGGTATAATCGTGTTTTCAGTGGAATAATAGTGTCTCCCATCCCATTGTTAACTTGTCTCTTTACTCATTCCTAAACTGCTGACACAGAGTTTTTGTACAATAGCAATAACATTTTATAACATCTGACAAAAAGATGTTTAATTTGTTTGAGCAAAACACTTATTTGGAATGTGTTAAGACTTTTGTTGATGTGAATATAAGCCTGAAAAAACTCTTATTGCTTAAGTGTTAAAACTATTTTGAAAACTTAATATTATCACTATACAATCATACATTAAGGTAACAAAGGAAGATATCGGAAAATACTTTTAGGCTGGAAATATGAGGGATTGCAGTGGCTCAACATACTCTTTATGAGTATTGCGTGCTGTAGATTTTATACCAGTTCCAGAGGGGAAAAAATAAAAGTAACAGCAAGTGCTGTGTGGTTGTGTCATCCCACCTGTACCAAAAACTCAAGGAGGGACATGTCTATAACAAGAGTCGACAGATTGATTTGGACTATGTCAGACTTGTGGGATTACTGCTTACTGCTGGGCTAAAACCAGCGAAATTGTCTGCTGATCAGCAGCAAGCATTGAGCAGTCACTGTGTCGTGTATAAGCCATGATGCTAAGCAACGTTAGCATTCTGTGGCTATTAAAACTGGAACAGACAACTGTTTGATACTAAATCTATGGGCTTGTCCCACTATAGATTTTTGAGGTCTAAGGGGTTGTCGAAGGCAGAAATTAGCTTTTCTTGTCATGAGTATCTCTTAGCTTAGCTTCGCCATCAGAATTCCTCCCTGCTTCTGCAAACTAAGAGGATCTGTCTGCTGTCTACTGACTGCTTATATGAACTTCACTAAACTCCACCTGAAAAAACCCTCAATATTAATTTTTAAGGACTTCCACAGTTTAACAGACATCTTGTGGGTCTGACTAAACTCCAACACTTTATTTACAAGTCTGTACTTGTTCACCTGTCTGTTCTGGCAGCTGGATCCTTATTCATCCTTTGTACAGATGTTTAATTTGCTTTTGACTTCCCAGTTCCATTTGTGGACAAGCAGGTCCCATAACACCTTGACAAATTCCTTGCATGTACACACTGCAACAAAAATTGATTAAATACCTTCCTGCAGCACAGGCCACTGTCACAAAATCAAATGCTATTCAAGGCTTATATTAACAGCAAAATTCGCTGCTTTAGGCACAAGCACACCAGCTCACTTAGGGTTAAGTTATGAAACAAAACCCAGTATATAGTCTTTTGTATTTTCAGCATCACTTTCCACACAGTTAGAGTATGGATTTTATTCATGACTTTCATTACACACAGCTTTGGGATCCACTTTTAGTCCATGTGCAGCACTTTCTATTATGAATTGCTGTGCAGCACTTTCCTTCACTTTTGTCTTTAGCTTGAGCTCCTAAATACCTCCTCTGTTTTCTCATGTTTGGCTCGGCTGCACAAAGCATATCCGATGGTAATTAAGGTCAGACAATTAGATTCAGCCAGCCATGGACCTGGTTGACTAAATAAGTATAGACAATTATCTTAAATTAATATGATAGATGCCATTGTTTTGTGCTGCTTGGCTCAGTCAGATCTGGGCAGCGCTTCAGGTTATTATTATGCATCCTCTGTATTAGTTTGAGTAATGACACTCTGCATGCGGCTGTTGCTATTTCATCACGGAAAATGTGATTATTAGTTGGAGGCGTTACTATATGATCAGAGCTGAAGTTACTCACCAGAAGGGCTAAGGTTGATTGCACCACAACAGGCTTAGAAGGAGTAGGTGCGGGTAAAAAAGAAAATCGCAAATGAAAATGAACCAAACTTAAATAGCTGTGACCAACAACCGTATCTTTTTTACTTAGATGGCAAAGTCAGACTAAAGTGAAGAGAAAAAAGTGTGAACTATTTTTCTCCAAAACGCTTTTTCCTCCTTTAGGATTTTCAAAACATTGAGTGGCTTCTGCAGATCTTTTGAGTCACAGTATTGTACATGCAGGCTCAGGTTTTGTAAAGCAATTTGCACTACATAGTTCACTGTTTTCTTGCAGCTTTAGCTTTTGACACCTGTTACCACACTGTGGTTTTACCACCTGGCACCCAATAACATCTGAGAGCTATTCCTCGAGGACAGCAACAAAGCTGCTGAGGGACATATTCCTGTAGCTGGCTCTGTCTTATAATGAGCGCTGTCAGAGATTTGCAGCACTGAACTTTTGTGCCCTGATCTATGGCAGGTCACCGTTGAGTTCATATCAATAATTCATCTCGCAGCACTACTCTCTTCCCTGTTACGAAACAAATCTTGTTAGGAAGTCCTGCCAACGCTGTCTCCATCTCGCTACCCGACTTTATTTGTAGCTCTCCCTGCTCAGGCAGGAAAGGGCGCTTTCAGGTGGGGTTGGGAAGCGATTAGCTGAGTTCATCTACATGGGACTTTTGTTTGGCAGCAGGAGCATCGTGAGGACGCTGGAATCTGGTGTGTGAGCTTTAAAATGGAGGCACACCACAATGGCTCACTTCACCTACTAAAGATGGAGTAGATGAGCTCATGGAAAGCAGTGGCCCCTGCTCTTTATCCTTACAGCAGGACTCTATACAGCCTTCCTCAGGTTCATTGTGAAACAACCTGAAGCTGTCAGAGACTCAGAGGAGACCCCGAGAGAAGAGGGCAGGGAAGTGGAACACTGTAATGTTTGGGGCTGTTCTGATAAGATCCAGGGAGACTCCTCTCCATCTCCCTCTGCAGTCTCCTCAGCTGGCAGAAAGTGACAGTAACCTTTCCTGTCAGTGACAGTTGCTAAAAGCAGCAGGGGGATTAAAAGGCATTATGTCTGACTTCCTTCAAATTAGCACCTTTTTTTTTTATCATTGTTGTCTTCTCCTGGCTCTACTCATCAAGGAGGACGCAATCAGTCCATTCACCGTGAATAATTACACACTGGGGGATACTGAGCATATGATGAGCGTTCTGTAAACAGTTTACATAATGCTCAGGTGTCCATAAAACTTCAAAAACAAGTTAAGACATGAACAAATCAAATGCATCACTTGACTCCGCTTTACAGGAGACTCGAAGCCTTGAACACACCACTGCAGTGCAAACAAGATTCATCCACAAAAGTAAAACAGGTCGAACAGTTCCCCCTTATATTAACGTGCTAATGAGGTCCCAGTGTGATACTTTTTAATGAGACCATCCAGGAGGCCAATTGTCCATAACTAATTATCATATGGTAATTGGTGCACCAAAGTGCAGAAAGACGACTGATTTTGTTTGTCTGCACCTCTCATTTCTTCTTCCTCTCTGTGCGTGCATCGTATCAAAAGTACTTAATGATTGTAATTATTGCTAAAAGATGGTGCAACTCAAATGTTTCTTTAATATGATTACCACTGGCGATAAACAGCAAGCATCTGGCGGCATGTGGGGGAGTGATGTTGAAATGTACTAAATGTAGACATCCGCAGAATAATGGTGGCTGCACCTGAGGGAAAACAGTAACTTTGATTTTTCTCCTCCCAAACTCTGGTGATTATTATTTTGATCACAGTGTCTCTGTCTGCGGTGGTGTTGAAAAGCCAGGTGTAACAAATTCTTCTTTCAATATTGCACATCATCCTCATTTGCTATACCCCGACGCTTCGAAGTATGAAATAAGGTGAAGAAGGAATCTCAGATAGATCCCGCTGATGTGAGAAAGAAAGCACCCTGATGAATGGCACCGTATCGAATTATACTCAAGTAAAAGAAAACATTGGGTGGCACATGGCAATGGACCGTATTGGTTCAGTTCTGGTTCAGTGTGCCAGAAAATGGGACAGGGACCACTAACAAATACAAATAACTGCTATAGCTTTAGAGCTTGTGGTTGGCCAGCTCTGCAAACTGAATATAGCAAAAGGTTCTGGTTCAGTGGCCAACACAAAGGTGATGGTCCTGCTGAAATCATGTTGGGGGGGTGCTGCTGTCTGCTGAGAAATACAATATCAAGATTGACCTTGTCCTGGCACCCGGGTGAATATAATCAACCTGGAATACACACTGTGTCAAAAAAGATACTTGACGGGGAAAGCGAATGGCACAAACCAGCCAGAGAGTCACATGGCTGTATTTATGCATGAGAATCAATACATTCCTCGCTACTCTGAGCACATACACATGTCCAGATTCTATTTTGCTCATTTAGGTGGTCATTAGGCTTGTGACAATTAGCTATGGACGATGAAGCTGGAAGGCAGGATCCCCATTAGCTCATTTGTGCGGGGTCATTAGAAAGAGTGCGGCGACAGGCACACCAGTTGTTTACTGTTCGGCTCGGCACTTTGCAGGAGGGCCACACTCGACTGTGGCGGCTGTTAAGCTTTTCACACTCAGTGATTGGGGATATTTTTAGTGTTAATGAATATGGCGCTCAGAATTTCTTGCAAAGAGCCATTAAAAGAGTCAGGAAATGCTTCCCGACTCCTTAGTCATAGCCGGCGAGCGATTCCCTGCAGTTGCTCCACACCCTGATGTTTTTTCAAAGGTCTCTACCAAGGTTGATGAACAATGTGAAGTCATGGGATAATGTCAGAGACTGAACTAATGGCCATGTCTGATTTGGAGCTGTTATGAGGAGAAGTAAGGAGGATCCCTGACACATCTTTATAGAGGCTGACAGCTCATTAAATCAGAAGAGTCAACATGCAGCACTTCACTGCTCAATTACACTTGAGAATTACAGAACAAAACAGAATGGGAGACCGCTGAAAATGTGTTGAATATTTGGAAAAACTAATGAGCTATACAGCTTCCGATGAGCCTGCTCATTTAAACACTGAGAATAATTACCAATGCATTTATTTCCTACAGCAACACGAGCTTGTGTGAGATTGATGGATGGCAGCTTTTCATCAGCAATCCATCATGTCATGTCGATACGTTCCAGAGAGGAAAATATATCCATGTTTAAGGTGGTGTGTGGAACGGAGTTGCTCAATGATTGAACAGTATGTTGTCTCTAGAGGAACACAGTGGTGTGGCGTAATGAGTTTGCTGCCATCTCCTAAATTAAAAAAAAGAAATCTCTGCAGAGGTTGCCATAC
Source organism: Leuresthes tenuis (assembly GCF_036924035.1). Lineage (NCBI taxonomy): Eukaryota > Metazoa > Chordata > Actinopteri > Atheriniformes > Atherinopsidae > Leuresthes > Leuresthes tenuis. The sequence continues at coordinate 3,042,426 of NW_027325360.1, forward strand.
GTTTCTCTCCTGCAGTACAATAGCCTTACCTGCACCTCCTCCCACAGATGTTCAGCTTCCGAGAACATATTGACCGGCCAATGTGAGAAAAAGGCAGAATTTCAAACAGGTTCCTGAAAACCCGGGGCTAAAATCATTCATCACCCTGGGCTGCTTCAAATGCAGACATCAAAAAAGCTACCTCATGGATTGATCTTGGTGATCATATAATAGATTTTGCCAGTGCCGGGCTGACGGCTGTAATGGGTTTCTATACCGGCTGCCAATCGAGCTCTGTCAGCTGCGCTGGCTCTCCATGGAGTCCTCCCTATATTTACCAGAGGCTCCTTATACCCACTCTTGGGGAACCATGTACTAAACGGACTTCAAAAGGCACTCAAGGAAACAAGAGATAGAACCCAGCAGCACCTGTGGACAGAAAAGTAGAGCTGAAATGTAGGTTTATATTATGTAGGTGATATGTTCTGCTCGGTATCTGCTCCATTCTCCTCACGCTCCCCTAAAAATGACCGTAATTAATAATTTACTCTCTATTTGGTTCAGGATGCTCACTGAATCAACAGCAGATAACTGCAGGCTGTTTGCATTATAATGAATTTGTTACATGTGAATCAAATTAAGCAAATGGAGCACATGACAGAATTACATGAAGGGAGTTCTTCAGATGGAACAATTTTCTTTGCAGCTCTGATGAGTGATTTTCCAGTTAAGTGAGCGGCTGGTGCATTTGTCCTGTTCGCTGACAGTAACCTATCATTTGCGGCACTTAATCTAGCTGAGGACAGAGCGCAGCTTTCAATTAACTCGTCAAATAAACCCGGTGACACATCCATCATGTGCTTTGCAGTATTTTTTCCTCTTTCTTTGCATTTTCATAAAAGCAGTGGAATAAGTGGGTATGATACTGTTCATTGTGTCTCGCTCTTTCATTTGTAACTCCAGAGAAAGAACTACTACTTTTATTTATTTATTTATTTATTGTTTTTTACAAGAAGTGCTTCAAGAAACTGATCCAGTGCAGATTCCCACAGCTGAAGTAATTACACCAGATATCTTCCCTCAGTGACTAATTACATCAATCATCTACATCATCATGTATCAATCATGTACCTGGAGGAGACATCAATTTGAATTCCCAGTGCAGCTGATTAATGTACACAGCTCTGCTACTATCCAGCTGGACAGCGAAACTCACTGGCAGGCCGATGAAAGGAGCATTACCTCTTTCCACACGGCCCGCCAGGCCCTGTTATCAGCCAATCAGGCTCACCCTGACTTGTTCTCTCAATTTGAGAGAGCTAACACTCAGCATCCAGACAAGCCTGATCAACAGCTTCAAAGTGGTGAGCCCATGTAGACACAGATATATGTTTAAATGGCAACATTATAGTGTTACTCTGACAAAAGTTTCTCAAAACCTGGACTGACACATCCAGAGAAGGCAGTCGAGGATCGAATCTCGACCCAAAAGACTCTCGGTGCTCCACACATGCTCCAAGGTTCCATCTTCATGCATTTTTTTCTCAGATCAGTGAAACAAACGTGCATTTTGATTCAAGTGAAAGCTGCTGTCGCCTGTTAAGACTAAGCGTCGACTTGTTTTCACGTAAACTATATCCAGCATTTTCCTTTTAAAACCGCAGTCACCTGACAGAATCATCTTTCAAGCAACTTCTGTGCAGTGGATTCGGCTGTAGACTCATGTATGATGACCTCCCGTGGAGAAAATAAGAAGCACATAGTCCACAGCCTTTCAGGTGACAACCTGATTCCCCTCCCATGCATATTACACTGTTACGAGGACTGTGGTGCAGTTAAACGTCCAGGTTGTAGCTCAACTCCAGTGCGAATGCTACCGTGCTGAGTGGCTGGTGGGGGAACAGTGAGCAATAAGGTCTTTGCCTGAGGAATATGAAAACAGAGAAGCTAAATGGGAAATGCTGGGATATTAAGTTTGCCAGGAGTGAGTGGTATGGGTGTTACTGACATACACAATTATATCCACTGATCTGCTGTGCCTCGGCCCTCCGTGAACACAGTGCTATCAGGGGCACCCGATGGAACAAAGTGAGAAGATAACAAAGTTCCAGCCAAAGTCTCAGACTTTATTTGAGGAACTGCTTAAGTCAACAATCTGTTGAAGGATGAATTGGAGAATCTAACCATTAATATAACAGGGCTACTGCCCTCTGCAAAGTTAAAGTGTATAAACCTCCATTTATCTTCATTTATACACCCGTTTTAATCTTTTAAGAATCGTCTTGAACTGCTGATTGTGGCATGTTGGGATTCTTTTTCATAAAAAAAAATAACCCTGACATCTGGGATTCCAGCTTAATTAAAACATGCAATTAAAATGGTTCCATATGACTGAGGTCAAATAGTGTTGCATGTGCTTTCTCCTCCTTCTTCTCTTTCTGGTTCTATAGCTTTATGATTAATTTTTCATGGAATGCACAGACGGTCTTTACCGAGACTGCTTCTGTCACATTTTTCCTCCCCAACTGCTCGCTCAAGATTGTTTCTCTATTGCACTTGGCTTGTTGTTTGCCTGCTTGTTGTATGCGGGGTTGGGCGTGATCCAACTTAGAAGTGATTAACTGTTGATGGCAATCCAGTTCAGGATCAGGATCTTTTTTTGCTTTATCTTGGCTGAGGAGCCTGGTGTCAGACTACTCTTGTTAAAATCTTATTGACTTTTAAAGAGACTGAATACCTTATTTTGAAGAACTAGAGGACGCAGTGTACTTTCATTGTATCGTGTTAAGTCATGAAAAAGACAAGGTTGGAGAAAGGCATTTAAATTCAATGTTCAATACTGAATATGTAGTGATACTGAAGCTACCACCACCATCCCATCCCATCAGAAAACACACGCCTGTGTCATACTGAGACATAAGAATGTTTTATACTCAGGGTTAATGGGGCATGTGCAGCTTATTGTTGCCCCAGGGCCCCCAGGCAAGGTAATGAGGCTGTGTTTAAATTCATGCAAACTTGCATGTAATTTGATCAATTCAGTAAAAAGGTCTTCTCATAGGCAACCGATGAAGTATTGATGAACCGATCCAACAGCATAATTTCCATCATAACACAACTGGATGACTTGGTGTCTGCCTCACATGCAGTATTGGCAAATGCATCAGTCCACCCCCAGCAGGCAGAGCAAGACCAAAACTCAGATAAACAGCAATTTGTCACCATACACATACCTTCAGTGTCAATACCAATTCAATTCCTGGCTTAAATAATTTGACGATACAATAATATTTTGAATGAGAGTCGGCTGCCTGCTGTCCAACAAACAAAAGTGAAAAGTAGGTTCATAAGTTGTCTTTAGCGTAAAAATGACTCATTTTCAGTGGGAAGCACAAGCTGCTGAAGTGACATTAGGGTAATAATCTCCCAATGCAGGGCCTTCAGGAGCCTTTGACACCTCCTATGCTCCATCATCCCCTCGCTTATTTTCTCCAGTGGTGGTCCGTAGGGTCTGCATCCTTCTTGCTAAATTGGGTGGCTTGGGATATCTCAGAGCCTATTCAGCTTTGATGTTTCATTTAAAAAAGAGCTAAAGAGGAAGTGACAACCCAGTAGAGAATATTATGCTAATCTATCAAATGTTAATTAGGCCCAAAGGGTTAATTTCTTCTTCTTCTTCATCTCAATACTTTAATCTGTTTCTTAGTTAAAATGCTTATAATGGCGAGTGCTTAGAAATAATAAGTGTTTTGAATTAAATTTTGAAAACCTCACTTTTTCCTTCCTTTTCTTTAACAAAAAGTTTCCTTAATCCTCCTTTGAAATCTAATTGGTACTGTCTCACAGCTAAGAAGCTCTCTCTTCAAGCCCCGCATAACATAATCTCCTTAAACTTATCAGGGAAATTTGACAACATATTGCAACACATCTTCCTGTGTACAGCACAGTAGATTCTGTTCTACACATCACCAAATTAAAAATAGAGACCTTCAAGTATCACCGCCCCCCCCGACCACCCACCAGCCAAAACAAGAGAAGAAAAACAACATAAAATATGACAGCTAATATGGAATCCCACAACTTAATTACACTGCATTCAGTGAAACCTTCCCTCTGATCCTGCAAACAATACCCAAACGGATGATTGTTCCATTTTATTGCCGACGTGCTTCTTTTATTTTACTATTTATTTATTTCATTTTTTTTTTGCACAGGAGGAAATCATTAAAGAAAAGCTGAACAAAACGTTAACAGCAAACGGGCATGCACCTGCAGAGTCAACAGGGGCCGTGTTGCATGCGAAACGCTTGGTTTGATGCTGAGCCTTGTGTGCACTTGGGGGTGAATTTGGCTCGAAGCTTGTTTGAAATAAACCGATGACTGCTCTCAGACAAAAGGTATTGTACCCTAAAGGCCTGTTTATTCATGTACACATTTACCACAAAGTCTGGGCCTCTCTTTCTGCCATTTCAGTTTAGTATCAAGTGGCCCAGCCTCTGGGACGTGGGCGGAGCGCCGAAGCACAGAGGCCCATTTGTTTTTTGCTTTAATCTTTTTTTTTTTTTTTTAGATGCAGAGAAGAATGAACGGCTCTCACTACTCACACTGAGTGATGAACAGTGTCCTGACATGGCAGGTAACAGTTATGTATCGCCCTTCTCCCTATATGTGACACTTTGAAATGATAGGCGTTACTGCGGGGAGTGATGGATTCAGCAGTGCAGCAGCAGCTTACGTGCAGAGGTTGAATTGTGGAGAAGGAATTCATCTCAAGGTTGGTCTGAAAGTAAAATTAAAGAGGTGTGGAACTTGACCGTTTCAAGGTTGTGTTCAGATTAATTTTTTTCTAAAAGTGTAGTTTTTAAGTTGTATTGAATAGTGGATTTCTACAAGGTAGAATAATTAAAGGGCAAAATAATTATCCAGAGTAATGGACTCTACAGCATTCTACAGTAAAACTTACATAATGTGCCACATGGAGACTGTTCATCTGTAGATCAGGATGCAAAACCCTGCATGTGCTAAGCAGAAAACTCCCGTCAAGCTCCACAAACACGACAGACAGTTACGCACAGATCTATTCATGTTTGAGAGACTCAGGTGGATGCACAGAAGTACAACACAATTCATTGGACAGGCTTGTGCAGCAATAAAGGAAAAGGTTAATTGCTGTATACTACCAAACAGTTTCTCAAAGCCAATGAAAACAAAGCTCTCTGCTTTACTGGACTGAAGCGATTCATGCAGGCACATGCAGAAATTGTTATGCATTAGAGTCTATTAAAGGAGTTGCTGTGAGAGGAAACAAAGGAAGGTGAGGCCAGCGCATATATCCAGTCAAAGCAGTCATCCTGTATCTTTCCTGCTTCTAAATCTAGATATGGAGCATGCTTTCATCTATTAAAAATGATGACTGAGGGGACAAAACAGTCCCCTAAATCCACCTCCCCGACAACTGCCTAACACTATAATATGGTTAAGTGGGCATAATTTGCACCTGTCTCTTCCTGTCAATTTCTAAAGAGGGATGGAGTTGCACTCAGGCAGAGAAGGTAGCACAGCGCAGCCCCCCCCCCCCCCCTCTGCAGCACTCAGCAGTAACACTCTAATCCTCGGGTGGATGGTGGGGTGCATAGGAGTTAAAGAATTAATTCACATCAATTTGCAACAAACGGGAAAAGTTGCTGCTTTAATGTCACTTTCTCTCCGCACTTCGCACCCTAATGGCTTGACTTGGCCACTTTCTTGCAGACCGATCCTCAAATCCAAGGAGACCATCTATTCATACCTCAACTGTGAGGAAATTATGTTCCAAACCAGACCTGCAGGAGGCAGAAATTAAAACCAGCTGAGTACAACAGTGCTGCATTATCACTGCCAACCCTGGCCTTGGGGATTGGATGTCGGCTTTTATGCTTTTTTAGTTACATAGATCTGTATCCTTCGTAAGGATTCTCCTTGATTCTATAGATGTGGAGCCAGAAACAGTGTACCACACAAAGGCAAATGATAATAAGGTTAATGCGGGTTAACAAGGAGTAACTGCTCAGTAAGAAAAAGGGTTAATAAGGAGTAACTGTTTGGGAATAATTATGAAATCTCAGGAACCGTTTAGGCAAAATGCATAAACACAGTACAACCCATAATTCACAGAAATCCAACATAGAGGAGTATTTATGTTGCTAGTGTTTCTTTCACCAATTAAACCGTTTCTACTGTCTGAGGAATTAGACTATACCAGGCCCACTATGTCACAAAAATTGGTCCGCTGACAGAATATCCTGTTAATTGTTTTTAGCAATTTCAGTGCAAAAAAGAGGTTACTCTATGCTAGTTAAGTTATCAACTCAACTATTCCCAGAGTCATGCAGTGCCACAGTTTTTTGTTCCAACTACACATGAATGTATGTTGGACTTTTAGGTATCTGAATATTTCTCTGTGGTGCAGCTGCTCTGCAGACACAATTACTGTCTCAGTTTTAGTTGAAGCCCAATGAGATCAGTCGAAGAGACACTTTTCAGTGCTGAGGAGCCAAGATGAAACGGTGGTCTGAGCACACTGTGAAATTAAGAATCATACCCTCAGATCTGTAATGATAGCTTCACCAATCTGGATAGTCGGAAACTAATACGCAAAAAGAAGAAACCCCATGAATACCATCACATCCTGGAGATCCTTTGCAGGGACTAAGCTTTATGACATGACCTTTATGAGATGGTTACAAGGTGTGGAACTTTCACTAAGGTGCCCAGATGTGGTACGAATTGCTGTGTCTCGCGAGCCTGCTTCAGCTTTATGGCTCTGCAACACAAGCGTTTATTGACTCATTAGTACAACAAGGTTACTTCCAGGAGTAAATCTCACAAGAGTCTAGCGATGGAAACCCAATATTTGGGGATTATTTTCAGATGGAAATATTGAAAGTTACTCAGAGGCAAAGAGGTCAACAATGAGTACATTTACAGGCACATTAGTGTCCTGGTTTTGAGTCTTATCTCGGTTATGATCAAACTTTTCTAGTTTATGCTTATCAGTAAGTTTATCAAATCTGAAATGTACCTAGATTTTTACTTTAAAAATATCATTAAAATGTTACATTCCACTCACAATTCAATCAAGAGTCACAAACCAGAATTCTTCTTCTTTTTGTTCTTCTTCTTCTTGTGAGTTTTTCGGTAGTTGAAGGTAACAATACAACTGATTTTTTATTGTTCCAGTGGAGCCCAAAAAAAAAGCTCTTTCAGCTTTCAGAGAATGTGAGGCCAAGGACGGGGTGTGCAGCTACAGCTGTAGCTGTGGCAGCTTGCTGCATTTAAACTCACTTATTGGAAACATGGCATCGCCCTGACTGTGTCAGGCCTTAACAAACTGCTGGGAAGAATAGACTGAAAGGAAAAGATGGACAAAACCCTCTGATTTGAGTTCTGACATTTTTGAAGCTTTGAGTGTCACAGTTGGTCGTCGACATCTTGATCTTTCTGGAACCAGAAGTGATCATATTTGAACAAGAGAGTGAAACTGGAAAGGGATACTTGAAGTCTGGTTGGACAAAAATAGGTATCTTTTTGGATGAATATTAATGGAGAAAAAGGTTTTACTCTCAGAGGAACCACAACCCGACTAATCGGGTAGAGTGGATCTATTTAACAACACTATAATGAACTGTGGGAACATCAAACTCGGTATTTCGTGATAGAAGTTGATGTTTTTTTTATGGGAATTTATTGGCACCCAGCGGTACAGCACTTTAAGCCACTTCCACATGTGCTTCATGCCTGACAGCCGATGGCATCCATTCTTTATGCAGTTTAACACTGGAAGTTGTAGCATCACTCTCTCTTTAACATATACTCTTCTCTCTTCCACTGAAACCCTGTAATTGTTCGCAGTAGAAATGTGCAGCCTTAGAAAAATCCCTAAGTGTTGCACTAGGTGAGCAGGTAAACCTCCTCAAAGGTGACAGTGATTTAAATGACCCACGAAAAGGGGTCAGTGGCACACATGTGACCTCAAAGACTTCCAAACTGTGTCCAAATAGCAGTTTATAACCCTAAAACCTCTAGTCAGTCAAAACTAAAGAAGGCTTTAAGTGCAGTTGTCTTCTATTCAACAACTTGGAAATACTATGATCTGGATCACTAGTTTCATGCACATCAAAGCTTGACTTGGTCATTTGATTTGGCCACTGACCTTGTCTCAGTATACATCCATGTTTGACTAAAGCAGGGATGTCCAAAGTCGGTCCTGGAGGGTCGCTGTCCTGCAGGTTTTAGATATTTCCCTGCTTCAACACACCTGATTCAGATCGATGCATGCATTGGTCCAGAGTAAGCTGGACTGGAACTGCACTGCTTATGTCACCGCAGCAAATTATACTAGATTTGACATGACAAACTACTAGATTTACTGTTCAACAACATTTCATCAAGTTATCCTTGGCTAGTGGACAACGAGCGGCAGACATAGAAAGCGCAGAAATAAAGGTTTGTCACTTATCACAGCAACAGGGGAACGTTTTAAATCATTTGAATCTAAGGTCAGGAGGTTCTGCTCCATCTCCTCATCACTGCCTCTAGCTGTTTGTCTGGTAAGGGAAATGGAAACATAGTGAAGCAGCCAATGCACAGGAGGAATATTAGACTAATGAAAAGTTCTCTCCTGCCTTGGCTGCTGGCCCATTGTGAGTACTGCCCTGTGTCTTTCCATTTTACAACTCCATGCTGTGAAATGGAATTCCCTTGGTAAAACAACCTCCCCACCCCAAAAGGTTGTGTGTTGTGCACGTTTGCACAGTGGCAAACGATGATGACACAAAAGGAGATGCAAAGTGTAACATTGTTTGCATATGAGGAGTCCATTAAATCATTTCTAAGTGGTGCAGTGAGAGCCTGGCAGCAGATCCTGGAACAAAACGACATTATGGACCGTGGGAAAAGCGGTAGGTAGAAGTCATGCCAATGTAGAAACAAGAGCAAAAGAAAACCCTGATGACAATGAGCCAAACTGACCCCCAGTGTGGTGCTACATCCATTCTGACACAATCAAAAAGCCTTTTTATGCCTTTTGTGCCTTTCAATCTGGGACTCATGACCCTTTGCTGTACATCGGTGTCTTTTGTGAAAGCAGAGGCAGAATTCATGGTTGAAGTTGATCCGCCACTGATCCACCTCTGAGCCGGCATGGGGAGAAGTGACGGATTGGCTGTGTATGAGGACGAGCCATTATGTACTACACTGTAATCACTCAGCTGATTTCTTGATGCCGACTTGATGTGTGTTAGCAGACACCAATGCAGAAATTACCAATTTCCTCTTATTTCTTTCACAGATGAGCCACAACCGATATGTCAAAAAGGTCAAAGCTGGCTGAAGTAGAGGATATTCTACAGGCTTGGCTATACTGAGCAGTCTGTAATAAAACCCCATGTAGACCCAAACTGGGTATAATAACACAGAAAATGGCAGGTGTTTTAGTGAAGTGTTGTAGTGTTATTGGTCATGAACTTGTAATAAACACAATGATAAAAACCAGCACCAATGAGGATCTTATTCTTCTTAAAGGAAAAAACTTGAGAAAGACGTGTGCTTTGATGTGGAAATTCTCACATGATTTATTTCTGCTTGTAGTGGTAATATTTTACAGAATTACGGGTTGAATTTAAGGATACAAACAAAATAAGATTGTACCAGTTGGAGGACTTGCTGGGGTACCCTATACATTCTTGCCCACAGGTTACCCTATGTCTAAATCATTAGTTGTAGTGGTTGGTGCCACCCTCTGTATTTGTTTTAATAAACTCTTTTTAGATCAGTAAGTTAGGTTTTGGTTGTTTGATTTCTACTTCTAGCTTTAGTAGACAGTTAGGCTTGGTTTTGTTAGGTTTATTTCATTTGTTTAGCCCAAATATCTGTCCCTTCTTCCCCCACAAGTAAAAGCAGCTGATATCCTTTTTCCAGTTCAAGCAAATAAACCTATTTCAATCATTTTATATCCTGATGTCTTCATTCCTTGGTTGTTGGTATGTTACACCCCCTCGGGGGTTGTAACAGAGTGAATAACACGTGTTACTCAACCCGAGGATGTCAAGGTACTTCAAGCATCATACCACATTAAAAACACAATGTTATAGGGTGATAAAAAGGTAAAAGAACAACTAGCATGAGCCAGATTTTTTTTGTCTTTAAGCAGTTTTATTTTAATATCTACCTCTCATTTAGAAACAGTCAAATAGTGTTAAAAACTAAAGAATTGTCACAACTAAACTAAAAAGCTGATTGGGTAAAATTCCCTGTCTTCCAGTTTTCACCCAATAAGCAAAGCTTATTGAACCAGATATGTTGAAGGAATCAAATGAATAACAGCTTGGCTTAGACCATGACTGCATATTAAAGATGGATGTAGCCCTGGCTCTAAAAGACACTTTGCTCATGAAATACTAAGTAAATCCTTTTTTCCCAAAAGTCTTTATATCATCATCCATTAGATTGCCTCCCTCTGATCTACTGATCAGTTCAAAATGTTCCCATAACTAAACTAATATAATTTTTTTATATTTTTTTGTTATCCAATCAGATCTTAAGTCAGACCCGACACCAGGGATACCCACATCCGGTCCTCGAGGGTCGCTGTCCTGCAGGTTTAGATGTTTCCCTGCTTCAACACACCTGATTCAGATGAAATGGATCTCTTCAAAAGATTCTGTACAAGCCTGCTAATGTGGTATTGATCTGAATCAGGTGTGTTGAAGCAGGGAAACATCTAAACCTGCAGGACAGCGACCCTCGAGGACCGGATGTGGGTATCCCTGCCCTACACCCTCTTGACTAAAGTTTTCTTTTTCTAAAAAAAATCCTGTTGGGTAAAAAAGGCTTTTGTATAAAATAATGAATTTAGTTAACCCTGTGTGGACTCTTAAGTGTTCGGATATCATACCTGGGGCAAAGAAAGATGAAAAAATGTGCAATTCTTCACCTTGTGTTTCTGCTCTTACAAGCCAAAGTCTTGGTGCACTTGCATTATGTGACCAAACGCGTTTACACAAACCAAATGTCTAGTTCTCTCACTGTATGAAGCACACTTCTGCACTACATATGTGCAATAGAGCAGCCAATGTCCATCCATCACAACCATCAGGAAAGTTCTCTGTAAAGTTCTTTGCTCTTGCAAAGGCTTCTGTCCCAACTGGGTCCCTCCGTTGGTCCCAGGATTGTCGTCTAGCAGCTCCTACACCACGCCTAAGACAATCCAAACTCTGTTCATGTGTCGTCCCACGATGGTGGAATGACCTACCGAGCGCTACCAGAACAGGGGCGTCCCTGTCTATCTTCAAGAAGCTCCTGAAAACCCAGCTCTTCAGAGAGCATCTCCTATCCCAGCACTTACCTTGTACTTCCCTACCCCCTCTATCTCTGCACTTTATCCTTCTGCTCTTCCTTCTATGCCTGCACCCTATCTCTACTCTGTCCCCTCTGACAGAGTCCGACTCCTGGGTTCCTTCTATGTAGTTGACTGTTAGCTTTTTATATAGCTGCTATATCTTCATTTGTAAGTCGCTTTGGATAAAAGGCTCTGCTAAATACATAAACATAAAAACTGTTTGGAAAAAGACTGAAGAGGCGGTTTGTAAATAGGTGCCGTGAGCAAACTTCAACCAGTTAGATCAATAATGCTCTGCAAACAGAAAAAAAACATGAAAACCATCACCGATAGCTTTGGTTGCCCACTTGTAGCTATCAGTACAGGATTTGGTTTGCATTTAAATCGCAAACGGATAGCTTGGAACCTGACAACATGTTCTCTGTCAAGGTTGTTATCTTGCACATCCTGTTCGACTCCAACTGCCTTACATGGTTACATGTCCCTCCAGACATACTTTCTTTGCCATTGTTACCAATCTAACAATCTATAAAAAGTCCTGTAACACCGATGTGCAATGCAGCTGTTTGAGTCCTATACAATGATCAACTTCACAGGCAAAAACCACCAGCTTTGCAACCCTTACGATAATAATAGCTTCATCTCAGGGAACGGCATTGACATGGTAATGCATCATGTCTTGCACCATGGATATTATTCCAGATCTCTGTGGTGCAACTTTGGCGCTTCTGCTATTTCATTAGGAATTATCTGCAGTCGATTAATGAATGTCGTGCTGGCTGACTCCCACAGGATGAGGCGCAGAGAAGCACGCCCTGATAATGGAGGGGTATCCATCACGTCTGCCGTCGGGACATTGCAACTGCCACTGCCACCCAGATTCATGGTGTGTACGGGAGAGGCAACAATGGCTAATAAGGACGATACCGAGAACACCTGGAAATGATCTGATGATGTATGCAGGAGACGTTTTGATATTTTTACCAATTAAGATGCACAAACATCAAATTAATCATCTTTGTCTGTGCCTAGAATGGGAAAATGAACGCACCGGTTACCATTAACCGTGTTTTCCCCTAAACCTTAAGGTACGCAGGGTTGACTGCACATTTAGAGAGTTTTCAGACTGTTTCATAAAGTGAAGGGCAAGAGTTAACAGGTGACAAGTATCCATCCCCCTGGCAGACCTGATGACTGGAAAAAGGGGTAATTTACAGTAACGGTTAGAACATCAATCCTCCACAGGCACACATTTAGATATTTAAAACCAGAACTGAAATGTATAAGCTTGAAAATGCTTTGCCCACAAATGAATTCAGCCTATCATCCGAGAACTCTCAAAGGACAATGGTAAAAGCAGGCTGTTTTTCTGACATGTCATGAATAAAAAAGGCTTGTGGGCTCTTAACAGCCGATGGCCTACTGCAAAAACAAAAAGCTCAGCGCTCGTTTTCCCCCAGTGCTCCAGTAATAGGCCAGTGGAAATAAATGTAATCACTGCACTTTGTTCTCCCCAGTGATATAATTTCTCCTTATTACTTTTCGCCCCCTCTGCGTCTCAGGCCACCATCAGAATCTCATTTGATCGTATTTACATTCACTCTGGCTTCAAAGCCTACTGATGCCACGAAGCAATTACTATTTCAAGTTGTCGTGTGCAAAACAGAGTAACACAAGCTGTCCTTGCCAAACTGCAGAGGGTTCCCAGCCTGTCTGTGGTTGACATTTAAGCTCTTGTCTTCTCCTGTAAGCACGGTTCACTACATTTAGAACTGATTATGACAAACATGGCCTTTAAAAGTGTCCTTTGACCATGGACAATCTCTTCAAAGTAAAATTTATCTGTGTTAAATACCAGAGCCGCTCAAAGCCAAACAACAGAGGGCCATGCCATTTATCAAATTAGAAAATCATCTCAAATCTCACTGACGTTCTGGACACAGGCTTTCATTAGCCTCATAAAATATGACTGAAAGTCAAAATCGTAAATGGGGATGAAAGTAAAGAGCAGCAGCTGCTGAGATATTAAATCAACTGAGGTCTTATCGAGCTCAGTTTGCTCAAAAAAAGCTCGACTCACCACATGGAAACTGTTGTCTGAGGTGGTATGTGACTCTGGGAGGATTGTCTTAAAATCTAATAAGTGCAGCCTGATTATGTTTTAGTGACGTCAGCATTTCCATACATTAAGCTTGAAAATAGACATTTAAATAGACATTTTCTTCCACCAGGAAGGGACAGTCAGATAACATGTCTTAAATTTTACTGCTTACTGTATTTTGGATTACATTATGTTAAATGATGTGGTCCTACCTGGTTTTAAAAGAAGGTAAATGCAACAAGTGATCAACAGAAAACATTATAATTCATTATTCATTTCACAAATACTAAGTAAAAAATGTTAGTGTGCTAAAAACCTGCTTTCATGAGATTTAACAGGGTAAGTATGCTCTGAAGTAATGCTCTGATTAACTGATCATCAGTCAGTGTGAGCAGCTCTATAAAAGCAGAAGTTCTGTCAGTTTAACACGATGCCAAGGAGGAAAGACATCAGCAATGATCTCAGAGAAGCAGCTGTTGCTGCCCATCAATCTAGGAAGGGTTATAAGGCCATTTCCAAACTATCTGGAGTCCATCATTCTACAGAGAGAAAGATTATTCACAAGTGGAAAACATTCAGGACAGCTGTCAATCTTCCCAGGAGTGGACGTCCCAGCAAGGTCACCCCAAGGTGAAGAAGCCCAGAGCTACATCTCAGACTCTACAGGCCTCAGTTAGCATGCTAAAGGTTAAAGTTCATGACAGCACAGTTAGAAAAAGACTGAACAAGGATGGCTTGTTTGGAAGGGCTGCAGGAGAAAGCCTCTTCTCTCTAAAAAGAACATGTTTTTTTTCTATTTCTTCCCTTTTACTTCTGATCACACCTTTTACCATGTTTTAAGTATTCATTGTTCCTTTTTACTCTCTTATCATTTTTTAATCTATTTTCCACACTGTTTCATTTCTATACAAGGCTTTGTCATGACTTCTGTATTTATTCATCTGATGTATTCATCTCTGGTTTTTCCCCACAGATAGTCTTCCTCAGTTCAGTGTAAAGTTTCATATGATTGTAAGACATGCTGTTGTTCTGTAAAGTGCTTTGAGCTGCAAAGTTGCATGAAAAGTGCTGTATAAATAAAGTTAAATTGATTGATTGATGACCTCGGAGCGAAGAGTAAAAATAACATGTAAGTCTGCCCACATGCTGCATGCACTTTTAGTTTACTGTTTGGCGTTTTATGCCATTAAAATGAGGAATGGTTAGGAAAGGCAGTCAACCATTCACAGAACATCTTCAATTCACTACATGACAGGACACGACTACATGAGATGAATGACCCTGGCTCAAATGTATTCAGTAAAAACAGCATAATCCCAAATGTTCTCAGGAGCTCTTTAAACGGTAAATATTGAGCTTTGAAATGCATCACGCGGAAATGGAAAAATCTAAAGTGTGAAAATAAAAGTAATGTGACAAAGATCGACTTGATTAAAGGCTTGCCAAAGATCCTCAGCCTAATGGCAGTGAACGATAAAATACCAAGAGGAAAGCTTCATGCCACAGACTCAATCAATTTAGAAGAACATCAAACCAAACATGCATAATTTCCTTTGTGTCCTGCTGCGTTCGGGAGAAAAAATGAATTTCATCATTTCCTCAAGCTGCATTTTCAGTTAGCACGACCTTCTACGAATTCTTAAAACGTGATGATGCAACACTTTGTAAACGCTTGATGAAGATGCGACCAACACAGCTCCGAAGGGTGCAGCCGTGTGATGGAAAAACTTTCCTTTTATTCCCCTCGATGATCTGTGATGCTGTCCATACCATTAAATGTGAACTCTTAAGCAACCCCTTTCCCAATTGATTGTGTTGCTTTGCAAGTGGAAATTCAATTACGCTGTTCTTCCAAGTGAGCAAAGGGCGAATGACACAGAACTATCAATGGTAGGCTGCTCGGGGAACAGATGCAGCAGAGGATAAGCGAGATATCTGGACCTTCTTTGCTGTGCAGTCTTTGTTAAATTACCCGAGGTTAGAGCAGCGTACCAAAGGCAACTAAAGCAATTAGTTTTCAACCAGTTGGTCAATTGTCAGAGTCTGCAGGCACAAGTGTCACTGTGAACAGAGGGCTGTTTTAGACGCATCTGATTTACGCAGATTTGAGCATGAGCAGCCAGCTGCCATTACTGAGACAACATTTCTGTGTTCTGGGCTTTATTGCTTTAAATTCTGCAGAGCGGCATCTACTCTGTAGGACTTTGTTACAGCACCAAGCCGAAAGAACTAACTCAGAGTTCAGATAAACAAAACTATTACTCGTTTGGAAAGAAAAACATCCTGATATTCTGTCGTACTTGATGTTTCATAAGCGGAAGCAGCTCATACGGATTATAATAAATGGCATGGATTAAGGTTTTATAGTTTATACTCTATGTAATCCATTATGTCTGTTAATTTCCATTTGGACCATTTGTCTCATAATTTTTACTTGTTCTGTGGCTGAATGAGGTACATTCCTCTGTTCTTATCATCCACTGAGGCAGATAAAAGCAGAACTAAATGTGAAAAATTCCATATGCCATTAAAGTACAACAAAATGTCTCGAAATGTTTTCTGAAACCTTTTTGTCTGCATTTACCGCTCTGCTTTCAATACAGCCTGAAGGGCAACTGGTTACTTACAGACTTAAGGTAGTGATGGACAACTTAAATGTACTCCACGCAGTCTGCATTTGCTGGAAGCATCTACTGAGTCCAACTTCCCCATTACAGAAGCAGCAAGTTAGAAGGAAATCAGCTGTAACATTTCATGTGTGGCGGTTTATTTCCTGATATCCTCCCAGAATGTATTCGGTTTCATTTGAATGACTGAAAAGCTGCCTGAAAGTCTTAATATCCGACTTTTTACCAGTTTTAAAAAGGTTTTATTTGAAGTTGACTGTATGGAAAACATCATTGATGCAGTAAATACAGAAGTTGCATATTAATTATAACGAAACATTCCTCTTTCAAAGTTCTGCTTCAACTCACTGTGATGGCAGACTGTATCCTTGACCCGACATTAAGAGCTCTTCAGTGTTGGAAGGTGGAGCAGATTTCAGGATTTCACATGCCGAGAGCATAGAGAGGCTGATGGGGAAAAAAAAGTCTCTCTGCTGAAAACGTGACGTTAAATCTCCGTTCGCAAAGAGCAAATTATGTTAGTTAAAGGAGGCGGTTACTCTTGATTCAGTGAGACTTCAGTGGAACTTTATCAGAGGAACTTTGGGATAATTATTATGGATTAAAGCTTAATAAAGATTAATTAATTGGATTAATAAGATTATTAGGAAGAAACTGTAGTTTCATGGTTCTTTTCTAAATATATTTCCTCACTGGAACTTTAACACATCTGTTTGTACATAATGTATATGCTGATCTATGAAGCTATTCAGTTGAAGAACCAGCTGTTGGACGCCTTTAGGTGACAGTGGCAACTTTACATGAGAGAAACTGTTATACCTGCACTCAGATAAACTCAGATAAAGGACAAGGTAAGCGAATAAGGAGTCTGATATGATATAATTGACTTCAATTGACTTCAGTAACAACAGGGTAAAAAAAAATTGAGATTTGTAGGGAAACGAGTTGTATTTGTTTGACAGTAGATGCTAAAATTGTGTCAAAAGGTCAATATCCGTGCTTTGCAGAAATGTGGAGATGGACGGTTCACCAGTTTTTTTTTAAATCAGTTTTATGGTCTGGATTTTTATTCTGGACTAAAACCAGAGTTTTAGTTTTTTAATGCAGTGAACGTGTAACATGTAAGTCCTCCTCTTCCCTTATACAGCTTCTATAACAAAACTGTCTCTACCCAGGAAGCCAGAATTTGCACAACTTGGAGGGTCTACTACAGGAGAAATACTAAGAAAAAGAAAATCTTGCTTCATTTTGTGAAGAGTGCAACTAAAATTCAGCTCAGAGAATCGTATTTATGCTCTGTGGATTGAAGGGCCAAGGTAATAACCTCCTACTGTGGTTGTCATGGGACTCTATGTGCATGTATTTGCTGGAGTTACAACTGCAGAAGTCTTTTTTTTCTTTCTATCCTGCTGTGAAAGGATTATTTACAAGTGGAAAACATTCAAGACAGTTGCCAATCCTCCCAGGAGTGGACGTCTCAGCAACTTCACCCCAAGGTCAGACTCAGAGAAACTGCAGAAAAGCTACTTATCAGACAAGCCTCAGCTTCCTCAGAAAATGTTCTTGACTGTACAATTAGAAAAAGACTGAACAGGTATGACTTATTTTAGCTATTTTGCACAAACACCTCATACCAGCTGTTGAGCACGGTGGTGGAGGGCTGATGATCTGGGCTGGTTCTGCAGCCACAGGACCTGGGCACCTTGCAGCCATTGAGTCCACCATGAACTCCTCTGGATACCAAAGTATTCTAGAGTCAAATGTGAGGCCATCTGTCCCACAGCTAAAGCTGGGCTGAAACTGGCTCATCAACAGGACAAAGATCCCAAACACAGCAGCAGATCTACAGCAGAATGTGTGAAAAAGAAAAGAATCAAGGTGTTGCAATGGTCCAGTCAGAGTCCAGACCTCAGCCTGACTGAGATGCTGTGGTGGGACCTTAAGAGAGCTGTGCAGAAACCAATGCTGCAAACCTCAATGAGCTGAAGCAAGACCTTAAGAGAGCTTGATTCATCAAGACCTGATGATTCATGATCCAGTTTAAAAAGAGGTACAGGGAGGAGGAAGGGCTTTAACAATCAGGTGCTTTCATAAATGATATGATTTATGTACTTGTTTATTTACTTATTTATTTAATTTTTGTAAATATGTATTTTTTAGATATGTATATTTGGGGAGAAAGGTTATTAATTGAGTAGGGGATAAGGGGTACGTTTAAATAAGCATATGCTTCATCCTACTCTTTTCGGACATGTTGGTTTCACATTATTACTTTTTTTCTTGACTACTGTTATTGTTGTTTTGACTTTTCTCATTGGAATTGTTTGGTTTTTTTCTGTTTACTGTGTTGTTGTAATACTCGCACATGTGTGATAAAATTACACAACAATGTGAGCGACTGAAAATCTTTAACGGATATTGATTACTTCAAATTATTGCTGCTAAAGGTGGTTTTACAAGCCAATCGTTCCAGGGATTTTTCACATTTTAACCTGCATTTTAACTTAATTCCATAAGCTTTTACCTTATTTTAAAAACTGTTAAGGGATTGTATGTTAACTCTGCCCATAATTTAAAGCAACAAGATGCGATCTCTCTATAAGTCACTGGACTGACAGAAAGAGAAATGATATCCTGACCAAACACCACTCGCTGCTGAATAATCAGTTATTAAAAGAATGTCCTCAGACAACGTTCATCTGAATGCTGAATCACTGTGACACCAGTGGCTGACACAAAGTGTTCCTAAACAAGCAGTAGCTTCAGGCAACAGATACAGAGCATGCCACATTGTTTCATGGCGGCTATTAATTCTAACTAATGCTAACGCAGTTTAAAAAGACAAGCAAGAGAACAACAAAAGAATAATTTTTCCTGGGATGCTGCGTGGGCACAGGCCAAAGCAAATAAGCACACAAGCTTCCTGGCCCACAAAGTTGAGATGAATACATGATGCTTTACATGGGAGGATTGAGTAATCCACTGCGGTGCTGATCTTAAAGACCTCTCAGATTGTATCAAAAGCCAAAATGAGTTTCCAAAGGAAAAAATTCCGAGTATGAAAAGAAGGCAGTGGGAGGATGCCTCAGGCATACGAGGAACTGAAGAGCTGCACAGTCGATACCAGCCAAGACAAAGCAAAATGGTGTAAAATGCAATATTCATATCCTCAGTGCTTTAGCGGGTCAGTTGTCAGGACCTCTAAAGACAACAGAAAGGCAGCACATAAATGTCCCCCCTCAAAGATCATCCTCATTAAAACACAGTGAGAACAAGCTAAATATGGTGTAGCTCATACGATCACGTATTAGTCACTCATGAGGAAGGAAAAGACAGCAGCGGAAGGTTGGAGAGGGAAAACATGCCAGGTGTTGCATCACCTTTCAGCTAATAAACCCGGAGAAGACAGCAGCAGCTGTCGACCATCATCAAAACATGACTACCTCATTTTCCTGTCCAGAAGTCTTTCCTGAAATATGCTGAAACCCATCACCGAACGCTGTAAACTAATGCCTGATGTCTCCGCCGTGCTGACAGGTTTTAAATGTATTTTCATATTACCCTCCATTTTAAAGTGGCCACGACTGTCGAGAGGCTGGTTCATATCATTTGTCAATCCAGGTTGATACTTGCAGTGAGTAATGTTATATGAGAAGCATGGCTCATGTGGCTCGTGAGCGAAAAGACTTGTCAAAAGCAGATAGACCATAAAGCATAGAAGTGGTCGAGAAGGTGCCTTTGAGGAAGAAAGCAAAGCTGGAGGCTTTCTAAAATGTGAAAAAGCAGGTGCAGCACTTTTAAAATGCCAATATAACACTGCCTAATTTATTTCCTTGCTTTTACCAGGTGGTAGAGCATTAAGCATATAAACCTCAGTGAGAAGACAGTGGTAACCTCTAAATTTTGCAATGTTTCATCCATTTTCTTTTATTTACACGTTCTTAATTAAAAACTTAGGCAGTCCAAGGTCTGTTTTCCTGAAATAAAACATGGTAATATCAAAATCTTATCTTTCCTGTGAAGTTTTTTCACTTAACTAGGTCAATTTTTGCTAAAGTACCATTTTTTTACTTTTTAAAACCTTTATATTTTGACAAATCCAGTCTCTATAGCTCGCTAACACAAGTTCTCCACAGAGAAGCAATAACTGACCTTATTCAAGACAAGCTATTTCATTAAACATTACATTGTTAGTGCAGTGGTTAACGGTCAATTCAGACGTAGTGGCTGTTTATGTGTTGGCCTTTTGAGGGACTAACGAACCTTTTCAGGTACCTTTCAGCCATTATCAGTGACGATAAGCGCCCCCTCCCCCTAAAAAAAAGATACAAATTGTAAAAGTATGAATGTGCCAAACCAGCAGAGAACCCTGTAACATAAGGTCCATTTAGTGTGTATGCTAATACTAGATTTAATGGGTATTATATTCAGATGCAGGAGATGTGAAAGGTACAGAAACCCACAGAAACAGTAGATAAATCATTTTCTTCAACTCATTCAACGTGAGCCGTGAGTGTTTTAGCCCAAATAATTTGCTGTTTTGTTAAGATAATTGCACTGCAGATTCTATAGGAATGAAATATGATGTGATATTTTATGGTACTTGATGCATGCATTGCTCCTTCTTCCTTTTAAAAGGCCAAGCTGTGACCCTAAATGTTACTGAATTTGAGCACAGCTACAGCTGCTCTTTCTGTCTGCGGTTGGTTATCATTTGACTGCGGCTGCACTGAGATTTCTGCTTCTTTTATCATTAGTCAGCCAAAATCTAAACCCACAATGGTTCTATCCCATATAACAGATGACTTCTGATTGCACACCTGCAGCACAAGAAATCTCAGTTTAGTTCAATTAGCATTACCTCCTTTTTAAGCTAACGTGACACAGCCAGAATCTTGATAGTGAGACAGCAAAGCTAAACAGATCTGAAGGGGAACTCAATGTACCTATTCACTTATGCAATTATTTTCCTCTCTGACAAATTATTAACATGATCTACATGTACCTTCCAAAGCCATCAGCCTGCTGCCTCGACAGCTTATACCACCTCACATACTGAAACTGAGAACATATGTCACAGCAGCACTGATCAGACTCTATCATCAATGCTCCTCCTAAAAGGGAGAACTTCTTAAAATCTACGTCTTTGATCAGATCCCAATATGCTAAAAGCTACATCTGGCTGTTGCAGCCTCTCGCGTTCATGTTGAGCTTGTCATTTATCTCTTAGTCTTTCAGTTTCATCGGAATAACATCTCAAAGTTGTTGTTTTAATGATGTATATTCATTTTAATATGGGAATAAACATTCAGAATCATTGAAACTAGCAGGTTTTGACACGATTTCTGTTGCAGTGAAAGGCTCAACTTACCAACTTACATCATAACATATATAATCAATTAAAGCAAAATAATTACTCAAATTTGAGGTGGGTTACATCAACCCAGAACAAACCGTGTGAAATACTTCCATCTCTGTCCAAAACATTACAGTTTGGACTGTGAATTCAGTTCAATGAGCAGTTTCAGGACAGATAAAGCAGA
Organism: Leuresthes tenuis; assembly: GCF_036924035.1. Classification (NCBI taxonomy): domain Eukaryota; kingdom Metazoa; phylum Chordata; class Actinopteri; order Atheriniformes; family Atherinopsidae; genus Leuresthes; species Leuresthes tenuis. The sequence goes on from NW_027325360.1 coordinate 3,064,053, forward strand.
AAAGTTCCCACACTAATTCATTGCTCCTGCTGATCTCATCTGTTCCCTCGATACCATGAGACATCTGATAGCTTCAACTCTCATAACAATGGGTTGATGCCAACAAAATCCTAGACCATAGATCAATGTGCACCGTCTCCTGTGAGTTAGTCCCTCTTTGAAGTGAATGTTACACGATAGCTTGAGCTAGCTGCTGCACTTTATGAACTGATGTTGTCTAAGACATAATGTCACCAGCTATCAACGTGTGTCTACTTCTTGGCACAAAGAAAAACGAGGCCCAACATATTTGTTGCACCAATCTGGTTTTATACACACTGTTGAAAACGGCGGTATTTGGTCAAGATAATTGGTTCATGATTTACCCAAAGCTTTAAAGAGAGAGGAAGTTAAGACACAGAAATGGGTGTAGTTGACTCTGCTTTTCCTTCTTGACACGCCACACGAATCGCCCATCACTGCCACCTCTGCTTCGAAATAGATATTGAGGTCAATCAGTAATTAACGCCTCTTTTCAAAATATAGTGCGTTCTAATCTAATTCTAATAAAAACATTTTTTAAATGACTTCATAAGTTTGTCTTTAAACTATATTTGTATGATAGAAACTCATCACTCACTTCACTTTATCTTCCATGTTTGTCCACATTCAAACTCATCTCTAAAGGTATGAATAGATAGCAGCTTATACAAAGAAATATGAACGCATACAGTTTAATCACACCTCATGTCATTCTGTGCTCCATGTCTACAGGATTTATGTCTAAGGGGCTTTTAGGCAAGCAAAGAATAATTCTTACACTGAGAATCGAAGGAATTTGTCCTAAAATGTTTGGTCACTGACTAATTTACTTTTATACAGTTAGATAAAAGTTAGTTAATATGAATTAGCAGGATGTGATGTCATAAGAACATAATCATAAAGCTGATTATTCTTCCTCTTCTTCTGGCTGACACAACCCTCACCATTTATCCAGGCTCAGGACCAATTACAAAGCTGATTTTTAGTAGCTTAAATTACTGTAAAAATACAGTCAATGAAAATAAAAAGTAGGCTCAAACAGTTGGAAATTTTTTTACCCATTCTTACATGTACTCTTCTCTCTTTAGCGATAAGCTGCTGTAGCTCTTAATCTATGAGGAAAAAAACAAAGGAAAATGATCATTTCTTTTGTCCAAAATCACCACTGCATTCACTAAGAAATGCTATATAACAGAGAAACTGTAAACCCCTGCATCTAAATAGCTGGTGTGAGAGAGTATCACTGATTACTGATCATATTCAAATCATTGTAGATTCATCAGTTAATTAGTTTTGCAGTACAGTACAGTTAATAATCAGTGGTTATTATGAATCTCCTGCAACTCCGAAAACAGACCCACCAGTTTCTTAATAAATAAAGACGTAGAATATATCAACTGGCACCATAATGGCTATATCGTGTACTTTATGGCATCAAATGTTTTAAATTACTACATTTAAAGAGAAGATATTATAGTAATATCATAATATCATATTTTAACACTGGTTTCACAAGGCTGTGTCCAAAGATTTATTTTAGTACTAAACATTCACACATTTTCTTGACATCTTGACACAACTCCCGAGCTGTTTCTGGAGCACTTATGTGTGTTCACTACTCAGAAACAGCACCTTCCAATGACTAACATTAGACTGGCAGCGAGACCAAGAAGTCCTGCAGGCAGGACAGGATACAGTGAGCTGGGACTGGAGCTCGGCAGGTTATTCATCACAAACTGTCCTCCAGCACTGCTCTGTCCCGCAGGCCTGCTGCTGCACTATGGATCAACAGAGGACACGTTTGAACAGCTGACCCAAGGCCATGAAAGTAGGTACAGCAAAAGCAGAAAAGGTGTTGGTATATCAAAGGCCTTACATCAGACATCCAAGGAAAATACCTGTGATCTATAGGAGGAGGTTTTACAACTGCTGGCCTTTCACCGCTGTTGCTGGGTTACTGTCCTTTCTAAGTTCAATAAACTGCTGCCTGTTACTTTCTGGCCCTGTCACTGCTACGCTCCATGATGGCCGAACAACAAGTAACAAGTCAATAACAACAGAGGCCTGCACATGGTCACAGTAGAGATAACAGTAACTCCAATTAGACAAGAGGGTGTTTGGCTCAAAGATGCAACGCTCACAGTGACATCAACAACACACTGTGTTGGGTTATCACGTTTAACAGGCCGGTGTAATTGTCCTTGTTTAGCATGTTAGCATAATAACATTAGCTTAAACAGTACAAAGTACAAGACAGACACGATACTTAGTTAGTTGAAGGTTTTTAGTCATGATATTACCTCAAACTGGGGGTATGAAAAACGACAAGAGCGACGAGTTTAACTAATTCAATGCCATTTATCCAGTTTGAAATTTAAGTGGTTGCTGTCTTCATACCTTTAAAAAAAAAAGGCCCATTTTTGTAACTTCCAGCTTTGACTCACTCTGGCCCTGGAATAATGGCTGCTTCAATGCGACAAAACCATGGTCCTGATTGTTTTGGTCAGTAAGGAGAGTCTGATTATCTACAGCACAGACTTTGAAACACAAATTATTTGCCTGTTATTTGCCTTCAGGATTGAATTTGTTACTCCAGACCGACTTCCTCAAACCAAAGTGTTTCCAAACAGCCGAATTGATTTTATTCTGCTTGTTGACCAAAGGAGGGTGGCTGCCAAACCTTCATCTGGTTTGAGCTGAACTAAACAAGCCACAGCCTGGCAGGGAGTCCATTCCAAAGAATGCTGTAAAGAAAAGAAGAAAAGGGCTGGATTTATAACACCACCAAACAAACGAATGAATGCTCAACAAAAATGTCTTTTGTCCTGAAAATCTTGCTTCACGCTTTGTTGCAGTCCAAAGTATGACTATATGTATACTGTACATACAATTGGAACAGAATAATGACTCTTTTACCTTGGTTCTGATGGCTGGACTTTGAGGGATTCACTTGGACGCTCCAGTCTTTCAAAAGACTATTTACTTGGGATCTGCTGAGATAGATTTCTACCATGACCCATACATCAAAGGGACATGTTTTTCGATAACAATATTGAATTCTCTCTGACTTGATAAGAGATGGGGCTTCGCCTTTCACTTGACTCTTAGTCTATTGCAGCCCACACCCAGAGCCTATCACAAGTGGCTGGCCATGGGATATAAATAAAATTTAAAAAGATCTTATGTGGGTTTCTTAGCTGTGTCTGTGTAAGTGCATTCGCTCGTGTACACAGCCCCCCTGTAGGCCTTATGGCTGCTAGGAGATTTGCTAAATAGGATGCTATCATAAAGCAGCCTTGTAAAAAGCTCATCTGGTACCCACCATCTGTAAACAAAGATACGGAGAAGTTCATGGAGCTTTTGCAACCTGACACCTCTAAATTTGGAGTGTATTTCTGAATGCATAATGCCGGTGTCTGTGCTACAGAAAAGGTTAAATCGATGTGAAAAAAAAAACACCATAAGGCTGCTTTTTCGTAAAGATCGAGCTCTTCTTGAGCAACTTGTTCACAGAAGTATGATTAATTAGAGTTTGAGGCAACGAGTATGTGTTTATGTAGAGAAGACACGAGAAGCCTCAATGTTCAATTAATAGCTGAAAACACTGCTTCGTATGTTACTTCATTTGTTGTTTTCTATAAGTTTGCATCCACAAAACAGATAATTTCCAAACGCATCTATTGCCTTTGATTTTCCATGTACTGAAATTAATAAAAACACATTTTTCCTTTTTTATTCCACTCTGTGTGCACGTCATACCGTTGGTTATACTGTAAAATGTATTAGTACAGACAAAAGTATGACTTTTGGTTCCCTTATTTTCTATTTAAACTGCATATTAGAGATATATGTAATAAGTTGCAGTAATCTATACGGTATATATCTTTACAGGAAAGCCCTATTGTGGAGATGATATACCTTTTCTATTTTTCAAAGCAGTTTGGTCGGCTAAAGTATGTTTTTGTCATCATAAAATACAGTAAACCCTTTGCCCACAAAATTTCAGTCTGAAGTGTTTTTCACCCTCAGGGAGCTCTTTTCAAGTGCTAAAAAAACTCAACAAAACAACTGTCCATATGTATTACTCACAGCTCATACAAACACCACAATATATATTCTTTTTTTAAAAAAGGAGAAAAAACAAAGAATCCCCTCAGCTGCAGTCTAGACAGAGCTGTGGAACAAAGACATGTGGTTCTAGGGACCTAACTGATTGAATCTGCTGACTGAGACAGATGCAGAGTATCTGCAGCTTTGCTCCATGCTTTAGCATTGTGACTGGGCCGGCCACCTCATCCTGTCCTGATTGCCATCCTCTCAGATTAAGTGGGGCAGAAGCGACATACTGGATAGATAAAGCTATAATGACTCAATTACTTGTTTATGTTTTTAATTTTTTAATCTCCAAACAGGATCTCACTGATTTTTTCAGAAATCAAGAGTGAAGCTTGAATAAGCGATGACAGAGCTCTAAATGTCTTGTTGCTATACCACAGTATCATTATTACAGCTTCATAACATTCAGCCAGATTGTAATTATTTTCACTAGTTCATTTACAGAAGTTTCTATAACCATTAGTTAGCCAAAATTGATTTCTCCTTCAAATATTCTGTTTATCTGCTAATTGTTTGATTACAGCCACAAGCTAACTGCACACTTCTGCCATTTCATGTCGGGATTAGCTTTAGCCAAGAGTAGCGATGGCTTTTATCTGAAATCTACAACAACAAAAGCTGCCCGACACTTCCAGAAAACAGTGTTATGAACCCTAAATTTTCAAAGTTTCAGTTTGTGAGGTGTTGTGTGAGTCACATTTATGTGTACTCTGTTCCATTCAAGTTAAGCAGTATCTTATTTTCAGCTAATGTTAGCATGCTAACACGCTAAACAATGTTAGCTACAATAGCTTGGTAAACATCAAGTCAAACGCAGCATGACCGTGAGCATCTTTGAGCCAGATGATACCGTCTGGTCTAATGAGTTACCGTCATCATTACTGTGACTGTGAGCATGCCTCTGTTGTTACTGAGTTATTACTTGCTGTTCGGCCAGCATTGAGTGTAGCAGAGGTGACACAAGCCATCTAAGAAAATACTTAACAAACATCGTTTTGGAAAAAAATGAACAGCAAATAACTGAAATGGTGTAAAACATTGGAAAATGTTAATTATAACAGAATGCAATCTTTGCGTATCTCACAAAACCGATATATCATAAACATATCAAACGCTGAAAGTGAGACATTTTATTATTTCATGTAAAATAGCAGCTGATCTTGGATTTGATGGCAGTAACACATCTTAAAAAATAAGCAAATAAGCTCTCACAGAGCTGAAGGAACAGCAGATTTAGGCTGTAATTTCTCGGCGGGTCATAAGCCATGTCTAAGCCACTTGACCAATTGCTGCTATAAAAACGGCAATTGATGTAACTTTCTTGTTTGCCACGTTGATCAGAGAAATATGACACCGTAGATGTACTCGGATACGTCAGCCATTTGAGAGAATATCTTCCTTTAGGAAGCATTCCTGCCTCAGTTACAGGAAAACGACATACCTTTGTAAAATGGCATGAACCTACAGAGTCAACTGTCACACAAAAGCAGGGAAAAGATTGAATTTCTCAATACCATTCTGCCACACAGCGGACTGAAGAACCCAATGAGCTGCAGGGCTGATTGCTGACTACATTAAGCCTCTTAGGCAGCATGCTGATGAATCCACTCGCTGAAATGTGAGGGTAATAGTCTTGACATAGCAAAGACATAACTCATTGACTATACCTGAAAAATTTCCAAATGACAGCAATCCAAAGTGGGAGCCGGTCCAATATGAATGAGGACTTTGCTTTTATTACCATCATCATTACTGTATATCATTTCTGAATGTACAGCCATTTGGTTTCATTTAAATGTAAATCTGGGCACTGAACTGCGCATGTTGTTCCCCACGGCAGCCTGACTACGATGATTCATTCCAGGATCTGCAGGCAAAATATAAGAGCCTCTTTGCTTTCTCTCAGGGAAAATAACAGATTTGACCTTTGTCTGTTTTCATGAAAGCCCTGTGAGCGGCAAAATAAGAAAACCTTGAGACTTTCCTTTTTTTTTTTTCAGGAAAAGAAAAGTAGCCACATTTTGTACTCTGTTGTGTCTCTTTTTTCAGATTTTTTCTTTTCTTTGAAAAATAAATAACAGCCGACATGAAGAACAATGACAGAGACGTACAATCTGCCACACAAGGTCAAGGCTGAAGTGAATCCTGGGGAAAATCAACAAGACCACGCCTCACGCCATGCGGTGACGGCTACTTCAGCGAGACTTGACACAACAGTGCATGTGATGAGCAGGAAAGATGCTCTCTGATGCTAATGCATATGAAATGAGGTGACCACCAGTGGCCCAGGCATGCATGCTGAGAGGAGAATCTGACTCTCCTCAGCAAACAATAGCAGCTCTATACTCGAACCGTAAAACATTTTCCTGAACGAAGCAAAGGCAAAACTTACTAACAAATCTACTTTGGTGATTTCAACAATTCCCAATCATGTGTCGGATAAGAATCCATCCATAAAAATCGTATTCAACACGCATCTCTCAGTCCCTCGCTAAATCACACATCACATAAATTAATCATCAAGTCCCAAATAAATGCACCTGCATGTAAAATGAGATCAACGAGAGTTTAATCAGTCGGGTAATAAGAGAAACCGCACATCTCAGACAGCCTTTTTGCATGTAAAGTTTGAGTGATACATACCAAAAACAGTTTCATCATCCATAGAGGAGTCACAGCATGGCTAAGAATGATGCACCTTGAAATAACCCCTTGCGTGTTTCAACAGAATTGTGAGACACAACAGGCGAGTGTTTTAAAGTTCCCCCCCTGGGCCGGACAATTCATGAGTTACACATGAAGGAGTTCTCATTCGTGACCCTTTGCGTGAGACTCGTTCCAAGCCACCAGGGGCCTGCTAACATCAGCCATTGATCCTTGAGAGCTTAAATCTTGCTGAGTGCAAGTAAGCGCTGTCAAGTCAGGCTTTGGCCGCCAGACCACTTGCTGTTTGCTGCTGTTTGGTTCATAGAGTCAACCTTGTGGGAAAATGTCCGTGTGACACCTGTCGTTACATTTATGGCCTGCGAGACTGATGTGACGTGCAGAGAAAGGGTAACACGGAAAGCTCTGCTGCTGAATTTGAAGAGCTGGAGATGGAACAAAATGTCACTTTGATCGCCACAAATACAAAGGAAGCATTTCAGGTTAATTTCTCAACTGTTTGAAACCTATCTGCTCATTTTTAAGCCAAAAAACTGTAAAAATATTCTCCGATTTAAGCTACTCATCGGATTTCTTGCCTTTCCTCTGTCATACCCCCTCCTTCAAATATTATCAGTCCTGGAGATGGCCTCAATCTCATAGCTAGAGAAGTAGATGCCCTCACTGTGGGCTCAGTTACCACCTACAAATACAGAGGGAGCAAGCCACATGAGGAGGTGGATGGGCTGCAAGTCTTAAAACCTCAAAATACTTGAGTTCAAGTCCTGCGTGGTACCATTGGGTGCATTGCATGTAGCATAAAGAGATGTTTCCACAGTCACAATGTGAGCACTGCGGTTGTGCTCTGAATGGCTTTTAGCTTGGATGACCTGTCAGGGGTTGTTTCTCTGCACTCTGACTACAATCATCTGCAGGTGAGACTCTGACGACTCATCAGTACCACACAAACCCACTTTAAGAAGAAAAAAATATAGAAATAATCCTTAGATTTAGGGGAAAAATCTGGATTAAACTCGAATCTTTCAATAGTTAACTATACAATGTGTTGATAACACTGCCAGAGGTCACCCAACACTTAAGAATGTACAGTAAAAAGATGAACTGATAGTGAAAACATTTGCTTTATGCAGTCCAGTGTTTGGCCTGTTTCTCAGTGACAGATTCTGGCCCAGTTTCCCTTCTAAACACATAACAAGACAAATCTAAAGGCCGAACAATCAGAATCCAATCTGTCCTTTAAAGATCACTTTGTCTACCCTGAGTGTACTAAAGCCCCCAATTAAGGAACTTTTGCTTCCCTCAGCTTTTTTGATGAGGACTTCTTTGGCATCAAGCATCACAAACCAAAATGAGATCTGAGTGGAGTGTATTGATGCAGTTTGCCTTGCAGGGCCTCTGGGAATTTCAAACTTTGCCATTTGTGCGAAACTCCATTTTCTTCATACTGTTGAGAAAATTTACCATTAAACCAATGGACTGGTTGAGAAATTCAAAGACATTTCTTTATATAACAAAGTCTAAATCTGCGGCTCCAAAATGAAGGATCAGGACTCTTCAGTGGGTTACAGGATATGTTTTTATCCCTAAAAAATATTGAACTTGGCATTGTAAGGTAGCTGCTTCCACTCAGACGAGTCCTTCTCATTTTCAGCTTTCTGGGCTTGCATGAATGAAATGAGCGCGTCTTTAACTCTTTATGGCTCATTGATAAATGCATCCAAATGGAAAAATGTATGTATCATTTCATTTTTAACAAAGACTCCAGAGATGCAAAATGAAAAGAAATATCCTAATAAAAATTTTAAAAAACCTCCCTTAGTCTACCAAGCCTAAAACCAACCCCTAAAAACAAACAAAAAACTAAACTAGAAGTACAGATTTATGCGTTTTATTTTGTTTTATTTTACAGTGCACATGTGAAAAGTCTAAAATGGAAGATTGAACCATGGACTAAACGTTATGATGTTCTGTAATCAGGAAGATAATGCTGTTTTTCTATATTTACTCTATAAGCATGTGGTAAAAACCCATCACAGTGATGCCATGTGAACGTTATGAGTAACAGTCGGTCATGTGTGATCTGTTTTCTACTAAATATTCTGTCATATGTCACAAGAAAACAATGTTACCATGGATACCGTGAGTTTAACTAAGCAACAGGCATCCAGATGAATTTGTTTACATTGTGGAAAAGGAAGTGAACCCTTACCAGCTGCTTGTTGTTGAGTACAAAAAAATCAATTTCCTAATTTTTTTTATTTTTAGCACAAGATCAATATACCTGAATAAAATGTGTTGTTTGTGTCTTTTTCTGTGGCTGATTCATAAATGAAGTTCAAGTCTATTCTGTGTATTTAAAATCTTTATTACATATCACAGTTCCCTCACGATACATCTAAAATGCATTACTTCACTCTCTCCAGCTCTGCAGGATGCCATAAAATGAGTTTAGAGAGTGTGCTTCTATATAGAGACACAACAATATCACAGTAATAAAGTAACATAGTCAAAGACCCGCTCTGTATTCACTCATTCTGCATTCAAAAGAACCTACGGAACCAGTTTTTCTGCTGGCGTGGGCAGTAAAATATGGATAAGTGAGAGACCAGGGAAGAATGTTGAATCACAAGATTAGCTCAGAGTTAGGTGTGTGTTCTGTACAATCATTTGAAATAAATAAAAAACAAACAGTTGTTTTAGTTTTGCATTGAAAATGCAGAATGAAACTGAATTAACATACGTGTTTTATAATGACATCAGCGGTTATTCTACTCTTTTAAGGAAAACTACAACACCATGCAGGGGCAGGTCTCCAGCCCTCGGCAGGATTCCCTCTTGGCACAGAAAATGTATGTGCAGCACGTTGGTGATGTTTAATGTAAACCTGCAGACGCATGGTTCTCAGAAAGAATCCCAAGCCTTGTTGAAAAGTGTGCGGATCCACTCTGGGTCCATCCCTTCTGCCCTTTAGAAATCATTTTAGATGCGTCGGTGACTGACGGCTTTTCTTATTGTGTGCTTGAATTTAACAGAAATACGTCAAAGCCGCATTCTTTACCCACCTCGGTTTCCCCAAACTACATCAACTTGTGATATGAGGGAGCGGTTTGTTTTAGAAAAGCAAATTCATGCCTGTTGCACTGCCCGTTTGACAGCCTTCACTCCTGCATGCCGCGCGCTCATGATGATGGATTCATTACACCGAGTTAAAATTTGAGTGGGACATGAAAGAATAAACAGAGTGGAGACTTGACCGTGCGAGATGTGACTTGATGCATCAATACCACGGTCTCTCTTGCGCATTTGGGAGGAGAGAGCTCAAAGATCGGCAACACTTAGTCCGAGGATGAATGAAAACGCACGATGAAGACTGAGTGTGCGCTGTGGAGTATATCCAAACCAAGATCAATGGGCAGCATTTTCACTGTGGTGACAAGTGGTGCGTAACCACGAGGATGGCACTCAGACTCGTTTTCAATAACCCTGTGGAAAAGCGTGCACAATGCGCGGACACCAAAAGTAGCCATGCGTGCACATGGAGACAGCTCTTACCTTTGGAGATCACGGATGTTGTGCAGTAAACAAGGAGCAGGAGGCCCGTGATGGAGAGGAAACGTCCTTTTGTCAGCGCACCCATGCCGACGCGTAGTTCTCCACGGATATGCTATAAAGGTGACGGTGCTCCGGATCTCTCGTGTCGCCTCTGAGCTGGACGAGCCCCGACTGGGCGAGTTCCTCCCGTAAACCCGGGAAGGAGACAGTTTGGCTCTTTTGTAGCAGAGGGAGTGACAGAGGAAGAAGTGAATGGCTTGCGGGCTGGACTGCTGACCGAAAGGGAAGGAGCATCTTCACTTCACTTTTACTGTGCGTGTGTGCGCAGCAGGGGAGACGTGCGCTCTCAGTTTACTCCCCTTTCAAAGCATCATCATCCCGGAGCCTGCCGCGTGCCAACCAATGGCAGAGTGAGAAAGGCGGAGAGGAGAAGAGATGTAGGTCTGATCACTTATATTTCTTCTTACAGTTCAGCCCTGCGTGACAGATGTCTGCAGCTAGATTTCGTAGCAGACTATTGGCCAAACCCGAGAAAACACAGGAGGCAAGGAGCTGATTTCACTCGAGCATGAAAAGTTGCTATTTCTAGTAAAACAGATCAATCAAATTCAAAATAGAGCAGTGTATGGAAAATCCACTTTTTCCTGCTGATACCACCGACAACAAAGGAATGTCAGAAAAGAAAACAAACACAATAACAAAATAATATAAATAATTTGGGCCCTTAAATAAGTTGACAACTGCAATAGGCAGTCATCTGAATTCATCAAATTTTAAAGTTGTATGTGTCAGGACATGATTAAGAAATATACTCGGCTTCATACCTGATCTGGAAATAAGGCAAATGCATCCTCAGATTAACCACATGTGACACGTTAAACTGTTTTATTTTATATTAGTTATTTATCTAACTCAAACTAAACCAAAATCTTTGCATAAACGAATGCTGCAAACCTCAATGAACCGAAGCAACATTGTACAGAAGAGTAGAACAAAATTTCTCCACAGTGATGTGTGAGACTGATAATGTCTCTCAGAGAATTATCACCTCAAGCTATTGCTTCCAAAGGTGGTTCTACAAGCTATCGATTCATGGGTGTACTTAGTTTTTCACACATCTTCTGCATTTCAGCTCAGTTTCTCCATTGGAGCTGCTATGTTTTCTGCAGTGGTTCAATATATCCATAACACATCATGTCATGAGAAAGTGTTGTGCATTAACAAGTGCTATAAGAGTGAATTCACTGTTTGATTTATTGTGAATTTATCTAATCCAAAATCATTACAAAATCCTTGAGTTACGTTGCAGCTGTACTGTTTTAAAACCACTTGTTTGATGGTCTCAGTGTTCTCATTTACAGAGACTGGCCAGTGGCACAGAACTGAAAGAAGAAGGGATGCACTTCACTCATCATTCCTTTGGTAAATTCATTGTTTGCCAAACTGTGATATTCTGCACAATGTTCAGAACCACACCGTGTCCCCTCTGCCCACGACTGTCTGCGCCAACCAGCTTTTCACTCCAACTTCCACTGAAGCCTTCTACTACAACGGCCGATCCAGACAGCTGAAGTCTGTAAACTCTGTAAACTGTGACTACTTTGGAAAGATTCAAGTGAAATTCAAGTTTTCAGAAAGCTGCAGGGAGTTTGCATTTATTTTTCTGCCCCAATTATAAGTATTTTTTCTCAAAGTCTCATTTACCCAAATTTGTACGACGTAGACAATACTGTGCAGTGACCGTGTTGAAGGAAATGTACCACATTTATATAACCCGAAACTGTTTCTGAGGCCTAAAATAAACCATTTTACGACATGGATACTCTTCACCAAATAAGAATTAATGAGTTTTTGTGGGAATAAATCTTACATCCCTGGAGAATTGGCTGACAAATGTCACACAGCAGTGACAAAATGTGGAGAAAGCTTAGCATTCTCAGTGCTCTGGGTGTGATACTTCTCCAAAGTCCCGTATTATTGTGTCACATTTCTTTAAAGCAAAAATAAACATGTTTCAAATGGATTCAGTGACATCAGCATTGTTGACTCACTTTAATGAAAACTTTGATCAAGTGGAGGTGACAGAATAAAAAATGTTTCAATCCGACTTGATAATTGAAACAAGGAGACTTTTTGCATGCATGAATGTCTCCGATGTCTTGGTTGTTTCTATGGTCACAGAGTTGTGAAGCTGCTAGTGGAAGAACATGGGAACATTTCCAGGTGACACTTCAAAAATCCTCTCAAATCAAAACTGAAAAAAAGTGTTATCAGTGTAAAAGAAAATGTGGATATATTTGTTTTGTTGTTACTGTTATTATCTACTGTTGCAACTCTCTTATCAAGCAAGAGCAAAGAAATTAAATGTATAAGAATTTAATAGTTGTTGGGTTTTGCACTGCATTAAACTAAATACATACATTCTTAATAAAGTAACTAAACTCTACTTACACTGGGGGCTCAGAACTGCCCGATGCCCTGAGGCCCCTCGATGCTTAGCTCTGACCCTGCTCTGCAGAAGCACAACCAAATGCACGTGGAAACGCTCATATTAGTTAGTTGTATTTCCATCCTGCTGCCAGTGGGGGCAGCAGATTACAGATTTACAAATTACCTCTTTGTTTGCCACAAACCGAACGTTTAAAAACTCAAGAAAGCTCAATATGAGCTCATTATCATGAAGTTGTGTCCGTCCACTTCAATTACATAATGTAACGATATGACTTCATTTGACATTTACGCATAATTAATTAAATAATTACATTTTAAGATGCCGAATGCAGTCTAATATTCCCTTAAGGCTTTGATGCAGCCACCCTCATCTTCATCACAACCCAAACCTGAATTAGCCAAGATAAACAAACTATAAATGTTTGTCTGCCACTCAGCATTTAGTGCATATAGCCTCACTTCAACAACAACTGCAAATCAACACTTTCAGAAAATCCCCCGTATCTTCCCACTCATAATCTTTGCTTTCTGTCAATTTTTTTTCCCCAACTTTGCTGCTGATGTATGGAATATCTGTGGCAAGCTTCCCTCCCATCAAGCCTGGCTCGGGGTGTTTTGTCAGGAAGTTCTTGACCTGATTCTGCATTGCTCGTATTCTGCATGCAATTATGCTTTCAATCTCATCCGACAGAAGCGATGTTCTGTAATCAATGTGGCCAGCAGAAAGCTGCCTACAGAGAGTCTACATTTTTCAGTTTATGGGCTTGATGAGAGTGAAGTAACCTTCACATATCTGACTCATCAAATTAGAATCACCTTTCATCATTTGGTGATTTAAAACATTTAGTTATTGATTTGGACTTGAGTTTGTAGTTTTAAATGAAGCTTTGCCATGAGAAATTAAACTTTGGGCATTTGCAGAAGAAAATGTCCTACTTTTTGTAGAAGAAAAATAAAGAATAGAGACAATAAGTTCTTCTGGAAGCATAAATTCATCCTTACTCTTCAATCTGACTGGATGGTGACGACTCAGTTACAAATCAAACTGTCCAATCAGAGGCTCAGCTTTGATGACAGTCCTTAAGTGTAGCAGATCTTAAATATGGATAATGTTAGAACTAGAATAAAGTCCCTAAATGTTCCATATGCACTTGGGACATGAAACGGTTATTTTCTTATTTCCACATGAGAATAAAATGAAAAATCTATGATTTGGTGCAAATATGCTTAAAACCTTTTTAATAGCACTTACATTTTGGTAAGCTTACCCTCATCACTTTCCAGTCCGTGCTACAACACATTAAACATGGGCAGCATGGCGTGCTCTTTGAAAGGATGCTGCAACATCTGCAGGAAGAGGAAACAGTTTGAGTTTGAAGCATCGTCGTCTAACCTGGTCACAGATCTGTTCACTGGAGGACAAACTGAAGCTGAGAATTTAGCTAAAACCCTTTGTTGATGGAGCAGACAACAGGTGAGACTGCTTTATTGTTCATTCAGTCACTGTGAGCTAACCTGCTAACACCAGATATGCATCTCATCTTGTTTCTGTTAAGATGACGGCTGCTTAAAATGGAATAATAATGACAATTAGAGCTGCTCATAATAATCACAAATCATTATGTTTCGAGCTCATTGTCGAACAGCATAAGGCTAAACTTCAGAAGGACTACACACAAACACACTTTTAGAAAACAGAGAATATACTTTACAGTTCAGTGATCTTAATGAAGAAAAATAATGAATTTAAGTTCCAAACCATTAAAGTCAGGAGGAAAAAGCTTCAGTTTTAGGCTACATACGTTTCTCTCTTTAAGATGCTTCCCAGTGAGTCAAAAAGTCAAATAGTGCAGCGAATCTTTAACACTTTGTCCCATTTTCCAAGTTGCTATAATAGCTACTGTTTTTGTGCTGAAAAGAGATCCAACATTTGATTAACGTAGCTTAGCAACAGCAGCAACCATCCCTACCGTAACTGTAACTTTATCTGGTGTGGGGGGGCTCATGTACCATATGTGTGCATCACAGGGTGGAGTGGGGGCCTGAATTATTTATATTTATATTTATATATCTACATAAACACACACACTTACGTATTGAACGTGTTGTAATTTTTCTCAGTAAATATATTTCTAATGAGGCTATTGACATTTTCCCCAGATGTTGGTAACAACCCAATTAATCCACACAAACCGAGACGTCAAAACAAATAATTAATAAACATCAATTAAGTTCTGTATAATAAAGTGAAATGACACAGGGAATAAGTATTGAACACACTTACTTACATGTATTTAGCGCTTTGCTGGTAATGACCGCTTCAGCACGCCTCCTGGATGGAGAAACGAGTCGCAGGCATTGCTCAGGTGGGATTTTTTCCTTCCACACAGGTTCTATGAACTTTGAGCTCAGCTCTTTCCATCAGTTGGACCGAAGCCAGGTGACTGTCTGGGCCATTCCAGCAGCTTTGTTGTTATTTCTCTGAAATAAAAAGGAGAATTTCCTTGATTGTGTGTTTGGGATCAGCGTCTTGCTGAAAAGTCCAACTTTGTTTCATCTTCAGCAGTCGATGGAAGCAGATTCTCATCAGTTCATTTCTCTGTTCATCCTTCAGTGACATGAAGTCTGCCAATGATGCTCCTACCTCCAAAGTGTGGGAACACGAGTGTTTTTAGGGTGATGTGCAGCATTTCTCTTCCAAACATCCAAAGAACTCAAATTTGGTCTCATCTGACCGGACGATTTTCTCCCAGTATTTCACTGACTTGTCCAAATGTTGAGAAGCTAACTTTAAATGAGCTTAGCAGTGGAGTTTTGCATGCTGAGTGTGCATTAAATGGCGAGAACTGCCTTTTCCCATAACATTGTGTGGCCAGCAAACATAAACATTATAAATAGAAATTGGCGGGTGAGTGCGCTGCTTATTGCTTTCTTTGTAACAACTGTACCTGCTAATTCCAGGCTAATTCCAGGCTAATTCCAGGTCTTTCTGAAGCTCCCCGCGAGTGGTTCTTTGCTCTGTGACAACTCTTCTGAATATTCGTCAGACTCCTCGGTCAGAAATCTTGCGAGGAGCATCTGGTTGTGGCTGGTTTATGGTGAAATGACGTTCTTTCCACTTCAAAGTTTATGACTCTGCTCACAGGAACCTTCAGAAGTTTTGAAAGACATCTGTAACCATTACCAATCATTATGTTCAGCAACAATCAGGTTGTGGAGGTCTTTGGGAGCTCTTTGCTTTTACTCATCATGAGATTCTTCTCATCTGACACCTCAGTAACGTTAAACCTTTTATAGGCCGTCAACTAGGACTAAACCAGCTGCTATTAATTTGCACTGATAGGGGGCAGGGCTGCTTTCTAAATACTGACAGATTTCAGCTGGTTTCTTAGCTTTAAATGGCCTCCTTTTATTCATGTGTTCAATACTTATTCCCTGCGTCACTTCACTTTATTACACATAACTTAATTCATAGATTTATTCATTCTGATGTCTCTGTAGATGTGGATTACTTGGGTTGTGACTGACATCCGGTGAAAATGTCACGTCAATAGCCCCATTAGAAATACATTTATTTGACACATTCAATACTTATCTTACTTACTCTATCTAATTAATTCAGTTTCACATGTTTAATATTCCACACTTTCAGATGTCATGGGAACAGAAAGAAAAAAACATGTTCAGAGGAAAGATTTCCAGGTTATGGACACAAGGAGGGAGGAAAAATGAGGCGAGGCGATTAGACAAATGAGGTCCATCACTGACCAGTTTATTAAAAAAGAAATTCTCAGAGAATTGATTGGTCAGAAGGTGGTGCTTTTTAACATGTTGATCTCTAAACCTGATCTCATAATCTCTTACTCTAACCAGTTACCCAGTGAGGGTTACAGTTTCCATCATATGTTGCCACGGTGATAAACCCGGTGAGAAGTGAACCAGCTCTGTTACCCTGAATTGAACCTGAAATTAATTAGCTCAGCCACTAATCCTGTTTTATCCTATTTTATAGTACAAGCCTCTGGTCCCCGTGGATCCCTGCCCCGATGCTGCTCTGCTCAAACACACATTCTGCAGAACTGATGTGCTGACTCATTCATTTAATACTGACAGATAGATCCTTCATTGTGGTTTCACAATGGAATTTAAGTGCATCCACTACAGTGTTATTAAAGAATGATAATAGATAGATTTTAAAAAATAATTCTATACAATAAAGTACTGGAACTTGACTTCATGGACTTCTGGAAAGAAAATGCACACTCACCGGCCACTTTATAAGGTACACCTTTCTAGAAAAAGGTTGACTTCAGAAGTGCTTTAATTCTTCGTGGCGTACTTTCAACAAGGTGTTGGAAACCTTCCTCAGAGATTTTGGTCCATTTTGACACGCAGCTGCTGCAGATCTGTCGGCTGCACATCTATGATGCGAATCTCCCGTTCCACTGCATCCCAAAGCTGCTCTGTTGGATTGAGATCTGGTGACTGGAGGCCATCGGAGTCCAGGGAACTCATCGTCATGTTCAGGAAACCAGTTTGAGATGATATGAGCTCAGTGACAGGGTGCATCATCCTGCTGGAAGTAGCCTTCAGAAGATGGTGCTCTGTGCTCATAAAGGGATGAATATATCTATATGCATATTTAGGGGCTGTCATTGTAACATGTGTACATATCCATTAACATGTTAAATTTGACATATTTATAGAACGCGCATGTTAATCTTGCCTAAAAAGCTAATTTTGTGTTAAAAGATTAACTTAACAAGCGGAAATTGAATTTTTCCGTTGACCGCGACTGAATGTCGCAGCTGAAATGGAGACTCGTCAGACCAGGCAACGTTTTTCCAACCTTCTCTTGTCCAGTTCTGGTGAGCCTGTGTGAATTGTAGCCTCAGTTTCCTGCTGTCAGCTGACAGGAGCAGCTCCCGGTGTGGTCTCCTGCTGCTGCAGCCCATCTTCTTCAGGGTTCCTCGTGTTGTGCCTTCAGAGATCTGCATTCATCTGCTGGAACGAGCGCTTATTTGAGTTCCTGCTGCCTTCCCGTCATCTGGAACCAGTCGGCTCATTCTCCTCTGACCTCTCACATCAACAAGGCATTCTCACTGGATATTTTCTCTTTTTCAGACCATTCTCTGTAAACCCAGAGATGGTTGTGCATGAAATTTCTAGATCAGCTGTTTCAGACATACTCAGCCCGTCTGGCACCAACACCCATGCCACGTTCAAAGTCACTTAAATTCCATTTCTTCCCCATCCTGATGCTCGGTTTGAACTTCAGCAGCTTGTCTTGACCACCTCTACATGCCTAAATGCACTGAGATGCAGCCATGCGATTGGCTGATCAGCTGTTTGTGTGAATAAGAAATTGAACCTGATAAAGTGGCCTCTGTCTCTGCATGTAATTGTATATTTACCCGAATCTTAAGGAGCTGGTGTAAACATATTAGAGGCAGATATGTCTGCTTTAAGTGATGTCTGTCCTCAATGTTTTATAGTTCCCTTTTTGTTAAATCTGGGCATTTTATTTTGTGTTCAGCGTGGGTTTATTGTTGGTTTTCTTGCTGCTGCCTGTCTTGGAAATAATTTCCTGGTTAAATAAAGGTTAATCAAAAAGAAAGAAAAAAGGAACAGTACATTTAAAAAAAAAAAACTAAAAAAAACATTCAATTGCACTGAAAAATAAACTGAAATTTATGACCTTATTCATTTTTCAATTATAATTTCAATGATTGCAATGGGATAAAAGCTGCTCTTCTGATGGCTTCTTTTGGTTTTTATTGTGCTGTATCTCCTGGCTGATGGCAGAAGCTCACACAGACCCAGGTGTGATGAGTCTTTGTGTATGTTTTTGTTTTTGTGAGACTTGTATAGAGAGGACAGCGAATAGCTTTCTTAACTGTGGGGCGCTGACCCTTTTGAGTGCCTTCTTTTCTGCTGCTGGGCTGATGGCGTCCCGCGCACCGACACAATGAGCACTCTCTCTATGGAGCAGTGATAGAAGGCTACAAGCAGCTTCTGGGAGGCCCTTTGTTCAAGTCGTCCTCAAGGAAACAGAACATCAAGGCCCTCTGCACGCAGTCTCTGTTTATGAAGAGGTTGGTGTCCCTGCACCACCCCGATAGCTGCTCCACCTTGTCCCTCTATGCTGACTCATCCCGCTCAGATAATCCAACCACCGTGGTGTCATCAGCAAACTTCATGATGTTGTTGCTGGGGCGAGCAGGGACGCAGTCGTATGTGTCGAGGGTGTGAAGCAGGGGGCTCAGCACGAAGCCCTGCGGGGAGCCAGCGCCGATGCTGAGATGAAGCGGTAACGTTGACGTCGATGGGTTTGAGCAAAGACATCTGAAACAAGCTGGTCCGTGCATCTTCGGGACCAGAATGAGGAAAGAAACATAATAGCTTTGACAAACATGCAAATAAGTAAATTATTAATAATCAAACTTTATGCCTGTATATACAGGAAAGTGTATATATGTCAGAAAGATTCTCTCAAAATTAGGCTCAGAGTCGCTGGATACGATTAACTCAAAGAATCCAGCGAGTTTGTCCACTGATTCAAAAATAGATCCTTTCCTAGTCACCTTTCCTCCAGCCAGTGGCAGCCGGCCTCTATCAGAAACTGCTGAGAGGACTTCAGTTAGGAGTCCTGGACTCCCCCGTTTCAGCTCAGATCCTGGAAGGTGGAAAGGATTTTAGAATCCGGCTCGAACGACCATTATGTCAGAAAAATTCTCTCAAAATTAGGCTCAGAGTCGCTGGATACAATTAACACAAAACATTTATTTCTTGCAAGAAAGAGACAAGTCCGCACAACCTGTCAGGAAGCTGCTCAGAGTTGTCTGCCCAACAAAATGGTGCTATTGCTATTTATATTGTTTATGCTTGCTGTCCACACAATGTTATGGGAAAAGGCATTTCTCGCCATTTAATATTATGGGAAGGGACGTTCAATGTCATGGGAAAAGGCATTTCTCCCCATTTAATATTATGGGAAAGACGAGTACGTGCAGTCAAAACACTTTTGCTTGATACATAGTATTATGAGAAGAGAAAAGTTGGGGAGGAGACCTCCTCCCATCACAGAAACTCTTATTCTTGCAGCTTTTCTCATAGTATAACTACATAATTTTTCTAACAACATATATCTGTACTATATGTGTACTTGTTTGTTGCAGAACCCCTTTACAAAGGCACAGATGCAACGTGTTTCCTCCATACTGCTTAACCTCTTGTCATCTTTCCCTTGCTGCCCGAGAACCCTTCAGCATTGGTGCACTGGATGAATATTGATGAACTGAACTGACCATATGGAGGCTCACATGACAAGCTACAAAGCTACGTTGTTTCAAAGAACGCTACCTTGACACAACGGCAGAACTGACAGTTCTGAGGTCAGTCTGCAGAAACCTCCAAAAGCCCCAACTTCAGGTGAGAATCCAACAACCTTTACCACCTCTGACTCAGGATTCCTGCAGTAGCTCCACCCAGGTGATGAGGCTGCGGGTTTCTTAAAGATGAGATATATTACACGAGAGGAGAGTGAAGCTGACCATCCCTGCTTCCACCAAAAGGGGCTTTCAGCTCTCAGACGACACCAGCTGGTCTAAGAATACGCAATTTGCAGACTGAATCTGTGTCGTTCATCACCAACATGAATAAAATCCTTTGAATCAGCTGTTCTGTGAAACTTTAGGAGGGAAAACTATGAAGAATCAGAATAAAATACAGAGGTTCATATAGAAATCAACACTTCTACAACCGATATGTTCACTTAGTAATTCAACTTCATATTGATCAATAGTTCTCTTCAATGTAATTTGTCTCTTTTTATCTAAAAATAACCTTCTTTTTTCATCACTACAGTAAAAATATATAAATTTCCAGCTGGTTAGAACAAATTTTGGTGAAACCAGCTATTAGTTCTTGGTTTAGTCATCAGTTTTGTCATGTTTTCCTTTGGTTTCCCTTACTTTGTCACTTCACCTGTGCTTTCCCCCTCAGCTGCACTCCATCACTAATCACCTCCCTTCAGTATTTAGCTTCCAGGTCCCCCCCCCCCATTGCACTCTGCCAGATCCTTGTCAAGCCACTCATACATGTCAGCTTGTCTCATCTGGTAAAAAGTGTGGGACGACATAGGCCACATGTATTGGTATCAGCAAATATCTCCAGAATTTATCTTAAAAATGCAAATCTAATAAAAAGAAAGCTTAACAAAAAGCCCATTTACACCCTTGGAGCCCATTCTTGTGCTTGTATCAAGTAAAGGAAGCAAAATTAAACGATTAAAATGACAAATTTTGGACATTTTCCAGCTTAATTGTCACAGTATTGGAAGCTATCAAAACAGATCAAATAATTAATGGTTAAATCAAAGACCCACGGAGAAAGGTTAGTTTAAATCTCATTGTGGACCGTTTTTTAGAATCTTAAGCAAGTTCACTTCTTTCCACAAATGCGATGCCTGCTTTTATTTACATACGTATGAATATTGATGAGGTGCCTAACGGAAGAGAACCAAGTATAACAACAAGTCTTAATTAAGAACAATTCACAGGCACAAAAGAAGTAAAAACTCCTCTGAAAACTTTCTTAAACACTTTGTCTGTGCACTCGTGACACAGGGGTGATGCAAATGAATGCTGTCCTCAAGAACAACAAATTCACTGATTCAGCTATTGCAGTTTCTAAAAGAGCAATCAGAGTAATTAAATCCAGTCATGCACATAATATAAAGTGGCTCTTTGTTTTCACATGTGCCGAAAGCTGAAATAATGACAGTTTAACTACACTTAACAGTAGGACTGAGGTGGCTTTACTGTACATAGCAGTTTCATTACTGTCTAAACCCTTCATGGCCAGACTGTGGCCAAAAAACAAGGATTTAGTTCAATATCGATTTTTTTAAAAATCAGCTTGGCTATAAAAGAGGTTTTCACAAAAATAAATACAAAAAAAACAATAGCTTTACTTTTGTCAAGCATCATACTTTCTAAATCCAAAATGCTGCCACACGTTTGCCTTCAGGCGTGACAGTGCCGCTGTCAGTGTTGCAGCTTCTGTCATGTTTTGCCTCTGCACAGACGGTACAGGTTTCCCCGACACGTGCATAAATCTCACTGCCCACTCTAGCGTGACAAGTCATCTGAAACTCGTCTTGAAAGATGAGATTCCTTAAAGGATGATGCCAAAAATGGCATATAATAAAAATCAGTTCAGGAATTTTATTAGTTGATGTGAATTTTATCCCACTGGATAGTATAGATAGGATATGAAAGGACAGGGTCTTGTTTGTTTTCTTTATTAGGTTTATGAATTGTTCGGCCCCTTGTATGCTCATAGCATCCTAATACAGTCAGGTTGTTTGTTAGGTTTATGAATTGTTCGGCCCCTTGTATGCTCATAGCATCATAATACAGTCAGGTTGTTTGTTAGGTTTATGAATTGTTCGGCCCTTGTATGTTCATAGCATCATAATACAGTCAGGTTGTTTGTTAGGTTTATGAATTGTTCGGCCCCTTGTATGCTCATAGCATCCTAATACAGTCAGGTTGTTTGTTAGGTTTATGAATTGTTCAGCCCTTGTATGCTCATAGCATCCTAATACAGTCAGGTTGTTTGTTAGGTTTATGAATTGTTCGGCCCCTTGTATGCTCATAGCATCATAATACAGTCAGGTTGTTTGTTAGGTTTATGAATTGTTCTGCCCTTGTATGTTCATAGCATCATAATACAGTCAGGTTGTTTGTTAGGTTTATGAATTGTTTGGCCCCTTGTATGCTCATAGCATCCTAATACAGTCAGGTTGTTTGTTAGGTTTATGAATTGTTCAGCCCTTGTATGCTCATAGCATCCTAATACAGTCAGGTTGTTTGTTAGGTTTATGAATTGTTTGGCCCCTTGTATGTTCATAGCATCCTAATACAGTCAGGTTGTTTGTTAGGTTTATGAATTGTTCGGCCCCTTGTATGCTCATAGCACCCTAATACAGTCAGGTTGTTTGTTAGGTTTATGAATTGTTCGGCCCTTGTATGCTCATAGCATGTTAATACAGTCAGGCTGTTTGTTAGGTTTATGAATTGTTCGGCCCCTTGTATGCTCATAGCATCCTAATACAGTCAGGTTGTTTGTTAGGTTTATGAATTGTTCAGCTCCTTGTATGCTCATAGCATCCTAATACAGTCAGGTTATTTGTTAGGTTTATGAATTGTTCAGCCCTTGTATGCTCATAGCATCCTAATACAGTCAGGTTGTTTGTTAGGTTTATGAATTGTTCGGCACTTGTATGTTCATAGCATCCTAATACAGTCAGGTTGTTTGTTAGGTTTTTTAATTGTTCGGCCCCTTGTATGCTCATAGCATCCTAATACAGTCAGGTTATTTGTTAGGTTTATGAATTGTTCAGCCCTTGTATGCTCATAGCATCCTAATACAGTCAGGTTATTTGTTAGGTTTATGAATTGTTCAGCCCTTGTATGCTCATAGCATCCTAATACAGTCAGGTTGTTTGTTAGGTTTATGAATTGTTCGGCCCTTGTATGCTCATAGCATGCTAATACAGTCAGGCTGTTTGTTAGGTTTATGAATTGTTCGCCCCTTGTATGCTCATAGCATCCTAATACAGTCAGGTTGTTTGTTAGGTTTATGAATTGTTCGGCCCCTTGTATGCTCATAGCATCCTAATACAGTCAGGTTGTTTGTTAGGTTTATGAATTGTTCGGCCCCTTGTATGCTCATAGCATCCTAATACAGTCAGGTTGTTTGTTAGGTTTATGAATTGTTCGGCCCCTTGTATGCTCATAGCATCCTAATACAGTCAGGTTGTTTGTTAGGTTTATGAATTGTTCGACACTTGTATGCTCATAGCATCCAAATACAGTCAGGTTGTGCGTTAGGTTTATGAATTGTTCGGCCCCTTTTATGCTCATTGCATCCAAATACAGTCAGGTTGTTTGTTAGGTTTATGAATTGTTCAGTCCCTTGTATGCTCATAGCATCCTAATACAGTCAGGTTGTTTGTTAGGTTTATGAATTGTTCGGCCCCTTGTATGCTCATAGCATCCTAATACAGTCAGGTTGTTTGTTAGGTTTATGAATTGTTCAGCCCTTGTATGCTCATAGCATCCTAATACAGTCAGGTTGTTTGTTAGGTTTATGAATTGTTCGGCCCCTTGTATGCTCATAGCATCCTAATACAGTCAGGTTGTTTGTTAGGTTTATGAATTGTTCAGCCCTTGTATGCTCATAGCATCCTAATACAGTCAGGTTGTTTGTTAGGTTTATGAATTGTTCGGCCCCTTGTATGCTCATAGCATCCTAATACAGTCAGGTTGTTTGTTAGGTTTATGAATTGTTCAGCCCTTGTATGCTCATAGCATCCTAATACAGTCAGGTTGTTTGTTAGGTTTATGAATTGTTCGGCCCCTTGTATGCTCATAGCATCATAATACAGTCAGGTTGTTTGTTAGGTTTATGAATTGTTCAGCCCCTTGTATACTCATAGCATCATAATACAGTCAGGTTGTTTGTTAGGTTTATGAATTGTTCGGCCTTTGTATGCTCATAGCATCCAAATACAGTCAGGTTGTTTGTTAGGTTTATGAATTGTTCGCCCCCTTGTATGCTCATAGCATCCTAATACAGTCAGGTATCATCATACAGTGCAGTCTGCAGACATCAAACAAGTTCATTAGAAGCCTGTCGCACAGTGTGAGATGCAGTAAACTTAGTCTCGCTGCCTTCAGAAACTGTGCTATAAATTACACTAAAATAGTAGCAACTGTCAAGGTAGAATCTTAGTGTATAACAAGACTATTTTGGCACTGGCATATTCTCAAGATCTACACATGAATTGGAAAATCTAACCAAACTGAGCATGTGTCAGCTGTTAATTTTAGACCCTGAGAGCCAGCTATGTTTTTGCACTTAAATAAATCATGAAACGTGGAGCTGTTTCAAGGCCAAGACAAAAAAAGTAACAGAAGATCATTCACACCTACGATTCACCCACAGGTGACTTGGTGGATTAACTTTCTCAGAGAGTTAAACTTTGTTAGAACAGAGTGTGAAAAATAAAACCGGTTTGAAGCTGTGCCTTTAAAAGTCCCCACAGTGGCTTTCCACACCACGCTGAAGTTGAGTGTTCTGCAATTATTTGCTGGTTCATCGATACATAAAGCCGTGGATGGGATTAATCCTGCCCTCAGAAAAGATTTGCTTCTACTAATGTACAACAGGAAAAAAGGCATTTTTCACTAAATGCTTTCATTTGATGCTCTTTTGCTAATTTTGCTTGTCTTAACTGTGTTGTCAAAACAAGGTGGAAGTAAGAGAAACAATTCTGAGAAACTGTCTACAGTGAAGTATGATCATACAAGAAAAATCCAGATAGCCACACAGTGAGCTGCTGCTGGCATTATTAAAAACATCCACACAATCTGCAGCATGAAACGGACAATATGCCTTCATTTAATTTACCTGATAACTTGGACGGTGCTGGTAAAGGACAAGATGACTCTCTGGGTATGCAGATTTAACAGCATGTTTGTGGAGCAGCTGGTGTAGGAAGAGGACATGTGGCACAACAGCATGGAAAAAAGAAAAAATGGAGAAAGAGGCTCAAATACCCGACCTTCAGCCTTCTAAGATTCCCTGGTTTATCCCTGCGCAATTTGATCAAACTCATATGAGGCTCTGATGTTTGGAAAACGATGGAGCGGGTTCTGCTCAAACCACTGTTGAAATTACATATTTCCCCGCTTTAGCTGGTGCTGCAGAGCCAACACTGTAACAGGAAAACATAAATAATTGTATTATTTATTCATCTGACGCAGGTGCTGGGTGACAACACACTCTAAACTTGCACGTTACCCATCTAATCACTGAGGAATAATCATTTTGATGAAACCATCATGCTGCAGTTGTCTTTATATACAGCCAAGAATGCACAGATGTTAAACCGATTAGATTTTTAACTCAAAAGAGAAAGAGGAAGCAAGACTCTGCCTATAACCTGCCTATAAGGAATGACAGCTAGAACCTGTCTTAATCAAATTAAATTAGCTTGATGTCTTTACACTGAATTACTGAGAGAAACGTGTCAGCACCATGGACAGCGACAAGCTTCTCCTCTCATTCAGATAGCAAAATAATGACGAAGAAATCCTGCTGTTTTTGTCACTCAGCACGATTTTAAAAGTATTTCAGTAAGGTTTATGTTCTTCTAGGGCCCCAGAATAAATTTTAATGCAAGCCATGATGTTTTCCTCCCTTTTAACACCTATCCTTAACCATGAAACTTCCAACTGCTTCACTGTGATCTGTAATGTGGAAAATGGTGACAAAACAGCAACTCTATGCAAAGGGGACATTTCAGTAAGGTCACATGAAAGCACGAGTGGTCAGATGGGACTAAGTCTTAGCTCCCCTGTTTGGCACACCTCCAACTTCCAAATGGACTTCTTTGCCTATTAACTAGAAGGAAGAAGGAAACTGTGAAACTGTGACACTGTGCAGCTCTGTGGGGTTATTTTCGTGTGCTGAAGCATGAAAAAAGGCGTAAACTGTGACGTTTTGCTGTGAAACTGTCACACATTATGAAACTCAATAAACATCTGTTTCTCAGAGCAGCTTGCTGACTTTCCAGAGTGACAAGAAACAGAAAGGGTTTAAATTGTCATCTTTTTATCTTTTTTATCCTATTTTATCTTATTTTTTCTTTTTGTTTTAATAGTATTTCATTCAAATGTATGCATATAAAACAAGAAAAATAGATTAAAGTCACCTCAGATGGGCAAACAGACCCCGACATAAGAAAAGCAGCTTTTGGATTGAAGTAATGTGGCTGATGTGAGGGATAGAAGTTACAAAAATAAAGAAACGTGGCTGATGTTGATGAGGATGCATGTGACGAAAAGCGAACGATCAAATGTGAAGTCATTTGAACAATTAAAGAATGATGGGAATAAAACTGAATAAAAAGCAGAACCACGATTCATCATTTACCCAGGGTGGAGGTAACTAAAATGATTACTTATACTTATAAGCTTCACGTCATCATTTATCATAGATGTCATTTATCATTTGTGGCACCCATATTGTTTACAGTGAGACGTTTAGGTGCTTCTGTAGAATGGAGGAGACTGGAGACTGTAGTCTGCTGACATTTTGAGACTCTCTGTCATATCTTTTATTTTAATACTCTCTTTTAATATGACATTCACTTCAATTCAGATTATCTTTATAGCACCATTTCACAACATGTGTCACCTGAGCATGAACACGAATAGACCTCCTGCAGAACCAGACTCTCAGAGGGCGGCCATCTGCCTCAACCAGTTGGAGGCTGAGAGAACATGGCATATACATACCAAAAGGGTAAGAATGAAAGAGAATAAGGTGGGGAAAGGTGCATCATGTGAGGTCCCCCAGCAGTCGAGACCCATAGCAGCTCGCCTGGGCCAGTCCTAACTTTAAGCTTAATCAAAAAGGAAAGTATAAAGCCCAATCCTGATGACAAGGGTGCCTGTTTCCACAGTAGAAGAGCCTGATAGCGAAAGGTTGTGCCTCCCATCCTACTTTTGAAAAACTCTAGAAGCCTGCAGTCTGAGAGTGAAGTGTTCCGGCTGGAAAATGCAGAGGTAGGAGTTTATTTAGGATATAATCGACATTGGTCACTGGAACATTAAATTAAAGAATTGTTTCTTAAATTCTATTCTGAATTGAACAGGGAGCCAATGAACAGAGGCAAAAACGGGATGAATATGATCTCTCCTGCTCTCACTTCTCATAAGAACCCTCACTGCTACATTTTGGATCAGCTGGAGGCTTTCAGAGTTTTATTTGGGACAGTCCAATGATAAGGAATGACAGTAGTCCCAACCTGAAGTCACAAATACTCTTTCTGCATCACTTTTTCTGCATCCTGAGACAGGATGTTCCTTATTTTGACAATATTTGGAAGGTGAAAGAAGACCCTGTTGTATGTGTGAGTGGAAGGACTCATCAAAACAAGGAATTAGAATAAAGTCTGGCGGTTAAACTCCGATGCATCAAAACACAACATGACAGGATGAATTATCAGAAAGGACCAGAGTCTAGACACTGCTGGTGGGCTTCTGTTGAGGGTTCATCGCGGGCAATTGGAAAACGTGGCGTTGGGGAGGAGGTGGGAAGCATGACGCATGGTCTGGAAGGAAAATGACTGCAGAAGTGAGATATAAAAGGGACGGAAGAGAGACTGCAGGGGTGGGTAAGAAAGGGTGCGGGCAGATCATTGGACCTAAGCAGTAACAACATAATTAATGTGGAGGGTTTGACAGCGTGGGAAAGAAGGAGGTGGCAGTGAAGCAGTGGGAAAAATTGCATAGAAAGAGTGAATGAACTGTATCAGAACCTTCACCCAAGTGGCATATAATGTCTAAATGACATGTTCACAAATCCATATAAAAGTCTGTGTGCACAGCCAGTTGTTTTAGAGAAAAAAACTATAAATTGAGACGAGTTTTGTGGGGAATTCGGCTGCATCAGTGTGAACTTTTTAAGTGGAGCTGAGCAGAAAGTCAGAGGCAGGAAGTCAGAATCCCACCTGCGTTATCTGGGTGTGTTAATATGGTTTTGAGATCTAAATTTCTTACGATTTTGGTTGGACTAACATATTTAAATGCATTCTAAATTAACACATACATGCACTTTATTAAAGTAAAAATAGGTTTTAAATGAAATACAAGTCTTTGGACTTGAATCCCCTCTTAAACAAACTCTCTTAAACCTCTTAAAGGCTGATATTAAGCCATAGAAAGTTCAGCTGCTGCTTCGTCTCTGTTGTCCGACTCCACCTTCAGATCTCCTTTCTGTATTGATTTAAGGACAAGAAAGTTACCTCTTAAAAGCTAATATCTCTTATTTCCCTCATGCCAACCAAGTCAATGGTTATGCACTGATACATGACATAATACACAAAGGTCATCTTCCAAAATAACATCACATTGATTCTGATTTCCTTCACAGATTCTGATACACAAAACTTTTGTCTCTTATCCAGCTGCCACATTCGGCTCCGTCAGACTTTAAACTTATGATGCAAATACAGGCAAGGCAAGTTTATTTGTAGCACAATTCAACGAGAAGGTGATTCAAAGTGCTTTACAGAGACATTAAAACAGAAGAAATAAAAAGCATGATTTAAAATTTAAACAAAAGAAAGAAATAAGAACAATAGATAAAATCAGAAAAAATTATATATATGAAAGATAAAATCAGGAGTTAAAATATGATTCCGTTTTGAAACTCAAGCTTATTCAAATGCAGCTGAAAATGGATGTTTCTTCAACCTGGACTTAAATACTGAGTGTTTCAGCTGATCTGAGGCTTTCTGGGAGTTTGTTCCAGACATGTGGAGCATAGAAGCTGAATGCAGCTTCTCCAGGTCTGGTTCTGACTCTGGGAACTGATAAAGAACCGGATCCAGATGACCTGAGGGGTCTGGAAGGTTCATAGTGGGTCAGGAGGTCACTGATGTATTTTGGACCATTCAGAGCTTTATAGACCAGCATCAGAACTTTAAAGTCTATCCTCTGATGGACCGGCAGCCGGTGGAAAGACCTCACAGCTGGACTGATGTGCTCCACTTTTTTGGTCTTAGTGAGGACTCGAGCAGCTGAGTTCTGGATGAGCTGCAGTTGTCTAACTTACAGCTGATGTAATAGCCTTCATCATGAGGCATTCAACCTTTAAGTTCTGTATACTGTGTCTAACTGGTAGGTAACACTCATTTATTTCAGTCTCATACAGAGCTATTAGCAGTGAAATGTATGCATGAATAAATTATGGATCTATAAAGGAATCATACAGTTTAGACATGAAAATTGTATGATTTTTATTGACAGTCTCAAAGTCAAAGCCATTCTCTTTATGCCACTGTTTGACCTTTAAGTGACCTTTAAATGAAGTCAGTTTCATACCTGTTCTGTGTTGATTGATTAACCCACTGCTCTGTTCCTGCCAGCCACACCTGGTTGAAATCAGTCATCAGTCACTGCATTTATGCATCCACCAGTTGTTGATCCATCTAGTTAATTGTATTAAGTGTATGATCTCAGTCTGTTCCCAGTTTTTGTCGATTGCCTTTGCAAAGCCCTTCACTGTGAACATCTCTGACTGATCACCTGGTTTGAACCTGCCTGTTGAATTTACCTGCCAAGTATCCTGCATTTGGGTCCTAATTCTGTTATCTATCACATTGTCTGTAATGGCTTAAATGTAACTATAAGCCACTTTTGCCTCAGTCAGTATGTAAATGAGCTCCATTCACGTTAACTTAGCTGCCTGGTAATGGCTCATTTTTTATTTGTGGCTCAAAGCACGTTTCACATTTACCTTTTATAAACTTTATTGCTACCAATATTAGCATTTATATATATATAGTATGTAGAAAAATGTAACCCATAAGATAGAATACCTTTGGTCCTTCTGGAAGGTGCTCTCCATCTGCACAACAGTGTCACTTGTGGCATGTACTGCTTCAAGTATGCACTTCTAAGTATTGATGAATTGAACTTCTTACTGTGTTCTTTTACTTCTGGCTGCCTGTTTGGCAGAGAGGGTCTGAAGTCATGCTGTTTATAGTTAAATACATGAGGTTTTCACCTACAGGGAGTAAACCGTGTGCATCTTTGATGCATAATCAGATTTATTGGACATCTTTGTTTATATATTATGCTTTTAGTGAGTAAGCTAGCCTGCATGCCACCAGGACAGGAGTCACAGTTTTCATCACTTTGGTGTCAGAAAGTATTGAATGGTTGTAATGTTGAACATCCTGTGGGGATGAACCTTCATTTCTTCAAGCAGACGTGCTGAAAATCTATAAACAAACAAGCAGGCAGCGAGTTTGATAGCTGGACTGCCTTAAGGCCTTGTCTATTGGAAGATTACTGTATCTGCACCCAGGAGATTCTGTAACAGCTGAGGGAACATGCATGCAGATGTGACACATGCTATGCTTATAGATTTTCAATGAGCAGCACATACTTCAAATCCTGGGCTTAGGAGCAATGGGAGCTACCAGGTGCGTGTAACCTCATTTCATCATGTCGTCTCTAAATTCCTCTGCTGCATATTAAAAAAGAAAGTGGAGAAAAAGAATCATTAACGGAGATTCAATCTGGAAAACAGACTGTTTAGTTGGTGAAAGAGTTTTTCTCCTTTGTATCTTATTGCATAAGCAGCCACTTCTCCTTTGTGACTACCTGACACCTGAAAGTGGACGTTCACTGGACTTTGTGCCGTTTTAATACACTATAAAACCACAAGTGAAATTTAAAGTACATGTGCAGTTTGAGTCAAACGGCTGGAGCCACCTTCCCATTGACCAGAGCTTGATAGTCTTTGCTCTACACATGCCTTTAATTTCTGTTCCAGTCCCTTGTCTGTGCTTCTGCACCTGTCTGCAATTAACTTCTCAATTCGAGTGCAGTTTTCTCGACTCTTTGTTTTTTCTTTCTAAAAAACTCTGTCCCCAGTCAGACAGTTACAATCTCATTACCAAGGAGGTTTTCAACCTTTTTGCCTCTGTTTGCAATAACATGTTGAATTATTTTGCTCCAGTCAGGACCAAATGCACCAAACTACAGAGGGGGAAGTGGGGAAAAGATATTACTCAAGCCCTTACACCTCATTTCCACATATGAGTGTGTTTGGTTTGTAATTCTGCCAAATACGCAGGACAGACTATTCCCCTTGGTGCTCAAAATCAGGAAAAGCACGAAACCTTTCCAGTGGCATTGGAAAAGTCTAATTTATGTAGCTTTCCTACCCAGTTTTTTATGGGCAAGGTATTCCCTCTGTTCCATTGCAGCTTTCATCACTCGAATGTGTTGGAGCTCACAGGTGTTTGTTCAGTCATTTCACTGATATTTCCTCACATCCAGCTGCAAAGCAATGCTAGCTGAAAGTGCCTTTGTTTGGCATTCAATTGCTGAACAGCAATAGCCACATTCTGCAGCACTGATAGCGCCTCTGTCAGGCCTCAGAAGCGTCCTCCTCAGATCAGTGCTCAAGGGACAATTTAATCCCTTTGGGCATCACTCCAAAAAGCTGGTTTGAGTTTTTATCATTTAAGGAATATTTCCCAACTCAGAATGCTGATGTCAAAGGCTGAACTTGAGATGATTATTTCCTCTCGCTTGGATTATTGCACAAGTCTTTTTACTTGTTTTGACAAATGAGCTTCGGATCGTCTTCAGACTGTTTGGACTGCTGCAGACGGACTTTTAACTGGAGGTCCCACATCACTCCAGCCACGGCTTCTCTTCATTGGTTGCCTGTAAATTTTAGAACTATTTTTAAAATCTTAGTTGTACTTTTTAGGGCTCTACGTGGTCAAGTTCCCCAGAATATCTCGGGCTCTCAGACCATCAGGTCAAAGGTTCCACACACAAGGGAATCGGGCTTTTCACTGACTCTTTAAAGAGCAGCTGAAGACATTTTCATACAGACAGGCTTTTAATTAACTTGTGTTTTATTTCTAAGGACATGTTTTACTTTTGTTTCTTGGGTTTTGCTGTGAAACCAAACCATGCCCACAGAATCATAACCCTCCGTCTTAAAGGATGGAGGAGGTGGTGTTGCTGCATACCGGAGGAGCATAAAAACAGCAGCCGCTCATTCCTGTAAACATCTTGCCTTTAAAACTTTCTGGTCCCACTGTTGTGGTCACTTTTATTCCTCCCAGGTCATACCTTGACCTTTTCTCTGATTAATCCGATGTACTAACTTAATAATATGCCACATCCTCCTCAGTTCTTCTCTTTGGTGTTTCGAACCTGCCCAGACTTCCTGGAACTGTTGGGATTATTTAACTTCTCTCAGCGTATCAACTTCTCATCTGCAGTTTACGACTTGTCTTGGCTTTGGTCTGATGTGCCGCTCTCACAGTTCATCAGCTGTCCAGCCTTTACTTTAATCTACAGCATGGGCTTCATGATCACAAACAGAAAAGACAAAAAAAAGAGAAATTCAGCTGATTTTTTTCCCCTTCTACCCTCCTCCACTGTCTGTTAAGTTTTCCTAATTATGAAATTCTAAAATGTCTGTTTCAGAAAATGTATTTTCAACTACAAGTTGTCAAAAGAATCTTTTTAGTTGGGGCAGACTGTGAGAAAATTGATGTTGAGCTCCAGTGAGTGTTGTCAAACACATCCAAGGACCGATGCTCGGCAGCCATAGATTCCTGTCTAGTTGACCTTACCTGTTCTCTGAAAGAATTCAGCCTTGGCTGCTTTCTAAGTGGCCTTTGAACTACAGGTGCAATCTTCAAGGTCTGATGGATGTGTCACCACATTATTCTTCCTTAAAGATACAGCAACACACTGTGGGTTACACACAAAAAAAAAGGAGAAGAAGAGAGAAAGCCATCTATCACGATCAGTGCAGCAGCTTTGTTTCCCACCATGTGCAGGGAAAAGGCATTATAAAGGGACAGTTTTCACCGGAGAGGTGCTGGATTCTGGATGGATTTGAACTTTAACGATGAGTTTTCACAGGTTTAACAGACAGAGTACTGACAGCACCTGTGGAGATGATCTACAATCAGGGACCTACTGAAATATTAAGGGAGAACTTTAATTTTTACAGCCCCTGCAACAAAAGGTCAGTAAAAATGTGACTTTGATGTTTGTTGCAGCTCCAAACTACTGTAATATAAGTTATATCGAGTCGTTTTTCAGTCAAAATTACCTTTGAGATTGCTTAAAGTGATTGAATAGTTACTGTACATCCTAAATAAATAGGTGTTTCACCGTGTGACCGGTGCCAACATATGTGAGATTCATCATTATTTATCACATGATTTTTAATGATATAGTTTAAATACAGTTATGTAAATTTGATGCAAATGTAAGCAGGGACACTGCCAGTATAAGTAAGTACAGACTTCATGTTAAATTAGATCATCATTCTTTCTCCTTTCTCTTTTTGTTGCTTTATTTTTGTGACATTTTCAGTTATTTCTACAGTGTTATTTCCACTGAGTTATATTCTGTGTCAAAAGCCATTGAAGAACCGTGACATTGATTACCCACAGAAAATCATCGTCTAACCGGCCCAAAGCATTAACACAGCAAGTCACTGACCTTTACTTATTTACTGTCTGAATGATGAATGCTGCTTACAAAATGAAAATTAAATATGTGGTCGGATTTATCTTTTAACGGATCCATATGTGGGACCACTGAACAATTTTTAGCATTGATCAGAGACAAAGTCATTTATTGTTGGCTTTAGGAGGACCAGTAATAAACCAAATGTTATTACTAACTTGGGAGAAGAGGTGGAGGACTGCAGATACCTGGGTGTTCACCTGGGAAACAGACTGGGCTGGAATCTGTTTCTTTAGGAGGTTTAGGTCCTAAAGTCAGAACCAGTGACTCAGTGAAAGTAAACAAATAAAGAAGGCTGGCTCTGTGCTGGGGGCTGCTCTGGAGCCCCTGGGGCTGATTGCACATAGAAGAATGCTGCACGAGTAAATCAACACACAGGACAATACTGCCAATCCTCCACATAACAAAGTGATGAAACAACAGTGTTCAGTCAGAGGCTTCTTCAGCTACAACAGAGCAAGTTAACTCTGCACAATATCTTCTTATTTTCTTGTATTTTTTACAAAGACTAATAACTTTTGTGCTTCTTTATGCTGCAAAAATCCTTTTCTATTTTAGAGTTGATCAAAAATGACACACACAGTTGTAATGGCATCATGAAACTGTGTATTTCCATATCAACATCCAGTGTTTCCTGTTTGTCTGGGTTCAGTAGGTTTCTTTCTTAGCTCATCAAACATCCGATGACACTTAAATAGTAAGTGAATGGAAACAAATGGAGGTGAAAAAACAGCTGTGACTTTCCCCCTCATTACAAAACATCAAAGAACACCTTTTTTGTATCTCAGGGAAACCTGTAGCTTTGTAATTTGGTGTCCCGGCCAGCAATGCATCCGTGTTAATGAATGAGAAGGCCTTTTTAAGCTCTTGGCTTTTCCTTCTTTCATATAGAGGCATCCTGCTTTAAATCAAAGAGAATCAGAGAGTGACTTCCCACACTGCAATCAGGTGTGTGTAGATGAAAAGGACGTTCTCTATCGTAGGAACCATGTTTGAAATGAAATGACATCCACACAGAGAAAGGGATAAGACCAGGGTCCAGAATATTTACTCCTTCCCCTCAGTGAGATCCCCACAAACTGCTAAAGCGCTTCAACTTGTGCCTGATTTCTGGTGAAGTTCATTCTTGAAATGTGAGAAAAATGTCGAAAACAGCTGGGCAAACATCTGCTGATGGTCCTGTCCATTCCATGCTTTTCCAGCATATAAATGCTTTTGCTTGTAGAATATCAGATGCAACCAAAAACACTGGAACATTGTTTAAAGTATGCTCACATATTTCAGTCACTGACTTGACAGCAGGAATTGTTTTCAGTCAAAAGTTAACTGGTGAACGAGAAGCTGTAATGTTAAAACAGAAGGTTTTATAATAAAAGAAAAGTCATCTGATCCTCCTAAAGTCTTAAAATGAGGTAAACACAACCTCAGGTGAGCAGCAACACGTGACATGTTGCACTCGGTGCCATCGGATCGGATTAATGGCTAAATTACAATAAGAGTCCCCGAGATGACTCGCTTCGACTGCCCGAACCTGCCTTGAGACGACAGTGGATCGGATCGAGCGTTCTGCGCATGCTCCAGATTTTTTCCCGCGATCGTCACCCGGAAGTGGAAGGAGACGATATTCCTGTTGTTGTGTCAGAAAGAAAGAAACAACGCGATGGAGAATGCGCCGTTGTGCATCGTCTGTGCCATAACCAGCTCATCACAGATGGAGAGGGACGCAGCTTCATCTCGCTCTGCGTTCGCCATCTTTCTGAATGCCTGAGTTTGTTGTTGTTGGTGGTGAAGACGTTAACAGGAAGTGGCTCTATTAGCGATAGCTGAAATGGGGACAGCGCCACCTATCGTACCGAGGGTATGACATGCTTTGTGCCAGTGATTCCATTCATTCACCGCCATATATCCAAGGATAATTACCCTCAGATAAGGAGCATAACCCAACTATAGCTATAATCCAGCTAATCTCATCATGTAGACCCACTGGCTGTTTCATTATCTAATCAGCAAAAACGAAGTCCAGTCCATGATTCAGCACCTCGATGACCCTTCTTTTGCAGCAGTAACTCAAAGTCATTGTTTTTTGGATGTTTTCAGTCTCTTCTGTGGGGGAATTCTGCCTCGATTCATTGAGGTTTGAAACATTAGTTCATGCACAGCACAGCATTTCTGCCAGGTTTCTACTTAGGTGTCGTCTGTCCAAAGGACGTCGTTCCAGAAGTCTTGTTGGTTTTTTGCAAACCTGAGCTGTGCAGCCAGGTTCTTCTTAGAGAGAAGAGGTTTTCTCCTGAAACCCGTCCTGATAGTTGTTCTTTGCTCTTTCTGTGGTGCTGCTGCCATGAACTTTAACATTCAACATGCAAAGTGTAAGTTGTAGTTTAGTGGTTCTTTGTGAGCTTAGTAATGTGTCCAATGATGTGATATTTTTTTATTTAAGTAAGGTCAAATGGAGAATTGGAGTGAATGAATAATCTAAATTTAATTGTGTGTTAAACTCCACGCGGAGGACTTGTCACTCCATCTGAGTTTCTACAGTTCACTGTACTTAGTGTCAACAGTTTGTCAAAGCAGCTACCGGCCTGCATAATGCTCTTATATTCAATCTGAACTTGTTGCAAAGTTCTCTTTTGTGTCTTTAATCTGTTGTGTAAAAACTAGTCGTGCAGAAATTCTTCTCTTACTTTCTTTCTCAGTTTATGACATCATACAACACAAAATGCTATCATGCATGAGTGAGACACAGAGACTGATTTGCATGTATTATACATAAAACGTGAAACTTATTTTAGCAGTAAGGGGGATGGTTGTTATTCATCTCTACAGTGACAGTTTCCTCAGTCACTCTGACCCCCTCTGATCTCCTTTAGGGCCAGTCTGTATTAGTAATAAGTGTATAAGAGGAGAAAACGTTGCCAAACTGTGCTCAGTTAGGTAAAAAACAAAAAAAACATTGTAACGTCAGGTTTTTATTCTCTAACATGGTTCCAGCTCAGTTGTGGTCTGTTTTAATATGTTTCGATGCTCCAATTTGTCCAGCGTTGTGAATGAACTCTGCAGTAGTTAACGTGACTTGAACTTTTGTGTTTTATTGCATAAAGCTTAAAAACTTAATAAAATCACACACATACAAGACTTTACACATAATATGGTCATTCAAAATGATTAGTAATTCAGTCAGCTAATATCTGCCACACTCTTCTCCCCCTTTATTACCCTGGACCTGCTCCCTTTACATATTAGTACGTTATATCCCCATATGAGTGTGCATTAAGTCTTATAATGTCAGCATTATTTAATCTCTGATTGACTTTTTGGTCTGTTTAAAAAAGCCATGAATATGCGTTTATCCAAATGACTTAAGCCTGACTTCAGCTAGTCCCACCCATCAACCTGGCTTGGCCTACTTGAAACCAGTAAATCCAGCATCTCCTGACAAGGAGTTCAGTTTCAGTTATTATGGATTTCTGGCTTCTGCTTTTGTGAAGAAGTCTTCAGAGGCCACCACAATGTGTCCTTGATGTTAGGAAGCAACTCCTCTACAACAGCTGATGTAAGGAGCGTGAATGAGTCAGACTCCTATGATGAAAAACCAGAATAGAAGAGAATATTTTAATTGCACTGACTCAACAGATAGAGAGACATGACAGCAGTCGACTGGCACAAAAGTCCTTTACAGATCCATTCGTATAAAGCTCTGTTCATGAACTATATCAACAGTTTCAGCAGGACTTTAATCTTCTTTGACAGCTAGTTTGATATTTCCATGTCAAATCAAACAAAGAGGGGATAACTCGGCTCAGTAACAGACACAAGTGAAGTGTCACTGCCAGTAAGAACCAATTTGTTTGTCTGATGCTGAAGGCTAAAACAGACTCAGCTGACAGACTTTCAATGGATTAACAGCGAGAGGGACCACTTTTACCCCCGTTTTCTTCACATATGAATAAACAATTAGGTGCCAGTGTTGTTTCATACTGATTCATCTGTACTGTTGAACTACAAGGATACACTTGAACTGATAAACTTGATAAAGACTAACTAAGAAAATCTAACCTAATGTTTCTAGCAGCATATCTTCACACTGAAAGGGATCCATCCAACACACACAACTGCAGGATAGAACAGACAAAATCGTGTGTGTTCGGCCCGACCTGAAAGTGGAGGTGGAGAAGTCTTATTTGTAACGTGCACCAACCTGAAAGTGAGTGTGCTCGTAAGAACAAAATGTTCCAGATGTCACGGGATGGTCGCCTTCAGACAGCCTCTGTGCAGATGATGCAGGAAGAACTCAGACTTGGTCAAACACAGAAACCTATCAATATCAACCAGAACTACAGAATGATGCATCGAGTCTGGAGAGATGTGTCAAGCCCGGATTCCCCAAATTCTCTGCCTTACTGAGGGTGCGCTCTTCGTTAAGTAGAATCTGCCTGTTCTTAGTGACCTTGAAGATGTTGCAGCACAAAGCCTGGACATGGTGTGTCTTTGAGCCTCTTCTTGGACAAACTAACTGGGGAGTGTGTTATTCTCAAAATGTCCTGATTTATACCCATGACTCCCTTACACAGCTGGTAGTTATCAGACTTCTTATCATTTTCCCAAAACAACTGGTAAATATCAGACACTACAGTGTCTTTTATAAACTTCTGAATGCTTTTGTTTCTTAAGTGGGAGAAAAATCAGTTGCCGTACTGTTCTGTCAACATAACTTTCACATTTTTTGGTAAAGGGTCTACAACCCCAGCCTGCCCACCATTGCTATCTTTGTAAGATGGCGCCAACCAGTTCCTCCTTTTCAAACCGCGCCCGAGTTAAAGCGGCTGCTTTGCTGCTGCCAATCTGCCCGGAGCCTCAATTACAATGAGTACAATTCTTTCAGGCTGGTCACCTTTCATCTGGGACAACCAAAAATCACAGTGTATCTCGCCTCAGGCTTTACACCTTTGCCAGTTCTGTTTCACCAGAAAATATGTAAAATATGTGTTTATCCACTTCTCCTGTTTGTGGTAGTTTCACACTTAGCTGCCGAGGACGTGAAGGACAAGCCTGAAGCCACTATTCTCGTTCACAACTCTGTTAAGTATCACAAAAGTCTGTGGATTAGTAGCATTTGTGTCAAACTAAACACTGAGATGTGGACAGTGAGCTTAAATAAAGAATAGTATATTTTTAACACCATAAGTAGTGGAACAAGTGGTAGTCAAGGTAGTAGCATAGATGACATTAGTATTAAATTACATTTAAGAATAAGCATTTGACAAACAAAAAAATAAGGTAATTGTATTCTTTCAGCCGGCAAACTGTCTTACATATAAGGCAGCTTCTAACAGCTCAGATGCAATATTTGTTATGAATCTTAACACTCAGGATACCTCAGAGACACTGGATAGCTATAAAGCAAGTTTAAGTATTAAGGAAATTGAGAGAATCTGATACATTTGTAGTTATAATATGTCAGAAAGTCATATAAACTGTGTTGTACACATTGTTATTGCTTGCTACCACAGCAGCAGGTCTGCGAGTGTTGAATTTAATCCTAGATGTTACCACACAAAGAGCTGCCACCGTTAGAGATTAATACTGCTTTTAGGTCTCTGTTTGAACACATGAACTCCAGCAATACTTCAGGGAGATAAATTATCTTTGGCGCTTTTAGTGAAAGGATAATAAAGGCTAAATTTGTCTTTATAAATTAACTATGCCTCAAAATAAGGCAATTCAACCTGCCTGGTGAGTGTCTTTTAATATTTCTGGTACAGTGGCAGTTGCCCATTATCATGTTCACATGAAAAATATCAGGAAGTAGAGGTGGGGATGACTAATGGAAGATGACGGCTGAAAACAAACTATAAGATATTTATAAAGCTGTGTGGTTGCTTGCCAAGTACAAATACAAAGACAGACCAAACACAGATTCTCTTTTAATTAATGTACTTCACAAGTAACTTGCTATTGATGCTTTTTAAATGATGCTTATCAACATTTACACAGACAAGAGCTGGGACATCTTGAAAGGAACACAGATACCACAGCAGTTTATCAGCTTAGCCTGCAGTTTGGCCGGAGCTATTAAACATTTTTCTGCTATTTACAGCTGGGAGAGATGCTGATGATGCATGGCTTCAAAAGGACATCAAATTGGTATCAGAATCCAGAGAGAGCCAGGACAGCAAATTGAGGAATGGTCTTGACTAGCAGAGGCAGTTGAGCAGACAGTATTCCTCTCTGGGGAGACTTTGGGCATTACGGAACAAAGGACTGTGCGTTTATCTCACCACAGATCAATGGCATGTGTGATAGTGAAAAGCATTTGTCCAACTCTGGGTGATATCAAGTTGTTCAGGAGAGCATTATGTTCAGACTCTTTTTATTTCACCATTGCTGGTTGTTGACCACCTTTTAACTCACAATCTACTGAAATATTTAGTTTTAAAAACGGAGAGAACTATATTTCAAACTTAAAGCCATCCTCTGCAAAAAGTTCTCATTAAACTGCACAATAAATGCTTTTCCTTTCCTCATAATAAGATACGGATCCTTCCACGCTACTGATGATGTTTCAACTCCTCCTGTGACATGACAGTCACGACACTTATTGACGTCGACATCAGGTTTTAAAGTGAAAGATCCCGTTAAAATCCTGTCCAGCACATTTTTTCCTCAGTTCTTTCCCTGTTTTACTTCCACTGTACATCCAAGATTACTTCATTTTCTACTTAACCCCCATTCACCCATTAAGAACGATATGCTGTGGCTTTAGATAAATGACAAAATACAGATAAAACAAAAATCAGGTGACAAACGGATTCACAAAAGGTGAAGTTCAGCAGCGAAAAAGATCACTGTGAATGGATTGGGGTGTTGGAATTGTTGCTTGGCAACAACTTAGCTGACGATGTCATGCAGTGTCAGCAGGTAACACAGGTGAGCTCTCTGGATGACAACATCTGAGGTGCAGAGACGCTCTTTCTCTGTAACATGTCCAGGATTACACCATCTGTTGTTAACCAGCTCTGTAATCCTCCTCCTTCACTGTTACCGCTCTTTCTGCAGTCTCTGTCTGCCCATATCATCTTAAAGCTGCGGTGAAAGAGTTGTTCCTGCAGCCGTGTCTCAGTGAAAAGTAGCAGTATCTCCTTCCTTAAATTCCTGCTGCATCAACATCAGGGCTCCAAGCTCAGCCATTGAATCTGCCAGTGAGCTCACTTCTTCTCCTTCAAAGGGTGAAAATATTTAAACTTCCTCCTCCTTTTTCTCCATTTTGTTCCTGCTCTGCTGTCTAGACATCTCCTCTTCAGCTCATCTGGATTTGAGGTTTTATTCCAGTAATAGCTGCTCCCATATGCTAATAAATTCCATTGCAATGGTTATACAACAGAACAGATGCAGAAAAAAAAGTGTTAACAGCAAAAATCTCTCCAGCAACGTGACACAGAAAAACATTTTTAAGATCTGTGTTTTCAAAGAAAGAAACTCTCAAGAAGTAGCAAATAAAGACAACCAGACTTATTAGCATATTGCCACGACCACAGGACTATGAGAGGAACTTTTTTTAACTTAAACCTGACATTCTGAAGGCTTTAGTAGATGGCTGTGGAGGGAAATTACTCGATAATGTTTATTTATCCACATAAACTCTCAACATGATGTCACCGTAGGTGATCTGACTCAAAGAAGCAAAGGATACTGAAACTGAAGCTTTAACAGCATCAAACATAAACATTACATCACCTTATAAACTTACCTGAACATACGGTGCTTCCACAGCTGTAGAATAGATCAAGTAGCAAAGTTTCTCACTTTCTGGGCAGCAGGAGAAACTTTTCCTCTGAATATTATTCCACCCACACATGCAGGTCACAAAATACAACTTGACATTTATGATATATTTACAAGGAACATATTTAATTTATGCATCTGTCCCTTCATCTGTGTTTTGTTCATTTTATTTGTTATTCTATTCATTTTGCTGTCAGTAGTTGTTGTGTGTGTTTAAAAGTCATTACTACATATATATTATTTCTAGTTCTTTCAGTTTGCATCATTAAAATGATAATGAATCAGAAGAAAAATGCTCTTTTGTCCCTCTGCATCTTCACTTGCCTTCTCATGGGAGTACAAGAGTAAGGTGTGGATATAATGCACGTCTGCTGTGGCTTCTGCTCATAATGCTGCTTTTTGTAATGGCTTCTTTCTTCTTCTTTTGACTTTGTTTGGTTGTTTTAATATAAACCATGCGTGTGTTCGGTCTCAATGCTCCTTGTGCCTGATTAAAACAACAGAGTTCAAACTTCCATTTTCTTATTTTCCTCTTTTTTTGATGACTCTCACTTCAGATTCAATTTCAACAGGAGTGTTTTTTTTTTAAAGAAATCACATTTATGTGATTTGTACGTGTGGATAGGCCCTGTCATTAGTGCTTTTTGGACTTACAAGCCAACTGGGATCCCTGTTGCAACCATTTTAGGCATTATGTGGCGCATCTGATATATCTGTGGCTATAAAATGCAATATACATCAACAATATTGGCTTTGTTGTTCGTCACTTATTGATTGAAATGTAAAACTATTCATCTTATATTTACCGAGCTGGTTTCCAGGGTGACAGTTCTGACCTCAGGTGGTGATAACACACATTGTACAGAGGGGAGGGCTTCATCCTACTAGTTTTGATGCCTGAATGTAATGAAATGAAATTGAACCAGGGTCATTTCTGTTAACGCCTTCAGTGTGTGTGTCATTGAGTTGATGTCTCCATATGAAAAGTTTGAGTGTGTGGCAAGTTGCATTAGCATCCTATAACATAAGGAATGTGAAAACTGTCCAAAATGTCTGTGTTAGGTGTTAGCTGCAGAGGTGATGGCTGCCATCTCCCCTGGTCCTTTACCTGAAATCAGCCCCATATCATCACTGATGGTGGAAATTAGCTTGTTTTCTTCAGTCAGTCATCTTTCCATGTTTCATCGGACCAAACTAAAGTTCCAGCATCATCTCCTTGGTGATTCATCTGTGAATCTCACTTTAATATAACTGTGAGCTTGTTTTCTTCTTTGGTGTCAGTGATGTTTGGCTTTTTGTGGATGGAAATCTCATCTTCTTCAGCTGGTTTCTTATAGTCACAAACATTGACTCCTGTTTCTGTCCATTTATTATTGTTCTTTTTTGTATATTTTATATTTTCAGACATCTTTCCTGGTCAACCTGTATGTTTCCTTTACGGCCTTCCCATTTTGTTTCTTCTTGTTTTCTACTTTTAGACACAGCTGATTGGGAACAATCAGCATCTTTTACCAAACCCTGACTTGAATTATGTTTCTGTATTTATCAGACGCTTTTATCCAAAGCGACTTACAAATGAAGATATAACAGCTTTATAAAAAGCTAACAATAAGCTACATAGAAGGAACCCAGGAGTCCGACTCTGTCAGAGGGGACAGAGTAGAGATAGGGTGCAGGCAGAGAAGGAAGTGCAGAAAGATAAAGTGCAGAGATAGAGGGGGAGGGAAGTACAAGGTAAGTGCTGGGATAGGAGATGCTCTCTGAAGAGCTGGGTTTTCAGGAGCTTCTTGAAGATAGACAGGGACGCCCCTGTTCTGGTAGCGCTCGGTAGGTCATTCCACCATCGTGGGACGACACATGAACAGAGTTTGGATTGTCTTAGGCGTGGTGTAGGAGCTGCTAGACGACAATCCTGGGACCAACGGAGGGACCCAGTTGGGACAGAAGCCTTTGCAGGAGCATTCAAGTAGATGGAGCCGTTCCATTAAGCTCTTTGTAGCTAACATCAGGGACTTGGATCTGATGCGGGCGGCTAAGGGCAGCCAGAGGAGCTCAATGAACAGAGGGGTGAACTCTGAATTACCCTCTGGGAGGAGTTTTCTAATCCTTTTCATAGTTTCTACTGACAGCTTTCTTGTTGGGGCCAACACTAAGTCATTCAGGTGTACTTTTAGCCCATTTCATGTTGCTTGGTTTGTGATGTAAATCATCACATTAGAGAAAACACTCAGATTCACAGCCAGTCTATTTTATATACTGTACAGAATTCTGAACAATCATAAAATGTTGACTTATGCACATTACAATACAAATTAGGATGATATTTCTCACACAAGGCAAGACTGATGATCCAAAACCATAATATCTTCTGGATTATTTTCTTAATTTGACAAAATAGTCTTTGGTGTTTGTTACAGCCTTTCATTTCTCCCTGCATCCATTAATTTTCTTTACCCACTTAATCCAGTTCAGGGTTATGTGGGGGGGCTGGAGCCTATCCCTGCTGTCATTGGGTGTCACCCTGGGGTCCAGGGTACACCTTGGACAGGTCGCCAATCCATCACAAGGCCAAACAGAGACAAACCAGACCCACAGCCATGCACGCTCACAATTTAGAGTCACCAATTAACCAAACATGCATGAGTTTGGACGGTGGGAGGAAGAGATAGAACCCAAACATGCAAACTCTGCACAGAAAGGCTCCATCTGGGACTCGAATCTGTTGTGAGGCTAACCACCACACCACCATACAGCCTTCATTTGAGTTTGTGGACTGATTTATTTACTCATTTTTCTGAACAAAATGCAGGATCCTGCGCTATGAAGCAGCCTCTTCTTACTCAGGGTATCTTTTGGTTATCTGGCTTAACTAACTGGTTATCAACGCCAGGTTTGCTGACTCTGGATATTTGCACATTAACACTGCAGCCAAAGCAGTAGGGACAGCAGAAAAGACAAAGGATGCTGATCAATATCAGCCATCAAAGTGCATCACTGGCTGTTTTTAATCCACTTTGCATCAAATAAAGAACAAAGATGAAGGTCTAAGTTGTCGATTGATTTGAATATAATTTTACATGATTCTATGAGATGTAATA
This sequence comes from Leuresthes tenuis, assembly GCF_036924035.1. NCBI lineage: Eukaryota > Metazoa > Chordata > Actinopteri > Atheriniformes > Atherinopsidae > Leuresthes > Leuresthes tenuis. The sequence goes on from NW_027325360.1 coordinate 3,108,895, forward strand.
TATGATGGAAATACGGACATACAGGTAAAGTCTAGTGAGTTTGATACGCTACATGCTTTGTATGACAGGACAGACGCCCGCTACTGTATGAGAGAACATCGAGGAAAGGTTTGTCGTGAAGACTTATGAATAAAAAGAATTAATGTCGGTTCCAAATCTTTGAAAGTAAGCAGCAAAAGCTTTAGAGTAATCGCTCTCTTGCTGTCCAGGTGCTTTTTATCCTTTCATTTTCTCAGAGAACTGATTGGTCAGCAGGCTTTTACTAATAAAAACCAGGAGGAAGTGAACCAGCTTTACAACACTGAACATTTGAGACTGTCGTATTTATTTGCATTTGTTCATAGAGAACCGAAATAGTCCGTTATTACATTTGTAGAATATGCAGCAACTGGAGGCTGTGAGAGCAGCTGCATGTGGACTGTAAGAATGATGTCATGGTTGGTGTTGACTGTTTCTGACCCTAACAAGATTAGGTTTTGACTCCTAACCTTAATCAAGTGAAGTGATTTTCCTAAACCCAACCAGGAGGTGACAAAACTGTTTTAATAAAGTGTAAACTGAGCATGGGTCCGTCGTGAAAGACGTTGTGATATGTTGGTTTTGACCTAACTGAAGGCTCTGATCGTTACCATGGCATCGAACACCCCCGTCCGACACCCTTATGCGAATTATGTGGCTTTTTAAAAGGAAACCTTTGAGAATGACTTGTATTCTAATGTGAAAACACTCATACAACTCACATTTCCTTCCTGCTGCTTAGGGGCGACACTTTACACAATGGCCCTATGAATCAGATCTAAGCATAGGAATAAATGACCCATATAATTGTATCAGTTGGACTGTCATAAAATCCAGAGCAGAACTTGCTTTGTTGAATAGGCTCCATGATTCCCAAATAAAGAAGAAACTAATACAAAGTTAAGAGTCTCCACACAGTTGCTTCTTAAATCTGCTTTCAAAATGAAATGTAACAACCTTCTGCTGGCTGTCTGCACTTAAAGCCTGTCAGGGGAAATTCTGCAGCATGTTGCTTTAATATTTAGTGTGACTTGCACTGCAGTGTTTATTGCTTGTTTAGATCTCGAATAGACTTTCATTTGTTTTATCTCAAGGGTCTTTAGACACAAATGTTCACTGTGAATCAATTAAAGGCCATGGAATTGATTTGGACCCATTAAAAATGGTCTTCACTGCAATCTGTCTATCTACTTGGTGGCAGCTAACCAAGCTGTAGGGATGTTAGCTTCATTTGGGCCCGATGCTCTTTTGACAGTGAAATGGCAGCTATTCTGAAAGCTTCAGCTCATATTTCTCAAAGTTTGTGGAAGATTCCTTGCCAGGTGTGCTGTGAATCATCGTCCTGTTTTAGAAGCAAGACACGAGGGATACTATGATGGAAGTGACATCTCATGATAGCTATCTCTCTATTTAGGTAGCAACAAACTAACCTTTTTACACTGATTTAATAAAAAAGTCACATGGAGGCTCGGAAACCAAAAGCAACAGCTTCCGATGAAAGAGGTGAGATTTATTTATTCACCTCACTGCAAGATAGTAAGCAGCACATCCTTAGAAAGTCTTTCTTATCAGAAACTGTGGTCCAACGCAGCCTGCTAAATACAGTGTAATCCATTCCTTCATGCCCCCCCCCCCCCCCATTGAAGCTAAGTACATTAGTACTGGCAATGGGAGAGTATTTTATCTGCTGTTTTAATGAGTGTAAAAACAACATTAAAACACATGACCTTGGGTGAGAAAAGTGTCAAAGGATTTAGGAGTAATAATTCTATGGCATTCTGCAACCTCCAATTATGATAAACTCCTTTTAACAAATGATTATTGTAATACTTCTCTTTGGGTCACTGTGTGCTTTTCAGATGACACATAATTATTGCACTTGTATTACTTAGACACTCTTAATAGGCTTATAACTGTTATTAAAGGTTATAATGGCCACAATAAATAACTAGTGACAGCCTTATCACTGTAATTCATCCAGTTTTATAAGCTCGCTCCAATCAATACGGATCAAATTTAACCTGAACCAAAAAACTGAGAAACAGCCTTTGCCAGCTGTTTTGAGAAAAGTCACCACACATTAGCGCTTGCAGCGTGTTTTCACACTTCAAATACACCTCATTCTGCAATGGAAAACACTGTGTTGCAAAGATCAAGCAGTTTACATTGAGGAGTTTATTTTTTATTTATTTATTGAACCGGTGTCAAGTGTGAAAAGGCCTGATGAAAAGCTCTCTAAGGTCCTTCATAGCTTCGGAGCCATTCTCCTCTCCTGTGGTTTCATTTACTTAAATGGAGCTGAATTGTAGGTTGTATTGTGCCTCATTGTATCTTCAGTTCATTTAAAGAACTGTCTGTCTGTAAAACTATGATCAGTAAGTCAATTTCAAAGCCTGCAAGATAGATAGCAGAAAAGGGCACAGTGGTTTCTTGCAAACACAAGCTTACAATCCCCATCTTTTATCTGTTTCAGCAGGCAAACAATGCTTTTCCTCTCAGGCAGACCATAATGAGAAAAAAGGGAAGTGTGAGTTTCATTAAAATATACCACCACACCACTAAAGCAGTCACTTACCTCAAGCTTGTCTCTCCTTACCGCACCGATTTAAAGGCTCCACATTTGGTAAATTTTTACTTTGCCTTAGTTATTCCTAAATGGAAATCACACACACATATTTTGTTGGGAGCACAGGAGTAATTAAGGTGTATGTTGCACACATAGTGGTTCCATGGTGTGAAATAATTATACAACAATAAGCTCATGTTGCACCTTCTTAAACACAGTTTGCAAATTGCGTTAAACCCTCAAATCTACATAGTAAAATGCAAAAATTGTAGAAGTACTGAACACGAAATGATAAAGCTTCTCAGGAAAATAATAGGTTTATAAGAGAAAATTAGATCTTCAAATCTAAAAGGGTTCGCCAAACTAATTTAACTGAAATTATATCCTCAAGTGGGTCATGGAGACGCTGAGGTACCTGAAATGGTTGCAGAAGGACTTAAATTCAACTTTTAATAGAGTAGACATAATTGTTTTTTAAGATATTAATGATTCTATCTAACTTATAGTCTTTTTACAGCTTTAACTGTGTATGCTTTCCTGAAAATATCTGAATCTGGATATATGTTTGTGAAACATTGAGGGGGATGAGAAATGATGCCTCTGGTACAGATACATGAGATGACCGTGTACATGACCAGTTTTAATGGGATCACTGTGACATAAAGAAGGGAGATATTCACCTGTGTCAACAGCGGGGGTGAGAATAAAAAAGCTTGGCCTCCAGTGCTGCCGTAATCCACCAATGAATAAGAAGGGAAAACCGATAAAGGACAGGCACTTCACAAAGAACTTAAAAACAACATAAAACAACATAAACTGAGCTTCAAATCATTCTAAACATCAATGTACCTCAGAACAGGGTTTAATTTAACAGGAACCGGGAGCCAGTTTGAGTGTTTCTCAGGATTATTTATGAATTCATATTTTGTAAGCAGCCAATAGGAAATATTAGTGCATGTCACTTAGAAATTAATGGATTAATAGAGATCATCATCCAGTCTTGTGCCAACGCTGAAATCCTCTGATTTATTTATATACAATTGTATTTTGCAGGGTGGTGTCACATCACATGGCAGAAATCCTGACCAATTAGGGACAATTTATTCTTCAAACCCCAACCGAGTACTGTTAACCCCTGACTGTGACCATCAGCCGGTGGGATCGAAGAGAGGTTGTTAATCATGGACGAAGCAAAGCTAATGGACTGAGAAAGGAGGTTGTGAACGACGGGATCTGAACCGGCAGTCCCCACACTTGAAGGTCAGGGACCAAAAGTCACCCACCAGCCCAGCCTTCCCCTGGAATGATTAAGTCCTGTTCATTAGAGGGAATTATTGACCTCATCATCAGCTCGTGAACATGTGGCAATGCTGTCAGAAGCAACACAGCTGAAGAAGAATCTAGGTATTTTTCTAACCTTTACCTACTTTTCCAACATACCTTTAATCTAAGGAGATAACCAATTACAGACCAGTTAAATACAACGTGAAAATTGAGTCGTCTCCATAAATATGTCTCCATGAGACCTTTAATTGCATCTATAGAATATGCAACCTGGCAGGTTTTAGATGTTTCCCTGCTGCAACACACCTGATTCAGATTAAATGGATCTCTTCAAAATATTGTTAAATTCTGCACAAACCAGCAAACGAGGCATTGATCTGAATCAGGTGTGTTGAAGCAGGGAAGCATCTAAAACCTCCAGGACAGCGGCCCTCCAGGACAGGAGTTTGACATCCCTGCAGCTAAAGAATAAATGGCAAAACAAAGGATACGCTCTGCAGGAGGATCACTACACTGCAGGCTCAAGGAAACTGTGGCTGTGGATTTCTGTGGACAAGACGCTAGAGTGAGGCTCATGAAAGGAAACAACAACCTGGCTCAAGACAAGGGAGACGCAGACTATTTGAACACATGAGGAGCCATGAGGAACAGGTGGAAACACTTTGGGAATCAGGGAAGACGATCAGACACAGGAGGAAGGGCAAGATGCCTGAAACGAGAGGGAAGTTAGTGTTTCACAATAAAACAGGAAATGACGAGTAATTTCCCTCTGGTTACCTGCAGCTTTACAGGCTACATTTGAAGTCGTGGACAAACAACCCATCGGAGGACTTGTTAAGGGAAATGTTTAATGACCAACTTGGTCTTGATGACCATTCAAAGCACTAAACATTCATGCATTCACACCATGCTTTCCATCTATCCCATGCAGCGCTTATCCCTGACACACAGACATGCACATAATGATGATCACCCCCTGGGATAGAGGGCTGCAGAGGGATTGGACATCTTGCTCAATAACACTTAGACACATGGCCAGGAGAAAGTCAGAATCCGATCCTTGATTCGTCAAAGACTGTTGAACCTTCTGAGCTAACCTCTGCTAGCTGTTTTTTTATATAGCTGTTTTTCTGTTGTTGAGATGCACTAAATAAGCAGAATGAAAAGTTAGTACACCTTTATTTGTCCAGCTGGTCTTCTTTTGTATTCTAAGACTTAAAATGTGGGGAAAAAGTGCCAAAATGTCATTTGTGGCGGTCAATTTACTGATAAATGTGTCATTATTGTACTCGGACATAAAGTTTCCGGCTACCCAAGTTTTATAATAGTATTGATCAGATCAAAGAACACTCATGCCATTTTGTGGTTCAGGTATATATGTTCAGCACTAAAATAGTAATACTTACAGCAATTAAGATAATGGCACCTGTCACAAAGATAATAATATACTTCAGTGTTCTTTTCTCAGCATAAGTGTGCTAATTTTCTTATGAATAGCACTGTTTTTAAAAGTGAGTCTATACTACCCTGCCAAGCTCATGGCCTGCTGAATAAGGCACTTATACAGGGACTAAAAGAGCCACGGCTTTATTTACCAATGTCAAATACTGCTGCTAATGTATGGACTTCCATTTAATGATCTCTTCCTATTTAACCAGGACAAAGAAACGGTTGCAACCACTTATGTCTTTGTATTAGTAGGCAATGAGTCAGTCATGTTCCCATTTGAATGCTATAGGTGTAGAAATGCTGCTGTAGACACTAACAGCACAGGTTACAATTTAGAGATCAAATTTCTCTTCAGAATCAAGTTTATTTCCAAAGAAGATTTGCACTCACAAGGAATTTGACTTGGTGTAGTTGGTGCAGACAATATAGAAAGATACAGAATCTCAAAAAATAAGGAGCTGCAGTGCAAGCTGAATGCTACAAATACTATAAAAGTGCAGATATACAACAGGATGAAGTGGTCCCAAATAAAAAGAGACTGTGTGTTAATGTAATGCAGAAGGTCTGAAGATGCTACGTTAATGTAGCTTGTAGGTCTGGAAGGGGATAGGGAGGGATATCTTGCTGATATCACACCATGCAATACGTTACACAATAAAAAAACATCTTGAATAGAAGATGACTACTTAGACTTGAATTATCTTATTCTCTGTGACAGAGAGCAGGTATTGTGATGATAGTTTTGACAGTGGAGTGGACTTGAGAATCATTACAAAATTCCCCAAAGCATTGAAAACGTATGCATCTGAGCTAATAAGCTTCCTGTATCAGTGCTAGCTGGTTCAACATGAGATATAAGTTCAGGTTTGTGCTGCTTCTGTTTACCAGCTGGACAGATCATCGGTTACTAATGCATTACGATTACATCAGCACCATGCTACATCTTTCATTCGCTAAAAAGGCTTAAATGAAAACTATACTCTCGCATTTCCTCCATTTTGCTACAGCTAATATTAGCTCTAAGGCTACTGACAGCTCGGCTTAACGCTTCACACTTGCTGCACAGGCAGAGAAAGTGATCAAGGAAAGAATGAGTGTCGCTGTGCCATCACAAGGCTTCTCCACAGTAAAAAGATCCATATTTCCTGTGGGTTAGGTTGCACTGTCTGCTATAGTCTGGCTGTACGGCAGCTGGGATAGGCTGCTGATTCGGTATGGAAAATGGACGGTTGCAACTGGAATGTATTCTATCTAATACTGAATAAAGTTTGCACTTCATTCTTACAATCCAGCTCACATAACACAGAGAATGAAGCCACTAGTTTCAATGCAAATAGCTTTACATCCACACCTTCACAGATGCAAAGGGTCAAAGACTCTGTTTTTCTTCTGATTTATTTTAAAGGCATCCACCCTTTCTCAAAAGCAAAAGATCTCTTCTCGAGTCTGGCAGCACGGCAGCTGGGATAGGCTCCGGCCCTCACCTCCTGCAACCCTGAATAGGATACAACATGTATATAAATGTATCTATGGATATAAATATATATATAAACTTTGCAAAAGCTCACCTGCACATGTGACTTAACAATATTGTTGACAACTTGTGAAGATCTACACCCTTTTCCATGCTGAACCTAGTGAAAAATGGAAGTATATCTAACAGTAAGTGCATTTTGCCAATGCAATGACTGAGTAAGAGCTGCCATTAAACGTTTGTCCAAAGCGACAAAGCTGAAATGTCTAATGTCTCTTTGCTTTAAGCAGGCATCAAGGAATGTCAGTCGTGTTTCCTTTCACATACTGAAGGTGTTGCGGGGGCTCTTTTTTGTGGCCACTTCATGCCGCCGTCAATCCTCTCTCTTGTTCTTGTGTTTATTCTGAGGAAGAACAAACTGTGGTGGAGAGACCGGCGATGAAGGAGATTAGCCGTATTTACGCTCCCAGATGTTTGTCTGGAACTGAGTAATCACCAACAAGCATAAACTCCAAGATGCCAATCCTGGGGGGTGGTAAGCCCTATATGGGGGTGGATCTCAGCATTCTGCAAAGAAAAACAAAAGCAGGAGAGCCTTTGATGGGATTACAGGCAAGAGACAAACACCGTGTGGAAAAAGCAGAGAGGCTTTATCTTTGTCGTTCCACCGAGAGCACAGAGTCTGCTTGATACACCTGTTAATTTGTTGATTTAAAAACCACATCTCTGACAAGTAATTATAGGCCCCCCACCACTTTCTAACAGGCCGCACCCCATCCATCTCAGCTTAAAAGCTCTTGTGGGGATCGACGACAGAATGTATTTAAATTCTATTAACCCAAATCATGCAACCAAGAGGCTCTGTGAGCACTGGCAAGTCGAGGCCGGCTCACTCTTATCCAGATCGTATTTCAAGACCCTTCAGCTGGTTTTCCAACGACGAGAAACAGAGAAAGGAAAGGAAAAACATGTCAAACATGACATAGAGTTCATGCTGTGATGGTCTGGGCCCCCGGCTGTCTCACATGGTTGATCTGAGCCCCCCAGCTGGGGTGACCACCAGGCTGCTGTTAAAAAAGCCAACTGATGCCTCGACACAGTGGAGCTCAAGGGTTTTTTGGTGAATACGTCCCTTCAGCCATCATTCAGATTAGATGTGTACATGGCAGGACAATTATTTCCATTCATTCATTCGTTTATTCACCTGTGTGAGGGATAATGCTGTAAAAGCTGCTTTACTGAGCAATGCTTTGAGAAATTCCAGGAACAGACTGACAGTCCCACTGCATATTTATAAGAGTAGACTATTGCTCCCACAAGTGGTTTGAACTGTAGCAAAATAAGACCTTAAATGGGGCTGAGAAATAGAAGCTTTCTGCATTTTCCATACTGCCACATGAAAAAGAAAGCTCTAATAATAATAAAAAATTATAATTTGATCTCTACAAAGCTTTTTTGGAGCATCTTTTGTCTCAGAAATGGGGACGTGTCGGGCCAAATTCAACCATATGTAGGGTCATAGGGCTTTGACGAAGAGCTTGTATATTTAAACAGCTGCCAAGAGATCCGTACAGTTTGGAAACTGATGTTGAGACTTTTTTTTCTTCATCATCCAGCAGCTCAATCTCAGTCATTTGCATGCATGTGGAATCCTCCGGTAACAGGTGTAGGAAACAGTATGTGAACAATTATGTCCATATGTATAAATAAAAAGACAATTTCTTTCATAACATTATGGGCTTAAAAACATTAGACATAAACAGGAAAATTAAACTTGATTTATTCACTTTAGCTCAGTTACGAGGTGTCACTTCCCCTGTCACTGCGCATAAAGTGTGTTTTGTTCGTGTACGTGTTGGGCTGCCAGGTCAGCTGATAATCAGAAAGCAATGTGAAACATCTGGTCTTTTTTTCTGTGCACCAAGACGCCCATAAAATGAAAATGTTCCATAATGGTGTCATCAGGAGGAACAGAGCTGAGATCCGACAGACGTGGACTGTCAGGGAGACAAAGTGACAGGTGGGCTAGTTGATCTTCATCGCTGCTGTGAAATATGGACACTTTTTATATTTAGAATAGTAAAAACGGAAGGACAGCAGTCTTGGTGTTGATCGAATAGTGTGTTTAGTAGTTTTGAGTCTCAAAAGAACCTTGAGTCTGTTCTAAGAAACACACTCATCACATTCTGAGTGTGGAAGCATCAGAGTCAGGGACAAAACCTGAGAAAAACAGTTCAAATGAGAGCACAGGAGCACACTAAATGATGATAAAACAATTTAAACAAGTTTATTGTTCCCCCCGGTACTGAAATTAAATATCCATTGGGTCACTCCTCTGGATACCAAAGTATTCTAGAGTCAGATGTGAGGCCATCTGTCCCACAGCTAAAGCTGGGCTGAAACTGGCTCATCAACAGGACAAAGATCCCAAACACAGCAGCAGATCTACAGCAGAATGTGTGAAAAAGAGAAGAATCAAGGTGTTGCAATGGTCCAGTCAGAGTCCAGACCTCAGCCTGACTGAAATGCTGTGGTGGGACCTTAAGAGAGCTGTGCAGAAACCAATGCTGCAAACCTCAATGAGCTGAAGCAGCGCTGGAAGGGAGACTGATGCATACATGCAGATGTTTTTGCTGATAAAGATGCTTCTAGCAGCTGTTGAATCGTGAGGTGGATTTTTTTTTTCACACAATGCTTCAGCATTACACGACTGAAGTCCACAGCTACTTCTAGAAACTTTGGGCTTATGACTTAAACTCAGCCCAGATGTTACTTTATACATTTCAAGGAAATACACCACGCTACTGTGTTAGCACAGTCTGCGTCTGTCGGTTCCTCCATCGAACTACTGCTGAGGAATAGCTGCATTTTCTTGCTTAGGACTTACCATATGGGCTAATTAGCAGAAATAACTCAAATTAGAAACAATCTTTTTTCTATTTGATGAATTTAAGGCAAAAAAAATCATTTTTTTATCACTCTTTTGATCACTGTGATGATGTGGGTTTGATGTAAATTTTCCATGTATTATGCCCATTTAAACCTTTTTTAAAAGCATATTTTCTGTTTTGATATTTAGGGCTGCTATCTATCTGTGGCTCAAAGGGACTTCCTGCTTAAATAAAAGGAAATGTGAATATTAATGATGATGTCCTGTGATCCGAGGCTCTCTGCTGTCCTTCAGGATGGCCGTTTCTTGCCGATAGGATTTCTTGATGTCAGCCATCTGCTGCTGATGCATCCCATAGAGAGGCCTATTCCTTCCATGATACTTCCTCCACCTCCTCATCACCCTCTGTTTTCTGCTGCCTTAGGCACTCTTATCAGATCATCCTGTGGAGTTCTCTTCCTGATGCATTCTTGGATGTCGCTTGTCTGTTATTGGACCTCCCTTTGTGTTGACTCCGTCCAACTCTTCACTGATTGTTTGCCACAGCCTGCTCTGGCTCTCAGTCAAGTTTGTTTGGTCTCAGGTTTACAAGGGACTTGAAATATGCCATTTATCTGATATCTCTGACTGAAAGTAGAACATGATTAAAGCTCCTCTGTTCAACCTGTGCAGGTTGTGCTCTTTCAAGAAATATTTCTCTATATTTTCTCAGATGGCAGCCAACGACCCTTTGTGTGTAACAGTGTGTGATGCGCTTTATTCTCTTTTGATAATTCAGTAAATGTGTTTTATTCAACATGTGCAAATCTAATTTTAACAACAGCACAAAGTCAGTGCATCCAAAGTCCCGTGCACCCTGGCCCACTGCCCCAAGACAACCTCTACACATCAATTATCCTGTAATTTATTCCCAAGCACACAGCTCAGAGTGATCTCAGTCAGCCACCGTCATGGCAGCAGCAGCAGAGTTACTCTTTCTCATCTCAAGCAAACAGGACTGCAATTGAGTTACTATGCTTATAGGGAAGCTGTGTGTTTATCCCACTGAAACTTGGCCTTCCTAAAGTGCTCCTGGATTTAAAACCATGTGGGTTCAAATGATCATCTCTTGAAGTTATATGTTCATTCCAGTAAGATGTTAATGTGACTGCTGCAGGACAGACCTGCTCTGCTTATATCTCAATGTTAACCATGTCGGACTGATGCTGCAAAATGCTAAACAAATGCACCAGAGTGCATGTTGACTTTCTTTAAAGTGGCACATTTTTCAGTTTCTATTTTCACCGCAAACATCACCTGAAGCTTTCTATTCACGTCACAAATTAGGATTTATTTTTCTGAGTACGCTTCTTTGTTTTTGTCCTCAACCAAAGACCCAGCAATCCTAGACCAGCATCCCAGTTGGGAAGAGATTTGGATTTGTTCACACATGCACAACAGTTTTATTAACAGGAACCAGCAGGACGCTGGCTTGGCTGAGAGACTGAAACAGAAAGTTGAGGCTGTTCCAGCCCTAAAAGGACAGGATCAATGAAACTGTGTTAGACATTTTCGAACAAATAGCATGGTTACAAGGAGTGAAAGGGCTGCTGAGGGGGCTAACCCTACTTTGTGCTCATAAATTGCTGCACAAGACAACTCCTACAACTGCTCAGATGCATGAAGTTTCTCACACAAGCGACTGCAGATACTGAGCATATAGATATCCCGCCGTCTGCTCATTTTGATGTTCGGGATCTGCTGTGATCTCTTCTGTTGTCATGTTGGAAAACGTACCCTGTTTCTCAAAGTTTTGTCCTGCTTCTATGTCATCATTGCCTCCTGGCCAGCAGCTGGAGCAGTTCGTGTTAAGGAGCCACGCCCCCTTTTGCAAAACTCCACGAATTCAACCAATCAGAAGCCACTATAGTGCAAACTAAGAAAAAGCTCTCCCTTTTTCTGAATAAACTGGATGTTTTTTTGCAGGTATGAAGCGTGCAAACTAATCTGGAGATACCCAAGATTAAAAATTAAATGACTGCAAGTGATTGACTGAAGTTCCCAATGTCCATGAACTTGACAGGATGATTGAATTCAACTTACTAATAGTTACTGTGCTGAATTCAATCATATTTCTGACAGAAAATAATTCAATTCAGTTTTATTTATAAAGCGCCAGATTACAACAAATGTCATCTCAAGGCACTTAAATAATATTGTCCAATTCAAGCCAATTGGAATTCAATTCATTGTAATCATAATCCAATGAAATCCAATTAATTAATTTCAAAATAATCCAATTCATTCATATAGAAAAAAATATATCCGAGCTAAGGAAACCAACAGATTGCACCGAAACTTGTCTTCAGTCCAATCTCCCGTCCTGAGCCTGAGGGACTGTGGAAAGGAACGACTCCCTTTAACAGGAAGAAACCTCTGGCAGAACCAGAACCAGGAAGAAACCTCTGGCAGAACCAGAACCAGGAAGAAACCTCTGGCAGAACCAGACCCAGGAAGAAACCTCTGGCAGAACCAGACTCAGGAAGAAACCTCTGACAGAACCAGAACCAGGAAGAAACCTCTGGCAGAACCAGAACCAGGAAGAAACCTCTGACAGAACCAGAACCAGGAAGAAACCTCTGGCAGAACCAGAACCAGGAAGAAACCTCTGGCAGAACCAGACTCAGGAAGAAACCTCTGGCAGAACCAGACTCAGGAAGAAACCTCTGGCAGAACCAGACTCAGGAAGAAACCTCTGGCAGAACCAGAACCAGGAAGAAACCTCTGGCAGAACCAGACTCAGGAAGAAACCTCTGGCAGAACCAGACTCAGGAAGAAACCTCTGGCAGAACCAGAACCAGGAAGAAACCTCTGGCAGAACCAGAACCAGGAAGAAACCTCTGGCAGAACCAGACTCAGGAAGAAACCTCTGGCAGAACCAGAACCTGGAAGAAACCTCTGGCAGAACCAGAACCAGGAAGAAACCTCTGGCAGAACCAGAACCAGGAAGAAACCTCTGGCAGAAGCAGGAAGAAACCTCTGGCAGAACCAGAACCAGGAAGAAACCTCTGGCAGAACCAGAACCAGGAAGAAACCTCTGGCAGAACCAGAACCAGGAAAACCTCTGGCAGAACCAGAACCAGGAAGGGTGGCCATCCGCCTCGACCAGCTGGGGTTTGAGCTCTTAATTTTTTCCCGGGATCCCACAATAAATATGGGACAAACAAATAATTAGAACCAGTTGCCACTATCTGATTAACAGTTTTTGAAGTCATTTTCTGTACAGGAACAATATAATTAGTCCAACTGACACTGTGCCAAATATGAATTAATCTCTTATCTCATTAACTGTCAAATGCCCCCTTTTCATCACCAGCTAACGTCATTGGGAAGCCAGCAGTGCACAACAGGTCACTCAGAGCTAAAGAGAACTGCAGATAGCTGTCTGTGGGGGCATCATTTCATTGATTTGCACAAATTTGGGTTTATTTCACATTTCCCAGCTTTTGGATGTTATCAGCCTTATGCAAAGGCTGGTAATCAGTGCTATCATTAAATCCCTTTTGTCTGAGCTAATGTTGCTCCATAGAATTGGATACGAAGGCATACAAGGACATAAGCCCTACAGTATATTGGAAAACATCAGGCTTCTATTGACACTGTGGCTTTGCTGTTTCTGTCCATCACTCTAAAAATCATTGTGGCCTTGAATAGAGTGACTCAGCTGCCTCTGGTGTTGCTCACATCAACATTAGCTTTGGAGATGTTCAGTTTCCCTTTGAAGCAGAGATCTGTGAAAACAAAGCAAGCCAAATCACTTAAAGTATCATCAATCACAGTGCATTAATGGAGGAAATCCGTAACAAAGCCTCGCGGCTTCAGTCTCCACTTTCACACTATGAGCCTTTTGCTGGGAACGTGAGAAGGCCTCAGAGGCTAATTGAGACTTGTACTATGTTGAGACACTAGTAGTATTTCCTCCATTTTGGAACTGGATACGATAGAGTGAACCACATTGACGCCCACGCACATTAAACCGGGAATCTTGGAGACATTATACCCAGTTAATTTGTAAGACTCTTTACAAACCAGCGGCCAGGTGTATAAAACCACAGGATGATCATAATGCCAAGTCTCATTTCCTCCCCTCAACAGCTGGTCAACTGATACTACAGCTATCCAGACACTGGAGGAGGCTCCGCACACGCTGGGCTCAATCAAACAGGCTGCAACAAGCATTGAATTTGTGCAAAGGAGAATCTCACAATGCTTTGAATGGCAAACTGAATTCCAAACTATAAATTGACAGAGAGTAATCCCACCAATTCCACAGAAAGATTAATGCAACCGTTCCGTGGCATACCAAGTCTGCACCGTTATTTATTGAGCTCTGAAATTACGGCACACCAATGAGAGGGAAATCTGGTTACCTTCGGGATAAGGACTATATTCAATCACTGACCTTTAAAGCTCAAAAATGAGGAGTGTATACCATCCTCTCATTCAAATGAACCTGAAATGGGGAGCTATGCATAAATGATGGATGAGATCTGCACTGAATCTCACTGCTGTTGTTCATGTGACTTCAATTCTGCAATTGCAAGAGGCAGTGTATCATCCTTTCACTGTTACTTCTGCACAGACAAAACAGGAGGAGCAATCAAATGGTAACCATTAATCCCATCTGTCATCAAGGGATTAAATAACTCAAAAGTTTGAATCGAGCAGGCTGAATGTAGGTCGAGTATCAGTGCGTCAACTCTTATGTCTTCATTGTTTTATGTAAAAGAGAGGCTGAAATCACTTTGACCAGCAACAAGAATTTCATAGAAAAGATTTACATTGTTAATCTAAAAGCTCAAAACAGGAAAACCTGACTTCTTTCGGTTTAAAGAACCTTTCACTTCTTGTCTTCCTCAGCTGTGACAGAAGGAGAGATCTGAGCATCCGTCGTACCAGAACGAGAGTTGTTGGACAGGTTGTACGGTCTTTGATCTACCTTTGTTCTGAAAGACTTTTTGAATCTGTTGTGTATTAGATTGTCCTCCACCCAAATACATCCCCATGGGGGGTGCCTATTATTCAATTATATTGAATAATAAGCACCCTCTAGTGGCTGTGAGCGGTACTGTACTTGAATAGTTAAAATGGCACCCATAAAGGTAACAGTAGCACTGTTAAGAGTGTATTTTAACCTTAACCGTTTTTATAACAACTACTTTTATAAATATGTCTTTATAACCCTAACAAAAAAAACACGTTAATCCAATAAAGACTGACTCTTTATTGGATTAACGTGTTTTTTTGTGAGCACACCCAGATAATGCATGCTGCAAGCTGAATCCCTTCTGTGTGTTTACCATGAGTTGGACTCAAACTAGCCTACGCAGTTCCTGTCCAAGGCTTTCACACAAAAAATGGAAGAAGTACAGCTAATTTGATTAGTAAAAAACGTAAAGCTGCATAGATCGATAGATAGATAGATAGTCATCTAGTTCAACTGGAATAACCCAACACTGACGAGCTGAAAGGGAACATGTTATTTTTAGCTAACTGGATTTTTCTCTCGCTCTTGTAGACTTGGACAAGTCCAGTCAGGCTATAATTGTAGTTACATGTACTGATAGTTAAGTATTGACTGGCAATATAGTGTTTTTTTCAGTCCAAAAGTCTAAAAGAAAACTTTTGAACAGTCGTATGACCGGTTGTAAGACATCTTTTGTCTGCCAGAACCAATGCAGGGAGATGGACCATTTGCATTACTTTACTCTAAATTTATTAAATTTACTCATTTTCACTTTTACATGGAAATCATAACATTATTCTGGCGAAGATGTCTTGGTTGTTTACCTTAATGTTGGTCTGATCGGCCACCACTCGGCCTGCGTTCTGCAGTGTTGCCATGTTCTGAGATCTCGGTGCATAGTGTCTACAAACGTAATCATAGCCACAAGAGGAGTAAGCCAGAGCTATGAAAATAAAACACAAGCTATATCAGATTACAGGTCTCTTTTCCAGTGCGTCTTTAGAAAAAATTTGCTTGAAGCGGTCACTTTATGGAGCCTGAAAAGTGGCTTAAAAGGACCTATTTTCAGCATGTGGACCTCACTGATACTGCTCAGTATTTCACAAAGAAATGAACAACACAAATCTACAAAAAAATGCATTAAATGACATGTTTCCAAAGGGACTGAGATGAAAAAGTTTGAGAATGATATGCTGAACATCCAATATAATCCAAACCCTGTTAGGCTAAAGTATGTGAGCTGTTAGCCCAGCGAGAGGAGTGGGACATTAGTCACAGAGACAGTGGCCATGGACAACAGTTTGGCAGCAGACCAAGGTGCTAATTAAGGAGTCCCATACAATGTTAAATACAGAGGCCCTCTGCTAAGGTGAGGGGCTGGCCAATAACTTGCAGAACAAGGTCAATGTGCTCAACATGATCTCTCCTCATTCCACCCTGCTGGATGGGGGGATTATCTCATGCATCTTTAATCCTGTTGTACTATGCTCAGACTGAGGAAATAGATTGGATGTAGAACACTGGAACAGAAGGACGAGAGCTCACTTTGCAAAGCAATAAAAGCCACATATGGATGGAAAGTCTTGGTGTGTGTGTGTTTATTTGTCACATCCACTGCGGTATGCTTTTACAGCAAGATGCTGAATCTTCACAGGACAAACTTCTAATTACTTCTGTAAACCAATGCACATCCAAGACAACACAACTCTGGATAACACGGAGCAGGAATACACAATGCCTGACCAAAAAAACTAATCTAAGATTTTGTTGGACCGCCTTTGGATCCAGTTGGAGAGATTTTTCTGCAGTTTATGCAGTGTCCCATCACCAGAATCGCATGATTTTTTTTGTCATAATGTTGTTATATTGGAAGAGTCGGATAGCTGTGGGAAGTCTTCTCCGGCACATCCCAAAGCCGCGTAATAAGGTTAAGGTCTGAACTCTGTGGTGGGAAATCCATGTGTGAAAATGACGTCTTGTGAACCATTCTTTCACAGTTTCCATCCGACGAATCCTGACACCGTCATGCAAAAATCTATGAATGTTAACACCTGGGCGTTGGCTGAATTCCAGCACAATGTTGAGCTCACTTTTTGGGGACATAATGTTGCTGCACCAACAGAAGAAACCCCAGACCACAGCGCGGTCCCTATAAGCTCGTATGACAGGTAGAGGACATGATGGGTGCCGCACTTTTGGGCTGCAGAGCCCAACCTTTATGCTTTCTTTTCCCAAGGGTCCACCGCTGCTTACTGCCAGCACCACAGTACCTCTTTATATTGAGCATGTAGAAACGTTCCTACTTTCACTGTTAAACACTGCTTTGATGATTTGCTTTGATCTAGTTTAACTTGGCATTTAAATGGTTCTTACTGGTCCGTATTTGTGAGATTTTGAATGTTAAATATTAGCAAGTTAGCCCGGTGATGATGAATCTTACCTCTTTCAGAATCAAATGACAATTTCCTTTGTTTCCTCATCTAGTTTTGGACAAGTCTCAGAGAATGAAATTGAATCTATTAGTATCACTTAGAGCTAGTGCCATATTAACAAAGCCAGGGAGACTGTCAATACTGAGATAAAATAAGATGGTTGTACTAATTTAATTGGTGGCACAGGTTTTTGTCCTCGAAATCTGAAGCAGATTTCCTGCGAGGAATGCAATCAGCACCCCTGGGGTCGCTGATCAGAAACCGAAGCACACATCACCGACATTTGGAATATACATAATTTCAGGAAACAAGTCCAAGGAGAGAAAGAAGCAGTAGTGGAGAGAGAGTAAAGCTGCACACGCTGCACTGATCCGAATAAAAGCTGCTGAAATAAATATGCTACTGAGGCCTTTGTTTATGAAATGGCATTGGTGTTGGTTTTGATCAGCTGATGTGGCGGCTGTGAAGGTTCTGCATGAAGGAGCACAATGCATAAACAATGGGGCATGTCTTTGGACTAAAAGGGCATGTCTATTATTTAAAAAGCAACATGTCCTGTGGGTGTTTGTCATTCCGCTTCACTGAGGCTACTGACATTGGAGAAATTAGTACAATGTCTGCTCTGCAATGTTTTGTTTTTTTTCCTCTGACTGTTGACCACTGCTGCAAAAGGTCTGCAAAGGAGTATTTACTTAGATTCCACTGACGACAGCTTAATTTGCTGAAACATAGTTAACCATCAAATCAAATAAAGCAACACAAGAAATACACTGAGACATGATGCCTGACCAGGAACCCGCAGGAGAAAACTCAAAACAACAAGATACATAGCCAAGAGACTAAAATGTTGCAGAGTGCAGTCATCCTTCAGCATATGCTGTCTGATGGGGGCTTTCATTCAAAGTGCATGATAGCACCACGGACGTGCATATTTTCAGCAAATGTAGCCTCAAATAGGCACCCAGCCTCACTCCAGCTTTTTAAAACAAGGCTCTTCCCTCGGAGCTACAGAACTTTACACCAACACAGTTCAAAAGTGTCCGAGGGCACAGTCGCTGTGTGGCTTCGTATTGTTCTGCCACACAGACTTTTATGCTGATAAAAAACTCCTCCTCTCGTTTCATTGCATATTGTCAGCAAAGGTTTAGTGAAAAATAAGCAAATAGAAATGAAAACGCAGTATGTAAGGCAAAGGCAGAGTTTGTGTGGTTGTGATAGGCTTGAAGGTTTAAAGCAAAACTTTTAAATGTGTATTCATCCCTCCATAAGACCAACTTCTTGTGTCATTTGGCTTTTTTGAGGCTTTTCTCCCTGTTTTCCTTCCTTAAGAATGGCAATTTCCAAACATAATTCATTCATTCTCTGCATTTGCTTGACTTAGACTTTAATTTATGTGGATTTTACTTTGGTCAGAAGATGTTACAGTTGTTAAAAATCTATTTTTAACAGGGTTGACATGCTTTGATCGTTAACAAGGAGACTTAACAGGCCACCTGTCATGATTTCAGAGTTGGTTTGGGAATGAGAACTTTACTGCTTTATCAGGAATTTGGTTGAATCTAGATGTAAAGCAGTGGTTCAGCAGCACATAAGGCAACCTCGAGTCAAGCTAAAAAAAGAGCCACCATCAGCTGGTTTCTTGGAATCTGTGAGATTCGAGTCCTCATATTGATAAATTATGTTTATCAAGTGTGTGACAAGTCATGAAAGCTGGCTGACATTAGCAAAAAGCATGGCTTCAATTGCTATAATATGACGTGTTAAACAAAAACACGCAAGAGGTGTGAAAGTAAAAATGTCAGCGTTCAAGTCTGTATGGTTTATTTAAGATAACAAAAAGATGAGGTGATTCTAGCTTGTGAATTAACTCTGAGGGCAGAGTACTTTAAATTCAGAGCTCGATTATCCTGGATGTTCACACTCGTGTGATTCTGGGCTAGAATCTGCTGTGCAATATGTAATTCTTATGTTAGGTTAAACTCCTTTTCATGTCACAGATTGTTTTTGTTAAATAGCTTAGATTAGGATCACAAATCATTTAGGTACAGGCGACGTAAAGTTCACCAACAAAGATACGTGGAAGGTGGGAGAATTGTGCTTCCTGTACTTCACAAAGAACCAACAAAGCCATGATTTAAGCTCAGATATTATCTGTCCCAATATCACTTTACATCAGCGGGCAGATGTTTGATTTACCACCTCTGCAGTAGATCCTGGCCACAATCGCAGGGGCCATCAACAGTTCCCATTTACTTTAAATATACTTCAGTGATGCTATGAAATAGCTCTCCCCAGGGCTCATTTTATTAACTTGACAAATTTTCCAGCATTCCACAGCATCATCACCCTTGATAATCTCACAGCTTGGGAGAATGGGGTGGGGATGATATTTCCTTGTGAGGCTCTGGGTAGAAGGGCTCTAATGTTATTAAATGACTCCTAACTTGGTTATCGATGGTAACCTCCCAGAGGAAGAGAGTTCATTGCTTCAGCTGTTTGGTAGAGGCTGTTGGAGGGTTGATGCTGAGTGTGGTGTTAATTTACTTATTCAACAGTCACAAAGAAGAGTCGAGATTAGAATACTTATTTATCTTAAACCAACCAGTATTCCCTCTGTACACTATGCACCCGCCGCCATTTTTCGTCTCTATTTTGCTACACGTGCAAAAATGTGTTATATTTGTTGTGAACATACAGACTAGTTTACAGCTGGGACCATATACAGTTGTCCAACCACCTAAATAAGCTGAATAAAACTATAAAATGAGCACAATTAACAGTTAGTTTTAAATGTGTTCGGAATTATTAGGCAAATAATTAATTTTTTATTCTTTCTGTCATATAACATGTGGTAAATACTACATTTGCTCGTTTTGCAGACACTTATCTTAAGGGGTTTGCACGTGAGGAACACATAGGTGGGAATAATGTGGAGTTAAGCAATTTGTTCAAGGATGTTTTGATGTGAACTCAGGAAACTGGGGATCAAGTCTTCTGACTGGTGAATTACCAAGACCCAGCTGCTCTGTTAATCAGAATCTTTAAAAAGGCAATTAAGTCCAACTTAATTACTGCCAAACAGCCTTCCAATACGCTTATTATCATAGCGTCTTATTATCATATCGAACTGGTGTTCAGGTTTGTTGATGTCTCTCACTGCCAGTGTCAGAGGGGTCCACGAGGAGAAGGGTCAGGTTGTTATTTGGTCATATTTGAGGACTCTGCTGTCTGCAGTATTGTTCTGAGGAACATTCAGATACATTTCTATGAAGAAATGTACCTACTTTAAGAAAGTGCCAGCAGGTTTGGGAGTTCGGTCCATCTTCAGCTGGAAAAGGTCCAGGAAGTTCACGGTTAATGACAGCAGCTCCAACCTGCTGCTGCTTGACCCGTGAACATTAGACATCATGGTCCTGTTCATTTATTCAAAACAAGAGTCGCTCTTCTGCCATTTTTCACTTATACATTCGAACAAGGCCAAGACCATGACTCTGAACACTTGACATCGTTTTCAGATTTAGAATATGGTGGAACTGTAGGACAAAGGCTTCCTGGTAGCTTAAAGTTTAATTTGGGCCTTTTCTGATCCATGCATTTCTCCCTGTTCGCTGTATATAACGGTTTGTTATGACTGCCATTACTCAACTTAACCTTTTAGAATTAGTTCAGTCTTTTTTTAGCCCTACTTAGTGAAGTTATCTACAGTGTTAAACACTTTAGAGCCCATCCTCCAGTCCTTTCTCTCTATTATGACGTCACTAAAGCCGCATTCGGACAGAGGCGTTCAAAGAACGCAGTTCTAAGAACCGTCCACCTCGAATTTAGTTCAAAGACCTGCCCTTCCCCAGGGGAACCGTTTCATTTTGCATTCACATGAGTCGGGGTCCTTGACAGGGACTGATGTGACGCAGCCGTCTGCCACAGACGTGTTACTTTAGCGCCACTCAGCAACAGAACAGAACCCGGGAAAAGTAAGGAGAGAAGAAAACAACAGCAGCAAGAAGCTAACATGGAGAGCGAGGAGGCCACCGTGTTCACGGTCTGCATGGCGGTGATATTAATCATGGACGATCACATCAGGCGTCTAAGATGGAGGCTGGAAGAGCGCACAGCGAGAGTCAGGAGACGGAGAATCCAGCAGCGGGAGATACTTCTTCCTTTCATGGAGGAAAGAAGGAGAGCAGAGCGCCGCAGACAAAGGAGACGAAGTTTAACTCATTAAACAGGCGCCGGTTGGGTCCGTGTCGTATGAGGAAACATTTCAGACAAGGGGCGGAGCTACAGCCACCAAACACCTACATCATGTTCCTGTGGAGCCCAGAAAAGACCCTGAAGGAGCTAAAAGGGTTCCAGGAACTGAGGGCCGTGGTCCCTAGTTCCTGTATGTCCGAATGAGCGAAAAAACGGCCCAATTCCTGAAAAGGTTCTAGGAACTGCAGAAGGTTCCTACAGTGGGAATGCACCTATTGGTGGTGCTTTGTCAGGAGCAGGTACTTTCAGCGTGTAGCACACAAGTAGAGTGAAGAAGGTTGAAAAAAAAGGCTGGTAGTCAAATTAAGAGAGTGAAAAACAGGCTAGAGTTTCTTTAAAAGTGGAGTGACTATCCCTCCCTTCCACTCCAACCTCTTGATGCAGTCTGTCTTACTTTGCTGATGAACCAGAACAATGCAATAGGTCTGCAGGATCATTCATCAGCTGGAGCTTTAACATGCACAAAAACCTTACCGGCTTTGCTATGAGCCAAGATGCATTTATTTAGAGGTGGAGAAGTGCATCAGCACAGTGTGACAGTGCTTTCTGTAATAAGAGGTGCGACAAAGTTCAAACGTCCAACCGCAGCAGGTAAGGAACACTTCAGCTCCTGTTGTGTGAACGTCAATCTTCGTCTTTAAGAGCAGCCACAAAAGTCTGCCAGTGAGCTGTCGTCTGAGTGCCAAAGGAAGATAAAAATGCTGTATTGTGTTGGTCGACAGACGAGTGATTTCTCACCAAGATTTCATACTTACGATTCACAACCTTGTAAATACAGAGCCGAGTAGAACTCATAAAACAGTCCATCAGGACAGTTGCCAGCAGTCAGTCAGAAATGATCAGGAAATAGTCAAAGGCAATCATAAGGTTCATTTGTCTGTTTTCTCCGCAAATGGACAGAAATACATTATATTATATGAGCCTCCCTATGCATTGCATATGTATGACTACAAATGCAAACTCTCAGCGTGCAAAAGAGATTTGATTGAAGGCAGGATCCACATCACCCTGAATGTGATGCAGGGAATGGTGTCAAAAATGAGTGCATTCAAGGGAGCATACTGATGAGAAACATTTCCTTCAAGTGGAAAAAATGGTGATCGTTTTATGCTTTTTATGTGATATATTATGTCCACTGTTTGTGGTTGGGTCTGGTTCTGTGAGTTTCTCTGCTTTCAGCAGGAAAACTGCAACACAGGTCATTTTCTTAAGCAAAATAGCCCTTTTCTGACCACTGTTGGAACAGGTCTCCTGAGACCAGGCTGCTTTGAGGGGTGCAGATAAGGGGTGTGGTTTGGGCAAGTGAGCAGCCACTGAGAAACAGTGGGATGAAAAGTCTTTAGCTAACTCTGCTTGAAATGACCCTCAGATATAGTTTATCCACTTATATCCTCTGAGGCTGCTGCTGGATGGAAGATGCAGGCTCCTCAGTGCAGCTGACAGCAGGACATTTGCACCAGAAGCTGGCTTCATCCGTCCAGCAGGGTGGGCGGAGCTTAGAGGTCGAGTCTGGGATGAACTTAACAACTGACTGAAGATTACAATGTCATCATCTTAACGACTCCTTGTGTGAGATATTTTAAAATCTTAGGGGTCAAAATCAAAAAGTTTTTTCCTGAGTTTATGAATTAAAAGTGACACTTAAATATATGCTCTGAAGCACAAAAAACTGTTATTTTCCCCATGATATCTCCCACTGTTCTTTCATAAAGCAATTTTATCAAATGTGAAAATTAGAGAGCCACAATCTTACAAAACACCCTCCCTGAGGATAAAAACTCTGTTTTGGTTACGAAAGATTCTTTCACTGATGGCAGCCGGGGTGAGAATTAAAGCTGAAAAACAGCAACACCCGCAGGACTGGGATTTAATTTCAGACTTTGTTTAAGAAAAAAAACGTTATGAATGTGCTAAGGTAATGCAATTTCAGCCGGCATATATTCTGTGATATAAAAATCTAATTTCCAGAGGTAGTTTTATTGCATACAGATCAATAAAGGTGCCAGTGCAGCTCCAATGGTGCGAGGGAAACCACTGTTTACAATGGGAACTATTCTCAAATATTGGGTATGAACAGTGTTTATGTCATGAATATAGAGCAGGCCTTGAGGCTGGCCGTTTAATGTTGAGGGGAGTAAAGGTACGTGTGACCTTGAGAAAGCAGTTTGGCATCTACAAAACATTGTTTTACCTTCCACCATCTCCTCGAAGAGAATGACTCTCTGACACACAGCAGGGACTTTAAATAGCACAGATTATCATCTTTATATGCTCAGTATATGGCCAATCACACCCTCCCTGAGTGTGTTTTAGAGAGAGGAAGTTTGTCTTATGGACAGACCTTTTTATGTTCGTCTGCAGTGACTGAACTCTAACATCCGTTCAGTGATTGCTTAAAATCCTAAACATGTGACAGCTGAGCCGTGGAGCAATATCTACTCATAATTGCATACAAAAATGCTATAAGTTACACTCCCTTATGAATAATGCAAAAGAGCAAATATGCACTTTTGTCCCATTTCCACTTAATTCAATTCCACCCTGCACAGCTAACTTTGCATTGTTTGTCCTTATCACTGTCTCCTACCAGTAAAAAAACAAAGGGAAAAAATGAAAGAAAAATCAAACAGAAAACACTAATAAGGTTTACGGTTTTCCGGGTAAAACAAGAACATAAAACAGGTTTTTCCTCATTTACATAATCCATTTGATACCTTGTGTTTTTTTCCTTCTCCCACCAGCTGCATCACTGATGAACTCATGAGACGTCCCAGTCACACAGAGCATGTATTAAATCAAGCGGTTGTTAACCAAATCAGCGCTTTTCTGTGTATGGCTAGTAATGAAGACAGGGGAGGTGACGGGGAAGCACCGAGCGCCTCAGTCCCCAGAGAACCCAGGCCCATGATATGCTAATGCTCTCTTCACATGTCTGTCAACTGCTGCATCGGTGTACCTTTGCTGAGAAACTAATCTGAGTTTTATTGGCCTGCCAGAATGAATTTATACATTACTATTAGATTACCGGCTCTGGCAGCTGTAGTGTGTAGAACTAATGTACTCTGTCACAGATTGTGTGCATAATGAACTTCGGTAGGAAAGTAGCCAAAGCGAGTCTAGGAAGGCATGCAGTTGTAATAACACCATCAAAGGCTTTGTTCTAGTCAACAAGCGAGGAAACAGCATCTGTCCTGACGGCTAAAAGCAGTGGGCAAAGAATTCCTTTAAAAACAATAAGCTCATCCAGCTTTTCACTCCACACCGAGTAAAAATGTCTGCCATGGATTCAGATAAATAGATATGATTAGAAGTAAGTGACACAAATGAGGGCGCTAACAGCCATCTGCCTCGACCAAGCAGACGGCTGCACTTCCTGGGTCTGGTTCTGCTGGAGATCTCCTCCAGGTTTTCCTCTCCACCGTCACCTGCAGCCCCATGTTTGGTTGGTTGCTTTCATTAGCTATGCTACTGCCTACAAATTGCCATTAGATGGCTACAATTACAATGAATTGGTCTGAATTAGATTGTAACGAGAGTTCAGTTAGCAGGATCGAATTATATTAAAAGTGGATCTAACTGGACTTGTACTGAATGTGTTTGCTTCCTCTTTAAAGTGCCTTTAGGTGACTTTTGTTATGAAATGGTGCAAGACAAATAAACTGAATATTTCACCAGGGATGCTGGCGTTAGGTCAGATTGTGGAGAACAGTTAAAGCTCAGCTTACTCCCTATAAATCTGTATAACATTTAAAGACCCTGCGGTTCAGTTTGGAGCAGAACTGAACAGCAACCCCCACATCGAATTTATGTGCCCTTAGAAATAAGTGGCAACACCAAATAAGACATTTACTTCTCACAGCTCTTGGCTAATAGTGTATTTTGGACTGTAAATGAATGAATGAATGAATCATTCGAGTGTTTTCTGTCCTTCCAGATGATGAGAGGGGAAAACAAACTTCATCTGCTCTGCTGTCCGTGGATTACTTCCAACTACTTTCATCTTAACTGATAAAGCTTCAGAAAATGATCTGACGAACACGATTCTGCTCATTTTGATCATTCTAAGGCTGATACTGTGGGGCAGGTCATGAAATACATCCCATTTAGTGGAATAAAGCTGTATTACAGGAATGTCCAGCTCACCTCTGAACTTTCTCTAATGTGTAACTTAGTTACATAGTAGTGCGTTTTTTTGTGATGTCATAGGTAGGTATTGCCTTTTCCAGTTCTCCTGGTAGCTGTGGTTTAAAGTTAGGGGACATGCTCTGTGTTTTAAACAAGGTCAAGCACAAGTAGGACTGCACGATTATGACCAAAATCATAATCACGATTATTATTTTGATTAATATTGTAATCACAATTATTAATCATGTCTTGAAAAACAAGTATTTTTATTGCACCATTTAAAAAACAATGTACCAACATTTTTTAGTGAAAAATTAAACTTTAAATTAGAATAAATGATAAACAATGCAAAATAAAAACAAAAACCCAATAATTTAACATTTTAAAGTACTAACTGTGTTGATCGGACACGTCTTTGGTCAAATAAAAAGATATCGCTGTTATTTCTGCGTGTCTTAGGGAGGCAGATGGATCTGGTTCTGCCCGGTGCCGGTGCTGTAAAGTTGTTTGGGTCGCTGGACACTGACGGGGATTTTGTGAATTAACTTTGGCCTTCTTTCATTCCTGATAATTATGTTTGTGATGTTTTTTTCAGGTGATTGAACAGATTAGTGGTGTTACTCTGCGGGACAGACACTACTTTGTTACACTCTTTACAGATAACTTGTTCTTGTTTAACGTCACTTACCTTGAATCCAAAAACAAATCCAGACAATAGATGTCGCCCAGTCTAACTCTTGACTGTCCAGCTTGCTGCCTTACACTGCGCACCTGTTATTCAGGCAGTTTAATGAAGCCTTAACCATGCTGTCGCCCCCTGGTGGTTGGTGGACAACTGGTTGAGAACATGTGTGGTTAGATATGCAGGCAGCAGACGATCAAGTGTATTTAATTGTGGCCACCACAATCGTGATGACGATCAAAATACGATTAATTGTGCAGCCCTAACCACAAGGCAAACTATTTCTAAGACTTTGAAGCTCTGAAGTGCTCACAAATAGTAGTATTTCAATTCAAACAAGCGACTTATCAGACGGGAACATTGGATTCTCCACATTCAAATAGATGTTTGAACTTGAAGAAAGTTCTGGTTTGAACTCAAAAGCTGAAGCTACATTTCATTATTTGCATGCTTAAATTCTAACAACTTATTTTTGGAAGATATATGATTATATTTAATCACTGGTTGCAGTTTATAAAGAGAGGCCTATATTGCACAAATCATAACTATATGGTAATACTAGCTTTTGATTGTATTAGCTACCAGTGATGAGGTTTGTCGAGGGTTCCACACGGTACTTTACTTTGATCATTTGAATTAATCAGCTTTAATTAACTGTTCAAATGCTTAATCTTCTGCCAATTAAAGGAATTCACTCTTCATCCCATGCAACAGCATGTAAAAGTACATTTAATGTTTTTTACTCTTATTGTGTTGCAAGACACTGCGACGTCCAGCCTTTTTTATATGTCTGTTGCAGCTTATCAGCCCAAGAAAAGGACATGTTCATTAACCTGTTGGCTTGTGTGTGCCTACTCGCATCAAACTGGTGTCACAGAACCAAAGACTGTGTCATTGGTTAGAGAAACTAGTTCTGGGACCCTCCCCACATGTCAGCTTTGCACTTTAACACAGGACGGTCCCAGCTTGACAGACACATGACCAAAAGGCCTGTAGAAAAAGGTTAGAAGGGAGCCTATCGTTCCTCGTTGCTGACTTAATTCATTTTGTGTTCACTTGAGTCTTTTCATGCTTCAAAAGCAGTTTAACTGGAAACAGACAAAAGTAGTCAGGTGTGGGCTTGAAACAGTGCAGCCAGATTGGATCTCCCACTGAGTAAAATATAGTTGCTGAAAGGTAAAGCAGACAGTTGGTTTTCACCCTCTTGTGAAACCAACCCTTTGTCTTTGATAAAAGCAAGCAGGCAGCAGTTGCTACTCTTTTTGAAATACATCAGTGGCATCTCCAGTTTTTCTCCCTGTAACTCTGACACATCCATCCCTAAAGCAGCGTCAGGCCTCACCAGGAGTCCAACCTAAAGACATCCCTACCATAAACACTCTTTCATAAGCACAACCGCAGCGGGAGAGTGAAACTACAAAAGAAAGGAAACCCACAGAATGCAGATCCCTCTGTGAGGGCACTGTGGAGAAAGAGGCGTGGAGCATTATCATAGATAGAGCAGCAGGCCGACTGCCCTGAGATGTAGTCAGCATGTTGTATCAGCAAGACTGTTCAATGAATCACACGTTGTGCAGCCGCTTAGGTGATAAATACGCGAGCATGAGGTCTAACATACAAGATAGGACTCATTGTTGGTAGGGACCTGCCTGTATTTCATAGCCTGGGTAGCTCTGATGATGGATGACCTGGTGCATGGTAATATTTCTTCCACAATCTCGGTTCAGACATTGTGTTGAAAGTGTGGAAAACAGCCCACTGTGGAGGTAAAATCAAAGTGGGACGAAAAGGTAACTCTGCGAACGCCGGGGGTATAAAGCAACCCCATGATTAGTTGGGAGCGAAATTAGATTATTCATGAAGTGCCTGGGTGGAATGCCAAAATGGCTCTGCTTGGTTTCAGACGGAATAACAAAATCAATCAAGCCTTTTTATTTTGATGTTTGCAGGCAGCTGCATAAGATTTTTTGTGACAGCCACCTGAAAACCAAATGAGATTTTTTTTTTGTCTGTGGTAATCCACTTCATTTTTGTAACTTAGGTAAATAGACAGCACTTTGTGGCAGCAAACTGAGGTCCAAAACATATTCGTACTCTTGTTGTTTCCTGGCAACGTATTCCCATGAGAAAACAACAACTCCTCAAACAGCTTTGCCCTTCATAAGCACTTTGCCTTGTACTCAGAAGCCAGTGTGACAGGTGCTAAAGGGAAACAAAATAATGAAGGATAAAAGCAGAAAAAGAACCTGAGGTGGGGTCTCGACACCTTGTCAAATTATCATCCTTTTTTAAACAACAACTGACAGCCCTGATCTAATCAAGCCCCCACTGACACACATGCACACACACAGGCAGCACATGCACACCCACACAGTTAAATCAGCCCAGACAGTGTCACTGGAACTGCCCCTTTTGGATGTCAAGCTGCAGGAGCCGGATGCACGGACTTGGAGACAGACATTGCTCCTGGCAGCACACCTTGCATTCGTGCCTCTCCCCATTTAATCTAAACATTTTTCTATTCGTGTTTCTCTCTGGTTATCGGTTATTTCTGGCATCCCTAAAAGGGCTTTTCTTCAACAGAAATATGGTGAATATTTAAAAAGTGAGACGCTTATGGCAGCTCTTTGAAATGTAAACACACAGGTATGCACTTCCTGTGTCTTCTACAAGAGGCCTGAATATCTCTACAACTGCCATTAAACTTAATAATATGATTTAGACTAACTTGAGCCTCTCAAATGGTCACCAAATACTTTTTTGTGGTTAGCTGCACTTTAGTGATGCCATCAACTCTTTAGTGACACGTTCATGAAAGCCTCACTGAAACATGCAATTAAAAAATTAGCTGTTTTTTTTATTTTATCTTCATTAAAGAGTCAAATCAAAGCTGGGTGCTACTGAAATAAGATAATTTGATTTGGGGAGATAAAAAGGGTGCTTTGGCTTTTGAAGCAGCAGCTGCTTGCTCTTTACTATTGAATATTTCTCCTGCAGGCATTTTGAGCAGAGCTACTGAATGATGCACAAAGATTTATGGAGAATACTATGATTATAGAGATGAAATACAGAAACTCACCGGCTTGTGGACTCCTTACTTGCAGGAATATTCATGAAAAGTATGGTGGTAAGCATCAGTTTGCCATCAAGAAAACAAAAGATATGCAAATGTCTGCAGCCAGGCACCCAAACTTCTGACCATCTACTCCCTAAACAGTCTGATGTTTCTTCTTTATTAGTTAAATCACCTTTTTTCAAGTTAGTTTTTGCATTACTAGATCAACTTGAACTTTGCAGCTTACATTCTTTGAGAGTATTCTTGTTCATAAGTTCTCCCTCATACAGAATACCTTGAAATCTCATTAGCACATCTGCTCCATATGGAGTACCTGTGGTGTAAGTACAAACCTCCATGTTTGTATTGTTCTCAGAGTAACACTAAGACCAGCAGGACCGCACAGTGCATGGGATACAACTGTGCCACGGTGGCCAGACATAAAAGTTCTTTATGTCTTATGGTTATGGTTGCATAGTAAACATCTGTTGGGGCTGAAGACTGCAACAAGTTAAAGTTAAAGCACACGACTCATATACGATGGTGTCATTTCTGCTCCTATCAGTAATAATACACTGCTACCTTTCCCATTCCTGTTGTAAATGAAAGGACTGGGATGGACTGGTCGGTGCACTCTGCCTCCTGCCCAGTGGCAGCTGGGCTAGGCTCCAGCCCCCCAACGACCCTGAATTGGATTGAGCGGGAGTAGAAAATGGATGGATAGATGGATGCAATAATAAACAGCAGTTTAGGTGTGAAAAAACTGACTTGATAAGGTTTTAATCAAATCAAATCAATAGATTAGTGCTTCACTGACATGGTTATGGGCACCAAGGAAAGTGCTTGTAGCTAATTTACCACACCCACTTTTTCAAAGTGTAAACAGCTGAATAAAAAGAAACGAGGTTCAGGTTGCAGCCTGCAGTTTAACTCGCTGTCTCTATGGCAACATCATAATTACTGTTTTTAAATGTGCATCTGTTCACTCAAGCCTCGTGGCATTTTCCAAAATTCTTTGTTGGAAATAAACACAATGTATTCAAGTTCAGAATTCATTATATTAAATTGAATGATGACTTGCAGCCACCTGATCATCTGAGCACAGTATTTCTCTATCTAGTAGATATTTGTTAGGAGTTTCTGATGAAAACAAGCAGCTGTCTGCAGAATTAACAACACATTTGTTGTTAACCTATCCATGCATCCCTACACTGGCCCTAACTCTGCATTTTACAGACATTTGTTGGTCATTTCTTTTGGAGATCAAGAATAAGTTGTCAACTAACCATGCAAATAGCCACTGAAGGGCAAATGGCCTTCACTCCTTGATTAATAGAATGAAAGAGGCACCTCTCCTCTTAAAATGGAAGTGGTAGAGCCACAGGGAGGAATTGGGATTTGGCCTCCAATAATAACTGGCTCCAGATTTTTAGGAACTCAGGTGTCAAACTTAACTAGAACCGAGGAAGTATTTTAGCTCCCAATACGTTTTAGAACTGAATTGATTTATCCAACCTTTCAGTAAAATATGAGCCTGCACATAGACTGAGATCCTCTGGCAGAGGAAACGCAGTTAAAGTCCAGGGATGACATTTGTGGTTTAAAACATACTTTTATCAGCGAGTCTTTCCCGCTTTCACTTGACTTTTCTGATTTGGTTTTGATACGTTGTTGTTTTGACTTGTTTCAAGTTGTTTTAAATGTGTTTTATTTTTATCTGTAGCTTATATTTGTTTAGAAAATTGCAACATAAATTGTTACGGTTTATGGATGAGTTCTGATATTCATGGATCTCGGCACAGCTCTCGCAGTCCAGCAGGTTCCGGCATCTTTAGTCAGGACCCTGTTGGTCTGGACTACGGAGCAGCTGTTGAGACCCGGCTCGAAGCACCAAGTTGTTAGAGATACTCAGGCATAGGACATTTAATCATGTTGCAACATACATGATATAGAGTTCTTAAGAAGCATTCATAGGGCAGAAAGATGGAGGTTTGCATTTTGTTTAGACGAGTCTTCTGGGAGCAGACAGTGGTGAAGCTATTATTCTCATGCATGGGTATAATATTTGCAACATAAGCGGTTACACAGAAGTAGAAATGATTATGAGGGTATTCGGGATAAAAATGATTCTATCAAGGTCCCAAATGCAGATCAACTGACCAGAGGCAGACGGAAACTGAACCTGGAGATTATCTAAGAAACTTGAACCAAAAATGCAGCCAAGCCAAAAAAAACACAAATTCAACAACAAAATTAAATACAAAACTAACCAGATTGTGAAAACAGATCAGCAATGAACAGACTACAGAGAAAGGCTAGAAGGTAGAAACAAAGATTGAGCTGAAGAAAGGGGGATATATAGTGGGGGGAGACGGATAGGGAGGTGGCTGCAGCTGAGGTTTAGTTGAGTTGGAGACAGATGTGGAGCTGATAACCAAAACAGGGGAACTGAGGATAACTTTGAGTAATGACCTTCTAAAACAACACAAAGCAAAAGCTCAAGCAAAATACCAACGAAGAACATAGAACAGAGAACAACTGACCAAGAACACAGAAGAGTAAAACAAAGAGCCAAGAAATAATCAAACCGTAGAAAAGACCAGACACTGGAAACCCAAAAACCCTCGAAGTAACTACCAACAAAAAGGCGAATCAAACAGAATAAATCCTAATTTAAACCAATGATGGAAACAAAGTCTGAAAATCTACAAACCCGAACAACAAACAAAGTTTTTATTATTCGTAGTGAGGCATCATTCGGCCGGTTTTCTGGCCCCTGACAACGTTACTTCAGAGGGACCCTTTAAACTCCACTTGATGCTGTTTTTGGAGGAAAGTCTTGAAACTGGGCTACTTTCACACTGTGAATTTGAAGAAAAGTGGTCATTTCAATAGTTATGTAACGGCACAATCCATTTTTGCTCTAAATTGATCATATGGCGCCACTACTTCAAAGGCTCCTTGTAACAGTTTACCCCCCTTTAGTATCGGTTCCTTACAAATGGGAATCTGCTCTACAGCTTAATATTGCCAGTTATCTTTCTGCAGCAGTATGTGGTCAAGTAATAGTAAAAGGCAACAAAAAGATGTCATTTATTAACAATAAACACCGAACATAAAAGGAAGTCAGAGGGCAGGAGTGGCATGGTTGCTCAACACCTGTTCAAGTCCAGTCGCTATGCTGCTCTTTCTCAGTTTTCTTTTATTTCTTTACTCTTATTTTCTCTAATGTAGTCTGCTGCATCCTACTTAGGGAAGATAAGGCTTTCAAAAGCACAATAAAATGCATTTCATTGCAGAAAGCCTCACTGACGCATTCCATGTTGGCAACACATCCTGCGACTGTTACCAGCTTGGGGAACCCTGCACAGCCAAATGTGACACCTCTGGGGATTCTGTGATAAAAAAAAATGACTCGCTGGGCTTTTCACCAAGTGAGCGTCTGACGAGTCGAGGGTGAGAAAAGGTTGAATGAGATTTTTTACCATATTACTATACATTATCGTTTGAGTATAGATGAGACAATAATCAATAAAAACCCACCTGACTTGATGTTAACTGGCCCAGAATTGGTAGAACTCTTAGTTTATCGACGGTTGTTTCTCATCACAGACACTGCTTTGTTTTTGTGGTAATCTGTGTGTAGAACTTACAGTTACAGGGCTGAAAACACACCATACTGCAGCTGTACGTGGTATTCTGTGCTTATTTCTCACGTCTTTGACTTGAGCAGAACATCCACGGACAAATGAAGTTCCAGAGAGCTGTCGTCACTGCATGAATTCAGGCCTCAAAATGTCATTATCATGTTCAGAGCCCAGCCAGATGCTGAAGCTTCCTGATCAAAACAGCTTCTTATTCTGAACTGCAAAGTTGGTCGAGCACATTTTAGACTCTTTCAGTGTGGATGTCTGTGTACCTGGACCTGAGTGTAACCCTTATCAAAGCTCAGCCCACTTCTGGAAGGTTGCCTGAGGTGAGACAATGTCGCCCACACAGCTATGACTAAACCAGGTGTAGCGTTGTTTTGCTTTATTTCAGTTGTGTGACATTTTCTAAACCTACCAACAGATTCAGAGACATCAGTGCTACTGACTCATTGTTATGAGGGTTTTTCAGATCTCACATGCTTGGTGAATAGAACAAGAAGGCTTGTTATTTTTTTAAATCTTCCCGAGAGCCCGGCTGGTTTATTCTTCCTAGTCTTGAGGCTTGGGAGTAACTTCTGAAATTGAACTGAGGACGGTTTTTCAGTAAGATCAAAAAGGTAGAATAGAAAGATCCTACAACTGAAGGGGATAATCAGCCATATTGTACCAGAAGTTTGTGCCCCCCCCCCGATACACCAAACAGCTATCACAATAAATATGCTTATGTATTCTTCACCAAATCCAAATATCATTCTTTAAACAGATTAGAAGTTCCTTCCTCTTATGCGACCTATTTAAAATTTTCTAAGAAGTTTGAGCTATAAAGCCCCACCAAGTGCCACTGTGTGGTCGAGCAACTTATGAACACTCGCGAACGACCCCTTTGTTGGTATAAGGAAAGAGAGTCGTGCTTATTTCCCCACAGCACACTATGAAAGCCTTCGTGCTTTTTTACAGATGTACCTCCTCCCTCAGTGCAGCTGCTCAGGCTTTAAAGAAGCAATTAAAACAAGACATTCTCCTGGAACTTCACTGAGCTGCTCTCCTCATATGTTGCCACAGATAAGCAGCTCAAACTGCAAGCCTATTTTTCTACCTCTCAACGGCACGTGGTGGGGGAAAGGCGGAGGAAAGGGGGTGTTTGAGGATTACACCCTCTCTCTGTAAAGCTTGCAAACGACTCTGGCAACCAAGTCACAGGAAAATCAACTCTAACAAATCATTTTAATTTGCTACTCACATGAAAGTCTTGAGCTTTTTCATATCTTTTACCTGCATCCAGTTGCAACTCTTGCTTTGCCTTTGTTGTTTGGTGTGTGTGTGTGTTCCCTGGCACAAAAGAAGGAATAACCTGAAAAACTGTAATGAGTTAACACTCAAAGAGTCACAATAGATTCTGTAATTGTCTCTCTATCTCACAATCTAATATGTATGTAGATACAAAGGTAGATGAGCCAATAGATAATGCAGAGAAAGTTGCACTGATGAGATTCAAAGCTGCATCTGAACTCAAATTGTTTAATTTAAGATTTAAGTAAATCTTAAGTAAATAAGTTAATTGTATTTAAAGCGATGTTCTAATTTATCTTAACTACAGTTAAAGTAAAAATACCATTTTCATAATCTCTTGCTCACTTTAAATAAAATGCTCAGCAGTTATTTTTTCAGGTGTCAAATGAAGGTTCAAACAAATTTGTATAAATTAAGTTTCGTTGCACTTTAGAGAACTTTTACATTATTCTGGGAATAGTGTTTGCAGAATTCATGCAGTCAATGCATGGCTCTGGATTCTTTATGTATTTTTTAAACTGCCTACAACAAGTCTCACCGTATTAAAAGGGTGTAATCCCAGATAAATAGAACAGTATCTGGTTAATGAGAAGCCGAAACTGGTAACTGAGCAGTCGGCAGTAGCAAATGAGAAGATAACTACTCATTTAACCTTGGTGATCATCATACAACAAACCTAGATAGCCATTAGATCATCACGCTTTACCTCATGATGGGCATTAGCATCACGAGGCAAAGCATCAGTGTGCCTAGGGTGGCAATTAGTATGCTAATGCTAACGTTTTATGCATAAAACAGTATTCAGATTACAATTATGCTGCCATAATGCTGGACAGGACAGTTTGCTAATGCTAGCTAATGCTAGCAACCCACTGGACAAGACACTCTTCCAGCTGGACATTAGCACATCTAGGCTGGAAACTAGCATACTAGGCTTTGAACCTGTGAAAGCTAGCTGCTGATTAGCTGCTGAGGCTTGTTTTCTTTCCCATTTAGCCACAGATTGTGTTTTACTGCAATGATACTTCATCCCAGTGGAGACAGTAGAATAATAGGTAACAGTTTTGGGGTAAAGCAAATGCAGCACGGCATATTGTGAGGTCTCGAGAAGACAAAAACAGGGGAGCTGGACGTATGTACTCTAAGCTGGGACTGTGCATGACATATTTTCAGTACTGGGATGCCCAAAACAAAGTGCCAGGGCTGTCTTTTTCTGAAATTTCTGAGTTGATATTTACTACAGTATAACCTCTTTTAAGGTATATTACAACACTTGTCAGGTAGGCAATGTTTTATGTTTTGTGGTGAAGGCAATTTCTGGTTTCTGCTTAGCCACAGGGCCTGTCTGGAGTAAAGCAAATTTTATCAGCCACAACACTCTACAAGGGTCCACTGGGTCCCTGTGCGGCCAGCTGCACATTTGTAATCACTCAGTCTACATGGTTACAAACACAGCTGGCCTTATGCTTGCTTAGATCAATCTCCCCTGAGAAAACCTTCATATCAGACAAAGAAGGAGCAGGAGAACAATATGGACACTCGTTTTGAGAGAATCTGTCTCACACACACCCCAATTATGTACCATAGACTGATTTCATAAATGAGAAGGATCAGCACAGCTGGTCCAAAAGGTATCATGTACAGGACTATGAGCACATCTGCAGAGTCCCAGTTGGTTTGTGCAAATGGGCAAAGAAACTGTAATGTGGAGTGTTGAATGCACACACAGGGGACCACAGCGAGTACATGACGTTGCAGGATGTGTGCAGGATCCCCCACCGAGTGGTACCATGTTGAAACCTGATGCTAACTGTTGTACGTTTGATAAAAGGCAGCTAATGTCAGAAACCACGTACCAAGCCTTTCATTTGTGTTTTGGCAACATTAATGTTAAAGTAGCATTTAGAAGAATGTGGGCTGCACTGTGGTGCAGTGAGGAGCAGCTCTGTTTCCGCACAGCAACATGTTTTCCAGGTCAAATCTCAGCTAAACCTTTCCGTGTGAGGTTTACCTGTTCTCCCCGTGCCTAGGCAGGCTTTCTCCAGGTGCACCGGCGTCAAACCTGCACGTTAGGTTAACTGACGATTCTTAATTGACCAAAAGTGTTCCCTGTTCATGCTGTGATGGACTGGCGACTTACCCAGAGTGCTTGGAACGACTGCCTAATAACAGCCGGCATCGACTCTCGCTTCCCTCCACCACACAACCTTTAAAATGAACCTCTTCTGATGTTATCTCATTGTTCAGATAGATGGCTGTAAAACAAAGAGCCACATAAGGATGATAACTGAAGTGGTATTTGCTACATATTAACATTTAGCAAATATGATTAGCTTCTCTTAGTGTTGAGTTGATTCTTACCTGAATGTTACTGCACCTCTGATTATACAAGAATAGAGGTTG
Organism: Leuresthes tenuis; assembly: GCF_036924035.1. Lineage (NCBI taxonomy): Eukaryota > Metazoa > Chordata > Actinopteri > Atheriniformes > Atherinopsidae > Leuresthes > Leuresthes tenuis. The sequence goes on from NW_027325360.1 coordinate 3,145,469, forward strand.
TCTTTTTTTACTCTGAGCTGATAATTATGGTCCCAGAAAATGCATCTATGTATTTAAAAAAAAAAAAACAGAAGATATTTTAGTGTTAATATTGGGATTTTACAAGGGGACAGTTTAACAAACACTGCCGAACAGAACAGAGGTAAACAAGCACAAAGATGGTCAAAAATAGAAAAAACTAAACAAAAGTTGATGATTTTATGTCAGTGAAGTCATAACACTGACACCTAATTAGCTCCCTGATACGCATTGGTTATCTCGAAACCCCTTGCTGTCATATAGAGGTGACTTGAATGTTGACTTTGGCAGAAACCTGACAACTTCCCTGCTTTCAGAGTATAAAAAGCACCATGCTGCAGTGTCCTGTAGAGGCCATTACCACAGGTAGCCCAGCTGGCTGAGGCAGCTGAGAAATGGCTCTGGGACCTGCCCATCTATCACAATCTGCCCTTCTTTTTTGTGGAGAATCCATCACCTAAGATTTGGCCCGGAGTCAGTCCCTCACCCAGGTAATTTTCAGCTGGGGATGGAAACTGAGCTGGGTCAGGACGTGAGGTTTTACTCATGAAAGTGACCTCAAAGGTAAAGAGAGAAGCAACTGGATGGACAGATTTGCCTCCTCTTGTTCCTTTTACTTAGAAACAGGCTGTTCATTGCACTTATCTATTAGGGTGTGTTGTTTACCCTTTAATACACTGCTTCTTGTAGTGAAAACAATGGACGTTTTGTCAGTGACACATTAAAATCTAAAGCTAATCCGTCCCTCTCTACGATTCCCACTCTCTCCCCATCTTCAGCTTGGTTTTATATTATATAAACCCCTGACCTCACTATCTGCTCCATCTGGACATATCAAAGATTGCCAATCTTGTTCAAAGAGTGTTTCCCCACAGGCACTGTACCGAGACAGCGGAGACCTATTCACATAAGCTGACCGTGTCACCGGGTGCACCACAAACATTTCAGAATCTTACACGTTTTTCTGGTCTCCATCTGTACTTTTACACCCAAGGGAACACGGGGAGCAAATTGAAAAAGAGACGAATGGTCACAGGACCTCAGGGAGGTTACGTTTATCAACAGACTCATTGTGATTTAAGTATCTTAGGTGCCATTCAGATTGAGCGCCTGGGTAGTACAAAGCCTTTAAGGGATCAGAATGCTTGAAATGAACTGGGCTGTACAATGTGTTATTTGACTGCAACATGCTGTCAAACCTGCTCTTAGCTGATCCGTTCTACCGCTCCAGTTTCTTTTTCCTGTAGTGGAGCATAACTTTTACAACTCATCACTGAGCTCTACTTCTGTGAACTCTTATATGTTATATTAAAGCATTTCATTGTAGTTAACTAGCTCTCCATACATTTTGTGTCAAATTGTATTTGTTTGTGACTTTATTGAATAAATGTAGTGTAATATTTCATCTGCATGTACTTCAGTTTTGTCCCTAATTGCAATACTTAAAGTAAAGTAATCCTTTTACTATCTAACAGTACAATCTCTTAATTTGTATACATATCAGGGTATTCTGTTGTTCTTTATTTTTTTCAGTAACGGCCTCATAAGGCACAAAGAAAACGCAGCTACAATACAGTTTTCATATGAAAATGACCTGAGTCCATTAAAATGCAAAAATAATCTCTTGATGAAACACACAGCGGTGTCTCAAGGTTCTATAATCTTCATGGTTGAATAAATTACTCATCACATAGATATTAGTCATTAATCTCATATATTCAGTAATGCAGCTGTGCGTGCAAACACTGAAATAATTTCACACTGCTGCCATAAAGTCTGACATGGAATTAAATCTGAAATCGGATAGTTCAGTGTTTGGTCATCTAAAGACAGAAAGCTTTTCGCATTATTTACACACTTAAATATCCCAAGAATTCAACATAAAATCTTAACACAAATTCATTTTTTTCAAGCCCAGAGTATTAAAATGTAACTATTACAAAGGAGGAGACCAGGAAGCAAGAGGATGGATGAATATGTGGGTCCTCCTGGCTCATCTGGGACATCCTGTTATTGGTCGCTGTGGAAACGCAGACTCTGCTTTGGTCAGTTAAATTAAGTCAGCTTAATAATGACCTTCAAATGATGCCTGAAAAAGGGGGAAAGAAGAACAGAAGAGTTGATAAATGGCTATGAAAAGGGATGAGTAGGGTACTGAAGTGAGAAGGGAAGGGGAAGAGAGAAGAGGCATGGGTGGAGGAGAAGGAAAATTATGGATGGATGGGAGAGAGAGGAAGGATGGATGGATGGATGGATGGAGAGAGAGGAAAGATGGATGGATGGATGGATGGATGGATGGATGGATGGATGGATGGATGGATGGATGGATGGGAGAGAGGAAGGATGGATGGATGGATGGATGGATGGATGGATGGATGGATGGATGGATGGATGGATGGATGGATGGATGGATGGATGGATGGATGGATGGATGGATGGATGGATGGATGGAGGGATGGGAGAGAGGAAGGATGGATGGATGGAGAGAGAGGAAAGATGGATGGATGGATGGATGGATGGATGGATGGATGGATGGATGGATGGATGGATGGATGAATGGATGGATGAATGGTGTCAGTTGATGATAACTTAAGAAGCCTTTTGTTTTCATAGAAAAATAATAAATAGTACAAATACTTTTCAGGTTTATTGTAATTCCTATGATAGTAAACACAAGTATTTTGAGAACTTACAATCAAAGTTTTACTTGCTGAACTTCTTTAATGACCTCTTATCTTAGATTAATAGCAATATTGATGAAATTAAATGATCATATTTTGCAGTCGTGGTATAATTTCTGTTAAAAGTGCTGGAAACTGGAAATGAGACATATAAGGAAAGATGTTCTTAATTCTGTCCAATCAGCCATTTATACACACCCTGAACATCAGTGCATTAAGTGGGTCTTAATGGAGTTGAGGGCGCGGCTTCCTTTCCATCACAGATGCCACATTGTGTGACCCACCACATAAAGAGCTGCCTTTGGGAGCCGCCATCCTCCACGATGCTGATCACATTTACAATGAGCAGCAATATGCAGGTGATGAGGGTAATTTATTTGATGTGTAAAGGGTCAACGAGCCACCACACTTTTCAGAATTATTGGCTGCCAGCAGCCAATACGACGGCTGCAATTGTTCTTTGATGCCTCGCCAACTTGATTTTGCTCCAAAACCAATAGTTTTGCTGTGAGTGCGAAATCAATAAGAAGTTGATTGCAGCTATTCAAAGCTTCCTATTGTGCTACAGCTTTCATGTAAGAGAGAACAAGAATAAGCGCCTTCAAAATTGTTTGGGAAGCATGTGTGCATTGTTGGAATTATGTAACAAACATATAGATTTTTCACAGCTTGTTTTTCATTGCTGTAATCTAATTAGCATTTGTACCACTTTGTTTTTCTGTTTTATCAAAACTTTATTGCTGCCCCACACTAAAATAAAAAGGAATCGAAGCCCATTACTCTGCATTCATTCGGTCAATATAGAATATATATCAACCATACGTCTCATCGCATATTAACTCATCCCAAAATTTCCAGCCTGAGCCTCCAGCTCAGCTTCTGCCCTCAACCTTTTGCCTCAGGGCAAACAGATCATTGCACAGAAAACAAAAGGCACAAACCTTGAGAGCAAAACACAATGAATGGCCTCTTTTTCCCCTTTTTACAGTGTTTTCACACCATCTGTAAACCTAAAGAGGTATAGTGAGACTTTTTCTCCTTCCTTTAGCACAGATAAATCTGCAGGGACCCATACATTACTTCCTCCCCCTTAAAATAACCAGCAGCTGCAATGATGTTGCAGTAGCAGGGTGCACATATAGCAACATCAATCGCTGATTGTAGAAAATAGATGACGTCGGTCAAGCACTCACCTGCCGCCAACTCTTCTCTCTAATGAATAATATATTGACATGGCTTTGGATTAAAAAAGTCCACAGTTCTTGAAGAAAATCATTTGTCAAGGCACTGTGAGCAACAGCTTTTACCGTCCAGAGAGGAGAGCAGACATCTTTATAAGCATGAAACAACAGGAGAAACACAGACTTTGGAAATAATTCCTGAAAGGATTCACATCCAAGCTCATTATTAGTTTGTGTACCATATCAATACTTACAGATCAAGCATCAATGTGACGACATAACTGCAGATGAGGATTAAAAGTAACAAACACGGTGACAAAAATCAATCTAAGGAAACATGAGGGGTTCAAACGCTCCCGGTCTCCTTTTTGTTAAAGAAAGAAATCACCTGTAATACACCTCAATGTCTGCAACATTATCATCATCTTTGTGGATCCCACTTTGGGGGACTAGGATCAATATTTATTTGAAGGATGTCTATCTTTACCAGCAGACGAATACAATGGAATAACCAACTCATAATCCAAGCCTTCTGGATACAAAACATAGCATGATAAATATGCCGGTAAAAGCCTTTCCTGTTTGAATGAGCTCTCTCTGACAGTTCTTATTGAGACATAATGAATTGTATTTCCTGCTGAATGGGATATGGTCCGTTATAGCTTTGGCATTTTACCAAAATTTAACTTGAAACTTTTTTCCAAGCCATTGGTTTCTAATAGCATAGAGACATTAAATGCATGCCTTAAAAAAGCCCCTGGACTATTTCACACCCTGTTTAATTTATTCAGTAAAACAGCTCAACTCTCTGGTATTCTACAAAGTTTTAATCTTCATGAATATTCTGGTGTCAAACTCAAAAATCATGAAAAATAGCTTTTTTTTTCCTGGTGTTCATTGAAATTTTTATTTCTTTTTATTCTTTAACATAAAAGTTTATGTTGATGTATTGCTTTTCTCTCAGAGATGACATCGTGGGGATTAATTAAGTGTTTCTCAGCTTATTGTCACAGTGATGTGATTTTGTGAGAATGCTTTTAAAGGCAGTAGCTCTTCACATGGATGTTTGCTGGAGGCTGCTGCTGATTTAGAATTAGTTGCTGTGCCTTTCATGAACAAAGTGTTTTAAAATAGTAACAGAGGATGACATAAACTGTAAACTGCTGTGGCAATGGTTGGACTTAAAATTGTTTCAAGTCTGCATTAGTTGTTGACACAAAAGGGAATTTGAAAAGCAGAAGAAATGAAGGGTGTGTGGAGTTAGAATAAAGTGGGCTTACCAGACATCTGCTGCTTAACATTTTCACTGGAGGCTGAACTAATTTTACAGCTTGTAGTGTGACGCATATAAAGCTTTGATTAGAAAGCATTATCTATGATTTAAAGGTGTCATTATGTACTTTTTAACATTTTGACACAACTTTCTGAGGCAAAATATCTGTTGGTTTAAGCACAGGGCCTCTTGTCTTTGCCCTATTTTGAGCAGTCTATTTTCATGATCCCTCCATGATGAACAGCTTGGTCGGCACATCTCATTGATGGTAACTGCTGCAAATGGCTTTGAATTGGTCACCAGAGTCTTCTGCAGCCCCACTGAGTTCTGCTCTTTACAGTGTTTTTTTTTCATTATGCAGTATGGAAAGGTACGGCTTGGCTTTTCCCTGTTTAACTGTTTTACAGGTGTCCTTAGCTTTGTGGCTGAAGACCCTTTTGTGGGGATATCAGCCACTTTTGAGTCATCAGACTTAAGTCCAAGTCAGGTTGACGTTCTTTAAAGGGGACACAATTTAGAAAATCGCTTTTTTCATTGGACGAGAGCATGAGGTGGATACCAACTCAGAAAAAACACAAACCCCGGTACCTTGTTTTGGACCTCATATATTTGGAAATGTGACATTCAGAGCTGCAGAGAACATTTATAATAGATTAGATTCAATAGATTATCCAACCCCCTTTTCTTGTTATCTGTGCCGAACCTCATCTTCACACGATGCTGCTTTCAATGTACCGTGAAAGTGGAAAGTTGAAACTCTTTTGGCTTTTGCTTTAATATTTTCATCAGATAACATCAGTTATGTTGTCTCTTTACCTAAATAAATTGCAAATAATGCTCTCTTATTACCTTTTTAATGCTTCTAATTGGGGTTTCTTAAATTCTTTTCTATTTGTAGTTAATTAATAGAAATTCAGATTTTCCATTTGTCACTAATGCACCATCTGTACAGCATTAATCACTAAAACAAGCATCGGTGAAATATTGTCCATATAAGCAACATTTCCTAATGTTGGCCTCTATAAACTTAAACAAGACACAGAGGAATGGAGTGACAGCGAAGTGCAGAATTTATGAGGCCGATCTGGGCTCTCAGTGGTGTTATTAACTGGTCAGTGGCTGTTGCTTTCTGTAGTGCATGTTTTAACAACTTGGGCTGCTCACAACACATGACTTGTGATGAGACTATGAATAAAAAGAGAAATCAGTTCATCTACCAGCTGTCCGGATAGGAGCATCTTTCCATCACCAGTCTGATCTGTTCTTACCTCATTTTAAGCTCTACAACAGAAATAACCAGAGGATTTTTGACACATTGAGTCTGCATAGGCCTGGGGAATTATTTAAACATCATTGACTCAAACCAAAGAAAATCAACATCCATCAAGCTCTGGACTTCAGTCGTTAGAAGTAGTTCACTGTCTGTATAGACACTCAGTTTTCATGTAGCATTTCACAGGAAATAAAAGCCGGCACTGCTTCAATAAGTGATCGTCCATAAAGCCTCGTGTAAACGGCTGCAGCAACATTATCACAATTAGTAGCAGCTGACATCTTTATTGTCGTCTCCAGGCTTATTAAACATCTTTGTTACCAGGCTTGCACAGACTGGTAATCAGTAGCCGTGGCTGAGAAAGGCGAGCGCTGCTTCCTTGTGTACATGGGAACAACGGAGGCTGTCATTTCAATATATCAGAAGTTTTATTTATTCATAACCTCTGAAACGCTCCCGGAAATGAGAGAACACAAGGGGAAGGCTAACAAGTCAGACAGAAAGGGATGAGGCAACGGGATTTGAAAGGACAGAGAGATGCATCACAGCGATAAAGGAAGTGCTGTGGTGCTTTTCACAAATAAGAGAAACTCCTCAACCGACAGATAACAGCCAGGAACAGAGTGGTTGGGGAATAAAGGATTATTTAGACCGAGAGAACAGCTTTCTGTGGGTTTATCAGAATATAGATTTTATAATCCTGAATTTAAGAAAGCACCGGCCACATTACATTTGAATTCAGGGGAGATTTTATCAGAACTACGATAAGTCACAGGAATCCAGTTTAAAGCCGAAGTTGAAACCAGAGGAAAAGTCCAGTTCGTGGGTGGAAGTTTAGCATAGTCTTAACTGGCAGGTGTCTCCAAAAAGAAAAGGGATTTCAGAGCCTGAGGGGGTGGAAATTTCCTCTTGCCATTTTGTTCATCTTATCTTCTGGGTGCTCAGCTTTCACCTGTCAGTGCTGACGTCCCTGTCCCTGACAGTAGATTATGAGGAGGATGTGGAGATGACGGTGACTGGCATGACCTCTGCATTTCAAGCACACATTGCCTTGCAAAGTCTCGCATTTTCACTTGCTGGACAATGGCAGGAAACTCAGGGGACCGTTCATTACAAAGTGATGTGCCTCTCTGTGAAGGGGCCCCGCCACATATTCTTTATGTTTTGTGACTCGGCCTGTCACCGGCCCGCGCTCACTATCCGGCATGTGCGCAGGTGGCGTATGAGCTAACGTGAAATGAACAATCAAAAAGAGATCAGAGGAGGTGATATTCCCCTGCCTGGTCCTTTTCTCTCAGAATGTCAGCCTGGTAATTCCTTTGCATATATCAAGTGATCTGAGCTATGTAAGTGTCTATCATAGCCAGAGACCTTCTTTTGGTGATACATCATCTGTGGCATATGCAGCGCTTCATACAGACGGCAGCTTTTGTTAGGATCTGAAAGTGAGATGAATGGGACATCCAAAGAGAATGTCATATTAGAGAGAGTGTGTATGTGTGTGCAGTTAAGATGAATTCATGACGATTCCAGCCTGGTTTACATCTTTGCAACAGATCTGGGACTCAGGGCGCAACTTCTGAGTACTGAATCTTACTCAATATATAATTTACCGCTGCAGGAATTAAAGCTGCAGACCTTCTAGTTTAAGGTTATTTTACTGATGTAAGGGCTGCTCTCAGGTTTCTGGTTCAACTCCACAAATGCATGCTGATAGCTATTAGAAAGTTCACTGAGGAAACTTAAGTTTCCAAAAGTGGGAGAACTTTAACCTGACTGCTGGAGATAGACAGGCTGGACAGGACCCAGAGGAGGTCTCATTGTGCACTGATGTGGGAGGACATGTTGGTTAGGCTGTGTGCAGATCCATGACTGAGGTGCAGAGTGAAAATGTGGGGATGTGATGGGGAAGCTGTAGGCACGGGGAGGGTGTGAGGTCTGTGTAGCTGGAGACAGGTGGGGGACATGCCAGGTGTTGTTCTGAACTGAATCTACCTTAAAGGGGAACTCCGGTATTTTTAAACCTGGACCTTATTTCTGGTATGAAATACGTTCATCTACTCACCGAGAACAGTGTAGAAATCCCTCCGTTAGCTCTCCTTTAGCTGCAAGTAGCCACATAACTGCAGCTATGAGCTAACAGAGCTATAGTACGTTCATTCATTCATTCTTCTTAAAGTATTGGTGAAATAAAGACAGACAATGCCTTATTTAGAGACTGCACTTAGAGGCCAAACTGTTCTCGGTGAGTAGATGAACGTATTTCATGCCAGAAATAAGGTCCAGGTTTAAAAATACAGACATTTGTTAAGCTCATCAGCTCTGTCCAGACCTTACCCGCTGTGGTGCAGCCATGTGTGTGGATGAAGTGGTCCCAGTCGTCAAAATCTGATAAATATCCTGCCATATTGCACAAAACTATCAGTAGCAAACTCCGTGTGAAGTTAGCCGACTGTCACAGAGCACGGAGTGAATAAACTGTGCTGCAGGGGGGCGTGTGGATGAAGTGGTCCCAGTAGAGTGCCTGTGTAGAAATCCCTCCGTTAGCTCTCCTATAGCTGCAAGTAGCCACATAACAGCAGCTATGAGCTAACAGAGCTATAGCACACGTTCATTCATTCATTCTTCTTAAAGTATTGGTGAAATAAAGACAGACCATGCCTTATTTAGAGCCCCGTTCACTCCGTTATATGGATCTCGAGTTATCTAAATATCTTCCGAAGGACGCCAACTTTCACCAAACTGTTCTCGGTGAGTAGATGAACGTATTTCATGCCAGAAATAAGGTCCAGGTTTAAAAATACCGGAGTTCCCCTTTAAGACATTTGTTAAGCTCATCAGCTCTGTCCAGACCTTCATCAGTCTGATCTCCTTCATATTACAGCCAGTGATCTGTAAAATAACTGAAGACAGCGATGCAAAGGGAAGAATACAGAATGTATGTATAAGACATGAAACTAATTCTCCTTTTCTCACACAGCGGAACAAAATCAAAAAGAAAAGAAGAGGAAATATGACTTTTTCCACAAAGAAAACCAACAGTCAGAAGTGGTAATGCAGGACAGGAAGCCTTACACCAAACCTTGTGGAGATGACTCTCTAAATGAGGCCTTCGGTGTTGTTTTTAGATAGTTAGGCTTGGTGGGTGGTTTTAATGTCTGTGGCCTCTGGAGAAAGTGGCTCTAAAGAAGAAGTCAGCTGGAGGCACAAAAATTTAGAGCAGTTTGAAAACAGTTTGGAAACACGACACCACATTTGGCCAGATGTGGTGTGACGAAAGAATTCTTCTTTATCATTGAAAGTGATGAGAATCATCTGATTGTGGAAACTTTAAACGTATTTTTCTCAAAAACAAAGTTGGGCAGTGAGAACATAAGAGTGACTGATATGTTCTCCACCTGCACCACCTGCCTCAGTAGTTTAGCCTCCAGCGTGGCTCATGCTAATGCTGCGTTAACATCCTTTTGTATCACTTTGTAACCCACACTTGTTTGCAGTTGGGTCTTTTTCCAACATGGTTGATGGTGTGAAAGGATTTATTTCAAGCTAAACTTGAAAAAACATCACAACTCAAATGATCTACCTACATACAGTGTGTAGACTTTGGTGGGTAGCTTCTGCTGAAGGTGTCACATTTTGCATTGCATCCCAAATTAGCAGAAATACCTCTTATGCATGTTCATATTGTTCAAAATATTTGTACTATTATTACTAAAGTATAACTGAATCTGAGGCTTGATATATTGAGGGGACAGCCCTCCATCTCCCCTATAAGTTCTGCCTCAGGAAGTAACGAGGATTATTTTTTACAGCTGGAGAAGATTCTTCTCAGTTTCCTCTGACTCGGCTGTTATTGCCTCCTCCAGCTAATGAAACCCAGCAGGATGCATCAATCTCAGGTGAGTCTATTTGGAATGTAAAAAATCAAGTTGACAACCAAAACTGAAAGAAACAAGGAGATGATACAACCCATCATTGCAAATAATTCATGGAATAAACAATTCATGGGTAAATTTCACAATATCAAGCCTCTGCTTTACACTATTTTTAGCTGATGTTTTTTTTTCACTAGCAGCGAAGCACTGTGGAAAATATCTCTCTCTCTCACACAGTGTTTAGTATATTCTCAGTTTACCGTCTTGGTGTCCATGGAAAACAGTTCCTGTGAAGACAATTACTGACTGACTGCACATCTAGAGCTCGTGTGGAGTCTCATATTTCATCAGTAACTAAAAACAAATAGAGATGACACCAAAGGCTCATTTCCTTAAAGCAACTATGTGCTTCTGACTTGTTTTGCAGGAGATTGACTTCTGTTCTGCACATTCCCGGGTGTGAAACTGCCCTGCAGCACCTGAGATACTGTCGCTCACGACTTACAGCCCCACACTACACTGTTTTGCGTTATGAGGGGCCTTTGATGGCATCTTTGTGAACTCTACAACATGACTAAACATGCATGTGTGTGGCTGTGTGTTTGCAGGACTCTTGTTACATCCCACAAGTGTAGAGTGAGCCAATGAGGGTGAGTTCGTCCAGTTTAAAGAAGTTTCGTACGATTTTGGTCTCTTATTTTAAAAATCGTTTTTATGTCAACTACACACACGCATATTTATGTCTACATATATGTGTGTGTGTGTGTGTGTGTGTGTTTACAGGCAATCCATTCAGCTGAGCAGTAATCAGTGGCTGAAAACAGAAAATGTAATTTAAACATATGTTTGGTCCACCCTCTCCAATCAAATTAGAGATGATCTAACAGCAGAACTTGTCTGTTGCAGAAATGCAGAACCAATATATATCTGAACAAAGCAGATGGCCTGTTAGCCTGACACCTTTAAATCATAGCTGAAATGTTGATAAAGCAACCAAGTCAGAGCCGGCACACTTACAGTAAGTGTTTCACATCTTTCACTGACCGTGAGTCAGATTAAACAGGAAAAAACATCACGTTGTTCAGTGGGAAAGTGAGAACTAATTTATTTAAATAAAATGTCACATTTGTATTAGTTTCAAACACATGTAGTCGTCCTGAAACAGCAAACCGCAGTACTTTTCTCTCTTCTGACGGAGCGCTCACACATGCAGGTGCGTCGGCCACCTGCTCCATATCTGAAGCGTGGTGCTCTGCTGAACTGCTGCTGTGGCGAAGATGTTCTGCGTCACGTCTGTTGCTATGAAACTTTCTGAGAATAACAGCTTGTCGTGGTAGTAAGCTCATGCACAACCTTACTTTTTTGGTTAAGACGGTGTTGTCAACAGTCTGATCAGCCTTTCATATTTCACATCATAGCCAGTCCCTTTTTAATATGTGATCATCAATAAGGCTGCAGAAAATACTGCTTTGCTTTATAGATGAATCTGTCATTTTGGGTGTCATGATTGATGACCAACTGACCTTCAGAGATCACGTTACCTCGGTTGCTCGTTCGTGCCGCTTTGCATTACTAAACATAAGAAAGATCAGACCATACCTAACCCAACATGCCCCCCAGCTCCTGGTGCAGGCCATGGTTCATCTCCTGCAACGCTCTCCTAACTGGTCTCCTAACTGCTCTCCTAACTGGTCTCCTAACTGGTTTCCTAACTGGTTTCCTAACTGGTCTCCAGCCTGTGCTGTGAAACCTCTGCAGATGGTTAAGAACGCGGCGGTGCGTCTGGTCTTGGATCAGCCTAAAAGAACACGTCCCCCCTCTGTTCATTGAGCTCCTCTGGCTGCCCTTAGCCGCCCGCATCAGGTTCAAGTCCCTGATGTTAGCTACAAAGAGCTTAATGGAACGGCTCCATCTCCTTGAATGCTCTTGCAAAGGCTTCTGTCCCAACTGGGTCCCTCCGTTGGTCCCAGGATTGTCGTCTAGCAGCTCCTACACCACGCCTAAGACAATCCAAACTCTGTTCATGTGTCGTCCCACGATGGTGGAATGACCTACCGAGCGCTACCAGAACAGGGGCGTCCCTGTCTATCTTCAAGAAGCTCCTGAAAACCCAGCTCTTCAGAGAGCATCTCCTATCCCAGCACTTACCTTGTACCTCCCTACCCCCTCTATCTCTGCACTTTATCTTTCTGCTCTTCCTTCTATGCCTGCACCCTATCTCTACTCTGTCCCCTCTGACACAGTCGGACTCCTGGGTTCCTTCTATGTAGCTTATTGTTAGCTTTTTATAGAGCTGTTATATCTTCATTTGTAAGTCGCTTTGGATAAAAGAGTCTGCTAAATACAGAAACATAAACATTTTCTTTTTTTGATGAGTTGATCAATCGATCATTGCCTGTTTAGTGGGGTTAATAATTTGGTTAATTTACCAACGAGTAATAACCATAACTTTTATTAATCTTTCAACTTACATTGGGTCCGTTCAACTGTAGCTTAAATCCAAATAATGAATATTGTTGTCTTTAACAACATCAGATTACAACTGTAAAACACTAACAGAGGTTAAAAGGGAGCCATGCAGAGGTGGGAATAACACTGTTGTTGGGCAGGACTAGAGAGTGTTTTTGATTGTAAATCCTGTCCTGCAAACCTGTGGAGGTCCGTGAGTGCAGGTGGGAGGCCCAACGGTACTCATATACCTCTTGAGACTTGAGCTGAAGCTATGAGGAGAACAACCAATACCCCATTACCCTCTAATGGGGTGCTGGGTAGGTCAACTGGTTGAGCAGGTGCTCCACATTCAGAGACTAAAGCTCCACAACGCAGGCGGCCTGGGTGTGAGTGATGGTCTGTGGCCCTTTGCCGCATGTCATCCCTCCATCTTGACCCCCTTTCCCATCAAGCTACTTTAAAAATAAAAACAACCTTGGCTCAAAATTCTTTTAAACCGACCAAAACATTTCATTATGCTACCTGCACACAAACTAATATCCTCCTTTGTCCGAACTTATGAAAGGAAATGGCAAATAGAATTTAAGATGCTTCTTGAAATAAGAAAAGAAAGCTGAGTTGTGCATTCAAACCAGAATTTCCTCAGATCTCCTGCCACTGCGGGGCTTTCTGTTTGCTTCTAAAACGTTTTATTTCCATCACCGGCCGGCCTGTTAGTCCTGCGTTTGGGTCACTCTTTTCATTTGACCGTGCACCGTGACACGAGCTTGTTTTCATTTTGAATGGAAAATTATTATTAAGCACAATAAAGGAAAAATGTTCTGTGCATTCCCTGATTTTGTCATTTTGTATCTATGATATGCAGCCAGTTGTCTCATAAGACCTTACATTATTAAATTAAAACAAAATGGATGTTGTTCTGGTAGGTTTTCCATCTCTTTCTGAGGCTCTGTAACAGGCTCTTAGCTCAAAAAGTAATGGTTTCATTCTGTTTTCCTGGACCACTGTGCCCTTTGACCGTTTAATTTCAGTCTGGACTTCATGGCTCGTGTAAAACAGCATGAATTGGGGGACCTGCATGTACACAAATCTGACCCTTTCTAAACTATGTCCAGTTCATTCAGTTAATTCAGACACGGGTGGACCTCAAAGTTCTTCAAATGCCTCAAAGAAAACTCAGCAAACACGATAAAGAACACCTCAATTTGCAGTGCAACAGCAAAAGGTCTGAATACTACAGAGAAATGTCAAGGGTTTGAAACTCTAAATATTTTCAGTTTTTTATCATTGGTTTCTGACTGTAGTTTGAAGGAAAAATGTTTATTTCAAATGTCATCGTCTGCACATTAGAGAAGGGCTCTGAATACTGTAATTCCTAACTTTGTGGTCCTTAGCAACAACTTATTTAGACTCGAGGCCACGCGGACCTTTTCGGAGACAGAAAAAATAAATTAAATAACATGTTGATTCCCCTTTTTTTCCCTTTGTGATGAGACATTTCAGAATAGAAAGCCTTTGCTTACCATCTGGCTAAATGCATCCGTCTATTTGTTCCTTCTCTGACACAAAGGGACTGATTAAAAAGACAGAACTGATGGCAGTGCGCTAATTCTCTGTGCTTCAATGAGAAAGATTTCTTCTACCACAGCTCACCTTCTTTGATGTAATTGCACTACAGGTAGGTCCAGCTATGGTCCAGCTATGGCCAAATAAGCCCTCAAAATCCCTTTATATTGTACTTGTATCATAGAAAATGGTCCATGTGGAATAATGACACATGACTTTACACAGAAACATTGTCATTTCCCTCCTGTTTGCCACCATCATGATCAACGATTATTGCTAGAGACAAAACTCACCAGTCCAGTGGCAGTATAGCAGCCAAACTCAGTGGCTCAGCACCAAGGAGCTTTTGTTTAAGTTGTTAGTGCTTCAATAGAAGCTCGACTGCAGTAGAAGCAGTGACAAAACTCTGCTAAATCTGACTAACTGGGTTGTCAAACTCAATTACCTGCACTGCTATAACACAATCCTCAAGCACTTTCAGAAAACCTTAGCTCATTTTGGTGAAGACTGAAAGCTGTTCATCAGTATTTTGCAGAGAAATTCAACACAAAGCGTGACCCACATTTCAAGGTCCTGGGGAAATTGAGTGGAATTGATGTTATCCTGCCCTTTCTCGGCCGTGTAGCCTTGAAAGCATTGTGTATGAAACACTGGGCTGTACTCTTATTGTGAATCTGCCAAGTTTTCAACATATAAACACAAAATACGAGGACAGGCAACACCCAAGCCACATATAAAGTGGACAAATAGTCCTCAGTGGAATGTATTGTGCATATTTCCTCTCTGAATGTGTAAAGGCTGCACTCAGATGAATGCAGCACGAACATGCTAGCAGAGTTCAGCAAAGAATGATGGTCTGCACATTACAAGTTTCATGTTTCTATGCTTGAGATAAACTGCTTCACTTCATGTTGTGCTTTGGTCATTAATCTTGGTGGATTACACAGACGGTGCCTTCCCTTTCCATTAAATATATCATAGGTTCACACAGGACCCTGGTTTCCCGCACCAAGCAGTAACCTCACTGTACTTGTTTTAGGCTCACATCTATTTCCACTATGACTCTGGATACACCCTCAGAGAGAAGTTACAGTGGAACCGAGGACAGATTGTTGATGCTTTCTTCTCGAGGCAAGACACGTTGTGGTGGGAGAGGCAGCCACAGACCTCTCTGGAGTCTAATTGGCTGCATTCCCGGGTCATGTGTGACAAGGTTACCATGCAGAGATACAGAACGGCCACAAGACAAAATTTTCTCAAATGTAAGACTGCCTCTAAGTAATCAGAGTAACCACGGAGGAACACAGCCTCTCGAAGAGGTGTGAAAGATAACGGAGAAATGCAGAGCCTCTTTAAGGAGAAAATAAAGCACATCTCTTTGTACACACAGCACATAAAAATGACCATAACAAGACACAAAACTGTAATGAAAAATGGTGCAAAATACCAATATAAATATAGTTATGCACCAGTCAAAAGTGCTAAACTCTGTCCAGGATCAGCAGATTTATATGTACAGTTTGGTTCTTTCATTATGTACTCAGAATTATTAGTAAAATGTTGAGATAAAGTTTCATATACTGGCCCTTGGAGTTCACTCAGTTTCTCATAGTCTCCTACAGAAACTTGTAATTCCACATAAGGCTGTTGGTAATGTGATTCTGTGGCAGCTCTGGCTTTGCAGGGAAATGAGGTGCAGTCCCGCATAATCAGATTTTTCCTCCATAACCCCAGAACAGATCTGTGAACGCTGATAACCCCAATGAGCTCTGATGCATGGCTCCGTGTCCTAATGCGGGACGCATCTCTTTGCTGTTAATGTAGGTTGCAACATTTAACAAACAAAAAAAGCTCAGACTCACCCTCTTCAGGCCTGGGGGACAAAACTAAATCGGGAGGTTGACTTTGGGGTATTATAAAGACTAAATTAAGTCAAAGCAGGGATGTGACACTGCATAGAAACTACCTGATGACACTAAGCCTTTTCAGAGCCATCTCAGATCAGTCGTGCAGCTCAGACACACACGAGCTCCATCATATGCACTTATAATCCTGCTGATAGTATCAGAGGAGATCCCCAGCTTTCTGTCTGTTCATCACCAGCTGTCCGTGTGGAGTTACAACTTCCTCTGTTCTCACACTTTTCATAATGCAGGATGAAGAAGAAGAAGCCTTGTGTCATTTGTATAGTCAGCATACGGCACTGTTTGCTACGATCACTTAAAATCCTGCAGGTCTGAACCTGAATCTTTCCCTGTTGGTCACTGAGTAACTAAATCATATATTGATATAATATTTTCTTCTTTTTTTTACTGAGCTTTATGAGTTTGAGAATGAGTTTTTACAGGTGACAGTTGATTTAAAACAAAAAAGATTGGGTGAGAAATACAGAGAAGGGCATCATCTTCCCTACAGCGGCTCGTAAAAGATTTTCTCTCAATGATTAAATTGTTTGCAGTTTATTTTGGCTTTTTATAATGCATGTCTTGCAGGCAGCGAGGAAAACTGATTTAGCCACAGTGAAAAGGCTCTCAGCTCCAGAGCACATCTGCCAAAAATCTGATTTTCTAGTTAAAGAATTGATAAGGTTGCAGTGGATGTTAAGCCCAAGCTCAGGATCCCAAAACAGAACTAAGAAGTGAACTTGAAACTGTACTACATTTTATTTCAGCAGTACTTTGATAAATAAATAAGAGAAAACATCTGACACTGGTTAAAGTTTTTTTTTCAGCAAATAATAGTCATCTGAGTGTTTTTATGCAGCCCATGCCTTCGTTTCAAAGTACTTGAAGGTGTCGGCTTTGCTTTGTTTTGTTCTGCACACATTTTATTAATCCTATATCATGCCAACAACCAATGACCTCCAAAGCAAATGCAAAACTCTTAAGAACTCCTCATGTATATATATTCTTTACACTAAAGAATGGCTTGTTGCAGCAGCTCACTTCTCATCAGCATGTCCTGGTCACCCAACATAGACCTCGTTAATCCGAGGGGGTTAAGAGTGGCTTCATTTCTATGTGTCTCTCACATTAATTTAAAGGTTGCTGTCGGCACATCCTGACCAGAAACTGACCCACGAGGCCAGCGGTGATATGCCAAGCTCCCAGCCGCTCAAAAACATGTTTCTGTCCAACATGAGAGCTCCCGTTAGGCATCCTGGTGGATAAGACATGCAAATCTCTGAAACACTGGGATTGACTACATGAAAGCCTACAAATCAACGCTACAGATATGGATGCTGGAATGTCTGGAACAGGACACTAAGAGCCTTCATCAAGAGCTTAATTGGACTGTAGAAAATAACCCTGGAAGCCAATTTGAAGCCAATTGCTCAAGTTAATGTCATGTGTGGTAACTACCAAGGAGATGCTCTGCTAAGCCTGATTCCCCTCAGCCAGACAATCGCAAAGAGTGAATATGGATACCGGTTCTGAAGTGGAACCTCCTCTGCATGCACGACATCAAGCTGTCTGCCAGGACTGAGCAAGAAATCAATTCACTGATACACCTGTCCAGGATATACAGCAAAGACATGCCTGAAGTGGTCCAACTACCAGATGGCAACATAGCAGACCTTCAAGAAAGCTACAAATGCCTTGGGGTCCCACGTCTGCTTATCATGGCAGATGGAAGCCATGAAGAAGCCCCAAAGAAGTAACCAGCAACCAAGTACCTACAAAGAGTAAAGCAGGTCCCAAAGAGTCAGCTGAATGGGAAAAGCATCAACACGTACACCCAAATCAAATCAAATCAAATAAGTGACAAAATGACAAGAGAGCTCCTCACAATGCATGGACAGTTTCCCTCCAGGCCAGTATACTGACAGGAGGAGTATACTGAAGGAGGGAGGCCGGAGGCGAGTGAGCATCAGAGCCTCTGTCCAGGATGAAACAATGATCCAGGAATATATAAGAAAGATGACTTCCAGTGATGAACTGATAAGTGAGTGCCTCAGGGAGCTGAAACCCAGTCAATGGGAGGAGGAAAAGAAGGAACCGTCACAGAGGGCTAAGCCTCTGTATGGTATGTACCACCAACAGATTCAAGGGGTGGCTCCTAACAGAGGCTAGAAAAGGATAGTCTCAAAGACAGCAGGGAGGCAGCTGAAGAACAGGCCTTGGGCACAAGAGCAACATATACTGGGGTCTGCCACCCCAGACTGGACCCAGGTGCAGGCTGTGCAAAAAGGCCACTGAGGCAGGCTAGCACATGGCAGCAGGAAGTAAGATGTAGGCATAGAGCGCCATAACAAAGTGGAAGCAGTGTACAGGAACATCTGTGCCAAGTATCGGCTGGAAGAGATACTTCCAAAAGTGGTGGAGAATGGCAAAGCAAAGACCCCGTGGGCCCTCCAGATCCAGACTGATAAACTGGTGATGATGTAGATGGATAAAGCAATCCCAAGCGATAGCAACATCAAAAAGAAACAGAAGAAAAAATACCAGAGGCTAAAGGAGTGAAATGTTAGCAGGGCTGCATGACAATGTAGAAATAATTTCACATTTCATGATAAATTTATTGAGATTGGGAGTAAACAGTTTGAATTTAGCTAGAACATGAACAAAAAATTGTATAAATCAGATTAATTAATTATTAACCAAAGCAGTGAAATACAAATGTCTTCTTCAGTACCCACAGAAAATTCAAATGTATGTATATTTATGTGTATTTCTGTTTGAGAATATAGTTTAAACTTCACAATCGGTCTTATTTCTTGAACTCAACTAAAGAAACACACAGATGAAAGCATTTTATCAGTGCTTGTCAAATATTTTCTGTGGGGAAAATGCAATTTCTGACCCAGTGCCTTGGCAAGGAAGTGGAAACACGGTTGTAGTTAAAGTTGAAGTAAGGGTAAAGCAACATCTGTGTGGCCTTTTTGTTATGAGCCAGCGGGCATATATGTCCTCGAGGTGGTAAAGCAGCTGCTCTGGAGAGGTGTCCTGCCATCTGACAGTCGGTGTTCATCCAAGTGTAGGAAGAGATTCCTGTCTGATTGACAAAACCTTCGGCCAAGGTTAGCAAGTGTGTGTGGGCGTGTGGGCTATGTGTGTGTAGTCTGTTGCTGAGGGGCCATGAGTAATCACCCCTCTCTGGTTTTTCATTCTGTTTGGATGGCAGTGGGCGGAGGTAATCTCCATGCTAGTGTTGAGTCTAACCATTACAGACACATTCTGTTGTTGAAAATCACCTTGGGAACATTCAACACATGAAAAATCATACTGCTTCAACCCAGGCCATGTTTGATGGATGGCAATGTGTGGGAGGCAGCCAAGCCCCACCCCTTAGGTTTACATGGCATGTCAGCTCAACATCAACCATAACAAGCGCTGTAATTCCAATACATTGTTGCAGGGCAGAAATACAGTAGAAGCAGTCTCTGCTTCGTTTCTACAAAATCCTGCAGATACAGATAGCTGCTGATGCTATCTAAAGGGAAAGTTCCACTAGTTTTACAACTTTCATGTAGAATAAGGAGGATATTTTTTCCTGGATCATATCCACAAAGTTCCTGTCACCCAACCCCAAACCAACAACTATGCACCATGCAAACAAAAACTGAGAGACCAGTCTTTGCTGGCATCATTTAAAAATCTAACGGTTACTTTGAGCTAGCATAAATGTTACAGACTTCTGTTTTTATTGTCAATGTACTTATTGCTTTTTGTATCGACTACCCTGAAAATATTTCTCTGAAACATTTCTCTGGCCTAATCATAAGAGATATGATGTAATCCCAATCAGAGAACACAGGGCTTGTTAAAACGTATGAATGCAGTATTGCCAGTATGCCAGTAAATGTCCAGGAAGCAGACACCCTTTCCACTTTTAAGATTAGGCTTAAACCTTTCCTTTCTGATAAAGCTTATAGTTAGAAATGGCTCAGGTGAGCCTGAAACATCCCATAGTTAAGCTGCTATGGGCTTAGACTGCTGGGGGACCTCATCTGTCTCACCTTTCCTCACTTTGCTCTCTTTTTCCCGCTGTTTAATTTCTCAATTGATATTATGTCCATGTGACATTATTGTGGTTATTATTAACTTATTAACTTGTGTTTCCCTGTTCCAGCAGGTATCCTTTGAATGGTGTTATGGTGTTTTTCCCCCCTCTTTTCCCTCTTTTCTGTCTTCTCAAACCCCAGCTGGTCGAGGCGGATGGCCACCCTTCCTGGTTCTGGTTCTGCCAGAGGTTTCTTCCTGAGTCTGGTTCTGCCAGAGGTTTCTTCCTGGGTCTGGTTCTGCCAGAGGTTTCTTCCTGGTTCTGGTTCTGCCAGAGGTTTCTTCCTGAGTCTGGTTCTGCCAGAGGTTTCTTCCTGGGTCTGGTTCTGCCAGAGGTTTCTTCCTGGTTCTGGTTCTGCCAGAGGTTTCTTCCTGGTTCTGGTTCTGCCAGAGGTTTCTTCCTGTTAAAGGGAGTCGTTCCTTTCCACAGTCCCTCAGGTTCAGGACGGGAGATTGGACTGAAGACAAGTTTCGGTCCAATCTGTTGGTTTCCTTAGCTCGGATATTATTTTTGAATTGGCTCCATATGAATTAATTGGATTATGATTACAATGAATTGAATTCCAATTGGCTTGAATTGGACTATATTATTTAAGTGCTATATAAATAAAACTGAATTGAATTGAATTGAATTATTGTGTTATATTATGTGCTCATATGTTGCTAATTGTTTTTTAAGGACAATTAGGAAGGTGGTGCAGCCTGTGGTGCTGAAAGTCAGCTCCATGAAACGCTCTACTAGCTTCTGATCGCTAATCAAACAGCAATAAATGTGGATTGTTGGTTTAAAGATACAAACTTTGAAAATAAAGATATCAAATAAGCCAATTACACTGTTTTTTTCAGTAGGAACACAAGTCAAACATCACTGCTGCAGTCATACAGATCTACTGCAGAATTTAACCCATGTTGTCCATTAAAATCTGTATTTTAAAATTCTCTGCAGTGAAATAGTTGCTTCATCAGGTGTGTGTGTGTTGTTGCTGCAGTAACTAATAGAGTTGAGCTGAAACTACATTTTAACTAGCAAACATGGTCAGCTGGAGGCCCCCAAAGTACACCGTCAGAAAGCTTTCCCAATCAATAATTCACTGACACTTAATCCTCCGTTGCTTTCCCTCTCAAATCAATTTCTCATCCTCAGGTGTTTTATCAGTCTAATAAAACTTTGGCTTTGTAAAGAAGGTGTGGAATACTGTATTTAAGGGTTCGGATCATACTGCTGCTACCGAGGCTGGACAACAGTTGAAAGCCAGGAGGGACCAGTTGATGGAAAGGTCAGGTATCAGCTTCTCTACACCAAATGTCAGCAAGACAATCTGATCATTTCTGACCCCAGGGTGAGCAGAAAAATCAAAAGAGGCTATATGCAGGATCTGTAAAAGACCTATAGAGCAAAATGTCAGACAAACATATGCTGGGGTGATGTGATATGTCAGTCAGTCCTCAGTATATATCAGAAAGCCTCACATTCAGACTTGTGCAGTGTAGCAAGTTGCAGTAAGTTGATTGTTGAGTGAATTTGGATTGTAAATGTGGAATATTTAGAAAACAGCTTCCCCATTAGAATCCCAGAAAACTAATGCTAACTGTTCATCTCAGTGTCACAAAGTTCATGATGAAAGAACGTGAGGTATTCTTGCCATTTTCTGCAGAAACCAATTAAAACCAGAGCAGAGGAGAACCAGTGGCGAAAAAACCTCATTTGAACAGATACTGAAGACTCAGCTGTGTTTTTAAAAGCCAAATGGGTCAAAGAAAAAAAATTAATAGGCTTCATAGGTAGAAATAAATAGACTAGGAAAAGGTGGCTCTGATGGGAAATGAGTTTTAATAAAAAAAAGCAGTCTGTTTCTCTCACATTGGGCTAAACAGAATACAGAATACACCGGTATCACTGCGCCTCTTGGCTGGCGGGTACAGAGCCTTGCTGAAACAATCATCACAGAGGCAAAGCACTAAAACAACCCAACCTTGCCACAAATGTGACTTCTCTTGCTCTAGGCTGGATGATCCAATCACACAACATGAATAACCTCAGTGACAAAAAGCAATTACCCTGCAGCCTAGACAAAAGGGCTGAGGCAATGACACCTCAAGGGCCAGAGTGGCAGCACCGGGGTGCCTCTGTCTGTGCTGTGTTACAATCTAATACTCTGTGCATTGCTATTTAATCACACACAAACGGGGGCTCTGTCTGAAATTCCCAGTGTGCAGGTGATAATCCAAGCCATGTTTCATGGACATGTGTCATTATTGCTCGCTTTCATCTAATGATTCAGCGCAGTCCAGTTCATAAAAGCATTTACAGTTTGTGCTATAATGACATGCTGACGGAGGGGTGCTTTATAGGAAAATGCATTGTTACAAAAGGACGATGTGGTTCATCCGCACGGCTGAACAGAGAGAAAGATTGGCACGCTCTCACTACAGTATATTTCCTTCTGGGGAAGGGGAGTGGGAGGTGTTGCTTCAAAGTGGAGATGTGAGCTGTGAAAAGACGAGATTAAACTTACTCATAGGATTGTTTTTGGATTGTGGCTGAGGGCAGGAGTCATTTGAAAGTTGGCTGAGTGACCTGTTTGGTATTTTCAACACATTATGAAAAATGTGCTTGTTTGTTTTCATGTAAGCAAGATTGCAAAACCAGTCCAATAAGATTAAAAGCTAGACCTTGCCCAATGGGGACTATTTGCCTGCCATCGCTTCAGAGAATTTGAATATTGATGGCAAATATCACAGCAATCCATTCGATGTTTGATGCGTTATTCCACTACGACTGCCTGCCAGGAACGGTGGAAGGTAGGACCCAGATGCAGTTCTTTAAGTTCAACAAAAGGTTTATTTCCAACACAGGGAGCAAGAACAAAAAGCGCGGCAGAGCCGGATTCAAAAATACTTAAACATTGATAAACAAAACGAGACAAGACTATGGTTAACAAACAAACATAACTGTGGCAAGACTATGACTGTGATTAAATGAACAAGGCTATGAGGCAGGAAACCAGACCTAACTTCTGTGATAGCAATGTAACAGAGTCACTTATACAGCAGTAATATGTAGATTTATAATTACACAAAATCTGTGTAAATAGTTATTACCTGACATGTCTGACCTCCTGAGTCAATATGTGGAACGTTTGAGACTCAGTTTCTGTTCCTCAACGTTCACTTTCGAGGGTCCCTCCTATATATGTGTCTCACGCTTTTGCCTCTCCCCTTTTTGCTGTAATACTCCTTGGGAGAGGGAAGCGACACTGAGTTTTAGCCTCTGTTAATTTGCTAGTGGGCTAACTTATTTCTGTGTCATTTAATTTGTAGTTGATCACGATTGACCGGAGGATTTTGTTGTTTTTTACACCTTTCGTCAGGTATGTTTTCTGTGGTTTCATGTGTTGAATCCCCCTTTTTTGCTGTTGTACTCCTTGGGAGAGTTGATCACGATTGACCGGAGGATTTTGTTGTTTTTTACACCTTTCGTCAGAATAAAAGGAGAAAGATATCCTGGTCTGGGCCTGTTCATGTTCATAAAAACACAACGCAGACAACACTAGAACCTGACCGGTTACAGCAACATGAAGGGTTGATTCTGCAATGAGTGAAAGGAAACCAGGAGACTAAATGAATGAAGTGAAGCAGGTGAGTGAAACTGGGTGGCAGGGGAAAAACATGGCAAGAACATAACCTGAAAACATGAAGAAAGTGAAAACAAGGCTATTAAAACATAAACTGTGACACTGCCAGCCTGATGGGTGGCAACAGATGACGGTCAAAGTCTCTACTGGAAATGCATCTAAAAATCAAACTGTTTTTTTTTACCAGAAACAGGAAACAGAGAGCTATTAACTACCTTCTTATTAATGTGTCTTAAAGCGACCGCTGTGCAGTGAGCTAGTAAACAATCCACCTCACATACAGAACAACAGACAGGAAGGTCAGTGGCATCATTAATACAAAACAAAATCTTGCCAGAACATTTCTGCCACAGCAGATTTCCACATCCTGCGCCTGAATCTACCAACTCAGATCCAAAAGCGTGAAGCTGAATTTTCTCATTTAATTTCTGAACACTTGAATATAAGAGGGTGACCCCTTGGTGTGCCGGCTTGGCCTGGGGAAGCACGGGGTGGAAAGTCAATTAAAGACTCTTCAGTAAAAACGATTATAAATCCTACACTTAATTAAAAGCACTTCAATTTACTGCTCTTATCTTAGGTTATCATGTTAAACAACAGGGGTGCTAAAAACCCATTAGGCGTATGGATTTTAATTAGCAACACTGCAAGTGCAACATAAAACACCCCCCACCTGTTCCCATCAAATGGGAATTGTGTAGTAATTCAGGCTTTGTGGATACTGGGAAAGATACTTATTAGCTATTTTATTTTTTTAGTCTGTGGTATTCTGTGTTTTCTGCCGAACATTTAGCTAAATCTTGTATTTATTGTAATTAAGCTACACATTAAATATGCTGCTCATCCAAAAAGGTTTGTAAGTTGATGTAGTCGGGTTGAAAAAATATGTCACAAGAAGGCAGCTTCCTGGCATATGAATGTAAATGAAGAATCCTTTGGAACTGATAAATGCTTCATAACTCTTAGTGTGAAATACTCTTTTGGGAGTAAATTGGTGTCTGGTGAGCATGCTTTACACAGTGGAGCTTTATTGGAATTTATTTGAAGAGCTGACACTACTTTCAACACTGCATACCAAGTGTTAAGCAAGTTACCTGAATCAGTTATTAATGAATCTAAACTTATTTATGCCCTTTCTCGTTGGATTATGTCATTGATTTTGACTGCTTAAACAGAAAGTGTGCAACTTATAAAGAGCAATGCAACTTTTGGACGTTGAGCAGAATGTGAATATTGTGGTGTCTCTGTGTCTCGGATCTTCAGTGGATCTTATTGATCACTAATCCCAGAATATGGACGACCTGGGCTTGCAAACAGGTCTGAGTCAGCCTGGCTCCTGGAGCTAGCAGCACCTAGATTTTTTTAATTGCTTTCTGGTTTAAATATATTTGGCTGAATCTTTTTCTTTCTTTTTTAAGCTGGGCTTTAAACAGACGTAACAATATGAGATATACATGTATTTCTGAACAGGTCATTACTTAACAGAGAGGCTCGTGTGCACTGCTGGCAGGTGGAGATGTGGGTGGTGCCAGATTAGCATATTCATTGATTCCTATTCACTGACTCAGGAAGGAGAGTCATATTACAAGCTTTTTTGGGAACCAGAGGATTTCTAACTACCACAGTGGGACTGCATCAGGTTAATCCAACAGGAGATGCACCACCAGTCAGGTGCAGAGAGTGAAGGTGTATCAAGTTTCCCCGAGGAAGAAATTAAAGGCAATATCAAAAGGTCAGGGAGAAATCGGGTTGTAGAGGAAACAGTATCGGATGATGAAAGTGATGACAGTGGAGGAAGGTGTGTGTGATCTTACCCACCAAGTCGTCCAGTTAACTCAGAGGAGGAAACAGCAGTCTATCCATTATTTTGCTCAGAGTACCTGTACAGAATCACGCTCAGCAATAATCAATTGTTCAAGTGCGAAGCTGCTGTGGCCAGCATAAAATCCAGTCGATGGCACAAGGAAGTGCTGCCAAAGTTGGCTGGAAGCAGGTCTGTAGCAGCTGAAAGTGGAGGAGGAGAAGAAAACATTTTGCTTCAGGCCTGTATTGCAGAGTGAGTGTACAGAGGCAGGAAAGTGAAGCATCAAGGTCTAGACATTTTGCAGATGAAATCCTCCTCAATAAGATGAATTTACTGAAGGAGAAAAATCATCCACACTACAAAATGAAACAATGTCTGGGCTTTCCTCATTTCCATATTTTTTTTTATCATTTCAGGCATAACAATGCAGATCACAGAGTTTTAAGGGCTGTGCGCCGTCCTTCCTGCATGTCGTGCTCAACTCTGCACAGGAAGAGTTCCTAAACTGCATCAAGTCGTAGAGCCTTATTCATAAAGGACCTATAATGGTGCACAGTTTTATTCTGAACCTGTGTGCCTGACAACAAAACTCACTGAAATCTCCCATTTACTCACAAATCCAGTGGTGTTCACTTTAAGTGGGATGTAACACAACCGGTGTAAAAACAAACCTCCGTCTGAACCCTGTATATATACAGCTCTACATGTGAATTTGTTGTCATGCTTTCGAGGCTGATTAAAAACAATCCTCCAGACGAGAGAATATTTTGAGATCATGCAAACTTCCCAGATTTTGGTGTGAAATTGGCCAAATGTTTAAACTTGAGAGGAACGTTTTTAAATATTAGGCTGAAACCGAACTGAGGCTTCAACTGTGAGGCAGAAATTAGGTTTTAGCTTGAAAACAACATGGAGGAAGAAGTTGTAATGTTGTGTATTCGTGTTTGTCATACTGAGCACGCAGGTAAACGTCTGGTAAACATGTTTCAAAAATGTTATTTTCAGAAAACACCCACAGCTTCAATCTTCTATGATTTACAGCCCACACAGAGCAGAGGGAGAAACGATCTCGATCATATTCTTTTCATGATCATTAGCCTACATGTCGGCAAATTCACCAACAGAGCAAAGCAAAGCAACCAAAGGGGCGCTGTAGCGCCAGGGGAGGAGCAGACGTCTGCCTATCGAAAAGGTCAACGGTTTGGCTTCCAGCTTTCCAAGAGCACATGGTGAACTGTCCTCAGGCAGGACACTGAACCCCAACGCATCAGAGGTAACGCAGCATCAGAGGCTAATCTCTTTCACAAACAAGAAAAATAAAAAACTGACCAGAAAAGTCCTATTTAAGTACCACCGACATACGAATAGCAACAATGAAGCTAAAACAGCATCCTTCTGTTATCCTGTCAATTCTCTACATCAGTAAAGATCCGATCTAATGATCATTCTGTGTCGCTAGAACGCTTCATCTATTCTTCCTCATTTTCTCGAATATATTGTCTTGGGTTTCTGTGCTGCTTTTTCTCAATATTTGCAAAAGAAACTGTGTATTTTTCTCAGTTTAATTTATTGTGGTCAGTGTATGCTGTTGTCTGGTTGCTGGTGTATGACGTGGTACCATAAAGCAAATAAAGCCAGGCATGCACGGGATCTCAGCCTCTGGGTGCTTCAGTTTCAGGCTCAGGAATGTGCTCAATAATTGGCGTTTTTGAAAATTAACCAGAATTACATGGTGGTAAGGTTAAAACTGACCTAGTGTTTGTTTTAAAGTGTAGAAACATGTGCCAAGAACTAGATTGTTCGAAAAAATATGCACATATATGCCTTTCAATAACATTTAGAGCTGTTTAGTCTCAACTTAAAGCTCTGAAGTAGCAGAGCACAAGAATAATAGGAAATATAGATCCACACAGGAGTTTTGATGCTGAGGAGATGGAAAATGTAAATGTGCCTGTAAGATGACAGATCACAGCCTCATTGTCATGACCCTAATAGGCAACAAAGAGACCATTAAACAGTGAGGATCAGGAGAAGATTTGTCAATTAAAGAAAGATTAGTTTGTGGTTTGAGGGGATTCAGTAGACAACTGAGGTGATGTACTGCTGAATTATCAACATTATGTTTTCTACATTGTTTTCACAGAACTGTAAAGTTTGCCATCCCATATCAGAGTATATAAAAACTGTAGGTGATCGTCTGCAGTATTAAATAGGACAGAAAACAGCATAATACCCCAGTTTCAGCAGGTGAGTTATAAACCATCCACGCAAACAAAGCAAAGCCACGTTTTATGGTGCCTGCCACAAGTGTTGGAGCTGGAGAGGAAGGGTAAATTAGGAGAGACATGAAAGATGAACTATTAAATTATGAAAGAAGACCTACAGCACAGAGTTCCCTTCTTCAAGCTGTTATCTCAGCTCTCTGTCACTGCTGGTCCCTCATACATTGGTAAGCTGACATCCTGATGCCAACAGGGACAAACAGTGGAAGAGGCTGCATGGAGTCCACAGCTATCAAAATAAACCAGAAGTATAACCTACAAGAAAAATGAAGGCACAGGTTCTCCAGCTTCCTCCCATCGTCCAAAAGCATGCGTGTTAGGTTAATTGCTGGTTCTAATTAGGGCTGCCATGATTAGACGATTATGTTGACTATTAAAATCATCGACGATGAATGTCCTTGACACATATGCTCAGTAGTGGTAACCGGGGTCAGCCGTGATCTCACAGGAAGTTAAACCAGACGGGCTCTGGTATCATGGCTATCCGGCAACGGAGCTCAAAAGTGTGGGAGCATTTAAGAAAACTAAAGACAAATGTGTGCAATGCAATATCTGCAAGGCAGGACTTGCCTTCCACAGCAGCACAACAATGATGCACGAGCACTTGAAAAGGAAGCATGTTGTTGTGGCTGATTGTGAAGAAGGACCGTCATCTTGGTAAGCTAAGTGGCTAGTTAGCTGCTAAAATTAGCGTAAACAGAGATTTAGCTTGCTACTTACTCATATTGATAGCTGTAAACGTTAACATTAGCGATGACGATTTGATTAATTAGCCTTAGCTCACATATTTTATGTGTTTTCTGTAACGTTATAACAATGATGTGTTTGAATAGGAACGCTAATGTTTTCTAACGTTACGTTTCAGTGCTAAAAAAGTACGTTCATCTTCAATGGACGGCTTTGTTACAAAGCTAGCTACATGCACACCTCAGGAAGCAAATGTCCTGACTGAGTCCATCCTGAACATGTTGCTGTTATATTTGACTCAGTGAGACCAAAACTTTTTGTGAATAATTCAGGTGCCTCATTTGATTTAAATGCTGCTATGTTTGATGCCAGAGACAAATGAAGGAAAGAAAAACCTAAAAAAAAAAAATATTTATTTTTGTGTGTTTGCTACACAGTTAAATAATTGTTTGTTGCAAAAAGCTGCATATTTCATGAAAGGGTTAATTAACTATGATATTAATTGTCTTCTTTTTAGTTAGTTAGTTAGTTAGCATATACCTAAAACACTCAAACCAGATAATGATGGTTATATAAGAGCAGCTGCATCCTGGTGCGATAAACTGTATGTTTTACATTCAATATGATCCGATGAGTCGACTAATCGAAAAAAATAATCAGTGATTAGTCGACTATTAAAATAATCGTTTGTGGCAGCCCTAGTTCTAATCTGACCCTAGAAGTGACTGTGTGTGCAGTTTGCGTCTGTAGTGAACCGCTGATTTGTGCATACACTGCCTCCTGTAATGTGAAATGATGTGGTCTTAAATGAGCATTTTTAGAAGTTTAGAGGAGGAAGAAAACTTAAATAAATCTGAGAAATGAATGATTTTGGGGACATAAATAGAGGCTCAAAATGTGAAGAGGATGAAAAGAAAACAGAGAAATTAAAATATCTGATTAAACAATCAAATCTATTTATTATACACTTATCTATACACTGTTTCATTAAGTTCTCATTTATTCTATCTTTTATCGCCTTTATATATTAATCTATTTACCGAGGCATTTGTGGATTCCCATATTTATTTCACATGATGGCAGCTTAATCTTTGGGACTTTTGTGCATGACCCAGACACCAACAGCTTGGTTCATTTGAAAGGTTTATTTGCAGACAAGCAAATAGAATATAATATAATGGGTCTTAGGAATCTGAGGAGCCACAAAGCAAAGGTCAGTAACCCGGAAAGGGAGCGTTAACCAGAGCAGTTGTTAGGGGGGATCGTGCCGACAGTCAACCTGAGTTTGCGCTTACTTGTGAGATGCAGAAAAAATGTTGTCAGGGGAGCAAAAGGTCACAGTTCCAGGCAAGAGATCCAAGTGAGGAGGGAGGGATTTATTCCAGGAATTGTTTGACCGGTGAGTAATAAACTGAGAGGTAAGTTAACACACAGAACAACGGAAAGGCAGGAGCATTGGGAGCCTCGTATAGCTCAGTAATGAAATCTGATGGAAACACTCCTGATTGTATGAAGGTAAACCTGAGGAATCTTTCAGGTTCAAAACTGCAAACAAAGCTGATTTAAAGGCTTTTAGAATTTCAACCAGTCAAAAGCACACCAGGCTGCACTGGATTGATCAGAGTTGGTTAGAAATGAACTAAAAAAGATGAAAGATGATGAGAATTTGTGAATCCATGTATCTTTAAATGCTTCTTAACATAATTCTGTTGTTTGCTGCAGATGGTTTAAAAATCCAGGCTCCTGCTTTTTCCCATTCAGTCAAATTTGTTATATGTTATAATTCTTTATTACTTAAGAGAACCTCAACTCATCATAATGACAATTTATGGTTAATTTTACACAGGTCTGTCATCTTTGTGAGGTCAGTGAGTTACCCGTTCTTATCGTTTCATATAACTCAGACTGGCTCATTATTCAGGAGGCAGGGCATCCCTTGTTGCAAAAAGTCAGGGTGTGTACTTTCAGAGAGGAACTGCACAAGGGATTTATAGAACTGAGCTACTGGAAGGACATGAATGCATATATTGTACTTATCGTTCCCAGTGCTGTTCCTGCAGCCTTCAAACATGTAATACTCAAAAAGCACAGCGACAGCATAAAAGCTGAGGTGTGAAAGGGCAGATGGAGTAACAGCACACTGGAAATCTACTAATTTTCTGCAAAAGAAACAGAAATGGTGAAATTAACTTCAGCCCAGTACACCGTGAAAGAGGAGCTGCCATTCATAGAATTCATGAATCACACTGAATTGTTCAAAATGTTCATTTTTTTTAAGTAGCAAGCTGAATAAAATATTCTCACATTCATAATTTATCTGAACCTGCTGAAATATTTCAGGTTTGCACAAATCCTGCTAATTCCTCCAGCTGTTCTCAGACCAGATGGGGGCTAAAATCTCTCCAGAGCCCTGGATCAGCCCCAAGAGGCGGTGCTCACATTAGATACTCAAACGACCTCTGGAGAGAGCTTCTTTCAGACCTCCAGACGGTGAAAATCGGACAGTAAGCACTGTGGTGTAACACCAAAATGAGGATATTTTGAACTCAGAAGACACAAACAGTTCTTTCTGTGGTTCAACCGGCTTAAACGAGCGATGAGTTCAAGTGTTCCAGCAGATCGCGGTTGCCACAGCAACTTGATGTGATCGTGTTGAAAATATGGTTTTAAGTGCTGATTAAAAATAAAAGAGTGAAACCACTGAAACATTAAGTGAAACGGCTCCTATTGGCTTTAGCTTCTTTTTTCCATCTCATGTTCACTGTCATGTTTGAGTTCTTGTGTTTGAATTGAGTTTCATTCCTTGTGTTTTCTGTTTTAGTCTTCAGTGTTTTCAGTTAGTTTCTCTTCAGTAGAGTTTGTGTCCTGTTTGTATCTGTTTAGGTTCCAGCTTTTGCTTCCTCGGTCCTTCAGTCAGCGTCACCATGTGTTTAACAGTTCATGTTTCTCCTGGTTTTCTATTCCACGTATTTTCTGTTTAGTTTCTAGTTACTTTCAGTCCTGGTTCTTTTTCACGTACCACTATTTTTGTCATTACCCATCTTGGTCTTCTTGTTTGTCTGAATTTGGGTCCTCCAACAATACAACTAAGATCACAACAGTGTGCTGTGGGTTCCCAGGAATGCTTCAGACACAAAAAGATAAGTAAAATCATTATTTCATGTGCGTTTGTCTGCGTTTGTGTGTATGACTACAGAACACAATCAAAAGACAATCAATTGAAATAAATAACCTGAAAAAACATCATAGTGTGACTCAGATAATTATGTAAACCTGGTTAAACACACTTAAACCTGAGTGTTGCTATTCTTAAGGCTCACTGGGACATTGGATACGTTTTGGATAAAAGAAATGAAAAGGTAGGAAAGAGGCAACATATTGTTAGCATGATGACTCACTCCCTCTCCTGCCCACATGTGCTGCGAATGCTGCAGGATGACAAGCTCTGTTGGAGAGTGACTGATCAGATTACTCTGCACATCATGCATGATAAGAAAATATAACTCAGTTGATTTGTGGATATTTATCACGAATGTGCAGCTCACAGGCGGCACAAGTAAGGAGAAGGAGCTTTCTATCGTGCCATGTTTTCTTTTTTCTGAGGAAACTATGAGACAAGCGCTAGCTTTCTGGACACCACATTATGTGGTGGCTGCACATAATCTATGATAACATGTTGGTACAGCAGAAAACTAGAAGCTTTTCCATTGAGGTTCCTGAGAAAACGAATAGTTCACATTTGTCTGTCAGCTGCTTGGTTACCAGAGTGATTAATCCTGCTCCAGGTGGCGGTAACTCTGCCACCACGTCTGTGAAAGGCTCAGAGGAGAGCAAAGATTAGGTTGCTCTTTTCCAAACTCTGGGTATCCTAAACAAATGTGGGTACAGCAGCCCAAAAAAACAGAAAACACTCACACCAATCGCTGTTTTTCTCCTGTACAACACGTCAAGAACAGCAGATGAAGCTCCTTACTGTATCAGCTTCAGTGCTGCATGTATTCATACGTATCCACAGTAGCAGCGAGGGGAAAGCAAAGCAGCACACAGATCAGCAGAAAGGTCAAATTCTCACCAGCACACACATGCTCAGTCCCACAGTAGCCAAAAATGCTCGGAAATGTTTGCTGACACGTTTGAACACTGAATTTTACTGCTGGATTGAAAATGTCCTCCAAAAGACCGGAGCAAATGTTGAGATCGCTTCACATGCATTCCACATCTGTAGAACAGTTCAGGAAGTGGGTAAAGCCTAATTCAGTCACCTGCTAAGACTGGTGAAAACTCTACTGCAATACATGTAATCAGTGGCGATCCATACATATGATGAACATGACTATTAATAGGTTACATTTCTTTACTGGGAGACTGTTGTTGCGGCTCCAGTCAAAAGAGCAGATATCCACCCAGTTTCCTTCAGTCTGCTCTGAGTCAGTAGCTGTCAAGAATTATTAGTAGTTGGTAAAAATATCAACTTTTATCCAAGATTAAAGTCCGACAGCAACAGTTAAGTTCATTGTTATGTCAGTGTTCTGGTGGTTCTCCTTGTGCACGCCTCGGTTCTCTTTGGGTGCACATTCGAGAAAAGCAACTATGCAAGACTCACCAGTTTACCTGAGATGGACTGGTGATCTGTCCAGGATTTACCCTGCACCTTTTCAGTAGCAAGAATGTTTCCAGGTACATCGAGACTAAACTGTGTTTCTATCAGATAAACATCTGATATCACCTGCATAATATTCTAACTCAGCGGTTCCCAGCTGGTGGGTCGCGACCCAAATGTGGGTCAGAAAAATGACCGTGCTTTAATTTTGAAGGGCTCAGAATGCATGCTATTAACACTCCTAAACAGTAGGTGGCGATACCCTGTAATGCTAATGGACTCCCGCTATTTTCACAGATAGAAGAACGGCTACGGTTTGTTTTCATGTGAGAGTGACCGTGGCTAAACGCAGGTATGACACATAAAATATGGATTCTCTTATATTGAGGACAAAAGGCAGGAACGACCTCGGTGCAGTTTTTGACTTTGAATTAAAAAGCAGCCACTTGAGTGTTAAAGGGAATTTTTCCTCTCGACCGTCACACTCTTTTGTTTGCTTTTGTTTATCGTTAAACTTGAATTTTGTGTCTGTTGATATTTCATTTTATTCATTTCAGGTTCAAACTGCAGCTTGTTTTCATTGAAGAAATTTGAGATGTTCAAAGTTTTCCTGGGTTTATAACAAATGATGATGGGTCCTGAAGCCAGACCAGTTGGGAACCAATTTATGTGTTAGAACCGGTTCTAACACATATATTATCTTCAGTCATGTGAATTGCATGAAAGTATTTTATTCAACCAGGAGTTCTCTGTTGGGAATAGACATCTGCCTTTCAGCTTTCTTGGTCTAAATGTGCCCCATAATGTTGGTGGGATCTAAGTCGTAGTTTATGCTTTAACCTTAACCTTAACCTTTAACCTTCAACGTTGACCTCCAAAAAATTCTAACTAAACGTCGCGTAAATGCGGCCCGTAAGGTTGTGATTGGTCCGCTCAGAACGTAATTTAAAATAAGTTGCCTTTTCCGGTCTTAATGGCTCGTTGACATTCGAAATGATCTAAAGTGCATTTGTCCAGGTTGTAAATTCACCCGTTCAGCCTCGCCCCCCCCCCGGGAACGTCTTCTCTGTCGCCTCTCTGAGCTCCAACTGCAAATACAGCTGCTCCACCTCGGTTGCCGTTGGTTACTGTTGTTAACTGTGACCGGAAGAGAAAGCAAGGATTCGGCTATAACTCCTGAAACCACACAAACACACAGCCACACCCCCCTACTGGCATGGCGGTGAACTGCAGAGCAAAGCGTTCCCTCAACACTTCGAATGCTCAATGAAGACGTTCTGGAAGAGTAAAAATCCAGCTTTACTCTTGCAAAGCTCGAAGCTTCCCCGGCTGCTGTGTCAATCCCTCTCCACAAAGATGTAAACTCGTTGTACCATGACTCTGAAGAGTGATAGTTCTCATTTTCCAGTGCAGGTGTCCAGCTCTACGCCTGCATAAATGAATATGTCCAACTTTAATGTGTTGTTGCATGTCTCGCTTGTGTTTGTCTCATTATGTAAACCCTTCTGTTCCCGCCACAAATCTCTGGGACTCATCAGTAAATCAATTCATTTGGCCTTGTTTGCAGTCCTGAGAGACGGTTCAGGGTCCACTATCCTCTTCATCTGAAACCACAACTCGACCACCGCCTGACAAGACATTTGTTGATTGGAGTTTTAATTAAGCAGATGTGTATCTGTAATGAGAGTGAACAAAGCCTGATGAATCTTCTGATAGTTGGCTGTCCTGAAACCTTTAGTCCAGCCTCCATTTTACACTGGGAAAGCTGTTCGTTGCTCAGTTTTGAAGCCTGATGTTTGCCACAGTGCTAATGAGCAAGCAAAGTTCTGCTGGAGCACTGAGCTACAGCCATATCCATAAAAAGTGAACAATAACTGTATGTTGATTCAAATCATCAATTCCAGAAAATCCAACCTTATGTACAAAGGACTTGAACATGGTCAGAACCACTTAAACATTTCATCGTCATTTCAGTGCATTTAATATCTAACCCCCCCCCCAGGGTAAAAATATCCAGTCGTGTCTAATTCATGCTGCATTCACTGTATTTTTGGAAATGGGAATTTGAAACTCTTTTGCTTTGCTGTTAACAGCAAATTCCCATCAGCAGTTAAGCAGTTGTCTTAAGAAAGTAACAAACTTATAATAATCTGCCTATTTTAAATCCCAACTAGGAAAATTGACTTCTTAACTGGCTTTCAGGAGCCAGTAAGTGAAAGGTGAATTATGGTAAATTATTATGGCCATAATGTCACTCTACCCGCAGTGTGGTGTTTTAGCAACAGGAGCCTACTCTAGTAACCTCAACTTCAACTCCTTCTTTTCATTTTTCTAAAGTTCCTTCCTAAAATCAGCACAAAGACCTAATCTTGACTTGTTGCATGCAGCCAGTTCTTCTTTGAAAGTAACCCCTCTCCCTTAAGCTCTCTGTAAGCCCCTTGGCCTGAGGACTGACCCTCTATTTTAGCTATTCTTAGGGAGTGAAACTCGACGAGGCTCTGTTCAGTCGACTGAAACAAGTTCAACCAAAGCACAGCCCTGAATATAAGAGCGATACCAGAGCTCACAGTAAGTCAAATCACATCCCACAGAGGGAGAGGCCAGGAATGTACAGCACAACGGAGTCTCTGCTATATTTATAATAACGGGATGTCGAAGAAAGTAATGCATGAGTCCAGTTAGCATTTAAAGCACAAAGAAACTCAGTTCCCTTCTAACAACGTAAATCTTTATTCACCATTGCTTGGTGATTACCTCAAACAGCTGGAAACTGTTTTTCTGCAACAACTAATTCATCAAACCAAAGGAAATACTGTATTTATGGGGAGAAGTACTTGCCTTCATGAAATATCAAAGATGTTTGGTCTTTTTCTTTCTTTATTTGATTATTTTTAGTGGTTGTTTTCAGTCAAAATTTCAGCAAACCTATTTTAAAGACTTGCAAAGTCCCTGCAAGATGTTGTTCTTGCAAAGCTGAATGATAATAAAACAGTTTTTAAGACATGAATGCTGCAAAACGTGCCCAATTACACAAACCAAGTGTGAAATGCATAGAGAAATCTGCATTACACTGAACATGACAAGTTATTTGGACTAATACACGTACACTCAAATGGACGTGAGGTGGTTAATGCGAACCTGAATCTATTAACTTCTACTTCTTCCATGTGTAATAACTGGCAGCCTGTCTCTGGAGCTGTTTAGCCCAGACTTGGATGGAAATTGTGGATCACCAGGTTTGCTTTGGTGCAGAATGAATCTTAACCAACTGGATAACTTGCACTGAAACGTTTTCTGGTGTCTGGATTTCAGCGCAGTTCACATTCACTGTTCACATAGCTGTGTCCTCTGTCCTCCAGTGAAAGAGCTCGTGTTACATCTAATGCACCAACAAGGCAAACGTGAAAAATAGGCTCAGTTTTTTCTGTTCTCATTATCAGATCCCAGGGGAGAGGCCCGATTCACACGACTTTTATTTATTTCTTTGTTGGGAAGGAACTGTACAAAAAACCCGTTAATCCTCAAATGAAAAATCTTGGTAGTCCAGTGGACTGCGAGTTAGCTGGAGCAATAACGGGGATGATAGGTCATGCCTGTTGACTCTGTATATGTGCTGAAAGAAAATAGGATTGTATGCCTTCTTAAGTGGATTTTGATCAGTTTGATATATGTTTGCCTTGTGTACTCTGCCAGGTCTTGGCCATTCAGCTGAATGACCTTTTTCTTTGTTATTCCTGGCTTTGATATCTCCCACCCCCACGTAGGTCAAGGGCCAGAAGGTGCCCCCCCCCCCAGTGAAAGCAGAGGGTGAATATACTGTGCAATAAGACATTGAATGTAACACAATATCTTCCTCCATAACTTTCCAGTTGCAGGACATACTGGGCTCAATATCAGGTAATGACATAGTACGTTAATACATTTTGCATTGAGCTGCCTGGAGTCAGGTTCTTATCAGTCCCTCCAGTGTTGCTCAAGGAGTAAAGTCCCATATGAGAAGCCTTTGCCTTACAATCTTTGCCCAACTTTGATCCAATACTGTAAGAGAAGTTTTTATTGCCACCCAGACCTTATGGTGACAGTCCTGCAAAATTGATAAGAGACCTCTGGTGCGAGGGATATATCATGAGGTGTCAGTGCTGCATTGATGCAGTCATTCATCATTTATGCTTGAAACTGTGGTGAGAAAGAGTTTCAAGTTTGTATCAGTTTTAGATTATATTGATAAAAACAGAGTTGGGAAGAAGTTGATCTGCACTGTCATATTTTACAGTAAAAATGCACGTCTTATCTGAAAATGCAACAATCAGATTTATATGTGATACAAATAATCCACGAGAACCAGTGGCTTTTACTTTCAGTCACTGCAATAACCAAGAGAAAGTCAGAGTTTTCATCTACAGACACACATTCCCTCCTAATTCTTCATTTCATAAGTGGGATTCTTTAAAAGGATCCCAGGCTTTACGGAGGATGGGAATCAGCCTGGATAGAGCCAATGAGCTGTACACATTTTTTAATACATTCAGCATCCTCCTCCCCAGCCTCCATCCCCATAAACCTCACACTTTCCCTGTTACACTTCAACAGCTTCGTCCTCCACAGTAACTTCTCCGTCTCCCCCTTTTAACCCGGCTGTATGCAGCAGGTTGTGAAGACGCAGCTGGAGAAACTTAACTGGAACAAAACTGTGGGTCCAGATGGCGTCAGCCCTTGGGCCTATGTAGAACAATTTATATTGGGTTGTAAAGCACCTATTTAACCTCGGCCTGAGTCAGGAGAAAGTTTCAGCACCGCGGAAGACATCCTGTCTGTTTTAAAATAAAACTCAGAAAGTGCTGATGTTTAAAGCTCTCCACCAAAAGCTCATTACTTCGTTTTTATTCATATGTGGGCACATTTAATTCAAAATCTTTTCCACGTCAACCGTCACACTACAGAAGGTGTAAATGTCTGAGAGCTTCTGGGAGAACTGTCAGTTCAAACACAAAAATAGATTAAGAGCCGACTTTTGTTTTGGGCAGCATGTTAATCGACAGAAAAACGGGAGCTTCAAGTTGCTGTCAGAGCACCTTTTCTTTGCTTGATGATTTAATGTTTATATTTGCAAGCTTTAAGCAACTTTGGCTTTATAATCATTAACTTATCGTTCCTGACTCATCACAGCTTCAGTTTATCGCTGCCTGATGCTGAAATGCTGCAGCGAGGGGATGGAACGACTGAGCAGTTCTTTGTGCTGGACATTACATCGTAACGAATAAAAAAGATGGAAACTGCTCATATTTTAGCTCCAATGCTTGGCCTGGGTAACAGCTTAACAGTCTTACTTTTTGCATCTTGCAAGCTCCATCTTTTGGGTCACAGAATCCTCCGAAAGATTTCTTTCCAGTGGTCTTGGCTGCACATGTAAGATTTACTGCACACGTCACCTGGTAATGGCTGCTGCTTTGAAACTTGCACATTTTCCCTTTGAAAATATCCCCTATTTAAAAAGCCATTTCCTGTGTTGAATGATGTATTGTGTAAAGAATTCTGTAAAGATAGAAATGACACTAATTGAGGATAACAGAGGAGGTGAGGACACACACAGTTAGCGTGACATTTTGAGTTATCTTGATCCTTTACACAGAGTGATGAATTTAGCTCTAATTTACAGTAGTGAGGATGTGGGTTTTACTTCACTGAGGCAGCAAAAAAAAAAGCCTGAGCTTCAAATCTTTACTTTTGACTTGACTTTTGTTACGGATTCTATGAGATAAAAAATTTAGAGATTTTTATTATCAAAAGTCTAGTGAATGAATACCCATCAGACTGCAGTGGAGATATTCTGATATCATTTTATTATTTCAAAGTATTGTTTTGCAGCATAAATAAAAAAAGAACAGCTATAAGTCACAAGTCATTTGGTTATATGCTGTAGAAATTACCTCAGTTCATTGGAGAAGAGGTGAATAAGCCTCTGAGTGAACATATTTCATGGCTTGATCACTATTTTTGGTTCTGCATTATGTTGAGCCACTTTTGCAGCACTCCTCTTTGCAGAAGGAGCTCCAGAGTAGTTCCCATCACAGAGCCAGCCTTCTTCATCAGTTTGTCACGTGTCTTTGAGTCTCTGGCTCTGATGCTGCTGTTTTTACAAATGGTTGCAAAGCAGATTTCACTCTCCGCTGCAGACTTATAGCAGGTTTGCAACATCTTGGTTTGAAAAATCATCTCTTTTGTTTTGTTACTGTTGAAGATGAGCTGATCGTTCTGACTCTGTGCCACAAAGTGGCCTGTGGCGCTCCTGTGCTGCTGACCTCCTTCTCAGACACGTGACCCTCAGTAGTTTATGTTATGTTTATGCATTTAGCAGACGCTTTTATCCAAAGCGACTTACAGGTAGGCAATAGGGTAAGAGGGTCTCGCCTAAGGACCCCTACTGGAGGTAATACCTTTCATGCAGGGGATTTGAACCCAGGTCTCCCACACGGAAAGTGGCAGTCATACCACTACACTATCCAGTCTCAGTTACTGGTCTGTTTGTCAGGTAGTCAACATTCTAGGTATCCTTATTTTCTGGGGTTTGACACATAACAGTCCAAGATTAACTGTAGCAAAATAAATCTTCTTTGATAAATCAAAGAACGTGATCCTCACAGTGCTGCCTGCTTTGTCCAGATGATTGGGCTCGCTGAAGCAGGTATAGCTGGCCCTTAAAGGTGTCCACTTGCTCACTGAGGTGAGCCAATGACAGTGTCTCCATCACATTAATGATATGGGATGTTTGGGCAACCGGTCTGTAGTTTTCGAGGGTTTTTACAGGTACCTACACAAGGCAAGATGCCTTCCACCCACTTACCCCTGACTCAAGATAATAATGAAGAGGTGCTGTAAAATAAATAGTCTAGTTGCACTGACTCTACAAATTTGTTCAAACCTGATAACTCATGTTAGTCCCAGCATGATAAAATAATGCTCCAAACAGCCTCTTGTGTTTGAAATGTTTGGTTTACTGCAGTTTAGCTCAGCTATCTGAAGGAAAGGTCATTACACTCAGTACCTCCTGGCCCTCCTCAGACTTCTCATGTTCCCTCACAGCGTTGACACTCTTTGGTTCGGTGAGGAATTCACCCACATTTCACTTCTGTTTTGTTTCCAAGCAACCAGCAATTAAAATGGAAATTTTGGGGGAGGTTGTGTCAGTTAAGATGCTCGCCACGCTGAAGGTGCAAAACAATTTTAATTGTGGAAGAAACAATCACATGCCAAAAAATACAAACAAAAAGAACAAACAAAATGTGTGTCTATGCTACATAATTCGATAAGTTAGTGAGTGGGTCTACATGATGAGATTAACTCGATTACAGCTATAGTTGGGTTATGCTCCTTAGCTGAGGTGGTCAGGACACAGATGCAGGGTCAGTTCAGAGTCAAGAATGTTTATTGATAATAAACAGCAGGAGGATCTCCAAACAGAGCAAATAAAGAGGCTGTGAAACTCCTGAAGCACTCTCCTCAATAACTCTGGTGAAGGAGAGTGCCGCTATGAAAATGATCCAAATCAAAAAACTCTCTCCACTCCAGGAGGAAAACAGAAAGGCTACGAAAGACACCAAAATAAACCTAATGAGGCGGACTTAAACAAAAGAAGCTCACTCTTGAAAACAGAGGCACTATGAAATTTTAACAATTAACTATAAGCTCTCCTTTAATGGAGGTGTGACAAGATCTTTAAAGGACGAAACACAAATCGCTCCTCCAGCGGAGGTTTCTATGAAACATTACAAATCAAGATCTCTCCAAAAGGGAGGAACGAAACCAGGCTGTAAAACTTACCGTTATCGAACCAAAGCTATGGCTAAAGAATAAATTACGACAAAAGGATACGCTCTGCAGGAGGATCGCTACACTGCAGGCTCAAGGAATCTGTGGCTGTGGATTTCTGTGGCAAAGGCCGCTTGGATGAGGCTCATAACAAGAGGCAACAAACTGGCACAAGACAAGGGAGACGCAGACTATTTGAGCACAAGAGGAGCCATGAGGAACAGGTGGAAACACTTTGGAATCAGGGAAGAGAATCAGACACAGGAGGAAGAGCAAAATACCTGAAACAAGGAGCAGTTAGTGTTTCAAAATAAAACAGGAAATAAGACCTGAATCAAAACCTAAGTCGTGACAGTGGTGCTGGACCCATTTCAACTATCACTAATAAAACAAACTCAGGCATTCAGAAAGATGGCGAACGCAGAGCGAGATGAAGCTGCGTCCCTCTCCATCTGTGATGAGCTGGTTATGGCACAGACGATGCACAACGGCGCATTCTCCATCGCATTGAAGTAACAAGTCAGTAACATGAACTAATGTTTCAAACCTCAATGAATCGAGGCAGAATTCCCCCACAGCAGAGACTGAAAACATCCAAAAAACTGCTGCAAAAGAAGGGTCGTCGAGGTGCTGAATCATGGACTGGACTTAGTTTTTGCTGATTAGATAATGAAACAGCCAGTGGGTCTATATGATGAGATTAACTGGATCACAGCTACAGTTGGGTTCTGCTCCTTATCTGAGGGTAATTATCCTTGGATATATGGCGGTGAATGAATGGAATCACTGGCACAAAGCATGTCATACCCCGGTACGATAGGTGGCGCTGTCCCCATTTCAGCTATCGCTAATAGAGCCACTTCCTGTTGACGTCTTCACCGCCAACAGCAACAAACTCAGGCATTCAGAAAGATGGCGAACGCAGA
The DNA here is from genome assembly GCF_036924035.1 of Leuresthes tenuis. Taxonomy (NCBI): domain Eukaryota; kingdom Metazoa; phylum Chordata; class Actinopteri; order Atheriniformes; family Atherinopsidae; genus Leuresthes; species Leuresthes tenuis. The sequence goes on from NW_027325360.1 coordinate 3,187,529, forward strand.
GCGAGATGAAGCTGCGTCCCTCTCCATCTGTGATGAGCTGGTTATGGCACAGACGATGCACAACGGCGCATTCTCCATCGCGTTGTTTCTTTCTTTCTGACGACAACAACAGTAATATCGTCTCCTTCGACTTCCGGGTGTTGACCAGGAAATCTCGAGCATGTGCAGAACACAAAGCCCATTTCACCGCGCGCTTCACCGTCTACGTGCACGTGTAACGGAGTTGAGGTGTAGTGTTATATAGTTGCCATAAAAAAGACTCATCACACAACACAAACCTATTAGTCTTATGGTACCTGAATGCAGCACCCCTGTGGGTTAGGGTCGTGCATCCCGGGGGAGAGCAGCAGTCGGACCTTGCTGTCTCCCTGGTAGGTGCACGAGCTCCACGTTTGTTGTATAGTGCGTATGTTGTTAGCTAACCTGCACTTTCTTTTCATTTGACTTTTTTTTCAGATGTTTATTGTGTGTGAGGGAACTGCCACCAGATGTCCAAAATAAACGGCAAGTTGACAACAGTGAAGGCTTTTTTAATTGAAGTAATCCGACTGCGAGTAACCCGATCCGGTCCAACTCTTAGTCAAACTAAGGTGTATACATGAATAATAACTCAGTCTTATTGTAATTTAGCCATTAATCTGATTCTTTACAGTTCCACCGAACCCCACTGACTGACTTCTAGCCTCAAAGAGAAACTGTTGTAACTTCTACAAGTTGGATGGGTGACACCAGACTCTTAGTTTGATTCAGGTCTAATGTCTTGAGTCACATATTTATTGTTTTATTGCCCATATGTGTCTTTCTGTACCAGTTCACCCGATTATTATCTTGACTATTTTTCAGATGAAATAATCAGTGCTACTGCAGTTCCTTACATTTAGCGGGCAAACTCTAATTGGTTTGCTACTTCTTTTGTGTCCCCAGAGTCTGTTTGTAAAGTATTTTTCGTAAAAGTGCAGTGGAGCTGATGAAGACTTTTTCTCCCATCTCGCTTTGCAGGGGACTATTTGAACAAGCATCTTTTAATAGTTGTGTTGAGCTCTTTCAGTCACTGTAGATGAATAATTATAACTCTACTGGCACAATTAGTTAGAGAGAAATGTTGTTAAAAGTATTAAAATGTTTACCTGTAATGACACCTGGTAACAGAGCAATGGATGTGGCTGTGGGAAACTGGACGAAACGTTATAAAATATCAGATTTTACATGCATGACACTGGCAGAAGACAGTTTATATTGGAAGTGCAAAGCAGAGGAAGGAACTTTCCTGCAACGCACATGTGGAAAATCATTGTGGATTAAAGCTGCTGTGGTCCAGATTTTCAAAGGCAACACAAACACAACTTGATGAACGTCTAATGTTGGGCAGGAAAAGCAACATTTTCAACCAAAAAGGAAACAAGTTCCTAAACTCGTCATTGATTTATTTAAAAAAATAATACAAAAGATTGATTTTTAGTGACCTCGAAGTGGGACGAACAGTTTTTACACGGTAGTTGCGTCCTGTTGCCACAATAAAGATGTTCTTGTTAAGCTGCTGCTGTTCCTCTTTGTTAATTCACACAGACCAAGCAGAAACTTCAAACTAAAACAGGAAATAAAGTTTTCCAACACAGAGAGCGTAAAGGCCCATTTTATACAGGCACAATTAAAACTGATACAGAAAATGTTTTTAATATGTAATAGCTGGGACCTATCTGTAATCAGGGCCCGTCTGTGTGGCATCAGAGGGTCAGCCACATTTCATAAGTCTAATTTCAAAAACAGATAGGCTTAATGAAATCTGTTAAATTAAAATGTGTCGTCGGTGCAAGCTGTACCTCTCCCCAGTGTTCTACTGAAGAGTTGCTTCATTAATTGCAGTGAGCTGTGATTATTCACAAGGGTTTATAATTAGGAGGGAGTCAGGAGTGTTTTATGCTGGGTAATTGCATGTCTCTACCCACCACCATTTATCTGGAAAGCAGCAAGCTACAGCACCATTGTGAAATCAAGGGAGGCTGCTTTGAACCTTGTTGCTTGAAATTGATTTCGAAGCGCTCATCAAACAGATTGCTTTTTGTACGCATCACTCTTCCTTAATTTTACAGATTCTGATGATATGCTGTGGAGCCATTATCAATTTTCTCTTGAATTTGGGTGCAGCAGGCAGTTTCATAAAAGTGCTTTGGTGGAGGAGGTGAAGGCCACATAATATGCAAATTACTTCATATTTTTCACAATTTGAAGCTCAACACCCCAGACACATATAATCAGTGGTGAAAGGCCAGCTAACTGGAAAAAGCTTGTCATCCTCCATTTCTTTGTAATATGAAATGAACGGACTAGATGCTATTTAATCCGAGTGCGTGTCCTTGCTTGACAGGTGGGGTAAAAAGAGAGTGAAGCTCTGGCTTTTCCTTTGAATATATATTTCAAATGTCTGCATTGAAAAAATGAACATTTTGCTTGTATTTAATTCTTTGCTGTAACCTCTAACTGATCTCAATCTCCCAGCAGTTTGTGTGCTTTACCTTATCCACTCAAATATGTCGACGGTAACATTTCCCAACCGTTGGCTCTGTGTGTCCACCATATGGCGCCATGTGGTGTTGTTGCATAGTCTGCTCAAAATGCAGCAAATTCAAATTAATTTTCCCCTATAAAGTGGGGGGCATCCATTTGGATTTGCATGCTGTGTCACAAGAGCCGCATGGGGAACTCAGTGGGACCAGTCAGTAGCAACACCACAAACTGCTGCAGCAGCTGTTTTCCTGGACGTCTCCAGTCTTCGAAGGTAATGTGCTTTTAAACTTGAAGGGCCAACAGCTTGCTCTTGTTTCACTGAGCTCAGTGGCACTGACTACCACCGGAGTTGACTTGTCACAAACTCAACTTCTGCTGTGAAGAGGCGACGGCGGGCTGCCACCCTTAACAGGCTCTTCAGTAAAATGGATGTAAAGCCGTCATGAGATAAGATGGCAAGAGACAAAAGAAGAGCAATGACTGCTCGCAGTGCTTTCCATTATTTAGCAGTAGGGATCACATAGTACAAGGCTCCTCTCACATTTTATGTGAAAAGGCATCTTTTTGCAGTGGTTGTGTTATTAAATATTACTAAAGTTTAAGAAAGGTAATTTCACTATCTTGTGTTGTAACCGAGTGAAAAATGTTTTCAGGAGGCTTGTTCAGCCTTTAAAATATGGAGTTTTTTATGACTCTGTCAATGGGAATAACTCTGAAATGGCTTTTACTATATTCTGCTGTACGTGATGAAATACAGCAGGAGATTAGATGGAAAAATAGCACAAAAGCCTCGGACGGGGTCAAGGACAATAGAGGAAGGACAATGAATTTTCCATGTTGCACATCATAAATATTCACATTAAGAAAACACAAGATTGTGGTTGTCAGAATCCATCACTGTTTAGCATGAGGATGGGTGGGCTCGTACAATCTGTTCACCCATGTTTCCATCACTGAAATCAAAACACATGAATAATCTAACACAGAGGGCAACATTGATAGGTGTGTAAATACTGTGGAATTAGCTGTTTGTTCTTAAAAAGTTTCCAAAAATTAGACTCATCCATGTCTTTATTAATTGCAACGTTAAACCTCGCCGTGGAAAACCTAAACTGTTCTTTGAGTTGCAGAAAGAGCCTAAAACGAGTGTCTCTGGAAGCTGAAGATCAGGCCGCAGCATTCAGGTAGAATTTTCTCTTTGCATAGAAAACATTTGACACACAAAGTAATCAAAGCCACTCGAAGGTTTCCAGCTGTGGTGTAGTGGAGTCTGTAGAACTTGGTTTACTCTTGATTTTCTTTGTATTCTTTTTAAAGCAGCCTTTTTAACACAACTTGTGCTATAAACAGTGACATGAGACTATTCTACCACACTTAACATGCCCCCATACATGTTCCATAAGTAAAATGGGTCAAAACACTGTAAAATATTTAATAGGACTCTAGTATTGAGGTCAGGCTGAGGTCTGGACTCTGACTGGACCATTGCAACACCTTGATTCTTTCCTTTTTCACACATTCTGCTGTAGATCTGCTGCTGTGTTTGGGATCTTTGTCCTGTTGATGAGCCAGTTTCAGTCCAGCTTTAGCTGTGGGACAGATGGCCTCACATTTGACTCTAGAATACTTTGGTATCCAGAGGAGTTCATGGTGGACTCAATGACTGCAAGGTGCCCAGGTCCTGTGGCTGCAGAACCAGCCCAGATCATCAGCCCTCCACCACCGTGCTTGACAGCTGGTATGAGGTGTTTGTGCTGATATGCTGTGTTTGGTTTCCTCCAAACGTGCTGCTGTGCATTAGGACCAAACATCTCCACTTTGCTCTGGTCTGTCCAAAGGACATTGTTCCAGAAGTCTTGTGCTTTGTTCAGATGCAGCTTTGCAAACCTAAGCTGTGCTGCCATGTTCTTTTTAGAGAGAAGAGGCTTATATAAGTATTTATAGGTGAGTAGCAGGTACAGGTAACAGGTATAATGGTTATCCAGAGGCAGAGCAACTAAGGATATAAAGGTCCAATGACAGGTAACAAAACTACTTTGAACAGACAAGAAACCAGGAAATAGAGACAACAGAATACACAAGAAATTTGTCTCCACAAAGTAACACAACAACCAAAGCAGATACAAACTAATTGTGCAACAGTAAAACCAGAATATCTCGTCATAATATCAATCCAAGAACCCAAAAGATAAAAAGAAAAACAAAGGTTTCATGACTCGTGCTTCTAAATATCTGGGCAAAGAAGTTGTTCTCAGTTGAGGATGTTTCCATTCCCCTAATGTGCATCAAGTAATATAAATCTGACTGTTGACGTCATTCACCAAATGGCATCATAACTGAATACTACTGGAGGGTCTGAATGTTTGAGGTTAACCTTTTTCTTGTTTCCATTACCACATTTTTATCTCCCACAAGCACATTTAACACAGACTGACCTGCTTTGTTGTAATTCCTCCTCAGACTGCACTCCTGTTATAAATTTCTCTCCTCTCTGACCATCAAAGAACAAGCAGCACAGGGCTTTAGCCAAATAGTGTTAAGATCTTTTTCTGTTTCACATAAAGTGAATAAACGCAGTGTTTCTCCTCCTCAGCAGACTGTGGGTGTGTGGGTGGTCCTTCGTGCATCCACGGACCTCTTGGGCAAGTGGATTAAAATTTGAACTTTGAACTTTTGAATACTGTTTATGTGCTTCAGCAACGCACGGGTCAGTCTATCCCTTCATGTCAGCTGTGACTCCAGTAACTCACTAAAACAACCCGGGGTAACACGCTTCTCTACTAAAACAAACAACCCAAGACACCTACGACATTACAGCTCTCACATGCATGCAGCATGTCTGAGAAACTTTTCCTTAACGTGCTGCATGGCTCAGGGATCTTAAAGGGGAACTCCGGTATTTTTAAACCTGGACCTTATTACTGGCATGAAATACGTTCATCTGCTCACTGAGAACAGTTTGGTGAAAGTCGGCGTCCTTCGGAAGATATTTAGATAACTGGAGATCCATATAACGGAGTGAACGGGGCTTAGAGGATGCAGCCTCTAAATAAGGCATTATCTGTCTTTATTTCACCAATACTTTAAGAAGAATGAATGAACGAACGTGTGCTATAGCTCTGTTAGCTCATAGCTGCTGTTATGTGGCTACTTGCAGCTATAGGAGAGCTAACGGAGGGATTTCTACACAGGCACTCTACTGGGACCACTCTACTGGGACCACTTCATCCACACGCCCCCCTGCAGCACAGCTCATTCACTCCAGTAAGAACGTCCATCTTACTCAAAGTCGTCGTTCACGTAGTCAAAGTCTGATAAATATCCTGCCATGTTGCACAAAACTATCAGCAGCAAACTCTGTGTGAAGTTAGCCGACTGTCACAGAGCACGGAGTGAATAAGCTGTGCTGCAGGGGGGCGTGTGGATGAAGTGTGATGAACGTATTTCATGCCAGAAATAAGGTCTAAGTTTAAAAATACCGGAGTTCCCCTTTAATCTAATACAACCATAGTGCTACTGCTGAAAGAGAAATGATGGCAACCATCCCTATCACGAATCAAAGCTTATCAACCCATCTAAAGCTGATAAATCTTTAAACAATCTGATTGTTTGCCTCTTGTACAAGAGGTCATCACACCCCTCTTGTCACTTCTGCATCCATCAGCAGAACACACAGACATCAATCAAAGCAAATCCATCTTTAATCCTATCTGACATGGCAATCTGTGTTCGATGGTCTGCCACCTCATGATTACCAGTAGCCCTGCTGAGATCAGAACTATGCAGCTGTTCATGGACCGAGGCTCAATGTTCCTAATAACCTTGCTCCAAAGCTGCCTCTGCAAATAGGCAGCATAATGGTGTTGCCTCTGCATGCCAGACTGACTCTGGCACATCTAGAAAGGAGCTATAAACAGTACAAATTGAGTACATCCGAGTACAAATGTCACAAAGGGAAGGTAGCCATGTTTTTTTAATACATTAAATGTCATGATCCGTGGTTTTTGGTGTCCTGTCCTGTTTAGATTTCTACTCCTTTGCATGGTTTCGTCATATCTTTTTTATTTAAATTACTCTGGTTTGATGTTTCCATCTTTGGGGTTTCTGCTCTTTTCATGTTTTTTTTATGTTGATTTTTTCCTGAGTCTTTTGGTTTTGTGTTCTTGGCAGACTTTATTTGGTCCTCAGCTCCTCTTTCACACCTTCATTTGTCCTTGTCCTTGGTTGTTCTTACTCTTTGTCCGATCCTTGTCATTACTGCCACTTCCTCATCTCTGTTTTCTGGTTTTTGCCCCTTGTCAGGTTGTTTTATTATTTAGTCTTTTGTATCCCAAGTTTAGATCACGGCTTTCCGCCTCAGATGCATTCTTTTTTCTTTTGCTTTATGATCTAAAAATCCTTCCTTGTCACTGGGTCTTCCAAACTATTAACCTTGGATATTGTGACATGAAAGCATAATTTAACAAGTTAACAGCTAAAAAAGGCAGATGAGATATGCTATATTGCTTATACTCCAATCTGCCATAGCATTATGACCACTAGCTGATGTAAGTCCTCCTTTTTCTGCAAATACAGCCCCGATCTATCAAGGCATGGACTCAGCTACACCTCTGAAGGTAAACTGTGGCATCTAGCACCAAGCTATCAGTAGATGAGGACTTGGACCTCCAAGGATTGTATTTCTTATATGTCTTATATATATTATAACAGCAGTAAAGTGTATGTACAGATGAGTCTGCAGTGTGTGTTCATGTTCAAAGTATTGTGGGAATGAGCCACTTTTTAATTCACTGATGTGTTTTTGATCGATTTTGGAGCACAATGATGCTTTAATGGACATCTACAGACATACGTGGGTAAATCTTGGAATTAGGTTGTAGAAACTTTGATTCTATAAAGGACAGATTAACCTTTTTCTGAAGTCACACTGGCTGCAGTTCAAAAAGTATATATATACATATACGTATATATTCTTTATGCATATATGTGGAGTTAAAATTTTGAATGAAGTCAAGCAACAGAGCCCTTGTTTTAAAAGTAAACTTTTTTTTTTACTTCACCACAATGGATCTCACGCTGTGAGCTGCGTTAGTCAGAAGCAGCAACTAGCTCATGTAGAGAGCCCCAGACTGTAATGAAGCCATGAATCTTCCATAGCAGGGCAGATGGGAGTGCACAATGGAAGTGATAAGTGGAGCCTTGTTTGAAGTGCAAGATCTCAGATGTCTTTCTCCTTTTCAGCATGACTTGCTACATGTACAATTTCAGAGCTGGGGGGAAATGCTGTGGAACAAATGAATAAGTAAAACACCTTACATCTCTTCTTAATTTACAGAAGAGCTGTTGATCAGCATCAAGTATCAAGTAGCTGAAGCCGTGAGAAAAATGATACCTCCATACTGCACAGGGCAGAATAAACTCTTCCACTTAGCCTGAATAAGGTTTTATTCCACAGGACTGTCAGAGGACATTGACTCAGCCATCATACAAAGTTTAGACTTACCGTCTCCGTCTGGCTGGGCAACTGCAACCCAGCCCCACCTCTTACCTGCCCATTGATTAATGACAATTGATCCCAAATATAATATTGCCTGCATGTCTGCAAAACTCCCAGGAAGCCAGATGGTCTTAAAGTCTGATGGTGATGATTTTTTTTTACAAAATAAACAGAAAAATATAGACTTGAAAAATAATAAACAAGCTGCCATTTCTGTGCTGTTTGCGTCACGGTGAAATCAATCTGGTCTCGATTCTAAAATGTGAGCTGCGTGAGATTTGATTATTTTTCCTAGTCCCGTTGCTCTTTGAATGGATGACAAATGAGCAGCAAACCAAAGAAAAGGAAACAATCCAAACAGGTCCAGTCAGCTTGAACAAAGCGAGTAGCAGCAACAAACAACACTGTAACACTATACAATCTGGTTTATATTTTGTTCTCATCTTTTAGCACTCAAATAGCTTATTGGTGCCACATCATTAGAGTCTGAGTCCCAGATATGAGCTCTACGTTAAAACTAGAATTTATTAAGGTGTAGGAGATGCAGACTTTTGCTATTTTTTGAGCCATGGTTGTGAGTACTGTTCATATAAACTTTAATTCCAAGAAATTGATACTTACAGCAGCAAGCGTGAGTCATTCTGCTTTTATTGCAAGACTTTATGCCATAAACTTCAGCTGTTGTCCCCAGGAGGTGTCAAAGTAAATTGAATCGTACAAAATAAAACGATCAAAGACTTGTTAAGCAGAAAAACGTATTGGATACACCAATGGCAAACCATGGGATCAGCAAACTTCACAAAGACAAAATCAGAAAGCAATGCCACACATCAGGCACTGGTGCACAGGTCAAGAAGATCCTTCTGCTGGTTACAGTACAGAAGAAATCAATTAGAAGAACAGCATCCTTCCTCCCACAGTCTATAATCATGCATGTTAGGTTAGCTGGTGATTCTAAATCGACCCTAGGACTGAGTACACATGGTTATTTATCCCTGCATTGACCTATAGACTGGCGACCTGTCCAAGTTGTACCCCACCCCCGATGGCAGCTGGAATAGGCTCCAGCCCCACACAACCCTGAACTGGATTAGGGGGGTATAGAGAATGGTTGTGTTGTGGGGCTCTTGAACATAGCCCTGGCCTGACCCTTTCACTAATGAATGCCAGCCAGTATAAAGCCCTGCTTGGGCTGCCCTCTTTTTTCTACCTCACTTCCTGATTGTGGCCTCCCGGTGGGTAGCTGCCTTATCTTGCATGCTAAGTCTTTTCCTTCATACTGGTTGTTTGCTGAGCATCCTCCTTTCCCTTTTGAGGGTATTGACATTGCAAGGCCAGTTGCTGTTTTGTTTGCTATTTTGTTTAGCCTCTAGTTTATCCAGCTAATGTTTTATCCAGCTAATGTTTTATCGTGCTAATGTTTTATCCAGCTAATGTTTTATCGTGCTGTTTTATCCAGCTAATGTTTTATCGTGCTAATGTTTTATCGTGCTGTTTTATCCAGCTAATGTTTTATTGTGCTAATGTTTTATTGTGCTAATGTTTTGTCCAGCTAATGTTTTATTGTGCTGTTTTATCCAGCTAATGTTTTATCGTGCTAATGTTTTATCCAGCTAATGTTTTATCGTGCTAATGTTTTATCCAGCTAATGTTTTATCGTGCTGTTTTATCCAGCTAATGTTTTATCCAGCTAATGTTTTATCGTGCTAATGTTTTATCCAGCTAATGTTTTATCGTGCTAATGTTTTATCCAGCTAATGTTTTATTGTGCTAATGTTTTATCATGCTAATGTTTTATCGTGCTAATGTTTTATCCAGCTAATGTTTTATCCAGCTAATGTTTTATCGTGCTAATGTTTTATTGTGCTAATGTTTTATCCAGCTAATGTTTTATCGTGCTAATGTTTTATCGTGCTAATGTTTTATCCAGCTAATGTTTTACCCAGCTAATGTTTTATCGTGCTAATGTTTTATCGTGCTAATGTTTTGTCCAGCTAATGTTTTGGGATGGATGGATAATCAATGACCAATCGGTCATGGTGATTCAGATTCCTCTCCTGTGAATCATGAAAATCTGTACCAAAATTAATCACAAGCTATAAAATAATTTGAGATATGGGGGTCAGCATCATCTGCAACAGCCATGTTGCCAAGACGGCTAAAAGAACACAATGATTTATCTGTTTGATCAACTCAGTTGAGGCTTGTTTGAGTTCTTTACAGAAACTTAAGGGCTCTTGTTTATGTTTCCAGCAGAACCTTCCTAAGTATCACTGAATGTAGAAAACGTGGCATGATTTGGGTAAAAGCATCAGAAGTCACAACGTTAGTCTAGATATTGTAATCACTATATTAATCTGTAATGTATTTAATTTCAGGGCTTTGAATTTTTAAAGCTGATAAATCATTTCTGAAGAAAATTTTTGTGCTAAATTTGAAACAAATGATGGTGGTGATGTACCCCGCCTGTCACCCGATGACCACTCGGACAGGCTCTGCCCCCCCCCGCGACCCAACCGACGGATTAATCAGGTATACAAAATGGATGGATGGATGATGGTGGTGATGGATGATGGTCTCAGGTTTCCAGACTCCTCCTCGTATGTTCCTGCCAACTTTTTTCCTTTCACAAAAATATCTGGCAGAATAATATCAGCTTGCAGTAGCATTTATCTTACTTTTTGGTAATGTTTAGGCACCCACAGTACTATCCACGCTACACATTTATTAGCAACGGTAAAAACTACTGCTTTTTGCAGTTTGGCAGTGTAGTCCTCACTCTATAACGAGTTATTTATGAGACAGACATCTCACTCTCAAGGCTCTGCACTCAATGCACAACACAACTTTCTGCTCTGCTGGTTTCTCTTTCTCATCACTTTCTTTTTGGCTTTTAATGGTTGTAAAACTGAGCACAGTATTGGTTGAGAACTAACTTTACCGTAGACATGATAATATGCAGAAAAAAAAATTAACCCACATATAATAACATGTACTTTTAGCCTTGAACCTTCCTTAAAATTAAGTGAGAGGCAGATGATTAAGGTTTACTGACACAAATTTTATGAGATAAAGTATAGTAACTAATCACATTCATATCACTCACACACACAAATATATTGTTGGTTTAACCAAAACTTTAGAATCCATGTAAACACGTTAGTCTGCTTGAATTCATGTGAAATCGAGCTTCTCAAAGCCAAACAATCATCCTGATAATGTGGTTGGGGTTTGAACCACCGCTGCACTCAACTATATTCTATTAACCTAAGCTCTCTGAAATAGACCAAGTTCAGTTCCTTTATATATTGATATAAGTTTATATCAATACAGACAAATTCCAAGTAAAACTGCAGTCATTCGTACGTTTTTCTGTTTCTCTTGTCAGACAGCTAAGTGCGTTGGAAATGTCATGAAAGATCAGCTCATATGGACATATGGCTTATTGCCTAAAGCATTCACAGACTGTCATTGTAACCTAGTAAAATCCTGATTGTATAACAGCAGCGTCATCTGACAAATTCACAGCTGAAAGGACTTAAAGAGAACATGTGTGTAGTGAATTTATCTGTACATGCATGAACGATGACCTTCCACAGACAAAGTTAGAGGCAGCAGCATGTCTTGAACATTTTCTGACACAGCCCTCATACTACAGTCAATACCTTCATTTATGCTCCAGTGCATGTATGTTAGGACAAGGACATCGGTCCAGTTATATACCCCAGAGGGGTAATAACACAGTTATATACCCCCAGAGAGGTATATAACTGCGCATGTTACTGTGCTGCCCAAATATGGAAGACCACATATTTACAGCAGGATGTTTAAGGGTTAACTGCCCTGACCTCATCCGTCTCAACCAAAGGCCGTTGCATTGCTTTTAATTATCAAGTGATGAAGAACTGCCTGGAAAAATTAAAGTTAAATGGATTATTTTGTAGTTTGTGAACAGAAGACCAACTGAAACCTGCAAATAGTACCGAAACCAGATGTAAAAAATGATAGTACACTGAATGACCTGTCTGTTCTGGTGGACCACCCCACGAATTCACAGATACTCCATGTCTAATTGTGGAAACATAGACAGCATCCAGCAGCTTTATGTCTCAGTCGTTATGCTCAAATTGTGTTATTAACTTTTTCAACGGGCATCTTGAACCTATGGTAGTAACCTTAGTTGCCCATGTTTACCATGGTAACAGTGCGAGGAGTTTAATATTGAAGCAAATGCTCATTAAACAGATATTTTGTCAGGAAACCAACAGAGAACCTGCTGTTTTTTTCTGTTTGCAGAGCAGCTCAAGTTGTTTTAATGAACATGTCAGTCAACAGAGATCAGATTTAATTCTGCATGCAGTGTGTAGAGTTTTCCCACACAGCAGCAGTTCACAGGAAAGGTGTAAATAACATGACACAAGAAGCACATCACATCTACCAGATGAAACCTTTTCAACAAAAATTAGGAATAAATAACGAATCAGTCGAATTGCATTTAAACCCTTGAAAAACAGAACTGTATATATTTATGTACCTGCTCTCAAAGCCCAGTGTTGATATGTAACTTGAATTAGTTTAATAAATCAACTAAAATATTTCAAGTTGCAAGTTTAATGTCTGCAGTAGGAGGCGGTTCGTGTTATTTCACAGGGTTTTATGCATCTTTGTGTTGAGGTTTTTGGTTCTTTTGCATCTGTAGTCATGCATTTGACAAAGTAAACCCATAAACTCCCCATCCAGTCACTATGTGTGTAAAAAATAAAATAAAAATCCACCTTTAATATCAAGACCTTGTTAGCATGTCCAATGTGATCTTTTTCATGTGTTATGTGCAGCAGATACATCACTGTTTGCATCTAAGACATATAATTTACTTTCATCACAAGGAAATAATAAACAGCTTCTGTAAAAATAATTAGGATATTTTTAGGTAAATTTCCTGTAAAAGCCATACAATGATTGGCAAAAACAACAATATGCAACCCCACAAAGAGGAAACGGTGTAATCCAGCTCTGTAAACACCAAGCTATATACCTCCAAAGCAAAAACACTTGTCACGTGGCAAACTGTAATGCTTCCTTTGTTCCCGTCATCCTGCCTCGTGAAAGGAGCACAACATGTCAAGCCAAATATTTCTCAAACAACAGAATAATTACACCAGAACCAGAAACAGCAGGGGGCCGAGCTCGGGCTTCTTACCACCACAAAACAACAACAAAGAGATCAACAAAGACCTCCAGATGAGGTTGCGGTGCCAAAGAAACAAGGTACAAACACTGTGGGAATGTGTGAACTGTGCTGCTGCTGCGCATTGAACCTTGTTTCACTCCAGTCCTCCAGCGTCAGGAGGATGTCTTTGCTTTGCAGCATTTATTAAAGTACAAACAACACTGTTCTAACGAAGGACTGCAAGGTTGCATTTTAATTTTTGCAAGATAGCGAATGCAGGTAACATTGGCCAATGTTTTTCCATGTTGATGGTGCTGTTATTTCAGTGTTACTACAAGTATATTCAGAGACTGTTAAAGTAACACAACCCCTGGGATATAGTGCAGATCTGTACTTTTGTTGCTAGCTGAGGGTTTTAAAGGAAACTAAGATATCCTTGATGACACTTCTTGATGTTTCCAGGCAGGATAGCAAAATAAAGTCTTAAAAATGCACACAAAGCGGTCTTAAGCAATGATTTTCCAGACTTTCTGAACTTATTTTGACTCCCATTTTAAGAGAAATGTGGGTGTGTGTGTTTCTAAGATACTTAACATTGACCTGTGGCTCATTCATGCATAAAAGTGCACCTAACTTAAGTTGTGTTGTGTCTTCACATGACAGAATACTTAGAAAATAACCAATTTTTAGCTATATTTTTGGGGGCTTTGTCACTAGCAGCCTGATAGAACTAATCATAATTTGCTCTCCCTTTTTTACTTGTATGGACATGAAAATATCACTGATAACAGTTATTCCCAAAGAGTCTCTGTTTGTTGAAAACTTATAAACTTGATTGGGGGGGGGGGGTAGCCTTTATTTGATTGTGTCAACTCCACCCTCAGCCACTGAAAGAGCTCCAGATTTTTAGTTATCACAGGTTTTATAAGAGGAAATATGGGAAGACCTGCATTATCAAATGTGAAATAAATCAGCCTGCAAAATATATTTAGAGATGTTATTTTAAAAATGAGGGAAAAAAATACACTTTTACTGTATTTGCTATTGTTTATATGTTCTGAAAATGTAGATGATCCACATTATACAACTGAAGAGTCACTGAAGACTCAAGGGATGTGGGAGAGGTGGAAAAGCAACCCATGCATGGAGGAGTTAAACCCACTTTTAATTGGCCTCTGTTAAGAAATGACACGTCGGATGTGATACGAATGACTGAAGTCATCTTTAAACTTCATAACTTCCCGCCCTGCATGGAAATAAGTTTTATCTGTATGAGGGTCAGCCCTGAACACGCAGCTGCAGTAATTCCAGCAGCCAGTGGCCGTCTGATAAGGCAAATGGAGAGAGTTTTGATCTTTTCATCTTATCAGCTGTGGCATTGCAGTCTCTGTATTCTGTTTGAAGTGAGAAGAGCAAGTCTCAGAGCTAAGTAATTATTGCCACCACTAGCCTGGTGTAGCCCTGGAGAGGGCTTTCATTGGCTGAGGAATATAATCACAGAGGCGTGCTGACACGATGCATCCCAACCATAGGATGGTTAGCGCTAAGGGATCAGGCTGCTATCACAAGCTCTACAGGCCACTCCAGCGAGATGATAATCAAACATCTAATCAACCAGGTCTTTTGTAGATGTGAGATTAAATGATCCAGATAAGCGAACAGGCTCTGTGGGAGCTGTAGAACGAAGCCAGAGGATGAGGAGCAGTGTGGGTATTTCAGCTGAGGTCAGTCTCATTATGCATTCACATTAACTTGCACTAAGTTAAAGCATTTGCTGCTGTGACATCACTGATGTCCTTGGCAACAAAGCAAAGGTTTTATCTGTTAGAATTAGATCATGGAAATTTGTAACGCGGTTTCAGAAAAGCATGGAAGGTTCTACGTGTCTAAATAAGTTTAAATTTGGGATTGATGGTCTTTATTTATGCATGCAAATGTCACCAGAGCAATTAACATAACAAATATTATATTTAATAGTTAAAGAATTGCTCTTGTATCTTCAGTCTTTCATGTTAGATTAAAACAAGGTGTAAACAACGAGTTTTCAACAAGTTAGCATTTAAACTCAAAGGGTCTTTTTTAGCTGGAGGAGCATCGGTCGCTGTCAAAGTAAATTTGAACAGTAAAAATCGACTCAGTTTGGGCACATTTGTGGCCTTTAAACAGACTCCAGGTCAGAGTTTAAATAACTGCTCTTGTAACTAATATTTTTAATTCGTAGTTTCATATCTCACTTTGTAGTCAATTTTGTTGTTAATTTTTAACATTGTTGTGATAATTTGCTTTGAGATCTGCAAAGCTGTATGACATCTAACCTATCAGCACTTAATATTCATACCCCATTAACCAAATCTATTTGTACTAACACAGAGATTCTTCTTATTCTAATAAGTCTCCAATCACAGTGTCACAGCTCCGACATTTAAGCTAGCAGCTTTGTGGCAGAACACTCTACAAAAAACAACTGAACCAGGAACAATAAATCAACAACAATTTACCATAAACTTTGTTGCTAAAACAAATTATGTTCACAAAAAAACATTTGTTTTTATTGAACCAACTATGCAAAAGTTTCAACACCCCTGAGCAGCAGCTCAGAATAATATTAGCAAGATGCAGTTAGCATCAACTCCTGGAGTAGAGGGAAAACATGCCCCTGAGCTCCTAATCAGAAAGCTTCAAATTAGCATTTAACCAACAAAAGCTGCAGTTGTAGCTGAAGAATAAACTTTGAAAATCGAACCTGTTTCCCATACTCTGATGATAAGGCAGAACTGAGGAGGAACACTGTCTGCAACAAGGCTGCTTGAACTTGTCGATGATGTAGGTTTCTGACTGAGTGTGTTTTTCTCAAGGTGATCTTGCTTCCTCCTACAGTTCATTAGTTAGTGACTGACAACATACACGCTTACATTTACACTTAATGCCAATTTCAGTCTCCCTGTGATGGATGGGCAACCTGTCCGGGTTCTCTTGTCCAGTGGCGGCCGGTGTAGGCTCCAGCCCTGCTCAACTCAATGGAGGGTGCAGAAAATGGGTAATATGATGAGGTGCTGGGAAGTTTAAAGAAGAGTGATAGACCTTATTGAACTTATTATTTTTCACTCCTAGTTCTTATGAGGATAGAAAAGTCTCGCTGCTGAATGCTGCTTAATGCTTTGAAAAACAACACATCGGAGAAAGAAATGGAAATAATAAAAGTGGAAATGTCCTCTCCACCTGTTGTATATCATCACATGGATTGATGCAGCGGAGAAAAGTTATATCTGGGTAAAGGTACAATGTGTGGCACTGTTTTGTGCTTTTGTAAGATATGCACGGCATAAAGAGAGCAACACTCAGTCAAAACAGTGAGAGAAATACAAAATGAGAGAGTTTTACCTGCAGCAAAGTCGCAGGCTAATCTTTTCTCACAGTTGCCCCCTGCTCGATTGCCTTAACTTCTAATGGCTTACAGCAGTCCAAGTCTAGTATTCAGGCAATGAATCTTCCACTAAGCAATGTGCAATGTTTGTGTCTGTCATAGGAAATAATCTTACTACTCTACCTTACTTTCTCTTCCCTTACTCATTTATTACCAGCCATAGCCTATTTTTTATACATATTTCATATACTTGCGTCTTTATATGGAGACCAGAGGTCCCTGTGGTGATTAGATTCCCTAACAGGGCTCGTCATGTCACCACTTGAAATTTATACATTATAGAAGCACTAATTATCCCCCAGACATAGAGCACGCCAACACGGGGGGAGCGTAGCAAGCTTTCTGTCAGTATTATACCAGTAAACATCAAACACAAATAGAAAACACAGCCTGGCTGTGTGTGTTAGTTGACGTCCGCCAATACACACACCGCCATTTGACCACAGTGGGGAACCGAAGATGGCAACACACCAGCCGGTTTCACCGATGAGGTCGGGCAGCGCGGGGGGACAGTTTGCTGTGAGAGTCTGTCGCCACAAACTTCCACTCTTCCAAAAGTCTGTTCCTGTCAGAAACCGGCAGGACACAGGTGCAGGATCGATTTCAAAATAAGACGTTTTATTGCTTTAACTTCTTAATAAATGCTTCCAACAGAGAAATAAGAATTACTAATGGTAGTAATAACTAAAACAGAGACGAGTGCCGGTATAAAACTTCATCAAAATAAACGTCCAGGAGGAAAACTAAAGATTATAAAAGATTATAACTTAAATTTCGTTGCTCTCTTAAAACGAGGCGTAACAAAGAAAAACTCTCCGTCTAATAGAGGATCTCGAGAATTAAGCAAAGGAACGAGACGACGCAACGACTCCTATAACGGAGGTGCTATCAAACCAAAGGTCACTCAAAAATGGAGGAAACCAAGTCGGCTACAAAATGTTACAAAAGGCTAAACTGGAATACTAATCAAAACTTTATCCAAAAAGAAAACTCTGAAGGAGGAATGCTCGACTTCAGTGACATTTCAGTGAATTTCAAAGATTCTAATTCACAGGATTTCAAGAGCTTGAGGTTCAGAGGCGAGAGTGAAGACTGAAGGTACGACACACTGGCCACGAGACAAGGGAAGACAAAGACTAAATACACATGAGGATCCAAGGGGAACAGGTGGAAACACTTGGGTAATCAGGGGAGACATGACACGGGAAGAAGGGCAAGTTATCTGAAACGAGGGGAGAAGTCAACATTAAAAATAAAACAGGAAGTGACAAGACATGAAACGAAACCTAAATCCTGACAGTTCGGATGGAGCCCGGAGACCAGCACTCCCTCTTACAAGGAAAGTAGCGCTCACATTCCCACAATGCTCAAAACCTGGAGGAACACACGTCTGCTGGACTCTCTGGACAGTGTGTCCATAGAGAACTTCCCAGAGCATCTTTAACAGCCTCACATTTCAATTCGACTTGGACTGGCCTGTTAAAAATTTGTCAGTGATTGGACTCCGAACAAACAACATTAAATTCTGATGGTTGGCTTTATCAAGGAGTATATTGTCGCACCTTTCTGCTAACAGCCACAATCTCTCATAACATCTTCACTGGCCTCAGGATTCAATCTGATTGTCGCCATAGCTACGATTCACCTGTAAATAATTTGTTGTGTTTGGAGGTGCATCTGGATGCATCCCAAGGTTTTGAATCCTCAAATCAAAGATGATGTCGCCGATGACCGCTGGGATAGCCTCCAGCCCCCCCCCCCCCCGACCCGACCGACGGATTAGGCGGGTATAGAAGACGGATGGATGCCCGTTCCTCCCGTCGTGTGAATCATGTGTCTTAACAGATTTACATTATTTTCCTGTGTGTGTGTGTTTTTTTGTAGGTGCTCGTATGAAGACGGTGAAAGTGGAAAGGTCAGCGTGTTTACCTGCTTCATGGAATTACCATCAACATTACTGCCATCCATGCTTTGGCACACGTGAATAGCTGAGCCAAATTTCCAGGAATTCATCAAAAAAGTTCTCAGAAGAAATGAATATCGACATCATGGCCTCCCAGAAGAAAAGTAACAAGTGAGAGTCCCGAATAACTGCACAACGCTGTAGTAAATGAGGGGATATTACACAAAACCTGCTGGTGGTACAAGAAGAAGGGTCAAGGGATGATGGCACTGTTCAATTTTATCCCCCAGGATCCAAAAATATACAGAACAAATACATGGTTTGTGTTCCCTTTATGAGAAACAGACTGCCGTTATACATCTCTCCTGAAAGATGGGCTCTATGACGTGCTGGACTCCAATAAATGTGGCATCTACAGGCTGCCTTGGATTACCACCGCCTCTGAATACTCTATAAGGACTTAAAAATCTTAAATATCAGGTCATCAGACTGAGCCCGAGGTGCTGATATTCCTATTTGTCTGCCTGGTTGTTAAACTTACCATTTACCCAAACACTCGGGAGACATAATTGTGGAACAGAGTATGCCCTTTTTGTATATTAAAACACATATAGGCATTGGACGTGTGAAATTAAATAAATAAATGCTGGAACTCAACAGTTAATTTCGGCTGGCATATACAGTAATAGCATTCTGTGGGAAAGATTTGATTTCAAAGGTCAGATACTACATTACATCTCATGCATCCCAGAAAAATAATGTCAAGAGACCAAAAACTATACGAGAAAAGATTATGTAAATGAATTTAGTGTTACAGTAGCCGAGCCTCTGCTTCCACACTGTTATTTGAACTGCTGTGGTACTGGGCCAATGTTCAGTGTGACTGCAAGACACCCCGAGCCGAACTGCTCTTTGTGGACTCTAATCAACTCTAATTAACTTAACATTTACTAATGTTTGCACTGACTCCTTCAAAAGAAGCAAAAGAAAAAGCAGGAAGGAACCTCTGAGTGGATATTTGAGAGGAAAAGGGCTTCAGTCATATCAACACCATTAAAAAGCGACAGATGCAGAACACATACAGGGCCTGCTGACAGGTGTAGAAATCAGCACCTGCCAGTTACTTCACTGTGACATAATGTGATGAAGTACCTGGCAGGTGAGAAAAGATGTGAATATCACTGTTTCTCTGCTCATTCGTGCAGTTTCAAGCTTTTCTGTCCCTGTTCTGTAGCATCCGCTGCGCCTTCCCGTTGACACGAATCAGCGAACACATCAGGAAAAAAACCCTGTTCAGCTGTTACAGAATCCAAACTCAGGACATTACCAACAAATGCCGATAATACAGTTTGTATTAGTATATAAAAGTGGACTTTGTAGAGCTCTGAATAGAATTACAGCCAGTAAAAATGTTAAGGTTCAACATTTCGCTGTCCTGATGGAAGTGTTTTCTCAGCATCATTGTACATGAAGTCAGGAATAATGATGCAGAAGTGTGTCTGTTTGTATTAGTGTCAAAATAACATGATGACTTCCTCTTTCAGGTCTACTTCAGAGGAGTGTTGTCTTTGGTAATAGATGTTTTCTATTACAACATGCCTGCAGATGAAGATGTGCCTGAGGCTGCCAGTGATGAAGAATGACATAAAATGTCACTCGTGAACGACGCTGAAATGTACAACTTCATTTCTAACACTTAATGATACTGTGAATGTTGCCCAATGTGTTCAACAGAGGAGCAGTTTTCCAACACATGTTTCCATCTTGCATCCCACAGACAGAACAGAAAGATAAGTTGCTGTCGCTACAGCTGGCAAAGTAAGACGAGGAGCCATGACTTTTAAAGGGTTCTTGGTTGGTACACAGTAAAGGTTGACTCTATTGATAAAGTGCCACAAAAACACGAGAGGCTCATCTGTGCATCCAAGCATTGAGCACATGTCAAACTCTTTCAATCTATGCCCCAACCTGCCGAACACAAGGCCGATATGCTGTGTTTGGTTTCCTCCAAACGTGCTGCTGTGCATTAGGACCAAACATCTCCACTTTGCTCTGGTCTGTCCAAAGGACATTGTTCCAGAAGTCTTGTGCTTTGTTCAGATGCAGCTTTGCAAACCTAAGCTGGGCTGCCATGTTCCTTTTAGAGAGAAGAGGCTTTCTCCTGCAGCCCTTCCAAACAAGCCATCCTTGTTCAGTCTTTTTCTAACTGTGCTGTCATGACCTTTGACCTTTAACATGCTAACTGAGGCCTGTAGAGTCTGAGATGTAGCTCTGGGCTTTTTCACCTTGGGGTGACCTTTGACCTTTAACATGCTAACTGAGGCCTGTAGAGTCTGAGATGTAGCTCTGGGCTTCTTCACCTTGGGGTGAACTTGCTGGGACGTCCACTCCTGGGAAGATTGACAGCTGTCCTGAATGTTTTCCACTTGTGAATAATCTTTCTCTCTGTAGAATGATGGACTCCAGATAGTTTGGAAATGGCCTTATAACCCTTCCCAGACTGATGGGCAGCAGCAGCTGCTTCTCTGAGATCATTGCTGGTGTCTTTCCTCCTTGGCATCGTGTTAACACACACCTGAATGCTGCAGAGCAGCAAACTGACAGAACTTCTGCTTTTTTAGAGCTGCTCACACTGACTGATGATCAGTTATTTAAGTGCTTTTAATTAGTAGCACCTGGCTGCTCCTTACTTTCTGATTATCTGAGGTTATATTCACCTACTCTTAAGATCTAGTCAAGCTTAGGTGCTTTTTTCCATCATGTTCAGACATTTGAAGCTTCAGAATTGACAAATTTGTTCCCCTGGTTTGCTCCTCAAACTCTATAAATCCTTTTTTATCATCAATGTGTTTGGATTTTTTTTTTTTAAATAAAGCCTCTAATTTCTTAAAGTAACGATCACCCAGTATAACACTCTGTGATACATATTATAAACATCTGCAGCTGTGACTCTGTCGCCCCAAAGCAACACAGACTGAGCCGGAGCACAGTTATATACGGGCTGGAACGCTCACAGTTATAAATTGGATCACAGAGCTGTGAGTGAGGCGAAAAAAAATCTATGAGCAATAGTGAAGCCATTAAGACATCATCTCCACTGAATATGCAGTGTGAATGTTTGCAGCTCCGAAAAGCTATCTTGACACTAATCCATAACATATTGCATCTCCGTCAGCAACACAATTCTCATTGCAAGTCAAACAAGCCCCCCCCCCCTCCGTCTTCGCCCTCTTTTCCTCATTTGTGCTTCACTTCTTGCTTCCTTCTCTCTGCAGCATTGCCAGAACTCGGGGGCATTATTAACAGCCATTTTAGCTTGATAGATGAAATTAATCTAATTAAGATGTTTGTGCACTCTTTCGACAAAGCAGATGTAGTTAATTAAAGTCCAGGTTATACCAAGCAGCTAATTAAATCTAATTTTCTATGAGGTGGATATATTAAAGGTCAGATAAGAGTGATCAATCTTCGTTTGCAATGTTTTTGTTTTTATCGTCCCTGAAATGACATTTTGGGCGGTTTCGAACACACAAAATGAGTTTCTGATATTAAATCCTAACATGCTTGTACTTCTGAATGAGTTTTTTTCCCTCCAAAAACACGATTTGTAAGAGATAGTTGCACCTATAGGAAAGTAAATGATTATTTCCTGATGAATAATGCAAGTGTGCAACATACTGAGTATCCAACTGAAGAAGAGACTCAGAAGACGTTCCTGCTGCTGAGTGAGAGAAGGTGATCTGATGATATGAGGTGAGAAGTGTTTTATTATTTGCCAACAGGAAATGTGGGGCCATCAAATTATTCATGCTTGCACCACTAAATTTGTCACTGAATCAAGGTCATTGTTGCGTTTGAGCAACGAAAGCCTTCACATTCTACTGAAATGTATGATTTCATACCCTCCTAATACACCCAATGCATAACTATATCTATGTTTTATTTTTTTTTTCATTTATATTGCCATGAAAACAGGTAATAGATGCAACAATATTTGAAAATATCTGCAAATGTAAATAAGAAATAAAGTTTATGAAGCAAAAACAAAGCTCTGAACAAAGCTTTAAAGTGAACATCTGGTCTGAGCTCCTTTATTCTCCAACACAGCCTGAACCCTCTGAGACGAGCTTTCTGTCATTTCTTTAAGGAGTCTTCAGGAATAGTTCTCCAGGCTTCTTGAAGGACATCCCAAAGCTCTTCTTTGGATGTGGGCTGCCTTTTGTTCCGTTCTCTGTCAGATGATCCCACACTGCTTCAATAATGTTGAGGTCCGGGCTCTGGGGAGGATTCATCCCTCCATAAGACCTGTTGCCACTGATTTTCAGTCCACTTCTTGTGTCATTTGGCATAGCTCAGCCTTTTCTCCCTGTTTCCCTTCCTTAAGAACGGCTTCTTGACAGCCACCCTTCCATGGAGACCATTTCTGATGAGGCTTGGGCCAACAGTAGATGGATCAGCTGAAGGTCCAGATGCATCTCTCAGGTCTTTGCTGGATTTTTTCCATTAATATTTGATTTAATGGATAAATGCTAAAGATAGGATTTGCATTAATTCGAATTATGCAGTTGTTATACAGTCAAGTCTGATCTGCAGTGATGTGAATATAAAGTCATCGTGGAAAGAATAATCAAAGCTAGAAAAACAAGTTTAGCAACCAAAACATCTCACATGAAGGCTCTGAAAATGACAGAAGCTTCAAATATGCACTAATTTTGGTGAACAATGACAAATAAAGAATGTCAAATATAAGTGAACAAAGGGGGGGCGTCATTACAGTGAAATTCTGTGGGTAAGAGGAAGCAATCAGCTAACTCACCAGGTAGTAATTAATCTAATAACTAGTGGTGACCAAGATATTCAGAACACTTACTACTGACTGTAAGCTAATGCTAATGCTTTTACTTTCAATGGTTCTTATTCATAGTTATCGTGATGGCATAATAAAACATGCTTTAGGCACATGGCCTTGATTTCAGTCGTCCTTTCAGGTTCAACAACCTCCTTCAAAGTAGTTTATGTTGCCTGAGAAGCATTGCTTGGATACCAAATCTATTTTGGCAAACTAATCACTGATTACAGCTGTAGCACAAAATCTGTTGTTTACTTTTGAAACAGTTGAGCAGAAGTACAAAACAGTATTTGAGCAAAGTGATTCAGAGAGCATATTTACTTAGCCCCCTATGTGCATGGCTGCAGCCAAATATACCGACTTCAAACGATTTGTGATGTTTATTGCACCAAAACATGTATTTCCTTTGACTTTAGCCTCTACAGTTCCTTCTGTAAAGTTTAGATATAGCATTAAAATGCTACCATCTGAAATTAAATTTATTGTAGTCTCATTTAAAGTGCATTAGCATGCAAGAGTGTCTGGAAACACTGTCAGACAATGGGAAAAGCAGACCCAAATGAAGCCAGACAGTGAATTAGAAGGGCTTTATTGGAAAAATACAAATGGAAAGCAGCGGGGAACAGAAAAGGAACAATGGACGAACTGGATAAAAGACTGACTGACAACGAAAAAGTCGGCTGAGAGTAACAGGGAAATAAATCCAATGATCCCCTCCGCTGGTGGGGGAGGATGCCGATCAGACCTGGCAGGCCCAAACGTATTGTGAGGGTCTGCTGGGAGCGTTTGTCAGAATCCCCCGTCAGAAGGAGCTTTAACTCCCACCTCCGGCAGAGCTTCAACCATATCCCGGGGGAGGTGGGGGACATTGAGTCCGAATGGGCCATGTTCCGTGACTCCATTGCCGAGGCAGCTGATCGGAGTTGTGGCCGTAAGGTGGTCGGTGCCTGTCGTGGCGGCAACCCTCGAACCTGCTGGTGGACACCAGTGGTGAGGGAAGCCGTCAAGCTGAAGAAGGAGTCCTATCGGGCCTTTTTGGCCAGTGGGACCCTGGAAGCAGCTGATAGGTACCGACAGGCCAGACGGGCTGCGGCTTCGGCGGTTGCTGAGGCAAAAACTCGGGCCTGGGAGGAGTTCGGTGAGACCATGGAGAAAGATTTCCGGACGGCCTCGAAGAGATTCTGGTCCACCATCCGGCGTCTCAGGGGGGGGAAGCGGCTCACAGTCAACACTGTTTACAGTGGGGACGGGGCTTTGCTGACCTCAACTAGGGATGTTGTGAGTCGGTGGGGGGAGTACTTCGAGGAACTCCTCAATCCTACCAACACGTGCTCGGAAGAGGCAGAGTCGGAGAGCTCGGAGACGGGGCCTCCCATTTCTGGGGCTGAGGTTGCCGAGGTGGTCAAAAAGCTCCTCGGTGGCAAGGCCCCGGGGGTGGATGAGGTCCGTCCTGAGTTTCTCAGGGCTCTGGATGTTGTAGGGCTGTCTTGGCTGACACGCCTCTGCAGCATCGCGTGGACATCGGGGACAGTGCCTCTGGACTGGCAGATTGGGGTGGTGGTCCCCCTCTTTAAAAAGGGGGACCGGAGGGTGTGTTCCAACTATAGGGGTATCACACTCCTCAGCCTCCCTGGTAAGGTCTATTCGGGGGTATTGGAGAGGAGGATCCGTCGGATAATCGAGCCTCGGATTCAGGAGATGCAGTGTGGCTTTCGTCCTGGCCGTGGAACAGTGGACCAGCTCTATACCCTCGGCAGGATCCTGGAGGGTGCATGGGAGTTCGCCCAACCAGTCTACATGTGTTTTGTGGACTTGGAGAAAGCGTTCGACCGTGTCCCTCGTGGAGTCCTGTGGGGGGTGCTCCGGGAATATGGAGTGCCGGACCCCTTGATAGGGTCCGTTCGGTCTCTGTATGACCGGTGCCAGAGTTTGGTCCGCATTGCCGGCAGTAAGTCGGATACGTTTCCGGTGAGAGTTGGACTCCGTCAGGGCTGCCCTTTGTCACCGATTCTGTTCCTAACTTTTATGGACAGAATTTCTAGGCGCAGCCAGGGCGTTGAGGGTGTCCGATTTGGCGACCTCAGAATCGGTTCTCTGCTTTTTGCAGATGATGTGGTTCTGTTAGCGTCGTCAGGCCGTGACCTTCAGCTCTCACTGGAGCGATTCGCAGCCGAGTGTGAAGCGGCTGGGATGAGAATCAGCACCTCCAAATCCGAGACTATGGTTCTCAGCCGGAAAAGGGTGGAATGCTCTCTCCGGGTCGGGAATGAGATCCTTCCCCAAGTGGAGGAGTTCAAGTATCTCGGGGTCTTGTTCACGAGTGAGGGACGAATGGAGCGGGAGATTGACGGGCGGATCGGTGCAGCTCTGCAGTGTTGCTCTGCACCGACCCGTCGTTGTGAAGAGGGAGCTGAGCCAGAAGGCGAAGCTCTCTACCTACTGGTCAATCTACGTTCCCATCCTCACCTATGGTCACGAGTTGTGGGTAGTGACCGAAAGAACAAGATCGCGAATACAAGCGGCCGAAATGGGTTTCCTCCGCAGGGTGTCTGGGCTCTCCCTTAGAGATAGGGTGAGAAGCTCAGTCATCCGGGAGGGGCTCGGAGTAGAACCGCTGCTCCTCCGCATTGAGAGGAGTCAGATGAGGTGGCTCGGGCATCTGGTTAGGATGCCCCCTGGGCGCCTCCCTGGGGAGGTGTTCCGGGCCCGTCCCACTGGGAGGAGACCCCGGGGAAGACCCAGGACACGCTGGAGAGACTATGTCTCTCGGCTGGCCTGGGAACGCCTCGGGGTCCCCCCGGAAGAGCTGGAGGAAGTGGCCGGGGACAGAGACGTCTGGGTTTCTCTGCTCAAGCTGCTGCCCCCGCGACCCGACCCCCGGATAAGCGGCAGATGATGGATGGATGGATCCGAACAATGGAAAACCAGGAGTAAATATGCTGAGGAATGACTTAGAGATGAACAGCAGGGGGGGCAATCAACAACGGAAACCAGGTGTGACACAGGAAATAAATGCAGCAGAATACTAAAAGTAAACCAAGAAACCAAAAACAAAGCCAAACATGAAAACTTAGACCATGACAAATAGGAAGTTTAAGATAATTCAATTTAGAGTTTATACTCATTTTAAGAAACACATGTACTTTAGACTGAATCTCGTGGTAACGCTGAAAGGGGAACTCGAGTATTTTTAAACCTGGACCTTATTTCTGGCATTAAATACGTTCATCTACTCACTGAGAACAGTTTGGTGAAAGTCTGCGTCCTTCAGAAGATATTTAGATAACTGGAGATCCATATAACGGAGTGAACGGGGCTTAGAGGATGCAGCCTCTAAATAAGGCATTATCTGTCTTTATTTCACCAATACTTTAAGAAGAATGAATGAATGAACGTGTGCTATAGCTCTGTTAGCTCAGAGCTGCTGTTATGTGGCTACTTGCAGCTAAAGGAGAGCTAACGGAGGGATTTCTACACAGGCACTCTACTGGGACCACTCTACCAGACAGATAATGTTAATACCCCAAATTCTTGTTTACACTCACTGATATTCACCAAGAAAGAATCTGTGGATCCAGGATGGGTAAATGCAATCATCATAAAAGCCCTGCAAAGCCAAATTTTCTTTAGTTTGAAACATACATTATTCACATTAAAGTCTAAATTCAGTAAATGCATGACTCAAACATTAAGTGTAAGCTATTCTAAAGAAAATGGCGACATTATCAAAGGCTAAATTTGATCATGAAGTTAACAAACCAGGAGTATAATCAATGACAACAGATCAGAGGCATAGATGAGATCAAGTTTAACTCCTCATGAAGCATGCTGATGTGATATATTCCTGTCAAGGAAGAGATCCCTGAAGGCTTATAATCAATAACTGTTGATTAACACGAAGCTGGAAAAAGTTTATTGTCTCAAAGAGATTACATATTCATCAGTGTATATAAATGGAGAGGATCTGAAAAGGATCTAAAAGACGGTGCCAGCAAAACCTACTCCAGAAGCTGAAAGCTTTATGAGGGGAAAAGAAGCCCACAGCAACAACAAACCTAAAGGAAATCAATGGTCATGAAGTTACAGTACAGATCGTGCACAAAGCATGGAGCCCATGTTGGGGCACAGCAGAACAGAACTAAACTAAACTAAACTAAACTTCATGCCTGGAAGCTACTAAGAAAACACATAAGGCAAGGTACCACCTTATTGGAAAGTATTGCACACTATGAAGAAACCCTAACGAATGTGGCAACCAGCATGTCAGCAGTCTGTTGCGTTCAAGTCTGGAGAAATTAACACCTTCATAAAAAGGTAAGAAGAAAGCAGAAATGTTTTTTTTTTCATCAGTCTGTCATGAATAAATCAGACGGGGAGACTTCAAAAGGCAGGCTGGTTTCAGCCACAGCAGCTCACATCCATAAAACATGGCCTTTTGAGACACTGGTCTTATCAAATCTTCATTTTCTGTCCTCCATTTAATAGAGCTCCAACACTCTTAATTTGAGGCAAATGAGAACAGTATGAAAGCAAATGGCCTTTCCCAGAGGAGCAGGCAGGGCTTCCTACTTAAAGCCAAGGCTCTCCAATTTAATATTTACCACTCTCTGTTCATGGAAATTGTGTACACCGCCCACATTAGAAGGCTATGCTTTTATTGTTAACTGCCCACTTTCTGCTGAAAAAGAAATGCTGGACAAAATGGAGAAAACAAGTATTCTCTGCAGCGTTACAAACTGTCATGAAAAGGTGTCCTTGGTGAGGATATAATAGAACAAACTCTGTGGATGTTTGTATGCATCAGTGAGTGTGGGTTGTGATGGGTCTTTGTTCACTTCATTGAGGATTTTGGAAGTTCATTTCTGCACAGCTCTTTTAAGCTCCCACCACAGCATTTCAGTCAGGCTGAGGTCTGGACTTTAACTGGACCATTGCAACACCTCGATTATTTTCTTTTTCACACATTCTGCTGTAGATCTGCTGCTGTATTTGGGATCTTTGTCCTGATATCCCTAAATATTTGCTTACAGCCTAATGTGCGCACACTAAACTGCAAGAGAAAAGTAGTTCAGTTCAACACATGACAGCTTCCATCACTCAGCTGAAAGAGGAGACACTGATAGCAGATCAAACAGGCCTCCTGCCTGTCTACTCGACACTGAACTATTCTTGACTTTTCCAACCATCCCCACCCCACACATCACAGCTACATGTCCCATAAAATCATCTGAATGTGCCACATTATCTGGGGAATAATACCATTATTCCATGGTAGCACACACACACACACACGTTTTTTTCTAGCTTTGTATGACTCACCTTTGTCATAACACACCCCCTATACCAGGGGTCGGGAACCTTTTTGACTAAGAGAGCCATGAAAGCAAAAAATTTGGAAATTTATTTCAATGAGAGCCATATAATATATTTTAGTAGCTCTTGACTCGCTTTCTTTCTGCTGTCTCCTGCCGGGTATTTTGATGCAAAGGTAGCATGGTGCATGTCGAAGTGCCGCTTTACATTCGACCGTTTCATCGATGTCATTTTGTCTTTGCAAATTAGACACACCGCAGAATTTGCTCTCTCCACAAAGGTGAATTCTTCAGTCCATTCGGGGGCCTGAAATGTACGATACTCGTCATCTTTTTTTCTTTTCGCCATCTTCTTCGTCGAAGGGTTAGCTTTGAGCTAATGACCGAGCAGACTGATTCAAAAGGGGGCGTTTACCTGTTTTACGCTGCCAACGTAGTCCAGTATCATCCAATTAAAATAATGGACAGTTGCTCCTGCAGCCCTGAACAGGACATGAAAAATCGATGGATGGATTAAAACAAGTGAGAATATTTTGTTTTATCTGCGAGCCAGAGGCAATCATCAAAAGAGCCACACCTGGCTGGCGAGCCATAGGTTCCCGACCCCTGCCTTAGACCCTTACTCTAAGCCTAACTGTCACCTTATTCTAACACCAATAAAAAAACAAGGTTTTGACCTTAAAAATCCATTCAAACATGTGGGACCCATTATTTGGACCCCACAAGTATAGTGGGCCACTTGTTTTTTTAACCTTATGGTTATAGAAAAACAAGCAGACACACACAAAGATGCTTTAATAATTTATATAACCAGATGTGAGCGTGGATCATATGAAGCATCACAATTTAGAACAAAAATGTTCATATTAGATGTCACTGTTCAAGGTCAAATACATATTATGTTTAACGGGTATGTGTAACATATACGGTGGTGTTATCACCGTGGAAATCATTGAATATGTTTTGGGATTTCATTTAGAGCTGATAGAGAGCTTAAATCCATAAGGAGTGTATCTGTCCCTGTCAGCAAAGTCAGAACTTTAACCAACAACACAAAAGCTCATTTCAGAAGCACTCCTGCTCTGTGAGACAGCAGCTGAAGGTATGACGGCCTCAGCTGAGCATAAAGGACAGAAGTGAGAGGAAGCCTATCCCCAGCTTATCTGATTTACTTTTAAAAATGTGCAGCAGATGATCCTTATTTTTTTGTTTGTTTTGAGTCTTTGTGGATTCTGGAAATACCTTCAGAGTCAGGACAGTTCACAAAGCCTCTCTGTCTTTTGGTTGTTGAAATTTGCTAATTATGCTAATTTGATTAGCTGAAACTTCAGGTTA
The DNA here is from genome assembly GCF_036924035.1 of Leuresthes tenuis. Taxonomy (NCBI): domain Eukaryota; kingdom Metazoa; phylum Chordata; class Actinopteri; order Atheriniformes; family Atherinopsidae; genus Leuresthes; species Leuresthes tenuis. The sequence goes on from NW_027325360.1 coordinate 3,217,524, forward strand.
GTACTTCCGCCACAGAGTTTATAAATGAACAAACAAGTATGACTGGAGTACTGTGCTGTGATCATCTGGAGGGCAGAAACAATAACGTCCGTGTCATATCCCAGAAATCCCAGAAAAATGTCAAAGCTGAGTGGAAAAGTCTTCTCCAGAACTTTGAAGAAGTCTTTGGGCTTTGGGCCAAGTTAAAAAGGCCCAAAGGGGAGAGCAGGACATTTGCACATGTAGCGGTGAATCTAAGTGCAACACAAAGTCCTAACGTGAGAAGAGAATATTTATAAGCAAGCAGAGACTTCCTGAGTGCAGGAAAGGAGCTTTGAAGGTCAGCTGTACAGTATCAAAGCATAGAAAAGAACAAAAAGAGCACAACCTTTATAGAAGACTAATTCATCTCAAAAGTGGTGTCCTTTATTATTCATTACACTTTCTAATACACCGTTATGCTATCTTTTTATCATTTAACACACTTTCGAATTATCCAGGCATTCATGGGAAGATGATCTACCAAGATCAGTGGCAAGGGCAAGTGGACCTTTCAGATAGGGCGAAGGGATGAGAAGGCAAGGCAATTTTATTTATAGGCAATTCAATGTGCTTTACAAGAAAAATACATTAAAGGAACAACAGATCATCAAAAACAAAAGCTAAAAGCAAGAAAAACAGTGCAGAAAATGCATTTAAAAAGCAAACATAAAGCAAAAGCAACAGCAAATAGAAAAACAATAGCTTCAGATGATCCGACAACATCCAGTTCACTGGTGAGCTGCAGTAAATAGTAATGTTTTAAGCCCCGATTTAAATGAGTCGACAGTTTCAGCCGACCTCAGATACTCTGGAAGTTTATTCCACAGGTGGGAAGCATGGAAACTAAAGGGTGAGAAAAATGATTTATGTTCACCACCAAAACATCACAAATAAACTAGATTGCACTTTTTATTATTATTATTATGATACATATCAGAACAAATAGTGGAGTGTTGAACGTATCTTCAGTTATACTCGTGAAATATCTACACATTTAGATGTTTTTCTTAATTCTATTCTAATTCTTTATAGTATTAGCTTTGATATAAAAAAAAAGGAAAAAGAAAAGGTTGATTTTTCAAAATTCAAAAAGCAAACACCGTTTCTGTGGAGAGGGCTTTGGTTTTGGAACACACGAAAGAAAACCGGATGCAATCAGTGGGCAAGCAGATTTTTCTTTCTTTAGAAAACCAGACGAAGAAGAACACTAATACCAGGTATACATTAACCTGGAGCTGACCACTTTTTGTGAATAATTTACCACTAAAATCTCCCGGCAGTTTGAATGCAGCTCTCCCTACTGTGACTATCAGTAAAAAAAAGTATTTAAAAGAAAAACTCAATGGATTGGTATCAAAAGACTGGGACTTACATGTTGGTGTCACTTTCAAACATCATGCAATATATTTCTATTATTCAGTTCTCCACTGCGAAGCAGCCCCGGTCACATTGCTAACGACGTTTCCACCCCTGCTGCGATGTGATAATGTCGACACAGGTGACATTAAACCCTTCTGTCAGTCCTTCTTCTGTGTATTTCAGCGATAAATTACTTTTCCACTTCTTCTTCTTCTTCTTCTTTTCTTTAGTTACATGTTAAAAAATACATGTTTGGGATTAGAAAAGTCACGGTACATCGTCACAGACGGCACGGTTTAAAAGTCATCGGTCACGGTTCATCTTACACCACACACACAAACAGTTGCCCACCAAAACATTGTCATCTCACAATTTTTCAGCCTGGATTGTGAAAGTAATGAGTTTCAAAGTATACAGATGGTGTGTTTCACCTCAGTACCCCTGCTCTCAAGGTTTCTGGAGTAATCATAAAGATGCATAGTCAGAAAGTTTAATCTTTCACAACTAAATCTTTCCACATTTATTCTGTGTTCTTCGTTTTCTTTCTTTAAAATATCGAGCGTTTTATCCATGAGAGTATGACCTATTAAAAGCATAGATAAGCAGCAGTGCTATTGATTCCAGTATCATTAAAATCCTAACCATACCCACCCTATCTTTAATCATATCGCCCTGTTAATTGCTCTCTCTGTGTGGCCCCTTCCCCATGAGCCCACTCTGGTGTTAATCCATGAGACAAGACATGCATGTAGCCAATGAGACATCATGCTGTGGTTTCTGGACTAGTTAAAGCCTTTTTTGTTGCGTTATTTCAAGCTTCTGACATCCTACCCATGAATAACTAACAGAAAATCACCAAAAAAAAAAAGAGAAATCCCTGTAAAAGCCATATTGGACTGAAAAAAGTGGTTAGAAACCACCTATTTTTTTTTTTAAATTACTGTAAGTAAGGCGGCTTTAAAGGAAAAATGTTGACATCTTTGAGGTTTTTCATTGAGGTTCATGAAAAATTTGGATTTTTGTGTGTATCAGAGATGTGAAAATGTTCACGACTGCACATTGGAGGAAGCGTTAGCTTCCTGGGGCTTTTGGTGTGGCAAAAACGATGGGTTCGGTCACTGCTTCCCCATTTCAGAATCGATTTAGGAGAGCGTGTTGTTCCATTAAAAGCAAAAAAAAACATGGTGTCATATATCCAAGGCCTGCTCAATGCAGCATGACTCAGCTACTGCTCTGCATAATGTTGTAACCGGCCACCAATCTCTTATTAACACAAACAGCTAATCAGCCAACCGTTCCATGCTGGAACTGCAACATTTCATTCTTTGTTATTGTGAAAACAGCAAATAATTTTCTCCAGCAGTACAGCACAAACTACCAGCCACCCAGAGGCCTCTTTCCATCCCAATTACTGCAGGAGCAGTGGCAGCAACAACACGTAAGAGGCCTTCTGGAGGATAGTGGAGTGCTGGATTAGAGCGGCGGGTTTCATCTCCAGCTCAGGGTCCACTATCAGCCCGGCCTCCAGAGCTGCTGACTGATGAGTTTGGATGAGGATTTGCAGTCCACGCCATGCCAGAAAACACCATCGATCACCCAAATGCAACACTGCCTGCCTGCACACTTCCATGAGCACCTTGCAGAATGCCAATTGCAAAACTCTTGTCTCTTTCAGTAAAAGCACAAGTCTGTAACCTGGATGCCACAAATTGGATTAGGATCAGCAGAGGTTTTATTTCTTCTGGCAGTGCCTGGAGCCCAGTATTTCACAGCAACAATTGTCAGTCATGGGGAGGAGCAGAGTTGCGCATTTGGACGGGGGGGATTTGTTCCTGTTTTTAACTCAGCATGTCTCTCTTTCCACTGCTTCCACTTTTGAAGTAGATTACCATCCAGCTTCTGTGCAGCTCCCTGGGTGAGGCAGCCTGCCAGTGTATTGTCTGTATGTGGTCCGTCTCATCCCTCTTCCATTCATTACTGTCTGTCTCTCCATAATGTTCATCTGGATGGCGTTGCCTTGAAAGATGAGTACAATCATTTCGAACAGCAGAGAGGGTGTTTATTTTTGTTAGAAATCTTCTGAGATGAAGGGAGATCTCCAGCTGGTGTGAAAAGGGTTTTAAGCAACAAAAATCAAAACATGACAGCGCAAAAGAAAAGAAATACTCCAAATTCATCAAATCGATCTTAAAATTCACTTTCAAAGGACCCACGTCGAGCCACAGGCTCCAGGAATGTGATGTAGTTACTGCATTTAATTTGTGGCAGCGTGTCAGGCCCCTGGGAATGCAGAGCACATTTTCCTTTATCTGGGAACCTTTGTGTTGTTTTTCATTGCAGGTGACATTTCAAAAGTTATCTCCCTCAAAGTTCCAAGTTCACCTATCAACTTCTGCCCTTACCGAGACAGATTAGGGGACAATTTGTTTAAAATGTCATCCTCTCTTCCAATAAGACTTGTACACATGTGGGACTTACAGGCGTATGAAAAACTCATCCTGAGGGATAGATGTCATGTGACAGCGGTGTGACCGACCGGGAGGCGTGGAAAGCAAACATCCCTGTTGCCATGTTACCCAAAAATGACGGAAAGACCTGAGAAAATGACACGAAGCACAATGATTGCAGTCAGTTTGACTGAAGGGTTTCGTGTTTAACCTCCTTAAACCAAAAGTGTATTAGTTGTGCCATGAAAGTCGAAGAGGTTCCAGATTCCAGGGGGGTTGATTGCATTTTTTGCAAACTCTTTAGCACCCTGCTTGGATTCACATGGTGAGCAAAACTTCCCCCATCAAAGGCTGCAGAATCACACAAATTAAAGACTTAATTATTTAAATTCTGTTATAAAAATGATTACATATTAAATAAGCTGTGCCTGTGGAGTTCACTGAACTTCAGCTTGTGGAGGGCAAATCTGTCAGAATTTCATCTTTTGAGGAAAAACCTTATTGAGCTGCAGACACACTGTTTATTTCAGCTTTAAACATGCTGTTAAAGACCAGACTTGTGCCAGTGTTTGAATACATATCATCTGTGTGGGTAACGAACCCCGTTCTGTGCATTGTTTACTGTTTCGTTTGGCTTCGAGCCATAAGATATGTGCAGCCTTTGCAGTTCAAGGCAAAAACAACCTAATGTTCAGACATCATTATGACAGACATTTTTAGTTCTAACAAGTGTTGTGTGATGATTAAGTTCAAACTCTATCACTTTGAATTTACTGTACTACTCATAAGAAGTGTTGGCATTTTGTTTGGGGCCTTAGGTTTGAATGAGCCGTTCAAACTCCCAGCTCAGAAGAGAGCTCGGCTTCCCGTCTTTTTATCCAACCAACACTATGATAAATTACCTCGTAAAGCTCAACCAGAACTTTAACGTTTTATATCCAAACTAGAAATTCTCAGTTTTCCAGTTGGCAAATAGAAATTCCAATTTATCATTTATCATTAAACGCAGCACTGAACCTGAATCCAAACTTCTGTAAATCTTGGTCCAGATTAAAAGACACAACGGGAGTGAAATGAAGCCCAGGGCTGATGGAGCCAATTACCTGTAGAATAATGTGACACCGTGTTTAATATGGAAATTATTAATATTCAATGTGTGAATTATAATAATAATATAATATAATAATTATAATAATGTGTGAAAATTTGGCCTAAAAGAGAAATCTGTACCAGATGAACTGCAGATCAAGGAAATGTAAGTATTTCTACAAACGTCAGCACACAGGCTATTCATTTGTACTCTGTCATGTATCATAAAGGTTATTGAGCCCGACCAGTTTCAAAAGAGGCGTTCCACGCAAATAAGAGAGAGGTGGGGTGGAGTCAAAGGAGTCACTCCACGCCCTAAAACTGGCCAGACTAAATGGAGGTGTAATTTATTGGTTAGAAAAAAGCAAAAGCATGCAAAAGGAAGGGGCTCAGACTCAGTTTAACTATTAAACTCCATTACTACTCCACCTCCAATGTGTGTGATATTATTATTTTCTTATTTGTTACTGTAGACATTCTTATTGAAAAGGTTTTTGACGTACAATTTACAGACCGCTCGTACATGAAAAAAGTCCAAAAAATTAAATTAAATCCTGTTATGTCATCAGAGATCGTCATCACTGTGTGACCAGTGGCTGTGTGCATGCAAATCCAAATAACTGGTTCATTTCTACCAAAAAACAAAACAAAAAGAAAAACATGGATGTTTGAGGCATATGCTGGCTGAAATTAATTCTTATTAGTGCTGTTTTATAAAAACAAACGTGGAAACATTAATGGGTCCGAGCTGTACACAAAGTTAGCCGCAAGCTAACGTTGTGTTAGCTAGCGGCTAACTTTGTGCTAGCTAACTTTGTGTACAGGCTCAGTAGTCTGTTTGCTAGCAGTCAGCAGTGATGTGGCGCCATAATCATTTTCCATTCTAGTTACTATATTTGACAGAGATGAAATAGAAACCGTGCAGTGATAACACCCCGTTAACAAACCTCACAAAAAGCTACTGCATCTCATAGCATTAGCACTAAAGTTCAGTCATATTAATTACATCTGCTAAATTTGGCAAAATGTGGGGTTGCCCGTCAATTTAGAGAAATATTCTTTTTTCTTCTTTTTCATCAATATATTGATGACTTACAGTGCAGATGTGTAGCTGAGGCACTGACCATATGAGCACCAAAGCTGTAAAATTAGTCTGATATCTGACCGCTCCCCGGTTCCATTTGCATCCTAATTCCGTCTATCTATAATACACAGACTTACCAAATCTACAATGTCCTCAAAGTGTCTGATCTTTTTTTCAGACACCACACACTGTTGTGCAAAAGCAGAGAATCCAAACTATTCTCATGCTGTCAGTGCATTGCAGAGAGGGCCTTGTGATGTTGCACTATGTTGTGTCTTTTCAAGCTGCCAAATATTGTTGAAGTCTGACTGTGCAGGGAAAGCAACGCAGTGAGCAGCGCTGCTTGCTCAGGCTTGGACTTCAAACAGGCCTGACAGATCCCCAGAATACATGTGTGAAAAGTTCTGCAGAAAAATATACTCTTCATCGCAGAATGCATAATGAGGATGGATGATTGTGGAGGTTCTTTAGCAACTTAGTTGATCTTCAGTTACTTGGTCTTACTGAAAGAAGAAATGGCTCGGTTTTCAAAGAACGTCTCCAGCTTCACACTGTTGCCTTAGAAACGTTCAGATTCAAACTCTAATTTGGTGCTGGGAGAGTTTTTCAGACCTTGGGGGAGCAATTGATGGTAACATTGAGGTCTTTTTCTATTTCAAGCACTAACAGTTAGCGCAATACCACAAAGAAGCAGGTTTGTGTGGTAGTTGAAATGAAAGTTGGGTGTCGAATACATATCTAGTGCTTTACTGCACAATGTTGTTTCACTTTAATAATATACGGTAACAACAACGTTTTAGGACTATTACAACTATGTATACACAATAAAAACATCAGATAAAACAAATAATGCTATGCTGACATGACAGTTTTATTCAGCATTTGTATCAGAATTGTTTGATACTTGAAATTCCTGATTTGCTAAGATATTCTCAGTTTTATGTAGAATAAGAGCGTCTCAGTCCTCCTCAATCCTCTTATTTGCTATGTAGCAAAATGGTGCAAGAGAGAATAGAATTGCAAATATGTTTGAATTTGAATAGAATAACCATTTCATACGTTAGATCTACAGTACGTGTGTCAGAATTACCCAGAAAGCACTCATCATAATACCATACAGTGAGTCCATCTCAGCTGACATGCTGTGAGAGACAGGATGCACCTTGGCCAGGACACCAGCCCAGGTAAGAGACTGCACTATTCAGAAGAACAAATTAAATGAACATGCTTGTGTTTGGACTTTGGAAGGAAACTTCAAGCTGTCACAACATTTCTTGCAGAAATACTCAGTAGCAGAAGACCCTCATTTCCAGTAGGTTAGGTTACACATTTTCTTTTATATCCTGGCATAAAAACAAGATGTTTTATGTTGTGTTCTGGTTTGGTCATAGCAAACTGGGTGGACAATTGATGGGTAAAATGAAAGAGAATCAGATAAATAAGAGGTAGTGGAGTTTGTATTTGTAAAAAAACCTCATCAAATCCCACTAATGAAAAGCTGTCATCATTGTAAAACATTTAACTTGTTTCGTTTGACATCCTGTGAACGTGATTTAGGACCTGAAAAAAAAGAAAGAGCCCAAACAGGTCGGTGTGTCCAAACGTTTGAGCACTTCTGTAAATCTTAGTTGTGTATATAAATGTATGGTTTGTATGTGTAGCATCCTTATCTCTTCAGGTTTTTTCAGTTTTACTCGTATAAATGAACATAAAGCACCGTGAGAAAATGGATCTGCTTTCTGTGAAGATGAACCTCGTGACTGGAACAGTTTAGCTCTAATGAGCTACAATTGTTTGCATGGCATGTGCTGGGTGGTGCGACACCTCTGCTGCAGAGACACCTGTCAGATGCTCAGCGCTGCGCTGTCTTCACAAGCCTGACCTCTTCATCTCCTTTGTTCTGTGCACCATCCTCCGCTGAGAGGTGAATTGTATTCTCAGCTGCGTACTCTGGGGAATGCAAGAAAACCGGATTGCATTTATGAGCTCTGGTTTAAGTGACAGGCATGCGGTCTGGCATGTGCCCTTTCAAAACATGCCGGTGGCATCTGATCCCTCCCTCCTTCACCCTCCTCTCATTGTGAATTGAGGTTTTATTCCATGGTTTAGCTCCACTTGCGAGGACATCATTTTCAGATGGTATTGCTTTGCGTTTCAGCACCACACCCTGGGCTGCAGACACAAAGATAAGTTGTTTGAATGCTTTTGTATTTATTCCAGGGAGACTCGTGGCAAATATCAACATCCAGTTGTCAGTTTTATCTCAGAGCTATCTACCTCTTCTGGCTTTTTTTATAGCTAGAATACAAATTTCCACATATGAATCATCGCAGCAGTGCCACCAGGAAATGTGTGCAAGGAAATCTTCCTCTGGACAGCTAAATGGCCATTTCTAACCTATTTTATATATGTGCACACATTCTGTCAAGTGGCTCTGCTCTCTTTTCAGTTAGCTACTACCAGAGTTACAGCGGTCCTCGACCACAGCTCCAAAGTGCTGCTAGATATGAGAAAATGTTCAACTCTAAATGTTACTGCAGTGTCAGCTTCACAGCTCAGAGTCTGCTGCCTCTTCAGTGCTGGTGAGCATGCAGTGCAACAACAGGGAGGGCTTTAACCAAGAAATTAGCTTCGTCTTCAAACACGTGTCTGCAGAACCGTCCTTTGTTCTTCTGAGAGGCGTAAACTGCCAGATGAGGTCCAACCTGCGCACTCCAGCCCTTGCTATGCTTTTGATTGAATATCCTTAGTTTCAAACTGGCCGACATCTATCAGAGAAGCACTCCTGGCCAGTTGGTTTCTTTCTACACGTGGTTTCCTTTTTCTCTTGACACACGAGCTTAAAGGTTGGTGCACCTCCTGTACTTGTTCTGGTAAATCTGTTCTTTGTTGTCATTTTTTCTCTTCTGTTCTTTTTGTTTTGTTATATTCATTTGGTACAATCCTTATGTCACATCCTCTCCCGCAGCTTTTGTGAGGTCATTCTCATACTGCTGACTAGTTGGTGGTGATGGTGAACTCAGGAACTTTAAAATATATTTACAATATAGTTAACAAGGCCTTAAGTTGCGTAGAAGCTACCATGGTTTATTTTGCAACCTCAGAGGTTTTCTCCATTTGTAGATATTCTAAAGGTTCATTTGTAGCCAACCTGATAAACACCAAAAACTCTACAGTGTCCTTGGGAATTAGCTTTTTTAGTGTCATGAAGCAACACAAAAGATCTCAAGGTACCGCACACATTTAAATTCTCATACATATGAGTCATACATATCACAGAGATACCTATGACTCATTCTGGCACAATGGAAACGACAAATAAAATCATTGAAAAATGTTCATGCTTGACTCTCAAATCCTCTCAGCTGACGGTGGACACAACATGCAGTATTTTCCACACCATGAGGCACCTAAAAGCCTTAAATTTTCACAAAAATCGGCCGTGCGCTGGTGTGCTTTATGTGTGCACCGGATTCAAAAATCTGTCACGGATACCGCCATTTTGAATTTACCGCGGCGAGCATTCATCGTGGCATTAAGCCGCCTTGCATCACTCACCGCTCTCCCTTCGCGCCGGACTCTTCGCTCTCGTACATTGGAAATGAACGGCAGCTGGCCACTTCCGCCTCTCGCTTTGTGTTCGGTGTGAATCCAGGCGGATCGCAGCCGTTCACTCTGAATGGGCCGAAGATTGTATCGAGCTCGTACTCAGCGACTGAATCATGTCATTAATGCTTCTGCCCATGTCCCAGTGAGTCTGTTCTTCAGTCTAAGATGGGTGATGCAGACTGATGTGAAGTTTATAAGTTTATAAGTGTAAAAACCACCGATATTGTTGTCCTTGACCGTCGGAGCATTTCCCGCTGACACAGGGAGGTAATACATACACTACGGGTGCTGGCAGCGATAAACCAATCAGAGAACATTAGGTAATAGGTACGCCTTATAATCAGGTGAGCCTTATAATGCGGAAAACACGGTAATTTGTGCTGGACCACTGAGGAGATGCAAATGCTCCATTTTCTCACTCTGTTCAGTCTTCTGTTGCAAACTGGCGTTCAGTATTTTGAAGGTTTGTGCAACAACACCTTTTCTGTGAGATCTGCCATGCACACATCATGATTTGGGAACTGTTGAAGTGGCTCAGATTCTTATTTTCTGCCTTTTATCCTGCCTCCAACACATCAGCTTCAAGAACTGATTGTTCATGTGCTGCCTAATATATTCCATCCCCTGACAGGTGCCATTGTAATAGAATAATCAATGTTATTCGCTCCACCCGTCTTTGTTCTTCATGTTTTGTGGTTGACTGATGTACATTATCGCCCCTTTTTTTTATATATATATATATTTTTTTTATTATTCAGTGAATAATAACACTTGAGAGCTTAATGATTTTTTTTCACCTCATTTGAGATATCTAATCACTTTACCCTCTGGTCCCTTCACAGCTTTGAATTTAGACTTTTGCTGTTCTTAAGAATCAATGCAAATTGGATATGTGATCCAGCAGCTGGATTTTAAGGTTCACTCCCACTAATTACGGCTCGGGCTACTTTTCCACGTTTCGAACGGGAGGCAGAGTCAAAAGCTATTATGTTTTCCTGCTGGTGAAGACGCCTCTCTGCCTTTAATATTAGAGTCAAACCCTTCCTTTTTAAAGAAAGCTTATAATTGTGCTAACCTGAACCATCTCTTAGCTAAACTGCCTCAAACCCGTGGAGTCGCAGGCCTCCTGAACATCTCTTTATTTTTCTATCCATTTGCATGCTATTATTGAATGGATCTGTCCTATTGTTTGTGCTTTTTCTGCTAGCGATTCCCTCACTGCAGTGCACCTAATGTCTGATCTTTTTTTGGTCTCCGGATCGACTAATTTGCCCAGTATCTGTTTGTTGTTTCATGCTGTTCTTTTCTCTTTTGTCCCCTCACCCCAACCTGTTGACACCTCCCTGATCCTGGTTTATTCCTGGTAAAAGTTCCTTGCTCAAATAGTGTTTTTCATAAATAAAGTGCCCTGAAATACATTGAGTTATCAGAAATAACCCAATAATATATTAGCTGACATAGTCAGGCAAGAGCTTGTTTTATCTTTCACTGTAATAATAAAGATAATGAAACTGTAATAAAACATTAGAGTTGGTCTTCTAATAATTTATAAGTCTGTGTATAGGAATAAACAGAAAGAAAAACTCTGGATCATTTACAAAGAAAATCAATATCATTCAGACCACTGCTCTGAAACTAGTCAGTCAAATCTATTGATCTTACATGGGCAGCACGAGGCATCCTTGTGTGTACAGCAGAAGATTAAGTCTAATCCCAGACCAACGGAGTGGTGGACCCCAGAAAGACACATTTTGGTTTAATTAGTTTAGGTTTAGTTTTAATTAGTGCCTTGCATTTCAAAGTGTGTAATTCCAGCAGAGGGATGTCTCACCTCTCTGCCACAGAGACACATCAAGAGCCAAATGAAAGTGTATCACATCAAATATGCTACAGCACGAGTGAGAGTTTCCTTTTGATGGGTCACAGTATGCCTCAAACAGAAAGACTCCAGAACATAAGCAATTCCTTTTCTGTATTGACTTCTCGTGTGTTGATGTCCTCCTCATGTTTGATACATGACAGGGTTATACAATATTCATCCTCACCTCCCGACATCCGTCATCCACCTAAAGTGTCAGTGGAATATGGCGGCAGGCAGTCATTGCACATCTTAATACAGTTTACAAACAGCAGCCCAAAGCTTGCATTTTGGCCTCATCTTTAATCTGTGAAGGCATGGTTTTTTTTCCCATAACAAATAGATCAATAAATAGGTAAATAAATCACTTTAGAGGAATTAATTACAGTGGGGTTTTTTTAAATGTTGATCCACTGAATTTAATATATGAGAGTGAAATATTATTTGAAACATTTGCTGTCAGTTTGGTCTGTTGTTGCAGATGTTTCACCCAAAGAGCCCTGAAAACAGAGGGTTTCTATCCCGTTACATTCAGATTTACATTTGTATGGTGCAGGTTCAGGTAAGGTTCAGGTTACCCTGTTCACCACAGCCATGTTGGTCTCTGAAATGGACTGCAAAAGTAAACAGTTTTTAAGCTACAAAACTTTACAGATGGGACAAAAACTGAACGGCTGAGCTTTGCACTATTTTGGAGATTACAGGGATGCCCAGAGGAGCATATAAACAGATTAAGGTGTCAAATCTGATGCACTGTAGAAAATTATGAGACACCTTTAACAATGATAAGCAATTGAAATAGATAAAGCATGTGGATATTATATATTTTAGCAAATACTGTAGTTACTTAGTTCTTCTGCTGCCCACTAAAACCATGTATAAATCTCACTGTTTAAAAGCATTTATTAATCTATGGTGTATGCAAGGAAGATTACACGGAAAATGTGGTCTACACGCAGTATGTGCCAATATATCAACACATAAATGCTGAAGCACTTACAGTATCTGGAGAAAATATAGTTAAAACTAGAAATATTTGTCAAAAAAATATTACCTCTGCAAAGATGCTAATTATTCATCATTGTCTCTGCATTCAAATCTGATTAAATTAGGCTATTTATGGAAGGTGGCATCAAATTCTGTGATTTTAATCAACATTAATTATATCAAGTAGATGAGAAAAAAAGAGAATAGCACCTAATTTTTCATCTTTAAACAGCAGCCCCCTTGTTATCTTATCAGAGGAAGTGTCGCTAACATTAACTTGCAAGCAGGGAAATATGATGGAGCAAACAATGAACAATTCCTCAGCCTCTCTCTCAAGGACTCGTTTTTCTGGCAGCTGCTGGGGAGCAGGTAAGATGGATCCTCTATCAAAAGCCTCTGGGTGAAGGTTGCTCTTTTTTTTCTGAGGCCATCTATCTACATTCAGTCAGACTAAGTCGTATGCAAACTTGATACTTCCAGAGCGTTTCTAAAACGACAAAAAAAAGACCAAATGAATGTGAGAAATAGAAGTTTTCTTCTTGTGAAGTCAATTTAAAGGGGAACTCCGGTATTTTTAAACCTAGACCTTATTTCTGGCATGAAATCCTGGCATGAATTCCATATAACGGAGTGAACGGGGCTTGGAAGATGCAGCCTCTAAATAAGGCATTATCTGTCTTTATTTCACCAATACTTTAAGAAGAATGAATGAATGAACGTGTGCTATAGCTCTGTTAGCTCATAGCTGCTGTTATGTGGCTACTTGCAGCTATAGGAGGGCTAACGGAGGGATTTCTACACAGGCACTCTACTGGGACCACTTCATCCACACGCCCCCCTGCAGCACAGCTTATTCACTCCGGTAAGAACGTCCATCTTACTCAAAGTCGTCGTCAAAATCTGATAAATATCCTGCCATGTTGCACAAAACTATCAGCAGCAAACTCTGTGTGAAGTTAGCCGACTGTCACAGAGCACGGAGTGAATAAACTGTGCTGCAGGGGGGCGTGTGGATGAAGTGGTCCCAGTAGACGAGTGTGCTGAAAGCCCTCTATAAGCCCCCCGATAGCCGCCAATAACAACAACACAGCAGCTATGAGCTAACAGAGCTATAGCACACGTTCATTCATTCATTCTTCTTAAAGTATTGGTGAAATAAAGACAGATAATGCCTTATTTAGAGGCTGCATCCTCTAAGCCCCGTTCTCTCCGTTATATGGATCTCCAGTTATCTAAATATCTTCCGAAGGACGCCGACTTTCACCAAACTGTTCTCAGTGAGTAGATGAACATATTTCATGCCAGAAATAAGGTCTAGGTTTAAAAATACCGCAGTTCTCCCCTTTAACCTCAATGACCAAGGCCATTAAAGGCAACCTGGAGTGAGTTATGTCCAGGATAAGTTACCTGAGCTGTGCAGGCCCCGTCCTGCAGACATATTCTTTTGCTCCATCACAGCAGCAGTGAACTATGCGGTCAATGCAGTCACAGGCAAGTTATCTCAAGTTTTAATAATAGTCAGCTTTGACTGGAGCCTTGCTAAAGGTGAATATGCCTCAGTTATCTTACAAACTGCCAGATTTTATGCGATGACTTTCGGTTTTTGTCCTTTTCAGGTAAAGGTTGATGGGCTTGATTTTACTTGCTGTTCCTACATTTCAGCTCTTGAAGCAGAGTGCAGGGCAGCTCAATACAACTGGTCAGATACTACACAAAATGTACAGCACATTTACATGTGGGCTAAAAAGCGCTGAGAGACAGAATTTATCAATTTTATCCGTCTGCAAGACAGCTGGCGGCTAACTCTCAGTGTTGCTGTGTGGGCAGAACTCCTGGATTCAGTTACAAATAATAAAGTAGCTTACTTTTATCAGGAAGTCGTGTTATCAGAAACTGGTGCCCAACACAGCCTGCAGGATGTAGTATAATGCCATCACTTCATGCTGTCAGAGCTTAAAGGCTTGCCCCCTGAGAGACAGTGGTATTAAAGGAAATATATTATGGATAAATCCTTTTTTTCTGTGCTTCGGAGCGAATAATTGGCAATCTGAAGCCACAACCAACCTAAAAACTGTGAAAAGAAAAAAAAAAGATAAATAAAAAGAACCCATGTCTCTTGTTTCAGGCTTCATATATTTGAAAATGTGTCATTCAGTGAACCGTGCAAATTCTTTTCAAAGTTATCCAGCCTCCTTCCTCTGTATCTCCGTCTTTCTTTAACTCCAGATGATGCTGCATTCGCTGTCCCTCGGAAGTGGGAAGTTTAAACTCTTTTGCACTTGAACTTTGCTGTTCTTATTTATTTATGTGTCTACATATTTCGCTTAAGATGAGAAATAAATTAGCTGAATTGTACTTTGTTAAATGTTTCACACTTTAAAAAAGAAATCTGACTTTTACAGATACTCTTCTACCTTCAATCAGATGGAAAAAGGAAATTCCAATTTTTGCATTCGTCTTTGAACGCACCCCCAGTACAGCATGGTAACAGCTGCTATAAAAACAAACTTGGGTCACATGTTGGCCACAGGCTACTGTTCTTATGGTAATCACCAAAAACTTTAACAAAAGAGGAATGGAGTGTCAGGGAAGTCTGTGGAGCTGTGACAGAGGATTTATGATGCCACTTCTCAGCAGTTATTAACCGGCTGACAGGCTGGATCAGACAGAAGTAATCAAATCTCAGACCAAGTCAGTCTGTAATGTAACAAGCTGCTCCAGTAGTCCTCACAATGGTGCAGCTGACAGGCTCACTGGCCGTCCAGATGATGGCCATTCAGCGCTCATTTACCCGGCTGACACAGACCTATCTTCCACCACTGCCTCTTATACATTTATAGTGGTCAGGTGCTGCAATCAGTGGGCAATCTGGTGTGTTTCTGAGTAAATAACTGGAAACGGAGCTAAATACACTTGTTCTTCGGCCTATTTGTTGGCATCAAAACTAATCTGAGCATTTCAATGCAAGGTTCGCTCTGTATGTGGACTTCATAAGTTTGAGCAGCGTACTTGATGATGTCACAGCTCAGCCATTTCTTTTTTCTTATCCATTGATATAGGGGCGGCTGTAGCTCAGGAGGAAGAGCAGTCGCCCACCAATCGGACCAATTCAACTCTGGCTTCCCCGGGCTACATGTTGAAGCGTCCTTGGGCAAGACACTGAACCCCACGTTGCCTCCCAGTGTATCACTGGGGTATGAATGTGTGTGAATGATTAGAAAAGCACGTAGTTAAGTATCTTAAGATGTGCTGTATGAGTGAATGCGGCATGTAGTGAAGCGCTTTGAGTGGTCAGCTAGACTAGAAAAGCGCTATACAAGTCCATTTACCATATGAGAATAAGATGTTAAATGAAGTCCGGCACCTAAAAAGTATATGAATCAGAAAGTGTTTTGAACCGAGGTCGATTCTGATGCTTCCTTGTTTTACATTTGGCTAGAAAACCAGCTGCTTTAAACTCTACTCGTCATCTGATATCGTTTTATTTCTAAATAGATTAATACAGTATGAGAGTATTGGATTACACTTTGGTCACACTTCCCCTCATTCAAAGGTTTTCCTGTTATCAAGAGAACATGCTGTGCTTCACTCAGTGTGGTTACATGAGCGCCATCGGATCGGATTATTGGCTAAATTACAATAAAACTGAGTTATTCAGCTCATGTAGACACCTTAATCTGACTAAAGATCGGATTGGGTTACTCGCGAATTTAAGACCCCGAGATAACTCGATCCAAACGTGTACGACAGTGGATGGGATCGAGCGTTCTGCACATGCTCCAGGTTTTTCCCCGCGATCGTCACCCGGAAGTGGAAGGAGACGATATTACTGTTGTTGTCGTCAGAAAGAAAGAAACAACGCGATGGAGAATGCGCCGTTGTGCATCGTCTGTGCCATAACCAGCTCATCACAGATGGAGAGGGACGCAGCTTCATCTCGCTCTGCGTTCGCCATCTTTCTGAATGCCTGAGTTTGTTGTTGTTGGTGGTGAAGACGCCAACAGGAAGTGGCTCTATTAGCGATAGCTGAAATGGGGACAGCGCCACCTATCGTACCGGGGTATGACCTGCTTTGTGCCAGTGAT